>NC_134282.1:10963333-11581110 GCF_949628215.1 Phalacrocorax aristotelis
TTAATTATTGTTCTATGTCTACTTTTATCAGAATGTCCCTGTTTTTTGTTTCCTGTCTGTCCTGTACCCTCTTGCTTTTAATTTGTCTTTCCTCATCATCTTCTATCCAGTTTGCCACCTTTACTTTTTAATTGGTTCTAGTCTCTCCTGTACCCACTTAAAAAACTTACTATATCTCCATCTATTTAGTTTTTTTCAGCATTTTAAAACTTTTTCCCTGTCTTCTACATGGTCACTTTTTAAATTTCTTTTCTGTCTACTTTATTCCAGGTGTCTAACCCTACTTTTTACATTATTTCCTGTCTTTCCTGTGTCATGTTGCTTTTAAATTTTTTTCTATACTTTTATCCAGTTCACGGTCTTTAGTTTTTATTTCATTCTAGTCTATGCTGTACCCTGTTGCTTTAAAAACTTTGTTTCTATATCTTTATTTAGTTTGCTGTTCCTGTTATTAACTTTTCCCCCCTCTATTTCCTTCATCTTGTTGCTTTTCAAATTTTTTCCCCCTATGTCTTTTATCTAGTTCCTGTCCCTATTTTTTTAGTTCTTTTTTGTCTGTTGGGTACTCTCTCAGTTTTTAATTTTTTTTTCCTATGTCTACTTTTGCCTAGCTTTCTGTCCCCATTTTTAATTTTTTGTCTTCTCTGCCTTGTACTCTCTTGCTTTTAAAATTTTCTTTCCATGTCTACTTTTATCAAGCTGTCTATCCCTGGTTTTCAGTTCTTGTTTGCCACATACCCTGCTGCTTTTTAAATTTTCTTTGGTCTTTTAGTTTAGTTTTTCTTCTCTTAGTTCATCCCGAGGCTTCAGAGGGTCTCCTCTGGAGTGTAATTTGTACCCCTCCTGGTTTGTCAGTACATCTTCTCAGGTCATCCCTCTTCCTCAGAGCGAACTTTTTGTCCTCTCCTCCATCTCGCTTGCCTCCAACAGTGTCTCCCTCCTGACATCTGTACGCTACTCAAATCCCCTCCTGAGCACCTTTGTGGCCTCGAGCCTTCTTCCATCTCTCCAGCCACCTCAGCACCCCTCTATTTCTGTCACAATGCTTCCTACAAGTGTCCTTGTGTTCTGTGGCCATCCTTTAGTTCGCAGCAGGCTTTGTATCTTTCTTATTCAGAGACAACTCTTCCTCAGGCTTTCATTTTGCCAAAGAGCACTCTTACCTTCCCTCTGCCATGTCAGATGCCTCCGTTCAGTCCCCTGAGGACATCTGTACTCTGTAGATCCTGTCCCAAGCACCTCGTTGTGTCAGCAATTCTTTGTTTGTCTCTATGTCCGCGTTCCCCCTGCCCCTGGGAGCCCTCTCGTTCCTGCCATGATGCCCCTGGAGGCTGTCCTCATGCCCCGCAGCACCCTTCGAGCTCTGCAGCCCTCTTTGTGTCTCTTATTCCTTAGGCATTCTCTGTGCCCCAGAGCTCTCTTATTTATTCACTTTGATCTAGGACGTCTCCATTCTGTCGCTCATCCCCTGAGGACATCTGTACATTGTTGGGACACCTTGAGTTTTGTGTTGTGTCCCAGAGCCACCTTCTGTCTCTTTCACTCTCGGCACCCTTCTTCTGCCATCATCATGCCTCCTGAGGCCATCCTTCTGCCCCACAGCCCTCTTGGCTCTGTAGCACGCTTTGCATCCTTCTTACTCACTGAGAACCTTTCCTGATGCCATCTTTCATCTCCAGAACACTTATGTTATCCTCTATGCTAGGTAGGGCACCTCTGTTCAGTTCCTGGTCCCCTGAGGACATCTTTAATCTGTTCAAATCCCGTCTGGACTTCTTAATCATGTTCTTGAGCCTTATTTAGTCTGTCCCTCTCAGAACCCCTCTGCTAGTGTCACAGTGCCTCCTGAGGTGACGGATGTTCTCCAGAGCACACTTCTAGCTCTGTCAGCCTCCTTTGGACTTTTTTTGTTGCAATCACAACTCTTTAAGATCTCCATTCCCAAATAAGAGCATTCTTTTTCTTCTCTATGCCATCTAGAAAGTCCCCTGAGACATTCCTTGTGCTGCACAGCATTTTGGTAGCACTTCCCTTTCACTGTTATGCCTCTGAGCCTTTCATGACCCCTCTGCTCCCAGTCACCATGCCTCCCAAGACCTTTGTGTCCCACAGCCCTGCGCTGTAGTGGACTTTGCTCCTCTCTCATTCCCCCAGAAACCTGTCCTTGGGTTTGATTTTGACTCAGAGTGCTCTTATCCTGTCTGCCATCTAGGGTCTCTCCATTTGGTCCCTGGCCTCCTGAGGACATCTGTACTCTGTTCAAATCCCCTCCAGACTTCCTCCTTTTGTGCCTGAGCCTTCTTTGGTCTCTCTGGCCTATTCAGGACCCCTCTAATGGTGTCATGATGCCTACTGATGCCTTTAAGGTTGCCTGTAGCTTAGTAGCAGACCTCACACCCCTCTTGTTCCTTCTCTCAGAAGACTTTTTGAGTCCGTAACGGTGACCCAGAGCAGTTATTTGCTCTTCTGTTCCCTCTAGCTGTGCTTCTATTCATTCCCTGGCCCTCTGATGACATGTTTACTTGGTTCAGATCCCCTCTGGATTTAATCGTGTCCCAATCCTTTTTCTGGCTCCCTCGGGACATGTTTTTCCTCCCAGTCACAATGCCTCCCAAAACCTTCCTTATGCTCCACATCCATCTAGTAGCACTTTAGGTGGGACCATCTTTGAGCCATAGGGCACTCATTTGTTCCTCTACACTAGCTAGGATTCCTGTGTTCAGTCCCCAGCCACCTAAGACTATCTGTACTCTGCTTAGATGATCACCTGAGATCCTCCTTGTTGTCCCCCAGCCTTCTTTTGTCTGTCAGCTCCCCTCAATACCCCACTCATCATAGTCACAATCCCTCCTGAGACCTTCCTCATTCTCTGTAGCACCTTGTAGCACTTCATCTCCCTTGTTCTATCAGAGCCTCCTGTCTTCCTTTGCTATGCAGCACTCCTTTATCCTTCTCTCTGCCACCACAGGTGTCTCCATTTGGTTCCTCTCTCGCTTAGTCATCTCTAGTTTGCCTAGATGCCCCCCTGAAGACTCCAAGGCCCTCACTGTGTCTCTAAGCTTTCTTTTCTTTACCCTTCCCCCTCATAATTCCTCTACTCTCTGTAACAATGTCATCTGAGTATTTTCTTGTACTCCACAGCACTCTTGTAGCACTTAAGGTCCCTTTCAGTTTTTTTTTCCCTCTCTATTTCAGAGCACTCTTATCTTATTTTCTGCCATTTCAGATGCCTTCATTCAGCCTGGTTCCCTGGCAACATCTGTACTTTGAAATCCCCTTCAGTATTCCTCATTGTTGTCACTGAGGCTTCTCTGGTCTCTCAGGCCTCCTTGGGACTCCTCCACTCCCTTTGCTGAGCTCTCGCAAGACATCCCCTGTGCCCTAGTGCCCTGTTTTAGCTCAGCTGGGCACTTTGCACTCTTCCCCTCAGAACCTTTCCTGAGTCCGCATCCGTTATCTTAGTCAGTCTTTCTGTCCACTTGTGTTTGGTGCACCTCCATTCAGTCCCTGGTGCCCTGAAGACATCTGTACTCGGTTCAATTCCCATTTGAGCCCATTATATCCCCAAGGTGTTTTTTGGTCTCTCTGGCCCCTTCAGGACCTCTCCAATACTTGTGATGATGCCTCTTGTTCTGTCAGAACCTTTTCCAAAGCCCTCTTTGTGCTCTACAGCGGTCTGTTTTTCCTGTCTTATAGTATGTTTCTATTTGGTATCTGGTACCTCAGTGATGGTCTACATTGGCTCAGATCTGACCATACCTCCTCTGACATTTGTGGGGCTGAGGTTTTGAGCTTAATCGGTCTCTACCTACATTTGAATCACCTTAGCAGTAACTGTAATTTTTTTGTGTCGGTGAGTGGTTTGACTTAGTCTTGCAGACATAAGTGGAAATGTCAGCAGGCAGAAGCAAGCAGAGGAAATGCTGGCAGCTGGCACAAGCAGGCCAGCCAGGGAAATGCTGGCAGCAGGCTGAAGAAGGCAGCTGAAGAAGGTGTTCCATCTGCTGCTGGGTTAGGCTGGGATAGAGTTAATTTTCTTCACAGTAGCTGGTATGGGGTTTTGTTTTGGATTTGTGCTGGAAACAGTGTTGATAACATAGGGATGCTTTAGTTCCTGCTGAGCAGGGCTTACACAGAGTCAAGGCCTTTCCTGCCTCTCGCCCCACCCCACCAGCGAGGGGCTGGGGGTGCACAAGAAGCTGGGAGGGGACACAGCCGGGACAGCTGACCCCAACTGGCCCAAGGTATGGCCCACACCATATGTTGTCATGCTCAGCACATAGAGCTGGGGGAAGAAGAAGGAAGAGGGGGACATTCAGGGTAATGGCATTTGTCTTCCCAAGTAACTGTTATGTGTGATGGAGCCCTGCTTTCCTGGAGATGGCCGAACGCCTGCCTGCCGATGGGAGGCAGTGAATTAATTCCTTGTTTTGCTTTGCTTCCATGCATGGCTTCTGCTTTACCTATTAAACTGTCTTTATCTCAACCCAGAAGTTTCCTCACTTTTACTCTTCTGATTCTCTCCCCCACCCCAGCAGGGGCACGGGAGTGAGTGAGCGGCTGTGCGGGGCTTAGTTGCCAGCTGGGGTTAAATCACAGCACCCCGGCCTGCTGGTGTTGTGGAGGTAGACAAAGTCAAATTAGGCAGGTGCTGTAACCCAAAATAATATTTATTCTAATCAAAATCGCTTTAGTACACTGATTAACATTAGTAAACCACAGGTTCAGGATGCCACTGAGAATTAATTCTGCACAGATGACTTAAGAATTCCTAAGCTTTACAACGATGACTCAAGATGCGCAATCACTCACATAATAAGGTGGCGGCTCTCAACTTTGGGGAGTTGCCTTGGGTGGTGTCCTGACCAAAAGGGAGAGTTCCTGACTGCAGACTCACTGCTCCAAGGAGGTCCGACTCAGTTTGCCCCACAGCGGGACCCTGTTTGTACCCAAGCTGAATCTTGTGGTCATATATGGCCATGTCCGTTCCTAGAGCCCTCGGACCGTATCTACTGGCAACTGCGTACAGCACAACAGCCACAGTGGGCAGTAAGGGCATGAGAAGTAAGGGTGCAAAAAGAATCAGCGGCCGCTTTGTTTCCACAGTCAGAAAGCCCCAGTTGTTATCAGGGCAGGTGCATCTGCCACAGTGTGGGATGCTGTCTGAAGCAGGGGGGGATTAAATTCTTTCATAGAGTCCAACAGCAAGGATTAGTCCCTCCTCAAAGGACTGTGTGGCATGCCAGATCTGAGCATGCAGCTGGCATTGCTGAAGAGTGAACCGAGAGGTGTGCCCTGTCCCAGTGGGCCACTAGGACCAAAAGGGCAATGTTCTCTGAGACAGGTGGGGATTGAGATGTGCCCCAGGAAGGCTCTTGACCCTTTCTCAGGTGAAAGAGCAGGAGAGTTAGTTGAGCATCATGTAAGCAGAGCAGATCAGAGAGGTTTGGCTGGTTTTGTCAGAACAAAGTTGCACAGTCTGATGTACTTACACTTGAATGCACTTAATCCTCTATTTTCTTTTCTTCTGGCTGACACTGGAATGTCTGTTTTTCCTGCTCTTGGAATTTGTGTATCCAACTTTTAAATTGGCTGATCAGGCTGTTGCACTCGTGATGGCTTCAGAGGGGGTGCTCTTTAAATTAGGACTCTTTGACATGGATCTTGGTTTCCTTGAAAATCCTTTTGCTGGGGCACCTCTCTTAGTGAGCACAAACTGAAAAGTGCTGGAAAAAACATTTTATTCCATTCTAGTAAAATGTAGCTTATTTAAGTGGTAAAAGGAGCATTTGTGGCACTTCTGCACGTGAGGAATTCTCCATTTGCAATCTGTGTTTTCAGTAGTTTCACCATGATTCAAATATGCATTTAATAGTTCTGGTTTTATAGCTGAATGAAGGAGGTATAAATGTGTTTAAACTTTTTCAAAAGGTGATTACTACTTTATCTTATAAATGTTTTAACAATCAATGCTTTAAAAAAAATGAAAAGCATCTCTAGAGCTATGATTCCATAAAGATTTTAAAGGTGAGGGTTCTTTTTTTTTGGTGGTGTATTTACAAAAAAAAGAAGCACAATATGAACAAAATATATTAGTTTCAAGTTTACACAATTGTCCTAACACTTACATTCATCACTCAGGTAAGTTCACCCATTTTATCACCATGCTGTTTCTTTTCAATTAATACTAGAAACTGCTTGGTTTCTTCAGCTGCTTGAGTTGGCGCTTAATAATGTAACTGCTTTTAGAAATTAATTGTGAATATAAATATAGCTTTTTAAAGGTTCATTATCTCAGCTAATTTCATTTTCTTACGTAATCTGCTGTTAAATGGATTTGCAGCTTTTTTGTTGCTTATGAAAGCCCAACTAACAGTTCTTTTGTGGTTTGGTTCAGTACTGCAATAGTAAAAGACTTTGATCTTCATTGGTTTTATTATGAAGGGTTTTTTTAACAATTACATTTTCCCCTTCCCTCAGAAACAGCACATGCAAGTTTCTTTAGCTTGGGAAATTCAGCTATAGGGCTTTAAGACACTTGTATGTTTGCAAATCTATATCTATAAGGATAAATATTTATAATATGCCATATAAATGCACATACCCTTCCTGTTGCAAATGCCATTTCTAACAGGAAATCCACTGTCCTAAACCACAAGTATGGTTTCCTTGGTATTCCCAATTTGATACAACCCTCTAAGCTCACTGTTGTTACCTGTATATTATGGCAATGGACTCTAATGTGACAGTTTCATTTTCTGAATTAAGTCGTTTACACTAGATTTTACCACCTGTAGCTGTGCGTACAGAGGTGGATGAGGCTCAACAGATCTTTCATGTTTCAGTCTTAGATCCATTCAGAGAAAAAGAACAGTGCTGCACACTTTCAAATATATTCAAATATTAAATACTGTTTAAACCTTTAGCATGTTGTTCATCATTATGGAAGTCTCACTCTAGCTGTTATTTTTGTTTCGCTTGTTAGCCATGCTTCAGGCACACCTGGCATCTACTGATTTTTTTCCTCTGCTCTCGTCCTTCTTTAAGAGTTCCTGACAGAGGGGCTGATGCAAACTGCAATTCGGGCATCACAGTTGTTAGCCAGAAACTGTATTCATTAGCAAAAAACTGACATGTTCCCCGCTGACCCTGGCATTCAATGAATGGTGCTGATCTGAAGTCTTCTAGGCAACTTCCAGGTGACATAAGGGATTGTCCGCCACCCTGATCACCAGATCCAGTGTGCTGGAAAGAACAATGAAAGAACTTGATAACTGTGCATGAAAAATAGGTAAAGTATGCTAATCTGTCTTCTTCTGACTTTATTTGCTTTTAACTGTACTATTTTTGGTGACCGTAAATTGGAGGAAGCCTCCTTTGCAGGTGAAAATCTTAATTTGCTCTGTAATGAGTTGATCTCAAAAGTCTAGAGCCAGCTCAGTTATTTTTCTGGTTTCTAAACAATGCTGTGATCTAAACTGCTGCAAATGTAACTAGAGGGTGGCATTAAAAAGACCTGGACCTCTAATGCTGAAAAGTGTGTCTTTGTACATGAAAATCCCATTGTTTAATAAAGACAAGCAAGCAAAATCTCTGTAATTTTACGAAACATGTAATTTAAGGCTGTGACTTTAGTGTATATGGAGCCACAGCTAGGTTCTGCAATTTGGAACTAACCCTTGCTTCATTTCTTTTTGTGAATTATCCTTTTTAATATTTGCTAGACATTGGATAGTTTACTTTTCAGAGCTAAAAATCTTTGAACCTTGAGAACACAAAAGATGTATAAAAGAAA
Organism: Phalacrocorax aristotelis; assembly: GCF_949628215.1. NCBI lineage: Eukaryota > Metazoa > Chordata > Aves > Suliformes > Phalacrocoracidae > Phalacrocorax > Phalacrocorax aristotelis. Next base: position 10,971,129 of record NC_134282.1, read on the forward strand.
CTTACATGATATGATCATGTGCCAAGACTCTTACCATCAAAAAAGAATATCCTATCCAAAGACTCCTCCAGTTCACTGGGCAGGGAGGAATTGACTGATCTTGGCTGTGAACTGCTACTGCTTGGGCTGGGGCCTCACATACAGCACATCTGCTTATATATGGCTGTATTTCTTCTTCAGAGAGTGGCGTCATTGGCAAAGGAGCAGCACTTGACAACCAGTAAGACTTATCATTTCGACTGGCATAGTAACAAACTTGGTTGATATTACAGTAAGCAAAGGGCATGGTATTAAATACAGGAAGACAAGATCCTGCCAGACCTGAAAATAATAACAAATGCTGAAAGTTATTCTGCTTCTTTCTAGGTAAGTTGAAAATAGTATTCTGGCTAATGTTGCCTCAAAACTGTGTATCTTAACAGGAGTTATGTAATTCATAGATCTTAAACCTCCCAGGCTCCTTACCAAAATGGCTAGCTATACTGAAAACAGGAAATTTTTTTACCAGTATCTTCCTTTGACCAATAACATCTGTGTCACAATCCAGTATTTAAATTTGATGTAGTTTGTCACCATAGGAAACAGTTACAATAACAAATTTCTTAGCTGTGCCAATGCTGAAAAATAAATTAGGCAAGAGGTAGTGGCTGGTTTAAAAGATTAGCTATTTACAGACTCATTAGGAGCAGCGAGAAACCAAATGCCAATGCTGATAAATAGAAAATTTTTGTGAAGTATGATAAGCATTGCTATCAGTGCATTAAGCTGAAATCTCAGAGACTGTCTATTGCCTTCCAGAACGGTTTCACAGACACTCAAAGTGAAAGAAAAGGATTGAGGGACTTTGCAGAGCCAATCCTGCAAAAGTCTCATCAGGCAGACACCAGTGGGAATTAAGAAGTGACTAATGCATGCTTCAGCTTAGTTCAGAGGTGAAGTTCTTCCAGAACTGAATTTAGAACAGTTTCATGATGCCCTATTTAGTTAACAATAATAATCAACTGCATGTATGTTCTGCCTTGAACTTTGCGTGTGATGTATTATTTCTGTAATGCCCCCAAACCCTAATGCCTTCTTTAAAGATATATGACGTTTCTATACAGAAGCCAGTTTTGTTTATCGCTAATATTGCATTCCAGTACTAATAAAGGACCCAGAGTATTTGAGTAAGAAAAATGCCAGCAAAAAGAACACAGGAAACAAGGACTTATTTTGTTCGAATCTTATTTTCACTGCTAAGGCATTGTTACCAACCAGCTCTCCTGGAGAATGCCAAACACACACTAGTGAAACATTTCAGAACAACACTGCTGTACTAAAAATATCTCTTTTTATTGCTCTTTTAAACACTACTTTTTTTGTCCAGCTTATTAGGTCCTTGATCTTTTCTCCTAGGAGACTTCTCTGCCTCTTGCATAACAGGCCAACAAGAATTTAGGAAATTTCTTCTGTGCAGATTGCCGCCAATCAGTTTCTCAGGCTGCAAGTCAGGCGGCTTATTTAGAGAGCTAATTTTAGTCTGAATTGTAGTAGACACAGAAGAAATAACCCAAGACACCAAAAGGAGTTGTCTTTGAGAGAAATTTCTCTCTTTTCCAATAAATATTAGCTTCTGACTCTTAAAAGCACAAAATTCTGCTGTACGCATGATGCTTAATTTTATTTGTAAAGCTTATTTTTACTATCCAGCTGTAACCACCTAATTTAACCAACTCTTTTCCCCAAGCTGTCTCTACAGTAAAAAGGAGCAGATCCTCCAGGGAGTTATTTAAGAGTGGCCAAATGAGATTCCTCAAAGACAGCCCAAAATGACTAGCCAGGATGAGTGAAACAAACCACTCATCTCTCCAACTCCTCTCAAAATTACTTAGAGGTAAAAATATTTTTTCATTCCACTGCATAGCAGCAGAAATCCATTTTAAATGGGTCACCTAATAAGGCAGCATAACCAAGATCATTAGTTTTGACTCTAGAAAATAATTGATTATTCTACAGTGTGTTCCATTTGACTTGTCTTTCATTGCATAGATCATACCATATTAGACTTCAGTGGAGAGCAATTATGTACTGCAATACATACCAAGATCTTGATTATGAGCTTTCTCTTGTCCTTCCAGGTACAGCAGACTATAGCCAGTCCATAATTTTGGCATCCCCTGTGGACAGGGTGGTTCTCTGTCTGACTGACTGTGAAGGACAAGCAAGAATCCACTTGCAGATCTAACACGGGGGCCTGGTGGTCCTGGGATACCAGTCTGGCCAGGTGGACCTTAGACATAGGAGAAAGGGTAAAAGAAATTTACTTGTAAGAACACATAGCTAATGTGAACTTTTATCTTTTACTATATTTAAGTGTTCGGTAAGGGGTTCCTGACTGAATATAATACAACTTCACAGGTTGTCAAGGGCAATAAAGACACCAGTAGTCTCATGTTATCCTTCTTATGGGAGAGAAATGAACTAGATTGCTTGACAGTTGGATTTTCTATTGTGCCTCTGTCCTGTGCTGTATGGATTAAGAAATGAACTGAGGTGGACAATGACTTCCCAGACTTACTCACTAGGATGACTTGTCTGGACTGAATTTGAATTCCTGCAGTAACAGTCAATGCCCTTTCCCCACATACATATTAAACAATTAATTTATTAAACAGCAGTCACAGTTAAAAGACAATTTTAATTACTCACAGACAGTTGCACTATTAGCCCTGACTCAGAAATGCATACCTATTGATATATGGTGTTTAAGCATGTGTGGTTAATTGCCTTTCTGGTTAGTAATGGATTCTGAGATAAATTTTCTTCCATGGGGCTTTTTATGTGTTATGAAATAATTCATAAATGTCACTATCAGTGCTTGAACTGAGAGGGGGAAAGAAGTGCCATGGTATCTCAGGCTAGAGGTAGATGTAGCCATGTGTGAATTGGGGGAGTAGAGAGAAAACTTAGTTTATACATCATCTCACACGTCTCTCCCTGCAAAGTCATGTGCCATTCTTACCTCGTGGCCCAGCGTATCCTTGCTCTCCTGTATTCCCTTGGTCACCTGGTGGTCCAGGTGCCCCAGGTAAGCCATCTTGACCTGGCAGGCCGCATGACCCTTCTTCACCTTTTCTTCCTAGATAAATATAAAGTATGCACTTTCCCTTCATATGGCTGCACTTAAACGTTATATGTTGTCCTAACATACACAGCATGCAAAGGGCCAGTCAGCAGAACTGACACCACCAAGAAATGATGCTTCAGGACAAGGAGGTGCAGAACTCGCGAATTCTCTTTACAACTTAGTCACCTTGTGACCATAGTAGTAGCTCAGAGGCATGACTTTAGTAACAGTAACTGCTGATAAGGTTTTATGTCCTCTCTGCAGAACTTGTGTGATTTACGGTTGAAATCAAAGCACTAGCAAACATTATCATGACAAGCTTCTTGCAGACTTGCCATCAGTATCTGTACTGTATAATGAGTTATAACTCGTCCTTTGGCAGGCCTTCATCTTTTAGGATCCAATTCAGCAAATTCTTTAAACATGTACTGAACTTCCTGTGAAGTAATTCATGTATTAGAGTACTTACAGAACAGGGAGGGACTGCAGGATTGGACTACATCCAGTGGGGAAGGGTAAAGATGTTTTTAGGCTCCTGATGGCCTCACCTTTTTTTATTTCTCATATGTACATGTGTTTTTATAGATTAGTATATAATGGGGTGTGGCCATGGCAGTGGAAGATACGTCTCTCATGCAGGACACAGATAGTGCCAATCATGTTCACTGGCTACTTTAAACATAGTCTGAATTTAACAAAGTTACACTTGTCGGGTATTATTGCACTCAGCCTTTTTTTTCCTCTTTTATTAAAAACCAATCTTCAGATGAGTATGTTTATCTAGCACCACAGTTGTTTCTCATTAACAGTGTGTTTCATTCCTTGCAAATTTTGATATTTAACCTGCAGACTGGGTAATTCAAGGTTGTCTCACAACACTCAAAATTTCTCCACGTTACTTTTTACTAGATTAATTAAGAAAATCTAAACCAGTTGAAACAATTTAGCAGCTTTTCAGTATTGGTTGCATATTTTGCCAAAGCTCAAGTACACTGAAGTTTTAGTAATACGCATTGCTTTTGCCAGAAAAACCTCCAGTTTGCCTTCCAAGCCAGGAGAAAATTGGAATTCTGCTACATTAATAAAAGGAAAATCATTACTAAGTGTTTCTTTCATAAAAACAGTGTGAGTGTGTATCAATTGTATCATCTGGTTTTACAGAAACTGTTTTAGTAACATATATAATGCAAACACAGATATTTAACCCCAGAAACACCTTTTAGTTGGCAAATCAATTAAGATATGTTCACTGAAAATTGCCTGCGTTCACTTTCATGAGGAAATGACTACTGCAGGGAATCTCCTGTGAGAAAATAACATATTTTTGTCTCTGGAGACATTGGAAGTCCAGCGCAGTCAGCATAACAAACTTCAGTTTCACAAGTAGGAAATATCTAAAAGCACGAGGGATTCCATGATATAAACTGAAGACACAACATTTAGACACAACCTAAACTGCAGACAGTACACAGACATGTTACTGCTATATTTCTATGAAGACGGCCACTCTGTTGGAATCATCAGTACCAGCATCATCCTTGTTTTCTTTATCAGAAGAATGTCTCAGTCTTTCATTGCTTCTTTTTAAGGTCTCTGTGGTCAGTTTTCTTTTGCAGTAACTTTTTCATGTTCTAACAGATAAAAAGTGCTATCGTAGCTGCCCCTCTGACTTCAGCATCCTTTTAGGACTTTGATTAGCACAGCTTTGTGATTCATTATTGCTAAATTTTAAAGCATGTGTATCTTTAACATCCTCCAGATATAACCTGTCTAAACCACAGGAGTGGTTTGAGGCATTGCCTTTTCATTTGTTAGTAAAAACGAAAAATACTGTTTGAAGAACTCTCTTCTCAGCAGTTCCTGGTGCTTTTGCCTTCCCTGGCCTAGGAAAAGGGGATGTAGTGTAGGCATAGAGTGTAGGCTCAGGCAGCCTGGCTCAGCTACATTGATCCACCATCCTCAGCATTAACCAGCCCACTACATGTTTCTGGAGACTGTTAGTAAGCATTTAAGGGGAAGAGATACAGTAAAACACAGAGAAGTAACACTAACCCTCTGACCCTTTTCAGTTCGTTGTCTAAATGGCTAAACCAGACATCCAAGCTTTCAAAACACAAGCTTACCTTGGGGTCCAGGGTGACCTACTGGCCCTGGTAACCCTACAGAGCCATCATCTCCTCTTTGCCCTGCTTCCCCAGGAGGCCCTGGGATTGTAGGGCATGAATCATCTGTTTTTCCTGGTTCACCTGGGTCACCTGGAATGTATAATAGGGAAGTAAATTAGACAGAAGGTTGGTTAATGGCTCCCACGTGAAAAATCAACATAACTGTTAGCTGGTTTTGGTATTCAAGTGTATACTTTAAGTACTTTAAAATCTTGAACTATTGAGTCTCACTGCTTTTATTTTTACTATTAGTCCTTTAGCACAGCATTTAACAGCATGGCAAGCATGTGTTAGCAAATGTATGCGAGCTGATATGTTTCAAATACTTGGTGTATAGTTTCTGTCTTAATGTGCCCCAAACTGACTTGGGTTAAAGCCTGAAGTCTACCCAACTTCAGTGCAAACACCTTAGCACATGTGAAGGTTTACAGAAATTTGCCTGTTCTGTGGATTGAAAACCATCAATAAGCATGCCACAGAAGCTAACCCACAGTATCCATTTAAAATAATTATAATAATAAAATATAAAGAACGGCCAAATTTTGTGCATTGAAAGTTACGGGGAGCTATTGGTTATTTGCATTTTGGAACAAAATCAGAACTGGATCAATTTAGTCAGATTAAGAGTTCTGTGTTTCTAGTAACCCAGTGTTAGGATTCAAGCTTTTGCTAAGCATCTTGTGTGACAACCAGAAACCAAAATAATAATTTGAAACAAGTCTGTTCTACAAGTCTAATTGACATCATAGCATGAGACTTCTCAACGTAGCATTATCATGATATTGGTCTCCTTGGAAGTGCTAAGCTGTTCATATGAAAAATGTATCAGAACTATGTTGTTATAGCAGTACCTACTATACCTAGCAGCTAAGCCAAGAATACCTTCTAGTAAGACTGGAATGTATCTATACAGAAGGAAGCTCACATGAGAAGAACAATAATCAATAGTCATAAACTTACCTATGAAACCTGAAGGATTTGAAAAATGGAGAGCAGATTGCAGCCATTGTGGTGCAGGTGGAAACAAGTTTCAGGCATGTAAATTAGAGTAAAGAATGGAATGAGCACTGAAATCACTTACATGAGAAACAAATACATAGATCAGGAATTTTTACACAACTTTCTTTTTTTCTGAGATTGTTTAAATTGTCTGTATGCAAGTAAACATTAGTGACATTATATATTAATAGAAAGATTACAGTTATAATTGAGCAAAGAGAAACAGGTTCGTAAGTACCCGTGGGACCTTTGAGACCAGGCTTTCCTTGGAAACCTTGGTCTCCTTGTTGTCCTAGAGCACCAGGTGGACCCTGTGGGCCATGGATTCCCATAGGACCTGAAAAAAAACCCAGTTTTGCAGTTACATGTGGTTGCATTCTGAGAAGGTGAACACATAAATAAGATTAAGTCTGGCTGCTTGAGTTAAAAAAAAATGCTTGGGACAACTCAACTCTGTTGCCCCCAGAAATAAATGCACATTTTCCTCTTCTCTCCCTGGTCTTGAGCCCAATTAAAATTTATGACTTTTCTTCTTGTAGAGATTGGAAGGGATTGGTGTATACAGGACTTCTCTACAGTGTATGGAAGAAGCAGATTATCTAGATCCCTGTTTTGAAAGCCCAAAGCTATTGATATGGAGCAGATGTGAGACTCTATGTTAGTTCAAACACATCTGCATCTTCCATAGTTTCTCAAGACCCTTGCAGAGAGGTCAAGGTTTGCTTTATCTGTCAGACTCAAAAGCTTTACTGCCTCATTCTCAGGTTGGTAGGGGAGTCTTCCAACAAGTTGTTGGAAGCAGTACATATGAATCTGGCTCTACTCTGACCTACCCCAGCCCTGTCTTATCTGTAGGTAACAGGGCAGAGCTATGAAACGTCCAGCCTACCCCTTCTATCTGGCTCAGTCTCCAATGGCAATCCCCTGTGCACAAGGCTCAGTTGCATAGGGCTGGGCATAAGTGCACACGCTAGTTAAAAACATCTTGGATCATACCCTTTGGGCCTCCTCTTCCTTGGTTTCCTAGAAGACCTCTGGCTCCTTGTTGCCCTCGCTGCCCAGGATTACCTGGTGCCCCTCGAACACCGATATCACCTGGATCTCCTCGCACAAAGATAGTCTCTCCAGGTGGACCAGGAGTCCCAGGCTGACCTATTGTAAAAAAACTATTCTTAATATGTGTGTGAAGCATAAATGTCTAAAAATAGCCATGTTCCATTGGGTTTTTTGCTTTTGGGTTTTTTCCCCTGGGATGTAGGACAGCCCTTTTGTGTTTTTGGAGATATTGGCATTAGCCTTTGTCCAATGCATTGTAAGGAAGACAGTAATAAGAATAGCTTACAAAACTATGTAGATTCTGTGCAAGCAAAAGGAGGCAAATTAATGTTACATGCATTGAGATACTGTGTCGTGGTTTAACCGCAGCCAGCAACTAAGCACCACACAGCTGCTCGCTCACTGCCCCCACCCCAGTGGGATGGGGGTTAGAATCGGAAGGGCAAGAGTAAGAAAATTTGTGAGTTAAGAACAGTTAATAATTAAAATAATAATAACAACAATAATATTGTAATGAAAAGGAAAACAGCGACAGAGGGAGAAGTGAAACCCAGGGAAAAAAAAACAAAACAAGTGATGCAACCACTCAGCACCTGCCAACCGATGCCACCAGTGACCGAGCTGTGATCGCTCCCCTCCCCGGCCAGGTCCCCCCAGTTAATATACTGAGCATGACATCATATGATATGGAATATCCCTTTGGCCAGTTTGAATCAGCTGTCTTGGCTGTGCCCCCTCCCCTCCTGGCTTCTTGTGCACCCGGTAGGACATGGGAAGCTGGAACAGTCCTTGACTGGTGTAAACACCACTTAGCAACAACTAAAACATCAGTGTGTTATCAACATTATTCTCATACTAAATCCAAAACACAGTGCTGTACCAGCTACTAGAAAGAAATTTAACTCTATCCCAGCCAAAAACAGGACACTGGTTCTCTATATGTATTATAGTGTTGCTTACCCTTCCAATCTCCATCCCCTATTTCCCAATAGGAAGTAAGTCTTGGTAGTGGGTAAGGAAGGATTCAGATAATACTTATGTAAGGGGTCAGAACAGCTTGAAAGAGCTCCATTTGATGACCAGAAGCTATAGGAATTGACTGGACCCCTTGGCAACCCCTCCTTGCAACAGAAGTGAGGTCCAGATAAATGCTTACAAGAGAGTTGTCAGCATTAGCTTTCCCAGGGCTGGATTTAGATTGGAAAGTTTTTTGTGGGTTTATCAACAATGGCAGGTTTCCGGACAATGTGTTTTATCCTTCTTGCTAGGAAGATAGGCCAGTAATCTTACTTCTGTTTGCTTCTGTGGAAATTGAAATATGTTGTAGCTGCAGGACTTGTACAGAACTACCATATGGGCCAGAAAACTGAATCTGGAGATCTGTATTTTATCCTTGCTCTGGTGAGCTGTTCAGTGTTCACTTCCCCATGTATTCACTGAGGTATTGATTGGTTTCTTTGTTCCCTATGCACTTTTATAAGTTGTCCCATAGACAGTAACCCAGTGACTCCTAGTAGCCTCAGAGGATTTTTACATGATCAAATTTGGTATTTTTGGTTCTAATACCTCTGATGCCATCTAAACCAGGTGGTCCTTGGTCACCTGGAGGACCAGGAGAAGCACTATCAGGAGTTCTTCCCATAGGTCCAGTGGGTCCAACAGGTCCTCTTCTACCTAAAGGATCACATTTTACGAAAAAAAAGAAAGGAAAAAAAATATTATGTTTTCTAGATTACAGAAATAAACTACATATCTGAGAAAGTTTAATCATGGAGGTAGTGTATGCTCTCACTTGTATACTGAACATACCAGTGATTAGGCTAATGAAAACCTTTTGTAGAAGTGAAAATATTTGTTATTCTTTAAAAATTTTTAATTCTTTCCATATAATCTATGTAAACTATTGGCACACATTGGCATATTGCCATAAATAGCCGCTTTCTCCTGAATTCTAACAATGCAAGAAATCTTAAGAGTGTAAGACGAGTGGGGATTATGAAGTCATTCTGCCTGGGACAGGATAAGGATTCACAGATTGTTCCTAGCAAAAGTGAGCTCAGCTGGTTCCTAAAAACCTCAGTGAACAAGATGAAATTACTAGCCTTAAATGTATTTTTTTCCTAATTTGTAATCTGGATTTTTTGCAAAATAAGACATCAGTGACATTACATGTGACAGTTAGGAAGAGTACAGGTTACCACCCTCTGCCTAACACTTGTGAATATTCGCAGCTTATTAGCACGTGTTGCACTCTGTTCCTTTTGCTTTCTACAAAAAAACCAATTTCAGTCTTGTTTCGACCCCATCCTTCCGTTTACTCGCTAGTGAGTTCTCCCTAATTTGTCAAAGCTGCACACAGTATACCATGAGAGGCCTTGCTCATCCTGTGTCAAGCAGTGTTAATACATCTTAGAATGAAACTTTTTCTTTTTGCTCAACAGCACCATTCTGTTGACTCCCCCAGTTCATGAACTGAATTGAAATTGAAAAAAATGACTGTCTTCATCTTAGAGTAATTTACCTCACCAGAATTCACCTCGCTATTTTTTTTTCTGTGTTACGTGAAACTGTGGCAAAGTATGGTAGAGTGAAGCTAATGTGACTTCTAATCACAGACTTGCTGAGGCTTGAATGGGCCTCTGGAGACGTTCTAGTCCAACCCTCTCCTCAGAGCAGCATCAGCTAAAACAGGTTGCCTAGGACTCTGTCCAGGTGGGTTTTGAGTTATCTCCAAGCACGGACACTTCATAACTCCTCTGGGCAACCTGTTCCCATATTCAGTTACCCTCACAGGAAAAACAACACTTACATTTAAGTAGAATTTCCTGTATGTCAGTTTGTGCCCATTGCCTCTTGTCCTGTCACTGGATACCACTAGGAAGAATCTGTCTCCATGTCCCTTCCATCAGGTACTTACACACATTGATAAAATCCTCCCTGAGCCTTCTCTTCTGGAGGCTAAGCAATTCCCGCTCCCTCAGCCTCTCATTACAGATGTTCCAATCTTTTAACCTTCTTAGTGGCCCTTCCTCAAACGCTTGTTTTTTTCCTATTTCTATGCAATTCCTGTATCACCAAGGCTCTTAAATAATCATAGCAATCTTGTGATACAGTTCCACCTCGCATTTACATCAGAATAGTTAATACATTTACTATATTTCTGTGACTACCAGATATCCTGCACTCTTTTTCTTCAGGAACTTCTTCTCAAGAGGCAACTCTACCTAGCAGTTCCCTTAGTCTGTCCAAGTCTCTCATTTTCTTATTCTCATTCTTTCACCTCCCCTAACATAATAAACAAGAAATACTGGGGTCTCTGTATCTACCCAGGAAACATCAGCATGTTATTGCAACAGAAATGTTTTTACAGAGGGAATCTTCTGAGTATGTATTAATGTTCATACTAACCAGGGGAAGAGCTTTTATGAGCTTCGTTTCAACTCTATAGGGCACCACCAAGGAGAAAACCCTTTCTTACCTGGGAATCCTGGGAATCCCCTTTCTCCAGGGGGGCCTGGAATAGAAACACCAGGCCATCCAGGTTCACCTCTGTCCCCTTTTGGTCCAAGTTCTCCTGAGTATCCTGGGGGCCCTGATTCACTATGACCTTTACAGGAAAACAATTACGTGCGTAAAGCTTACAGTGAGTACAAATACAGATGCGCAGAATAGAAATACCAGCTGCAGATGTTCCTCCTTGCAAGGGTTGTCAAGTGCTGTTTTTCTGGTTCTCTCTTGGAAGCTGGACAGAGTTTTGTTGAATCTGGCCCTAATTAATCTCTTTCAAGAAAGTAATCTCTTTGCTTTAATATTCTCCTTCAGGGGTTATTTTATATGGTTATTATTGAATGTAACTTGAAAAGTAAACTGATTGCATGGTCCTAAATTTAATTTTCTGTCAGCATAAATTTGTAATCTTTAGATATATGGTGAGCACTGTTTTTTAATATTGCTTCAAAAGCACCTTTTGAAAGTTGCAAATAGATAAGCGTGAGTGAAATCCAGGTTCCTCTTAAGTTTGTGGCACATATCCCATGGACTTTAATGGGGCTGGGATTTCACAAGTCTCCTTTTAATTTGTTACTTTTATCTTTTACATATGAAAAACCTGGAGACTTGGCTCTGCTTTGAAACATCTGCACTGAACATCTTCGTTTTATAAACAGCCCTGAAAGGTCCCAACAAAACTATATGAGTAACGGAAGTTTTAAAGTTTTCCCCACAAATAACTGCAGATGTGTCATTAGGCATACTTTAGATTCTGTTTGAAAGTTTAGTCTGAGCCTTAATGATATCTTCTGGCAAGGCAAATATCAAAATAACATGCATCATTCCTTGCACATACAGTGATTTAAAAGAAGATTTTCTGTTCCACATCACTATTTCCTGTCTTTACCTGGAGCTCCTGCAGAACCTTTTTGACCTTTTAGTCCGTCCAAGCCATCCAGTCCTGGCAGTCCGGGAAGACCTGAGAGATATTACAGGCATGACTGGGTGTCACAATAATCCTTTAAAGTCACAATTAAAAGTGAGCCCATTTTTTTTTTCTGACAACACATTCTGGCTCAGGACAGGGTATTTGCTATGCTTGGTTCTGTTGGCACCTGAAGACAATATCACATTGCACCTGAGGGCAGTCTTTTTGGAAAGGAAAATGTGAAAATCTGAAAATAGCAATTATAACACAGTTTCACATCAAAGCAATCAGAAAACATACCTTCTAATCCTTTAGGTATTTCTATACTGCAGCTAGCAGCAGGAAGCTCAGTATGGGCTAATTTACTCTATAGCGAACCTTCTGTCTGTGGCTAGACTACTACTGCTACATGTGATTAACTAGTCCAAAGTTAGCTGTGTTATCACTACATGACCAGGTGACTGGGATGCAGACACCACCTAAAATAACTTTAGAGCTGGAACTTCTTTACGGCTTCTGTTCCAAATGTAAGTGCAATTTACTCTAGCTGCGCTAGAAAGGAGCTAAATTCTCACCTGGCTTTTTTTTTCCCTGGTCCTGCAGATTTCACATGCAAAACTATACTTTTTGTATCCCGCTATTACAAAAATTCTTTAAACTGAACAGCACAAGGTCTTTGAAGACAACAAATCTGTAATTGACATCTATGCTAACATGTTATATTATAGAGCAGCTTTGTCCCTAGTGATGTTCACAAGATGACCAGATCACAGGCTGAGTGTTCACAGTGGTCAGATACTTCTGCTTTATAATCTGTGCTTTTTTGAAAATTGCTAAAGCACAATAAGTAAAAACATAGATGGCATTTTTTAATCCATTTTTAAAGTTGAACTAATCTGAGATTGTGTTTGTTGTTTGTAGCGAAGGGTAAAAATATCTCCATGTCATTAGCACTTTATAGTTTCCTAAGTTGTGTAGATGAAGTATCAAATGTGAAGACCTACACTTTTACTAAATGCCACTGGCAGCCTGCCACATGGTGATAGGAACAGATTTGGCAAAACTGGTGGGTCATTTGGTTACAGGTTTCAAAGGGGTTTCAGACAAAGGAATAGACTTGGGATACTTCTTGCTCCAGAGAATAACACTGTTTCTGTATTTTACATACAATTCAGCTTCTACTCGCACAAGTAATTCTGCTGATGTTCCTGACGGTACTTGCTTCATCAGGGATTACTCAGACACGTGAAGCTTGCCAGACTAAGACCTTAACTAGTAAAACTATCTCTGTAATAAAGAAAATGTGATTATGCTTTGGTAGATGACATTTGACTAATTATTTTTTTAATTGAAAAGTTCTTCAGGCAGAAGACATCCCATGTAAATGAGAACCAGTTAGACTAGGCCGCGTACTTAACTATGACAGCCAATGAAATGAACCATTTCACTTCTAATGCTAGCAACAATATTTATTGAAAATATCGTTAAGATCTATATTCTCCAGTTGAATTGGAATACAAATTCCATTCAGTTTTCATTACTGGGTGTAATTTCAAAGGTGTTAATCTTTTCAACTACGCTGGCAATATACAGAATCCTAAGGCTTAGCAGGCAACTTGGTTTCTAATGAATTGCTGTTTGGAAGTGAACTCTGCAGCACATATATTAATTTTTTATGTTTCCTGTGCAGGACTTGGGATAACTTCTGCACAATACAGAAAAGAAGTGTCTTACTAGAAGGAAAGAGTCCATCTGCTACTAAGAAGTTTTCAGCAGAAGAATGCCCTTTGTATTTTTGACCCCTTTCAATTTAGACATGCCTGTCACTGCAAATATTGTTTACAACAATGAAATGTTCTCTTGCAGATTATGCACCAGCAAGGAAACTGTCACGACAGTTTAAATCAGCACCACTTATTTACTGCAAGAAATCATAAATGCTTTCCATTTTTAATTTAAATTTTCAATAGTTTGTAAGAAACCTTCTCAATTTTTCCTTAGGCTGAATCTGAAAAAGTGAATCCGTTGTCCTCTCTAACCATTTATCATAGCCCCAGGTGTTACTTTACTGTTATTTCTGTATATGGGTCACTAATACTATTCTCTCTGTCCAGGAACTGGTTATGAAGCACACTATAACAGGGAGAGGATACAAAGTACATAGTTGATTCCCTTTCTTCATGAAATATTAATGTAACTTATAATTTCATTATATCATTCTGAGTATAGTAAAAGTTAATAATGTTCTCCAACAAAAACAACTGTAGATACGAACTGCTATTCAATCTAAACATAACAGTCACTGTGAGAAGTGTAAATTAGGATTTGGAGGAATTTCTATGTTAAATCCACCAAAAATCAGTTTTTGGAGAAAACAAAACTAACCACAAAACCAACAACAAACCAACCCAAGTTATCTCATCACAATCTGTTAAAACAAATTTTTAAGAAAACCAACCATAGCAGTCTGCTGGTTTTGTAGAGTAACAGTGGCACTCCATGGTGAAAAGGAAGAACACAGCGTAATTGAAGTGAAACACCTGAATTACTGCAAACTCCTTTTTCTTTCCTTAACTTTTGCCATCAGTTACATCAGCTGAGCCAGAATCTGTTTCTACCTTCTTTCTTACTCATTTTAGATTGCAGCCCAATTTTCTGAGGTAGCATTTATGTTACTTTTCAAAGGTGATGGGAACTGGCTTAATTCTTCTAGTAGTTTAAGAGAATACAGGATCAAAATCATGTTCACAGCTAGGCCTTTTCCATTGTCACCACTAAAGGGGTATTTATGTCTGGTGCTGCTACATTACCAGTAGAACTGCACTGTATACTCTTTACCTTTTCTGCCTTGGGATCCAGCTAATCCTGGCAACCCTGGAGGTCCCAAAATTCCACGTTTCCCTTTTTCTCCAGGTTCTCCTGGCAAGCCCTCAGGACCTGTAGCTCCTGAGAGTGGAGAAAAACACCTGTAAATATGTAAATCTATTAAACTGCTGATTTTTTTTCACGCTATGCAGCACACTGTGTTAATTAGAGGTACCTGAAAGTGTATGGGAGTGTATGGGAACAGTTGACGGATCTTGCTTTCTGAGACACTGAGCAGACTATTGCTGCTGTTTATAGGTACTGAAACAGCTTTCAATACATTCCGTCATACAATCTCTGATTTCTCTAGTCTCCTCTACAGGGGTGCCTCCTCAGCTGCATTTTCCTGTTCTATATCTCTCTTGAGCTGTTACATGGCACTATTTTTTAAACTTTGGCATTACCTGGAAATCCAGGTATTCCTGGGTATCCAGGGTCACCCTTCTCTCCTGGTCTTCCAGGTTGCCCTTGGATACCTGGTGAACCCTTCTCTCCTGGGAATCCACAGAGTCCTTCAAGAAAAATAAAAATCTAGCATTTATTTGTTTAAAGTTGCCCATGCTTCATCTCATGATAAGTTTAAAAATATGAAAGTTCAGTAAGAGGTTTCCTGACTAGAAAAGGAATTTTATTAAAATATTTCAGACCCTTGCATCTATTTATTAACAATGAATTATACTGGTCTCTCTAGTGATATCTGAAAGAGCAGAAATAGCTAGCAATATATAGTCAAGCCAGGTTTTATTCTGATAAGTATTGGTATGTTCATCGGTGCTGTACTAGGGAACAGTAGACTCTGCCTCCTATGTTCACGCTAGCCATATTGCACATTGTGATGCCTCTCCAGTCCCTGGGTTTATAACAATAGAAAATACCGCTCCATATGCACAGGAAGCAGAGCTCTGTCTCCACTAACAAAACTTAGAGAAAGTTAAGTTCTTGAGTCCAATTTCTTCTTCAGTCAGAGAGAGGTACCTGGTAATCCTGGATCTCCGGGAGGCCCTTTTCGACCATGTGTACCAAGCAGAGGAGTTCGGTCACCTCTCTTGCCTGTTGAGGTACAATGACTTTCACTTCATACAAGTATCCTTTTCATCCACAAAACCAAAGCGGACAATTTTGTGAGATCAGATAATTTACTCATAGATATTAACAGCTACAAAAGGGACTGAGAGAACACAGAATGAAAAATGCTTTGGCACATGCAAATCATCTGCCAGCTCAGCTTGTCTTGAAGTACTAAATGAGTTTGTGTTTAGTACGAGTCCTGCCAGTATCCATGTAAATTTCCCATAATGAAAAAACCAAAACTTATGGGAACTCTCCCAGTACTGTTAGCATGTAAAGTTCTCTTTATAGTTACTTTTTTTGGGGGGGAATATGTTCCCTGGCTGAGAAGGTCTTGAATTTTTGAAGAAATGGAAAATACAACTTAGTGCTTTTTTACAGGCAATGATTTAATTTTGTTATTTATTAGTAATGAAATCCTGCTCCAAGGGAATTTGGAATATGATCGATGACACCATTTTGTATTTCTTTTAAACACTTTTAAAAATCTAAATATTATAGATAAAATTTTCAGATTAATCTCTACCTATGCAAAAAACAATATGCAAAACTTGATCTTTTCAACTGAATAATTTTGCATGCATGGGTATGAACTTCGCCTGATTTGTTACGCTATACTTTCAGAAGTTCCAAGAATTCAAAAATGATAGCCTGGAGAACACTGGAAAATAAGTGATATAAAAGAAATTATAAATCATTTTGGAGTATCTTGAAAATCCTACATATCTGATAATACCATACCATAATACCATAAATGACTGCATTTGCTGCTATTTGATTTGACAAGTTCTACAGATCTGTAAGAGTGGATTTTTATAGGTGTTTGATGGAATTTTTAAACTATGAAATTTGACACAAACATCTTCTCAGTTAGGAAGACCTACTTTAAAAGGAACAAACTGTTAAAGAATGTACTGAAATACAAATTTTGCCTTCAGATAAGTCAGACTTGTTTTTAATGACATTCATGTTTTAATTATTTTCATTTCTGTCCTGTTTGCCCTTTTCTAGTGAGTACCTACCATCTATCAGAGCATATACATTGCTCTTTTCAAAAGCATGTCTATATAAACTCATACCTTTAGATCCTTTTGGGCCATTCAGTCCTGGATTTCCAGGGATTCCTGGTAAGCCAGCGTCACCCTGATTTTGTTTAAAAAAAAAAAAAAGTTTAGCATATGATATGCATAGCAGAAATGATCTATAAAAGTATTTGGTTCTCTTACATTGGTAAACAGACCAGCAATCAATATGAATAGCAAAACTGTATCTTAAGCTCAACAGAAAAGCACGCTGTCTTTGTTACATGTCTAACACTGGGCACTAACACTTCCTTGAAACTGTAAATTAGACCTGGTAATCATTCTGAATTTGTGCTTTTATAGTTTATACTAACTCTTGGCTTAAACAGCTTAAATCCCCCATAGACAGCTTGAGTAGATTGATTCAAGAGGTACCATAGAAATGCACCAAATATTGTTGTGTATTACCCAAATTTTACTATAAACATTAACCAGAAATATGTTGTAACAGCAAAAATGTGAAGGTTTCTCTATTTTTCCTTTTGAATAATGACCTATAATCAGCAAAACAAATTATCTCTTCAAAGAAGTATAATAAACGCCAAGCCAAGCAAAGATATGTCCCTTTACCAAAAAAACAACCGTGCTTTATGCTTCGTGCAGTCCCACTGCCTGACTACCCAGCATACAAGCCAGTGAAGAATTTTACCTTATATCCATATGTGATATATGTGCAGTTTTGTATATTTGTTCTTGAGCAACATTGCTTGCCTGGGTTCTGCTCAGTGCAAGCTGTTGGTATGGGCACAGAAGACTTGGTTTGTCTTATCTATTGGCTTGGCTGCTCCATGTAGCAAGGTAGGAATTTCATACTTGTCCTGCTGCTATGTTATGATCTGTGCAGTAAGTGATTTGTCAATCTGTTCTTAGGGATAAAGTTGAAGACTTGATTGTGCATCCATTTCTTGCCCCCCTAATTAGTGCAATGTAGCCTGGACTTCCACCAAGTGGCAATAGAACAAAATCACAACATGCAGCTAGGAGAGAGGGAAGAGGCCCTTTGTTGACTCTGACTACAGTTCCTGCTAAACTGTAATCAAACAATTGAAGTGTTGTGTTCAGAAGTTTACCTTTCCTATTATACTGGCAGTCTCTTCTCAGGAGGAACATCTAATGCGTAAGTACAACAGAAGTACCCTTCATCGTATTTCTTAGAGGCAGGAGATAACTGAAAAGTCAAGAGTATTTCACTACCACTTTGTTTACCTGGTCACCTGGTTGTCCTTGAAAACCCATAATTCCTTTAAAGCCCTTTGGTCCTGGGCAACCCTGTGATCCTGGAAACCCCGTCAGCCCAGTGTCGCCATGGTCACCTGGCAGTCCTGGGACACCATTCTTCCCTGGAAATCCTGGGATGCCTCTGAAACCAGTATTGCCTTTTTCACCTGCAGTTAATTGCAGAAGAAGATAATGACCAATATAGTCAAACCATTATTTCACACTTATTTTGAATATGGCTGTGCCTTCACACTTTGTGTGTTGTTGCCTTAGTGATTGCCAAAAGAAACTAGCCTGCTTGTTTAGGAATCTGTAAACACAATAAGGTTGCTGGATGTTACTGCAGCTAGGAGTCCAAACCTGTGCAAAAAGACAGTGATTTCCTTTAGATGAATGTGTGTGTATGCAGGGCTTTATTTTATGAACTTACCTCTTTCACCTCTAAATCCTTTCTCACCAGGAAACCCTGGTTCCCCCTTTTGTCCTTTCTCAAGATGGATGTTAATGCAGCCACGGCCTCCTGGAGGCCCTCTTTCACCTTTGAACCAAACATATGGAATATAAGTAAATCCTCATGAGTGACATGTCTTGAAAATGAATTTTAGTGAAGGCTTCCCAAACAGAGAAAGCCTTCAATTACTAATGCAGTTCTCAGTTGTTTCAGCTCACTGCAAACAGAATTTATTATCCTTCTCTTGGTTTTTAGTTAATTCAGTAGTAATCGAGGTGATGTTAAATCAGAATTATTCCCTGCTTGTCTGGAATGTGTAAGATGGTGATTTTATTGCCCACTCCACAGTGTGCTGTCTGTGACTGCACCTTGGAGATGGTTATTCTCTTTCCTATATTAATATCTAGAGAGATTATTTCCTGAATGTTTTACGTAGATTGAAGAACACAGGCAATATGATAGAAGACTTGGAAAATCTGAAGTTTCAGATGTGTATAGGACAAAATTAAAGGTTTGTTTGAATAAGTGATCTTACTCTGTTTGATTTAGTGGTAAATGTACCTATTTATTTGAGTGGAATTTATTTTTCTTTAGTAATTTTTCATTATGCGTTCCTAAGTGAGATAAATGGATTTAGTATTTAGTGTCTCAGAAAATGTAAGTGAATATACCCTTATAACAAGAACAAAAAAGTAAATATGTTCCTAACACAACAGTAATAAAACTAAACATGGCAGTAACATCGCTACAGAGTGAAGCACATTTTTACAAACCTTTTATTCCCATATCCCCACATTCTCCACTAGGCCCAGGTGGACCCATTTTTCCTTCTTCACCTTTTACGCCGGACATTCCCATTGGGCCTTGTGTTCCTGGGAGTCCTGGGAATCCTTGGGGTCCTTGAATCCCTTTGTTTCCTGGTAATATTAAATGCTTTATTTGCATAATCAGTCTGCTATGCTGTTGCTGTCTTATTCTAAGGAACAAGTATAAAGCAAAAGGCAGGAAGTTTAGAAGGGCTCCGCAGGAAATCAGCAAAGCTAGAGAACCAACAGTTGGAGCATGGCTTCATGCCAAGATCAAACTTGTCTTGAAATCCAGATTGGCTTGAAGCAAACACCTTCCCCCTCCCTCCTGCTACCCCCTGGAGATTTAGGCAACACTTACTAATAAAGCAGTTATCCCCAACAAATCTTAAATACAATGAATAGCCTAAGACATGACCAGATTTTGCATGTGGCTACTGGAAATCATGACTCCTACTACCAAGATGACAGAAGAAAACAGGATTTTGGTATACCTTTCAGAACTTTTGCCTACTAGCCAGTGATGATTTGGGACCAAGGTCACATTTTTTTATAAGTATTAGATATAATGTGAAGCTATTTTTGCACTTATTCATAGAATCATGGAATTGCTTATGTGGGAGAAGACCTTTAAAATCATGAAGTCCAACTGTTAACGTAGCACTGCCAAGCCCACCACTAAACCACGTCCCCAGGCACCACATCTAGATGTCTTTTAAATACCTTCAGGGAGGGTGACTCAATCACCTCTCTAGGCAGCCTGGTCCAGTGCTTGACAACCCTTTTGGTGAAGAAATTGTTCCTAATATCCAACCTAAATCTCCCCTGGTGCAACTTGAGGCCATTTCCTGTTGTCCTATAACTAGTAGCTTGGGAGAAGAGACCAACACCCACCTTGCTACACCCTCCTTTCAGGCAGTTGTAAAGAGCAATAAGGTCTCCCCTCACAACCCCAGTTCCCTCAGCTGCTTCTCATAAGACTTGTTCTCTAGACCCTTCACCAGCTTTGTTGCCATTCTCTGGACATGCTCCAGCAACTCAATGTCCTTCTTGTAGTGAGGGGCCCAAAACTGAACACAGCATTCGAGGTGTGGCCTCACCAGTGCTGAGTAAAGATCCTTTCTTCCCTCAAGCAGATCAACAGTCCTGCACAACCTGGTGTCATCTGCAAACTTACTGAGAGTGCACTCAATCTCCTAGTCCAGATCACTGATAAGATATCAAGCAGAACTGGCCCCAACACTGAGCCCTGGGGAACACAGCCCGTGACTGGCCACCAACTGGATTTAACTCCATTCACCACTCTTTGGGCCTGGCCATCCAGCCAGGTTTTCATCCACTAAAGAGTACACCTGTCTAAGGCATGAGCAGCCAGTTTCTGCAGGAGAATGCTGTGGGAAATGGTGTCAAAGGCTTTACTGAAGTCTAGGTAGACAACATCCACAGGCTTTCCCTCATCTACTAAGTGTGTCACCTTGTCATACAAGATCAGGTTAGTCAAGCAGGATCCGCCTTTCCTAAACCCACGCTGACTGGGCCTGATCACCTGGTTGTCCTATATGTGCCATGTGATGGCACTCAAGATGTACTCCATAACCTTCCCAGGCACCAAGGTCAGAGTGACAGGCCTCTAGTTCCCTGGATCCTCCTTCTGGCCCTTCTTGTAGATGGGTGTCACATTTGCTAACCTCCAGTCAACTGGGACCTCCCCAGCTAGCCAGGACTGCTGATAAATGATGGGAAGTGGCTCAGTGAGCACTTCCACCAGCTTCCCCCATATCCTTGGGTGGATCCCATCCAGCCCCATAGACCTGTGCATGTCTAAGTGGAGTAGCAGGTCACTAACCATTTCCCCTTGGATTATGGGGGCTCCATTCTGCTCCCCATCCCTGTCTTCCAGCTCAGGGGACTGGGTACCCAGAGAACAACTGGTCTTACTATTAAAGACTGAGGCAAAGAAGGCATTTAGTTCCTCAGCCTTTTCCTCATCCTTTGTCACTATATTTCCCCCCACATCCAATAAAGGATGGAGATTCTCCTTAGCCCACCTTTTTTTTGCTTATGTATTTATAGAAACATTTTTTATTGTCTTTTACAGCAGTAGCCAGGTTAAGTTCTACTTGGGCTTTGGCCCTTCTAATTTTCTCCCTGCATAACCTCAGGACATCCTGGTAGTCCTCCTGAGTTGCCTGCCCTTTCTTTGGAAGTTCATAAACTCTCCTTTTTTTCCTGAGTTCCAGCCAAAGCTCTCTATTCAGCCAGGTCAGTCTTCTTCCCCACCAGCTTGTCTTTTGGCACATGGGGACAGCCTGCTCCTGCGCCTTTAAGATTTCCTTCTTGAAGAATGTCCAGCCTTCCTTGGTTCCCTTGTCCTTCAGGACTGCCCCGCAAGGGACTTTGTCAACCAGTCTCCTAAACAGGCCAAAGTCTGCCCTCCAGAAGTCCAAGGTAGCAGTTGTGCTGACCCCACTCCTTACTTCTCCAAGAATCAAATACTCATCAGCATACAATCACAGACTGCATCAGTAAAGGAGATAGTCTGGATGTAGCAAAAAGTATATTGTTCTTATTATATCATATTATAACAACAAATAGTCAGGAAATAATAGTCAAGGCCAGGTTGGATGGGGCTTTGAGCAACCTGGTCTAGTGGAAGGCGTCCCTGCCCATGGCAGGGGAGTTGGAACTAGATGATCTTTAAGGTCCCTTCCAACCCAAACCATTCTATGATTCTATCACCATGGAAAATTATGTCAGTGTTGTAAAATAACTAAGCACCAGGATGCCCCAAAATGCATCAAACTATTTCCACCTCTTTGTTTTATTCTAAGACAAAGAACAAAGGATGCTATTGTTATTGCCTCTACCCTGCTGGAGGGTCTTATTCTCGAAGCTGGAAAGGGAAGAGGGTGCAAAGTACTTCCTAGCTTTAACAGCAGTAGAAACAGCTCTTTCTACAAGGGAAGTTATAGATGAGGTGGTTTGCAGGATGTTCAACATACCTGTTTGTCCTGGGAAACCAGGTGATCCTTTATTTCCTGGATGTCCTGGCAGTCCTCGGGAGCCTGGAGGACCTGGGGGACCTTGTGAGCCAGGAGAGCCTTTGAGACCTTTGATTCCAGGTAGCCCAGCTAGGCCCCTGTCTCCCCTCTGACCTTTAAAGCCTGGTAAGCCTGAGAAAAAGAGCTTTAATCAATGCATGTAAATTATGGAAATGTGTTCAGCAATTGTATCTAAAAAGTAGAAAGTGATAGATTTTAGTAAAAATTTGAATATCATCAAACATGGCAAAATAACTTGAAAACTTTGCTACCGTGCTGGAGTCCTGGCTCTGCCTAGATTTTCACCTGGAATGATTGTTTTATTGTATTTCTTTAGTGAGAGACATATCAGTAGAAGCGCCCTACGAAAAATCCCTAGTAATTTGTAAATACTTTTGAAATATATGTCTCCTAGCTCTCCCTAAATAACACTTCCATTTAAGAATAAGGATGATAAAAGTATCACAGTAATGACAGGAGCTCAGTTAAATTACTCATGACAACAGAATATGGGATAACTCTTCCATTTACTACTTCACAGTTAACACACTGTGACTTGGCCAGCTAAGGAACAGCATGGGAAGGGAAGGGAAGTTGGGAAACATCTGTGATGCCCATTATACATACCTTGAGATTAAGGAAATGTGCAAAACCAAAATGTATGCTCCCACTAACGAGTAGTCCCCATGAAAATACTTGTCATGCCAGCCAGAAAAACCATGTGATTAAATCTGATAGAAAAGATGTGCAAAGCTTAGAGCTGCGAGGCAACCTGATGGATGTTGTGTACCTTGAGGTCCTGGCAGGCCCATGACACCTCTGCGTCCTGGTGGCCCTGGTAAGCCCATGTCACATGGTGAACCAGGGAAGCCTGGACAGCCTGGTGCTCCTATATCACCTTCTGGGCCTCTAAAACCTTTGGCACCTGGAAATCCTGGGGTACCAGGCTGTCCTGGAAACAAAAAACATTATAAGATGTTTTACTTCCATTATTCACCATCCCTCAGAATTCCTAACTGCAATTTTGAAATGTACATGTTCAGTTATTGTAATATCTTACTTATTCTCTACTTTTTGCATAGTTTGTGAAAACTGATGCTTTTCTGTAATTCAGAATTGGCTGTTGTGGAGATCTTCTTTCTTTAAGGAACAAATACAAATTCAACTCTCACCTATAGGCAAGGATGACTTTATGGCACAGAAAGGTAGTTTCTGATGTGTAGGAGCAGAATGGAAGGAGCTCACTGGCCTGCACCAGCTACACAACACTGGGGTCAGTTTTATAGGTGTTCACTGCACAGAAGGGGGTGTGTGTCTGCTTAGGGCCAGGCAAAAGAAAGACCTATAAAAGCAAACGGCAGTATCTGCTGTGAAGTGGGAAGGAAGTGGCACTGTGGAGACATCTGCAGCAACCAGCAAAACTCCTGTGCAGAAATGAGGAACGTAGTGCCCAAGGTACTGAGGATTATTATATTGTATAACTCTGGGGTAAGAAATTCACTCCCCTCTCCCTGAGTGTTCTCCCACCTTTTGCCAGTCTTTTCAGATTTGAGTAAGCAGGAGTGACTATCTGAGTGGCAGCGCAGGAGGCCCTAAGCACAGAGGGCCACAAGGCAGCAACTAACAGGAGTAAGAATAGGAAGTTGCACTGTTACTCCCTGGACTGGGTAGAGGCATCTTCCCCTTCCTGCAGTGCAGATCTCAGTGGCTGATCAACCCTAATGGTAAAAATGTAAATGTAAAAATAGGGCGTACCATTCACAGTCACCATTATGGATCCAGGTAAGAGTAAGTTTTATCTGAATCAGTACCAACTTTGCTCAGATTGTCTCCTTTGAACACATGAAAATACTTCATAAAAACTGGCTCATACCTTGAAGCCCAGGAATGCCGGGATCACCCCTTGCTCCTTGTGCACCAGGGGGTCCTGGCAGTCCCCTGTTGCCTGGGATTCCTGGAGGACCGTATGTGGTATCACCTGGAACACCTTTCTGACCATCTATGCCAGGTGGACCTGGAGGGCCAGTTTTACCATCAACTGTAGATCCTCTTTCACCTTCATCACCAGGATCACCAGCTTCACCTCGAAAGCCTGTTGATATGATTTTTAAATTCAGATAGGGCATAATTCAGAAGTTGGTTGTTTGTCTTTTTCCCCCCCAGAAACTGTGGAATATTGTAATACAAATTTAATCAGAATTATGACTTTGCAAAGAAAAATAACATAATAGATTAAGTTTCAGGTTTCTCATTTACAGCTAATGATACACAAGAATTGAAGCAGGTAATTATTCCCATGGGAAGTGACAGTGGTTTGCTTTGGGGCAGCATCTATCTTGTGTGCTGTCATTCTTGTCCTGTTCAATCCCTTTGCTAAAATTACACTAATTATTCTCAATTTTCTGAGAATATTTCCTCTCTGGACACTGAAATTTAGGTTATTGCAGTGCCTGCAATGCTGGAGGAAAGAAAGGGAAACTGGTAAAGATTCCTCTTCCATTAGCTTTTGTTGAAATGTGCTTCCAATTCTATTCTACCATGGTAGCTACCTTGCCCTGCATGTATATGTTACAAGCTTGACCAGCAGGTCTCCTGGATTAAGAAAAGCACAGTTCACCTTCTGGCCCAGGGATTCCTGCTCCTGGCCTGCCTCGATGACCTTTTAGCCCATCAAAGCCATTTGGTCCAGGATGACCGGGGAGTCCTTTTAAACCCTTTGGTCCTGGAAACAGAAAGAAAATACGTAAAAAACTGACAGAGCTCTAAAATGTGTGGCCTAATGAAACAGTAATGCATCTCTATCCCATGCAAATTCATGTACTTTGAAGACGAGTGGATTTCAGCTGCTTCTAACACTTCAGGCGGGAGCCACCACCCAAGTCATGACCAAATGCATGGCTGCTGTTTTTCTAAATGGACTTGTTCCCTAATCCACAAACAGGAGACTGCAAATCACCAGAGAAAATTAGAAAAAAAATCTCCTGTAACATTTTAATGTTTCAGAACATCAATATTAACCTAGTGAACGACAGGTGTTAACTCAAAGTCCTATATTCTCTTGCGCTATAATGATGCTCTGGAATGGTGTAGATAAGCTCAATATGCTAATCCATATTCTTCATGTCTGTATAAATTTTAGCTACCACCTACAATACTGGTGTCAGGGAGCTGTGTAATACCATATTAAGCAGCTTGAAAATCCAGCACCTCCATTTTCAGGATCAGGATTTTCTGGGGTATTTCAAAGGTTTTGGAGGTGATTGCAGGCAACATTTTGCCAGTTCCTCGATGAATTCTTTGAATTTAAATTAAGTTGAACAAGTTGAAGTAGCTCAATTGCAACTTGCCATGAGCAATATGGTTTTAGAAATTACAAACTTGCAGCATATCTTGGCCTCTCACACCTTTTTTTCCCCGTTATCCAGATGTACATATTCTGGGCCTTGTCCGACTCCAGCCATCTGCATATTTTACAGACTCTCTCATGTATTTTAATTGAGGCAGGACAGAGTTTCAAGCTACCTTCATTTAGTCATTTCTATGGAGGCAGCCTGCACGCCTTTTGATCATGCAAACTGCAGCTGTCAGGCCCTTGATTCTATCAGATGAGTATATTCCTGTGTATTTGCAGTTTTATATTTTGAGAGATATATCTGTTGAAAAACTAGAATAGTGTATCTTTTTAGGATAGCTTCTTTTTTTAATTAGCAACTTAAAACTCCATTTAAATTAAAACAAAAATTTTCCCATCTGTAAACATACCTTGAACACCTTTAAAACCTGGGGGACCTGGATTTCCAGGGTATGGTAATGTAATGCAGACAGTCTCACCTGAAACAAGAGGGAGAAAGAAAATGGCCTATTTGATTTTAGAATAAATGGAGTCTGAACATTTACTGTAACATTTCTGTGGAATTAACCAACTGGATGTGCAACGGTAAAGAGCAGGGACTGTTTATGCACATTGTTACTTCCATATTACTTAAGGTTTGATGGAGAATCTTAAAATATATTTTTAATGATGCTTATTTTGTATAGAATATTGGTAATGATTCAAATGGTTGTAATACAATTGTATTCTGCAAAGAAAGATTTTATTTACTTGTTGCAGACATTTCTCTTTACAATAGTCTCTGTAGTAAGAAATAATATTTTAATCTCAAATCTACGTACATTTCTGGTTCATGCATATTGCTATCAGTGTAGATTTTTTTATTTTGGTAGGGATTTTTTTGTAACCAAAACCAAGACCAAGCCTTAAGCATGAGTTGTATTTTCCTGCCTCTTCAGCAAAAAAGCATTGCCTTGCAAATCCCTGCACTCAGGAATACTCTCCACTCCAGAAAATAATTCCTCTGAGTGTTCAAGTGGCACTTTGCAGGTTTAAGGTCCCTAGCAATTCATATTCTCACAAGCATCTGCTGCTAAATACTGACAGTATGGTACCTTTCAGTGCTCGTATTTCACATGTCCACTGAGCTTGCCAAAATTTATTTTCACTGTGAATGAATAATACTGTATATAATACATATGAAACTGTAATGGATGCTACCAAACATGTATTTTGTTATTTGGTTCTTAATGTAAACATTCAAAATTACCTTTCTGGCCCTTTGGACCAGGTGGCCCAATACTACCAGTATCACCAATGTCTCCAGGGCTACCTCTTGCTCCTGGAGGGCCGGGAAACCCCAAACCAGGCAATCCCATCTGTCCTTTTACCCCAGGAAGTCCTGGGACCCCAGGGAATCCTTTATCACCCGGCAGTGGTGCTACAGAATTACCCTAAAAGAAAGAAATTGTTGATAAGAAATAACAAGACCTTATTTCTTTCCTCTCTTTGATTATCAAAAGCCATGTTAGAGAATTATCTGGAGAAAGCACTCTTCAACAACTAAGTGACTACATGGATGATGTTAGTAGTTTTAAATATTCAAAGGCAATAGGAACAAAGGGTAGAGTTTTGTGGGGTTTTTCTTCCTGATCCCATAATATTGGCACACAGTATATGCAAAGATTATACACAGGAATACCAAAATAAACAGTAGTAATTCCAAGGAATTAATTTTTCAATGGATAAAAACGATGGGTTTTGGTCTAGGCTAACATAAAATTCTAAAAGTGTTTAATCTGTTAGGAATCTGGAATAAAACGGTACTTTTTATTAAGTAGCTAGCCCCTTCATAAGACAATTTGTTAACTGAAATGGAAAAAATTCTGAGAAAGTCAAATGTACCTCAGCTCCTTTTTCCCCAGGCAATCCTAGTTCCCCGTCTCTGCCATCATTACCTCTTTGGCCTGGAAATCCTGGAACCCCAGTAGGACCTCTTTTACCTTTTATTCCTTAAAACAATTTGAAAAAAAAAAGAAGTATGATATTTGCAGTAAGTTTTGGGGTTTTTTATTTCTGCTCAGGTAGACACTGGGTAACCATTCATCATATCTGTATGATAATTTCCAGTTCTTGAATTCACATTTCCTTAATAAGGTATTTTAGGCTTAGGAAGGCAGTATGTACTCGGACACCTCATGGAACAACTTGGTCTCTCTGTAAAAGACGTGTTTACAGGCACCACAAGAATGTGGCTTTTGTTCATGCTATATACAAAGCGAAAATATTTTGCTATTGAAATCAGTCAGAGTTTTATTCTTGATTTCAGTGAAATCAGGATATAGAAATGCCATATGATGAGGAATATTTGCATCGATATTCCCAAAAGGTTTTTATTTTTATTTTTTTTTTACCCCTAGATTTCTCTTGCATTGATACTGATGAAAATGTAATTTCTGCATAAAGGGCAATAAAACTATTTTAACCCAAAGATTCATTTTGCTGTGTCAAGAAATCCTCTGCAAATAAGCAGCAAATGTTTTGCCCTGCTCCAACACCTGTAAACAAACACAGGCATGCAAAGCTAAGCTAACTTTTCACAAACGATAAGATGGACAATCTTTTGCCTGAATAATTAGTTTAGCATTTCTAACTAAGATTTTCCATCAGATTATTGTAATTTGTTGTCCTCTTTCTTTTGCTTTTGCAAATCATAACCATAACTGTGGAGATGTTTTGATCTATTTAATTACAAAAATTTCAGTTGTGCAACTGGTGGCCTATTGTTTCTGTTTGATGCCTGGTCAAAAGTAATTTTTAGAAATAGAAGCAGGGATCTGAAGAGCCATTGAGACTTTGAGTTTTTCTGAAGAAGGATGTTGGTGGTTTAATTTGAGATAACAGCTGGGATACTGGTATATGACACTTTAGGAGGTGGCTTCTATACAGTAATATTTTTTCAAGCTTTCACAATAATTGTATTCTGCTTAGTCTTTGCTATACAGACCTCTGTAAGACTGATTATCAATCACATGACATGAAAAGTAGATTTTAGCATTAATAACTTTATGGCTCAACTATAGAGTAAAAAAAAACCAAAACAAACAAAACACTGTGTTGATTGTGTGTTTAGCAAGACGAAAATGAATGGGATGGCGCCAAGAAAACAGTTTGGATATGCATGACCTCTAGGCTTAAGTAACTTACTAAGCTTATGACTTTTTTAATAAAGAGTAGATGAATATGGTTCACACTATTGCCTAGGTATGATATAGGAAACAAAAATGCTAATGATAAAATGTGTGTTTACCTTTTATTCTAACTCTTCCTGGATCACCCTTCTCTCCTTTTTCACCATGTTGTCCAGCAGAACCGGGTGCCCCCTTGACAGAAAAAACAAAGACTTGTCAGTTATCTGCAGCAATGAATCAATGTGGGAATTGAGGGGACAATTAGATATTCATCTCTTGCTCTTGCATTGTTTCCCAGAATCAGACCAATGAAAGTAACATGCCAAAAAGAAACGCTTATATCTTTTGACGTCTATAAAGAGGTGTGTGAATGGCACCTGGCCTTTTCAGCCTGACCCTACCAAATGCAGATACACAACTATAAGAAATTGTAATGCTAGAAGAATTGGGTCAACGTCTGTATACAGCTGTGGCTATAAATGCATGAATATTAAGATGCAAACAATTCACAAACTCTTTCCACTGCAGACTTCAACCCACAATCCACCAAGGCTACGCAGGAAGGGAATCTCTGGAGCACGGTGACTTCTGGATGAGGTTGTCCTCCCAGAAGTGAACATGTCAGTAGGTAAGTGATGCTTTTTTGCTGAGTGAAAGCCCACAAAGCTGCCAATAAAAAGTCTCATTTATGTCTAGTTAGGTACCTGGTATTGTCAGAAGAATCTATGATTTGACAGGCTTAGAGTGGAAAAGAAGTACCTTTCTATATTTTATGCTGGTTTGTGCTCTCAGTTCTCCAAGCAGAATGTGGTTTGCGAGGGTCTGTGTCCAACAGTACACGTGGGTAAATATATTTTACCACGTGAAATTTAAACAGAAGTAAAAGGCCACCAAGTTTGAAAAACTGGGGTATTATTTAGCCAGTTTCCTTTGTTATTCAAAATCTTTCCTTCAGAAATAGGTGTAGAAAATACAATTTATAAAGTGATTGTAAATGATGACAATTGTAAAACAGGCAGGAGACTTCTGAAAAATGTGGTGTATCTGAAACCAGCAGTGACTATTTGTGAAAATGTTTAGATCTTCAAGTTGGCAGTGACCAGTTATTAGTGTCTGAAAAGTGAAATGAGATATTTGGGAAGAAAAGAGAGGAGAAATATTGAAAAAGTATATATATATGTAGGAAATCAATTACATCAAAGCACTTCTGTACTGAAGGGAATTATTTCTTTCCAAACTGATTACTTGTCCTTATTTCTCACTTAAGTACCCCAAGAACATCAAAGTGTTCAGGAAAAGGCATCAAGCTTTACTTCAGAACCACAAGGGCTAAAGTGTATTTTCAAAAGTAACAAGAAGATTGAAATCTCACATAATGCACTCAGGTAATAGGATTTTAAGAAAAGAAAAATAGAAACAAATGCAAAGCTTGTAATGAAACCATTGGAACTAGAATGACAGAGCCCCTCCACCTTCTTTCTTCAGTCTCACATTGGTTTTGTTTTGGGTTTTTTTCTTTTGAAAGAAAATGTTCTGGAAACTTGCACATAATCACAGAGTCACAGGTTGGAAGGGACCTCAGGGATCATCTAGTCCAACCTTTTCTAGGAAGAGCACAATCTAGACATGATGGCCCAGCACCCTGTCCAGCTGAATCTTAAACGTGTCCAAGGTGGCCAAGTCAACCACTTCCCTGGGGAGATTATTCCAATGGTTGACTGTTCTCACTGTGAAAAATTTTCCTCTGGTGTCCAACTGGAATCTCCCTGAGTGCAACTTGTGCCCGTTCCCCCTTGTCTTCTCCATGTGACCCCTTGCAAAAAGAGAGTCTCCATCATCTTTGTAGCTACCCCTTAAGTACTGGTACATGGTGATGAGATCCCCTCTGAGCCTCCTTTTCTCAAGGCTGAACAAACCCAGGTCTCCCAGCCTGTCCTCATATGGCAGCTTCCCAGTCCTCTGATCATCTTGGTGGCCCTTCTCTGGACCCCTTCCAGCCCATCCACATCTTTTTTTGTATAGCGGGGACCAGAACTGTACACAGTACTCCAGGCGTGGCCTGACAAGCGCTGAGTAGAGCAGGATAATGACTTCTTTCTCTCTGCTGGCGATGCCCTTTTTGATGCAACCCATCATCCTGTTGGCCTTCTTGGCCGCAGCAGCACACTGTTCGCTCATGTTGAGCTTCCTGTCCACCAGGACCCCCAGGTCCCTTTCCACAGAGTTGCTCTCCAGCCAGGTGGATCCCAGTCTGTGCTGCACTCCCAGATTATGTTTTCCCAGGTGCAAGACCTTACACTTCTCCTTGTTGACCTTCATAAGGTTCTTGTTGGCCCACTCTTCCAGCGTATCCAGATCTCCCTGCAGAGCAGACCTCCCTTCTGGAGTGTCTACTTCCCTGCTCAATTTGGTGTCATCTGCAAACTTCATCAGGCTACACTTGATCCCGTTATCCAGATCACTTATGAAGATGCTGAATAACATTGGGCCTAATATCGATCCCTGGAACGGAACTTTCAAGCAACTCCTCATGTGAAAAAGAGTTCTGCTACTAAAACAAAACAAAACCTCAAAAACCCCAAACATAAAGCCCCATAATGGAACAGTCATAAAGACACACATATCTACCTATATTTTCAAAGAAATTGCTCACACACACAAGAAATTATATTAAAAAAACCCTCTATTTGACATAATTTTTGTACGCAGCATCCTAGATGTACAGTCCACATGCCAGACCAGAACAAGTGGAAGAAAATCACAGTAAGTCCAATAAATCATCCTGCCTTCAAAAATCTTTGTAGGGTTTTTCCATGAAAATCTGGATGTCAGATTTGTTAACAGTGGAATGAACTGATCTTAGGGAAAAATGAACATTGTATGCTGATGTCAAATGATTTTAGTACTCAGAATCTTTATTGCCAAAAAGTTCATTCAGTTTTTGCTCTTGAGGAACTTGAAATGAAATTGTTACATTGCAAGGAAGCTATTCAAGCAAATGAAAACTCTTTATTTTGATGATTATAGGAGTTTTTCTTTCTAACAACTACTACATCAAGGGCAAAATTTTTATTCCATTTCAGCTTCATTGCCAATATGTATGTCATGGAGAGATAAGGCATTGCCTATAGTGGATGATCCTTGTGGAGAACAAACTTCAGCTGAGTAGTGACTGAAAATGGGAGATTATGAAGTACTATGGAACAGTAAAGGGATAAACACTAAAAAATAGCAATGCCTTTCAGAGTCTGTGGGAATGAGACTCTACATTATGTTCAAACTGCCTCATAAAATAAATTTAAGCATATCAAATAAACTAGGTTTTAAAATTAATTTCTAAAAAAATTATAAAGAAAATTACTTGAAATGCCTGAATCAAATCAAGGGTTCCTTTCCTTTTTCTTCAGACCCTGCCTGCCCCCAGGTCGATGTTGACATAAAATCCATCTTGACCTGCTGACGTCATGCAATTCTTTGCCTTGACAAGATTTTGCTGGAAATGCTTTCCCTTGAAATAACTGAAAAATCATCTGCAGTGAAGCAATTTGTGCATCTACATTTTTTTCAAGAAAAGCAATGCGTATTCAAAACTAAAAGTAAAAACAAGTCAAAACAAAACAAGATGAACATTTACTGGCTTTCCTAAGCCTCCAGCCCACCACACAAACACAGCATGGGATTCTGTCCCTCAGTGTAAAACTCTGCCCACTGCTACAAGAGAAATCAGATAGAAGCTAATAAAATGCCTCCTCCAACAAGACTGTGATAAGAAAAGTTGATAAAGCTTTCAGATAGTTTTTCAAGGCAGTTCCTCCACCACTCTGCTTAAATGCCTCCTGCATAAGTGGTAACTTGATGTTATTTATTTACTGAAGCTTACGAAAACTACTCACAGGGAGGCCTGGTGATCCCATTGCACCAGATAAGCCTGGGTCACCTTTTTCTCCATGTCTTCCAGGGTATCCCATTTGTCCTTTCCTTCCTTGAGTACCTGGAGGTCCTTGCATACCACGGGCACCAGGAGGACCAGCACTACATGAGCAGAGGCCTTGATTTCCTACGTGAATGTGTCAAAATTACATTGAAACAGTTGCAAAATTAGTACACAAAAAATAACACTACCCTTTTTCTTTTCTCTGTTAGTAGTGCACAGACCATTTTATCTCATTATGGCCTTCAAAGGAGTGAAGTGTGTCAGTCTCTCTTTACAGTGCTGAATAACCGCTGCACTGACATGACCTCTGGTTTAGAAGCCCCAGTGGCAACAAGCCATTTAACTCCACACTCTGATGGGCCTTATCCTCCAATTTACCATAAATGTCTTGCAAATTTAGGTCTGACACATCTGACAAAGGTCTCATATTCAAATTTGTGCTATCCAGGCATATTTACCTTTTTCTCCTTTTTCACCTTTTCTTCCTGGAAGGCCTATCTGACCTTTTGCTCCAGGTTCTCCAGGGATCCCTCTGTCAGCACAGATTACACCTTTGAAAAAACCAAATTGTACAGCTAGTATAAATCAGGTTGATTGTTTCCACAGCTTAGGTCACATGTTCTCCTCTCCCTTATCCTGTTACCATCATGTGAAGACCTAGAGATCTTGTGAAATGCTTTACAAGTCGTTGCTTATAGATCATACTACAAGAGTCAGTCTGGCTAAAGTTGATGTTGACACATAGTTTTTTTGTCGCCACTACTTCCTTTTTCCACTGTAGAACTTCACAACTCTTGTTTCTTTGCTAAAGGATGATGATTTCGGTTTCCTCCCCAGTTTGCTGTGTTTTTAACTTCAGGTGATAAATTTTTAGGGATGTTTTTAATGTACGTTACTTTGTGGGTTTAAATCACCCAGAAAACTATGAAAATCTTGATATCTCACTGATTGACAACTAATGGGAAAAACGTTTTCCGCATCACATGTAAAGTTTGATATATCTGTCAAAATGCACTTTTCACTTCTATGGTTTTTGTAGGCCCAACAAAAGCAATGAATCTAGTAATAGGCAGAATGATATTCTCGCCATATAAATTGCTGTTGAACCTACTGGGTAGTCCAGGTAAGCCTTGTCTTCCTGGCTGCCCTGGTAGGCCTGGTGGTCCAGGAAATCCAGGTCTTCCTGGGATTGATTCACCTGTTCCAGGAAAACCAGGGTCACCTTGAAAACCTTGAGGTCCTGGTGCCCCACCTACTCCTGGCAGGCCAGGCAGACCTACAAAGAAAATAATGGTATTTGGTCCGTACAGCTTCACAGTAACGAGTACCACAAGATATCAAGCAGGAAATTACAGACCATTCATGAACTGTCCTGAAGAAGAGCTTCTACATAACAAAGACTTAAATCTGAATCTTTAGGTTTTCCAGGATTCCCAGGAAAAGAGGCTTCTGCTTTAGACCTTCTTACTCCTTCTTCTCCTCCTCCCTCATTGTCTCTTTTCCTGACATCCCAGTTATTCTAGTTCCTTACACAGAGCAAAGTCATCCTCATCACCTTCCTTTTTATCTCTTTGAGATGGAGAATAGAGTTTTTGAGCACAGCACTCCAGATATAGGCATACCATGGATTTACAGTGCATTCTGCTGTCTTCTCTTCCTTTCTAGCAGTTCCTAATGTTCTATTTGGATTATTTGGGTTCATTTTTGACCACTAAGTGCTGAGCTAGTATTTTTAATGAACTCTCTGTAGAGCTCAAATCCTTACTGTTGGTGACTTGCATCAAGCAAGACAAAGAACAGTTTTAGCTGCTTTCTCTCCTACTGGTATAGAATTCACATTTTATCCCCTGCTTCTCTTACTTGTTCCATCATCTCCTGGTCTTCCGAGCAGGCCGGCAGGACCAACTGGTCCAACTGACCCCATATCACCTGCAGGACCTGGAAATCCAGGATCTCCTTGTGGACCTACACAGAATTATAAAAAATTGTGAACTAAACACCTTATGCAATTGACAGCTTAAATCTAAATCTAAATCAAACTGCAACCAAAATTATAATTTGGGAACTACACATAAGTAAAATACAGTAACTTCTTTTGTCTTTATGAAAGATTTTAAAATGTGTAACAATTTAATTTTAAGGTGGGAGGATTTGGTTACTTTTCTACGGATTCCTGCCCATTTGGTGGGCACAGTTTTAACTCTTCATCACTCAGAGTAGTATCCTTGTGCTACATATTTCAGAATGCTGGAAGAAGTGTTTGCCCAAAATAAATATATGTAGCATTTAAAATAAATGTGCATCTCATGTTATGCACATTTGGCAGCGCACACAGGGAGGTAATTTCAGAATCATTCTAGTTGAAATTATCCATATTTTAAAAAACATATTTTCAAAATTGCTATAATGCTTAAATTTTAAAATTGCAATTACGGACTGATAAAGGAAACCTGAATCAGATATAAAGGGCTTCATTAAATTGGAAAAACAAAATATTGGTAGTAGTTCTGTTCTCAAACAATTCTGCTAAAGGCCTCTTTCTCTGAAGAATGTATCCACTCACACACCGTGCACATGATTAACTTTAAATATTACTTGAGATATTAAGCATGGGGTTAAGTCTTTTGTGGCATGGCCTGGAAACACAATTAGATCTGTAAAACAGATTTAATTGATTTTTGGATGAGGCCCCAATCTAATGGGAAGGCTCTGCTGAACTGGGGTTGTGTTGTAACTTCCTTCTGTGCCCACAAGCAGCATTTTCTGCACTAGAAACACAATTTATTTTATATTCTCTGTTAAAATGTTGTTACAGTACAGGTTCCCCAAGTGTTAGATGCCAAAGCAAATCCCTCCCAGGCAGCAGGCTTGGCTGTTCCCCACAGGCCCCTGCTATGAAATAAGAACTTCCACCCAGCTTTTCACTAATCAGGTAACGAAGATGGGGATAAAGGGAGCTGGGACATAAAAACCCAGCCTGAGGGTTAGTTAGGAAGATGATAAAGTGGATGGGTATTCTGTTGGGATTACTAGTTCCAGGATTTCACCTCTGCTATGCAATAGGAAGCTTAATCATAGTCTAAAATCTGTGTGTTTTGGCAATTCTGAAAATAGGAATGCTAAATTACAATGGGAAGGCCAGGTTTCTTATTTGCCATCTATTATCCAGGATGGGCTTATTTTTCATAGCTTTTTCTTAAGTATGCTTAAGTCCAATCCTAGGATAGTCCTGCAGATCTAGCTGTGGCTGTATGTGTAAAGATCTTTCAAGCAAACATTTAATTTGAAACTTGTATATTTAATGTAATTCTGGTAAGATCAGTGTGACACAACCAAACACAGCATGTGGCTACTAGGAGGATAATGTTTTAGGATCCTGGCCCATGAATCCCTAGCAATCACCTTCCCACACCTTCACAAAATAGGTCCTACACACTTTAAACAGCAGGAAGACTAATTAAAACTAGTTATAACCTTTTACAGGAAGCAGTGGAGTTCCAACAGCTCCAGGAGGACCTGGGGGCCCTTTTTCTCCTGGATCCCCCTGTAAAAGTCCAACAATGAATTTTACTAATAGATACAAATACGCAGCGTGCTAGCATGTAACTGAAAATTTCAACAATGGGGCATATAAGGATGTGACACTTATCACCTGGGGAACTTGATATTGACACTTCATAGCTTTTAAAACCAGGCAAAAAGTTTTAATATAATCATTATCTTCCAGTATACCAGTGACTAAACAGTAATATACCTACTGCACTTATCTATTTGACTCTTCAGAGCTTGTGACTGATGTATTTGATTTAATTAATTTAAAGACAAATCAATTACAGTAAATCAGTAGCCATTTAATTGAGATGTTTTGATTTAACAACCAAGCTGTAATTACTTGCCTTAAAATTCTAAATCAGAATTTGGAAATTACTTCTATGGTGACAGATAAGCATTAAGAGAAGAGGTTTCACAGTCTGACAGATATTATTGATGGTAAGAGGTACTCAAAGCTCTTATAAGAAGTTTAAAACATCTGCATCAGGGAAGCATAAAAGTGCCTACTAATGGCAAAGAAAATCACTTCTGCTTGGAGGATTTCTAAATTAGCTTGGATTTTGATATTTAGAATTGCAAGTGAAGTGGACTTAAGGGAATTCTTTTATGTGGCAAAT
This sequence comes from Phalacrocorax aristotelis, assembly GCF_949628215.1. Lineage (NCBI taxonomy): Eukaryota > Metazoa > Chordata > Aves > Suliformes > Phalacrocoracidae > Phalacrocorax > Phalacrocorax aristotelis. The sequence goes on from NC_134282.1 coordinate 11,008,028, forward strand.
TGTGTTAGACTTTTTGCTTTGTAGATTAGGAATCAACCCTGCTCTCTGCAGGAAATGGGAACTGAGAAAACAAGAATGTGAATGTGGGAACTGAGTAGTGAGGTTGCATTCCTGGGACTGGAGTTCAGGGACTTTTAGGACACAGACAAGATGAACTGGGGCCACAAAACTGGATACCCATTCTTACACAAGTTAAAACAAGGAGTCCATGTCTTTTTCTGGGCTTTTTTATAAACTGGTATCTCTATAATATTTAAACAGTTCTGGAGCTGTCACTAACTGCTGTCCTCTTGACCTTTGGCCTTTTGATTGGCCTTTTTCCTTTTACTGTATCTTGCAGAATGAAATTACATCATTGTGTTGTCTTTGGCTACTTTTAAACAGGAATGTAGATTAGTCTTCCCTAACAACATAGAAGAATCTTCCGTGTGGCAGGAAAGAAAAAATAAACCTAGCATTTTTCCTCCTCTGATAAACTGAAAAAGTATTTTGAGATTTAAAATGAACGTAATGATGACAAAGGTATCAAAGATTTGTACAATAGATGGATATGGCTCAAGTCTTATATGACTTTCATGCTGATTTTAAAATGACACAATCAGAACACAAGAAAGAACTGAAGAATTGGTGAGCCAAGGTCAAAAATTTCAGTTCTTGGTACCTCCTTAAGTGACAAATTCCAGTGGTGGTCTCTGAAAATCTCTGTCTTTAGGCTGCTAAGTCTTATGACCCTTTCTTGATGGCAGCTTCATACTTTCTGTCTTTTCACTGTTGGTATACTCCTACATAGTGGCATATATATGTTTGGATTATTTTGTTGACTGTTTTCTCTTCCCATAAAAATTTCAGGAGAATCAACTTGCCAACAGTTTATTTAAAAAAAAATAAAAATGCCAAAAATGTCTACCAGAAGCGTATCTCTACTGTATTCTGTGACCTGGAGTGTTCTTAAAATGAAAGCTTATAGTCACTCATCAGTTTCACTGATATCCCTATTAAGCATCAAACACTGTATTTGTTCTGTAAGTTTCTATAGCTTTATATAATGTTAATGGCCAAGAACATTTTGCACTGCCTGTAAAGACCATTCATTATTTTAATGAGCCTCATTCCATTAGCAGCAGAGACAAATGGTCTCAGTGATTTCAACATGACTCATATCCTCCCTTGTATTTTGCCTGAAGAAGGTATTCTGTGTTTTTTCATATTTATCATGGAATGGTTGATGTTAGAAGGGACCTCTAAAGGTCATCATGTCCAACTGCCAGGCTCAAGCAGGACCACCTAGAGCCTGTTGCCCAGGACCATGTCCACACAGCTTTCCAATATCTACAAGGATGGAGACCAGTGCTGAGTAGAGGGCAAGGATCACCACCCTCGGCCTGCTGGCAGTACTTTTCCTAATGCAGCCCAGGATATCATTAGCTGCCTTTGCAGCAAGGGCATGTTGCTGGCTTATGTTCAAGATCCACACTGTGTTGCCAGTGTCCAGACTTAGGGATCAACAGGTATACCAACAATTCCTTGAAGCCCATTCTTTGCTTTAAGCAACAGTTAACATTTTTTAAAGATGAAATCTGCTTTGAATGCAACAGTTTTTTTTCTGAGTCTCTTTCTTTTAAATCTGAATGCATTTTAGATTCTCTTTGAATGTATTTATTTCAGAAAATCCATGTGAGGATAGGCTATTCTCAGGAGGGTTTTTAATCATACTCTTGTTCCCCCAGTTTATGTGATTTTTAGCAGATCATAAGCAACACCTGATGAGGTCAGATGAACAGCTGATGCAGTCTAGATAGATCTGCACTTCTCAGGTATAATCAGATCTATCCAACTGTTTCCCAAGCAAAACTACAGCATCTGTGCAATCATTCTGAATTTTGCTTATCGGTATGAGTTAACCTGATTTTTAAAGTTATGTCTACACTTGATTAATTTCCTTTTACTCCATGCATTAGCAACTGTAATCTCATCTTTCCAAATCATTATTGCAGGCATTCAAACTTTTCCCTAGCATGATCTACCAACAATTAGTGATTTTTTGCTTACTGTTTGTAGTGTTAATTGATGGCTTCTCAGGCTGTGGGCTAATCAATGGAGATTGAAGACTGTTCTGTCTATACAATGTCTTGTCTCAAGTTTGTTAATGATGCCCCCAACAGAAACAATACACACATCGGGGTGAGTGCTTTTTAACAATAGAATGCTTAAGGTTCAATTCTATTTTTGAGTAATGGACTGTAATGATTTTTCTGTTTAAATAAGATATGCAATATTTCTGTCTAATTAGTATCTGAGTGATCCCACATTGTTGTGAAGCTGATAATGAGCAAACGGGAGAAAAATGAACATCTATGGGCCATTTTTTTTACCCCAAGCATGACTACATAAATGAAATCTTGGGGGAAGAAGCTGATCTAGCACTCCCCTGGAAGTCCTAACTTGGAAAGAAGCCAGCCTGTGACTAAACCAGACGTTTTGATTGTACTTTAGTTATTTACTCCATGTGTTTGTCATTTCTCATTTGTAAACCTGCTTCTTGAAAACCTGTATGTTTTGTCATCAGAGATTATGTAGAGTGTGTTCCAATCAACAGAGGTGATTCTTACTCAAATCTCGAGTGTCATTCCTCTGATTTCACAGGTGCAACTAATCGTGCTTTAAGAAAACTTTAAGAAAAGTTACTGTTTTATACGCAGCTTTCCAAAAAGACTATTTCAGAGGGAAATAAACACTCTTGACTTTTGTATTTCAGAATATTTAGAGCCAAGTTCATCAGTGCCACAATCTCTGCAATATTGTTTTTGTCCGCTGTACTGTGGTAATAACTTAGATAATGAGCTTTTCCAACCTTGCTGTCTCTGCTGATGGTCCTGTCACCCACTTTCTTTGTTGCAACATTTCACTTCTCTTGCTCATACACTGCTGACCACTTGGACCCTATCCCAGTGACTCTCTAGACCTTCCCCCTGGCTAGACTCACTGCTGCTTTACTCCTTCTAGAGTAGAATCCAGAACTGGTCTTTCATTCTGAATGTGCTTTAGCATTGTAGATTCCACAGAAAATATAATAGTTCCTGTCATTCAGGTTTTTTTTGTTAGTCAGAATTAGAATATGATTCAGTAGTCATAATTACAATATGATCATTGCTCTGCAGCCTGCAGAAGAAAATTCCATAAATTTATATCCTGAAATGTCATAAGACTGGCACCTGGGTCTTCTGAAATTGTATTAAGCACCTCTTCCATGCTTTTCAGATGAATATTCTCCTCTTTTACTGCTTAGTTCCCTGGATGTGACACCTACATGTCTAATCCCTAATGGAAAGCAGCATGTATTGTAAAATAAAAAATGGCTAGTGTCACCTAAGTGAGCAAAAGTAGGAAATGTTTAAACAAAGCTGGTGTGAAGGAGTCCAATTTCCATTCTGGTAAGCATCTTGGAAAAGCTACTTATGTGAACAGGTTGAACACATGCAAAGAGTTTTGGTAAGTGATGCAAACAAGCCCATCTGAATAAAATTTTGCAACCTAATTTGTGCCAATTATCATATGTTCATAGACCAAAGTTTATATGATTGTACTGTTACCTAAATAGCAGGTTCCTTTACCTAGCACACCTCTCTGGGGAATGCAGCTTAACCTTGAATAACTTGCAAAGTAATACAATTCATCGATTAGACAGCTATACTGGCAGATTAAAGGTAGCTATTGGCAATTGGGATTAACAAGTTCCTATGGCATGCAAAATAGAATTCCAACTCTCATATACGCCAAGCAGGAATGTTTAATCACACTGTTATTTACTACCATGGTGGTGAGTGACTATGACTATCATGAAAACAGTAAATCTTAAAAGTAATTACAACTGTATGAAAGGAAATGGTCTGATAAGCAGGTACATTTGGGAGGAATCATTAGCATTTATACAGGGGGGAGCATGTGTGTGCACATATATGTGTATTGGGTTTTTTTACCTGTATGCCTGGATACCCAGGTTGTCCTGGAAAACCAGCAAATCCTGTTTCCCCCTGGAAAGGATCACATAAATATAATTTGATTAACCTGTTAAGACATTAATATAATTAACTGTTCAGTAATCTGAACTGAACAAAAACCAGTAAGGAAGTCATACAATACTGTCATGTTGTAATAACATTCGCAGTTTGTTTCAGAAAATTTACTGGGCTTGTACAAGCGATTGTATGTTTCATGGAATCTTCTGTTAAAAAAACCCCACAGCATGTATTGCCAGGTTATTTAGATAGTGGTCAGTGGGTTCAGTGTAGCTGAGGCACAGAACTAGCTGGAATACATACCAGCAGACTCTAACAGACTGTCTGCTTAATACACTCATCCAACCAGTATTCAAAATCTTTAGGTAGGCAGTGGTGAAAAACAAAGCCAAAAGTAATTTTGCAGATAAAAGTCACGTGGAACATAACTCCAGATGTTCTGTTCATTAATGTGATTTATGAAAATCGTGATCATTGACTTCACTAGATTTGAAAATGAGCTGGGGAGAGGAGATAGAAAAAAGGGTACGATATATATACCCACATCTGTTGTTCTTTTCTCCAGTAAGATGTTGTAAGTTCATAACTAACATTTAGCACACTTAAGAGCAAAACTGAAATTTCTTGAGCCAGAAGCATGAACTAAGCATGCATATAACACAAAATTACACAAACAATGTCACCATGGCAAACAAAGTTAACGTGCTGCATAACTTTTCTGTCATGCTATATGCACATCCCACTGGCTTTTCCTTCTGCTTGCGACTTCAGATCCCATTAGCCAATTTCAGCCAAATTTCAGAGAATGGCAGAAATTCAAAGACAAAGAGTTCATACAACTTCTGTGGCAACAGTTCGCAGGAGAGAAAGGAAGGAATGCAGTTTGAGCTGTCAAGTATGTGGAAATTCCAAATCTGCACAAATCCACAGAAAATCAGATCTCACTGATCCCACTGTTCAGGGAGCTGCTTATACTTTATGTCTTCTTACCTTCATTCCAGGAAAACCTGCAGGTCCATAAGAACCAGGATTTCCCTGATAAAAGCAAGTAGAATGTGAACTAAAACAGTAAAAGCTTATTCAAAGCGACACCTATTCAGAATTGCTGAGCAGTTAATGTTCCTTAGATAATTATTACTTGGGATATTTCCCAATATTATTATTATTCAGAATTGCTGAGCAGTTAATATTCCTTAGATAATTATTATTTGGGGTATTTCCCAAAAACTTTGCAAAGCTTTTGCAAATAATTTATATGAGATGGACATGAATTTGAACTGTAGACCAAAGTAAACCAGACAGGTCTTTGCTTAATTTTTTTTTATCATATTGCACCAAGCACAGTAGTGGACACATTGCTCCATGCGAATGCTGTTATGCAAATCCAGCACAAGCTGCTGAAAAAAACTGCCATTGGCATGTACAGAATACATTCAAATTGCTGTGTTAGCACTGTGCTACTCCAGAGCAGCTTTGTGCAGCTCTAAATATTTAGAAAACCCTACAGATTCACTTTCTCTCCAAGGACTAAAGGTCTGTATGAGCTTATGTTTAAGTCTGAGACAGGGTAAATCCCAGGGCAGGAAAGTATGTCAGAGTAGTTTAAAAAATCCTTAAAATCTTCCTTGGAAATGCAAATTTAAACTGTCAAAGATATTATGAACCTAATTGTAGTGAATTTGTGAAGTAATTTATTCTGCAACTTCCTTACCTGCAATCCAGGGAATCCAGGAGTGCCTTTTTCACCCTTTTCTCCTCTCCCAAGCATACCCTGCAGCATTCAAAATACTTTGTTTAAAAAAGATGCTCAGTGAAGATTGCCACAAATTTTATTTTTTGTGCATGTTTATTAAGTTTTATATATATTACGTTAATAGATCTTGTTTCACTTGCTAGTCTCAGTCACTGGGGCTTACTTCATACAGCACCAGTAGCAGTGCCTGCGTAGCTGCGGTTATTCAGCTTCTGTGGTCTCTTCTCCAAGCTTAATGTGCTTTCACCAGTTTCATTTTTTAATGGCTTTTTTTTTTTTCCAAAGCTCTGGGCTTCTTTTGGACGGCATCAGTCAATTTCTCAGTTCCTGCTTATAACTAACAAGTGTACTATTATCTACATGGACAGCTAGTATTAGAGCAAGCATATAAAGCCCATCTTTTTCAAAGTAAATCTGATATAAAAAGATGGGTTTTGTCTCCTTTTCCAGTGCTAAGTAATGTTGGTCCTTTTATGACGGAAAATGAATTTCTGAAAAAGTGCTAGACCTAGAAATGTGATGTTCAGGCTTCTTGTTTCTTCTCTTCTGGCTACAGAGCTGAATAAGTCTTTAACATAAACTAGACTCATTCTTTTGTCCCCAATTATATTCTGTATTTCTGAGATCTGGTAGCTTCTTGCCTGTGGATCTTCCTCCTCCAAATCTATCAGCAATAAAGACTCCAGAATCTTTCTTGTGGCTGGTTCTGCTTAGCATCCAGGAACTCCTTATTGGGACACCAATGTTTAAATTAATCATGCTGACAGAGAGAAAAGAAAATGTAGAACACATAGCAAAGAGCAACTCTTTCTCCAAACAGGTGGGTCTGCCTTCTCTACTCTTGAGGATATCCGTAATGTGAAATTAAAGTCTTTCCTTATCGTACTTAGGGAAAAAAGCATCATGCCCCATTAATAACACAAGCAGATCTTCTCTACTTCTCCTCTTGAGAAAAAATAATCTGTGCTTCCATTTTCTTCACAGCCCCAGTCTGTTACATTGTCAACAGCCCAACTGGAAACAACACTGACCTTTTGCTACTAGGCAACATTCAATAGGTATGTATATAACAGGCTCAGAAAGGTTTTCCAAAGGGTTTTGAAATATTTTTGCTTTCACACTGATTTAGGTGGTGATTAAATTTCACAGCACAAATGCTGTTATTTCTTCCATCACCTTGTGCTTTAAAGGACATTGCCAGAATCATTTTTAAAAAAATCACATCACTTACTTTGGGTCCACGTGGCCCTCTGTATCCTGTTACCCCAGGTACTCCTTTTTGGCCCTAAGTATACAAGGAAAGTTTTTGTGTATATTAATATACAGGACATGCCAATGTGCTGTTTAACGTTTTTTAAGTCCTGTTCTGAATTGCAACTATTAAATAGTATTTTCTTATGCAGTGGGTCTGTTCCTCTAGGTGTACTAGGCAGAACAAAACCAAGAAAAATACTTAGGTACTGATTTTTATTTCTGTTAACACTGTCAAACCAGCATGACTGTGGAGTGAGATAGATGTAATTTTTCACTTGCAGGGACCTGCTAATTGAGGCTTTGTTCCTACAAACACGCACGACCGTAGTTCTTTTTGTTTGGTGGTCCATTTAGTTTGATGCAAGCACTCACATGCATAAATCCACATTTTTCTGCACAGCCCCAATCTGAATGGTCTTGATCATGTTGGGTGTTGCACAGCAGCATATGTCACACTTTGCAGTGACGTGGGGAGTTTATGTAAGTTCTTTTGGTCCTTTCCCTCTTCCTCATACATGGCAACCATTTGCATAATCAAAGCCTAAGATCCAATACGTGAAATCTGTTGATTGCATTTAGTATTCAAGCAAGTCAGGCTTGAGGAGATAGACACCCCAATATAGGGCTCCATAATGCAATTTTTGTAACTTCTGTTCTTTTTAAACAAACATTCTAATATTTTAAGGTACTCAACTGTGGCTACAGTAGGTGTGATATTGAAGCAGTAAATAACAGGAACGTGCATTAACAATAGACAACAAAATCACACTTAATGTTCATATTAAAAGAGCACCCTAGGAAGGGTTATGGTTGATAGTTCAAAACATTACGTTGAAGAAATCTCAGAGAGTAATTGCCAAAGATCTGACAAATCAAAGTGTTAGTGAAAAGCCACAAGAGATTCAACAGCAGACTGACCAACTTTATCTGAGCTGCCTGAAAAATTATTTGCTAATGACAAAAAAGTGAAGAAAACTAAAGCAAGGGCAGTATCTCCTTTCTGCATCAAGACAGTCTTCCCTCAAGGACATGAGCTAAAGTACACATGGGCTCTCCTCTCCTGAAAGCCTGTAGGGAAGGGTGCTGAACAACAGGATTTCTGCTGAAGCTGAAGGTTTATTACAGAAAGAAAGATTTGTCTCATGCCGTCCTTGCAAAAATTACATCACAGGACTGTACTTGCCATGTTCACCACAGTTAAATATGAAGACAAATTAACACCTTTTCTCCTTTGAACAGCTGAGCTCCAGGAGGTCCAACTAACAGTGGTGACCCAGGTGGCCCAGGAAGTCCAACATCGCCCTGTGGAAGCCAAAGCAACAGCAGAGAGACATTCTGTTCCACGCAGTGTTTCAGTGAAATTCATGTTTCCCTGTTGTACTACAGCACTACATATTTCTGTACTTCTTGAACATGTACTAATACCTGTAGATACATATAGGTTTGTAGTGAGATCTGTAAGCCTTTCTACCATCTACTACAGCAGTACGTATTTCTGTACTCATTGAACACGTACTAATACCTGTAGATAAATCACGGTTTGTACTGACATCAGGGAAGATGGTAGAGATGCTTACAGATAAGCCAGGTTGATGATCTTAATTCTCTCCTATTCTCCTCAGTCATTAAAAATAATGTTATGGCTAAGGAAATAAACGAGAACTCAGTACTCATGTCTCCTGCTCTGAGTCTGCTGCGGATATAGTTACAAGATTGTCAAATCTCTTGTCTGTACATTGTCTCTCATGCTCCACACCAAAGCCTTTGAGCACAAGTCTTTGTGAATATAAAGATTAAATTATTTATTTGCTATGGGAAGATGTGCATGTTAGAAACTTGCATGAATTCTTAGAAGTGACTGGACAAATTCGTAGAAGAAAAATTAAACATTCCACATTGGTTCTCTAAGTCCTAAGTACGCTAATAGGTGGAGATTATGTGCTTGTCCTTTTCTTACACCCTTTCCTTGGCATCTGTTGCTGAACATAGCAAGTGATGAAATGCAGTGACTGATCTGGTACAGCCACTGTTACTGAAGGGTACTGTTGTGATTATTTAGGCAGCATTGGTACAGAAGGAAATTGCTCTGTAAATGCTAACTAACATAATGATTGTTGCTTTTAAAAATCTCCAGAATATGTTTGATTCCTGCATGCAGCTCACTGAAGGAATCACTTCTGCACAGAATTAATTGATTCACTAACTTCTCCTTCCATTCTAACATGATTCATAGGAGCACACAGCCACAAACTAATGGGTTCCAGGGAACCCAACAAGACTCTATTATACTTCTAATTCTAAAGCAATAATGTATTTAATAATATTTTTTCTTACCGGCTCCCCCTTTTGTCCGTCCACTCCAATACCTGGATTTCCCTAATTGACAAAATGTACAGTTTGAAGATAATCAGAAAATGCTGACATTACAGTTTAATCAAATAACTCCTTTGAAAACCTTGGTAACAAATAATCATAAGGGACATTTCAAATATTTGTATAAATTACGCTATTATTTCACTAACAACTTCAGGAAGTCATTGCCTACCTGTTCACCTGGCAATCCAGGGTAACCTGGAATACCCTTTAAAAGAGAACGAAGACAAGTTAATATGTCTGAGTTAGAGACAGTTTGCTTTGAAAATTACCCCCCTCTTGCCAGTAGCACCTAGAGGCAGAATTTCTTTGTGGGATGCACCTATCCTAAAGTGCATTTTACTTCACCTGATCACTTTCAGGAGGGTTGAACTCTGGCTTCCCACTTTCCTGTCTCCCACAAGGTGGCCTTGGGGAAAGGATGTAAGGAGAGAGCACTAGCAGCATTCCTCCATGACCGCAGACTGCCAGGAAGAAATGTGTTCACCCAGGCATGGGAAGGAACAACATATGCTCCAATTTCTGAACTTCCAAACTCATAAAGTAAGGCAAAAATCTCTTTTAATCATCTGCCTCAAAAATTATTTCTAGGCTTTGATTCACATTAAGACAAGTTCTAAAATTGGTAGACCAGAATTTATTCATATCCCCAAAATGTAAGGCTGTGTAACTGTGGTGCTCTTACAGGCAAGCCTGGTTGGCCTGGGTATCCAGACGGGCCCTTTGTACCTCTTGACCCTCTAGGTCCCTGGAAAAGATGGCAAAAGGTCTGTTTGTGAAAATACCAAGAGCTTACCCTTTGCTCCGCAAAACTAGTCCCTCTAAAATGCCTGCATCACTTGGACCTAGTCTACTGGCCGCTGCATTCCAGTCATGGCCTGAAGCTTATACCGTGCCTGAAACCTCACCGTCGCTAGAGCAGCTCAGCACCAGTTTCTGGATAATACTGTACAGATAATGGACAATGCACAGTTATATGTTATTAATGGACTGAAAGAATACTTTGGCAGTAATTGTGCTACAGTGTGGGGACTTGATACACTTCATCAGTGAACTTTTTTTGAAGGACATACATAAGAAGAGTAACCCAAAGCCATTAAGAATGTGAGTCAGCAACAAAATTAAACTCTCTTCTCACATGTTTTTAGGGCCAAAATATGGCAGCGTGCTACATATTCTTGGGAGATCCACCAGATACTGTTGAAGAAGACATCTCTACACATCTTGAATTTCACGGAGAAAATATTCTGCAAACTGTGAGTACCAGGTCGACAACTGTTCAATGCACAGCTAATGCAGATGGGTATGGTCTGTTTCTGTTCCATTTCAGCCAGCATGACCTGGTCATTGGGTCAGACTACAGGGACTTGGTTTTTGTTAGACTTTATTCTGGAATTTTGCTATTTAAGGCAGGCAGGAAGAAACCCCAATATTTCTTTAATGTACTAAGAAGGAAAATTTGAAAAATCTTCAAGACAAAAAGCATGTATAGAACCCACTGTCTGTACTTACGGGCATGCCGGGGGGTCCAGGATTACCTCTTTCTCCCTGTAATGACAATCATTTAGCAAATGAATCATTACAGGCTTTGTTGTGGGTATTTTCTAACTTTATGGCTATTAAGATCACAAGCTATCTGTTGCAGTTGTATATTTGCTTTTAATCTTTTTTTTCACCAAGCTTTATTAAACAGTGAGGAGTTACGAGAACAATTATATTTGCCATACATGTCTTCCTACAAGATGTGATTTTTTTTCACGATCAGATACTCACTGGAGGTCCTTTTTCAAAATGTGAAACATATACTGAATTTCCTTTTTCTCCTTTTTGCCCGGGGTTTCCCTTTAAAGAAAAAAAGTCTTTTAAAACATGATCCACTTACTGGTATCCTACATTTCTATAAAGATTGAATGATAACTTCTCAGGCTGTGCTTTTCTGGGACCCATACATCACTAAGTAATCCACTAGAACCATCATCACTGCATGAGCATTCTGCAGTTCTTTTATCTAACAAGACCCTTAAAAGTAAAACTGCCTTCTGTACAGCTGAGCAAAACAGCTCCTCACAGCTTCTGGACTCCTGCTCCTTAGCTTTTGGGTACTTCAATATTCTACAGTCTTTACAAATCTTGCCTTTAGTGTCAAGTATATCAATATGCCTAGCTTTTCTTCCAGTGAGTCAGTGGCTTTAAATATTAGCACTCTGCTTTCTTCAACAGTTCATGCTGTGATTCAGAAGAATCTAGAGTGATTCTGCATACAGTTAAAAAGCTGAAAGTACGGACTGTGCTACATGCATAATCTTCAACATTTCCATCTCTTAGGAAATAGGTTTCCCAGTCTATAAAAAAACCTCTGATACCTAAAGGCTCTGTCTTTCTAAAAACTGTGTTCCCATGGTACTTGCTGTGGAGTCCTTTACACAACTTTGCCAATGTTAACACCCTCAAAGCCTCAATCTGACTTGGCAGGAACAGACGACTGCTTTTGCAAAATTTAATTGTAATGCTCAGTTGACTCTTAAGGGCATGATATGTACATATCTGAAGAACGGATATATTAAGACATTTTTTCTGAAGTTTTCTCATTTGAAATCCAAATGTACTGGATATAATTTAACTAAGTTAACCACTTAACTATTGATCTCAATAAAATGGGTTACTGTTTTTCATAGAATTGAACTACTTTAAAACTGTACTAATTTCTTGATATTATACACTGGCTGCTCGAATCCTGGAGTCAGAATGAATCAGGGGAACTACTTATCCCTGGAATGGCACAACAAAAAGAAGATCTACAGCTGTCTGCACCTGGATATAACTACAGTAGACTGGATGCAGATTACAGGTCAAACAACAGCTGCTAGGAAACATAGTAAACACATCAAAAGTTATATTTGTCTTTGGTTACTTTACATGTGGTCTCTTGTGTAATGAAACATCTTTATTAGATTCAGTTTGTTACTTTCTACATGATTTAGGTAAGGGCTTACAAATATAAACTACTTTTCCAATTTATTGGTGAGGTGCATGTACAGATTCTACAAGGTAATGTAAGTAAAGCTGGTGAATATGTACATAGTGTTAAATAAAATCACATGAGACAATGTTATAAATAAGAATAACATAAATATGTTAGCTTTAATATAGAGTCAAGTTGGTACTTGGTGCAACAAAATGATTTAAAAATAGGCAATCTCTGCATAGAGAGGTTGGAATACATTCTTGTACACAAGCAAATATGGTTACTATGCCTTTTTTTTCTGGGTAGCTAAATTAATTTGCACTGGTATTTTAGTGTGTGTATCAAAGGCTACATGCCCATTGTGTCTCCCATTCTTTGTAGGCTGCAAATACTTTTCCAGGCCTGCCAAAGAGCATGCTCCTGGAACTGGGAGGATTTATGCTGTAATTTGTCCCATGTCTCATTTTCCTTTATGTTACTTGGCTAATTTTTAAAGGCAAAACTCTATTTTGAAAGCCATACTAATAGTCTGAGCAGAAGTCATTTTACCATTTGGAGGGTTAATGGGTTACTTTGAGAAGTATAACAAATGCGGTTATCATAAAGTTTTTTATCAGGTTATGTATTTCATAGTATTTATCACAGGTCCAAGTCTGAAATTGTATGTTTTTTCTATTTGCTATATTTTTGATAACATCTTTTCACTCTGCCACCCACTGCATATTTTTTCATTCCCTAAGGCTCAATCAGCATCTTGTTCAGCTCCTACTAAATACATTTGACTTCTCATGTAAATAGCAGTTGGTTTTATTGTTTTATTTAGGAAATTTCAGGGAAGCTCTTAGATCAACTAATCAGCTGTTAATCATTCAGAACTAAAACTTGTTTCCACAAAAATTCAAAGAGTGAGGACTAGATCTTTTCAGCAAAATTTCTTTGGAGCTATAATAATTTATATCCCTTACTGATGTGAATCTGTGTTTTATTTATTAGAAGAGCACTGATAACACAACTATTTAAACAATTTAAAAATGCTTTCCATTTTAACAGCAGAAGTAAACAATATTAAAGAGCTAATTTAAAACATTTTAACTGAAGTGTTCTCTACGTATACAGGTAAACATCCAGGCAAGATTAGGCGTGCACAGAGCAGTGATGAATAGGTATGTGTAGAAAGTGGCATATGAAACTCTAAGAGCATGATTTTGGAAGAGATTTACTAATACACTTGGGTGATCAACCACTAAAAATCCTCAAAAGTTACAGGACTTAGACTTGTTGACGCTTCCACTTATTGCTAATTCATCTCAGGTAAGTCCCTGCTATCAAGGCTTTTAAGAAATTTCAAGTTTTGATAAATGGCGAGATGGTTTCACGCTACTCCTTCTCAGTTGTGCTTCCATGAAATGGTATTAGCTTTGGTGTGGTTACGTACTGGGGAAACAAAGCAGAGTTTGAGTCTCAAGGTAGACATACATACTTCGAGGATATAGAAACTTATTTCAAATTCCAGCTCCAACTTAATCTGTTAAGGCACCAAGTGTCCTTCACTCCCATTAACCTTAGAATTTACTATTGAGCAGTGTAAAGCTAGTGCCATAGTCTAAAACTCCTTTCATTTTAAGAGCTGTTAGCTTGGAGAAGAAATGTACATATACAGTATTCATAGACAGTAGGAATGCCTTTCACATACATAAGGACCTCTTGGTCCAATATAACCATTTTCGCCTGGAAATCCTGGATCTCCTCTTGCGCCATTGCAGCCATCTAAACCACGCTTGCCCCTGGGTCCTTCACTTCCTGGTAATCCCTGAAAGACAGTTTAATATTTGTTAGAGATACACCATGATAAATACGGAATTACTTTTTAAATTAACAGAACAGTGCAGAAACAAATATCTCAGATCTGAAAGACAGGACATCCCACAGTGGTCCCAGTGGACCCAGCTTCATAGAAATGTTTTCTATTGTGATCAATAGATTTTTTTTAGTGTATAACACATGATATAAGTATTTTCTATCTTTTTCTTTGATGCATAGCAAATATAACAGGGACAGCACTTGTTAAAAGGCGCAGACTGAGCTCTTACTTGAGTCAAAAAGTAACATGCTATCTTCTCAGATAAAGCAGACTCTAGCCCTCTAACTATAACCTTTCTTGTGGCTGTAAAGAAAAGCTGAAGAAATACACAAAAGTCATCTCAAGCAGCCTCGTATTTTTTAATGGATAGGATAAACCAAGGAAAAACAGTACACAGCTTGACTCAAGCACACAGTAATCACAGAGATTATGACTATAAATTCATGAATTGAGGAAGTGATTTTCTAACTGAGCAAGAACTAACCAATCTCCAGATAGAGGTTAGTTCTACTAAAGATTAGACACTAAGCAATAGAAACAGTGAGATTTCCCTTGGAATGATCTTTCCATTGGAGGAAAAATTTTTTTCAGAGAATTAAACATTTCTGTAAGGAACAAATAGTAGTTTTGACCCAATTTTTTTTTTTTGGGGGGGTGGGGCAGAGGGGATACTTATGGAGTTTGTTATCAATAATAAACACAGTTGAAGTTAACCTGGCTATTTTACATTTTTGCAAAACATGTAATTCTGTAGGTGACATGATATCAAAAGGTATAAAGCCAAACAATTTATTGAGTGTATTATTCTGTTAGAGGACTTGCTATGACTTTATAGAAACTGTAATTTTTATAAAGCGATATTTATTCAATACGTACAGGAACACCATCTAAACCAGGAAATCCTGGGACTCCAGTTGGGCCCTAAAAACAGATGACATGAAGAAACAAAGTTGCTGAGGTCATTACCTCTTAAAAAGAATGAAAACCAAGAATATGTGATACTATACAGCATGAAACAAGAAACAGTCTTTCTTGAAATATGAATCAAAACCCATAATTGTCAGAAATAAATATCAGAATAAAGTTATATGTGCTTAGCAGAAGACTGGTGCCAATAGCTACTCATGTAACAGATGGTACATTACAGGACAAATGTCTAACTCTTGTACTCATTCATCCTCCAAAGATTATAAAATGACAGAGAAGGGGAAGTTGTCTATAACTTATAAAATAATTCTGTACGTAATTTTACAATCCTGCTCTTGCTTTGATAATACCAGCAGCACAATTTCTATTCACAGGGCTTACATTTCAGGTGTGCTAGATACTGACATTAGTGATTTCAGTCATCCACTGAGATCAGTGGAATTACGCCATTAAAACTAATAGAAAGCACCAAGAGCCAAGCACAGGGATTGTACAGCTATGACAGGTATGGACCTGAACTGCAATTCATACTCCGTAAGTGGTAATAAAATTCTGTTTAGTGTACAGCTATTTAAAAGCACCGTACTCCTCCCTCCAGCTCCACATTCCTCCCACAGCTCTCTTTGAGGTTAAGGAAGATGACATGGTATATCACAATCAGAGACTGAGTCTGTTTCATTTTATTTTGTCTTCTGACAATTCTAATTTTGTAATCCACAGCAAAAATTCCCTGAAACATTTTTTTTCAAGAAAGCTGTAATTCATTTCAGCGAGAATTTTGTGTGAGTGGGAGTACAGTTTGCTTTTTGATCATTCAGGTTCTGTTTCACTTGCCAGTATTTAACATTACATACTGTATCCACCTAAAAGAGCTGTCTATGGTGTTTCCTACCTTATCACCTTTTTCTCCAGCTGGCCCAGGCTGCCCATTCTCACCTCTCTGTCCTTTTTCCCCTGTCAGACCAGGTGGTCCTGTAGATCCCAAGGACCCAATTGGACCTTGAGGTCCGAGCTCACCAGGCTGACCCTGAAAAGAGTCAGAGAAGTGAATGACTACTGCTGTAAACCTCGGAGCAGGCAACATTTCAGAGATGTCTGTATGGATAAAACAAGGCTTACAATGTATACATACTCATGATTCAAAACAGCTTGCTATACAGCCTGCAGACCTGTTCCATGCATTAGATGCTACAGGAACATGATGTTCAGATGTAACTTGCTCAAGATGATAATTTCTTTTCACATTCATCAGGTCTCCAGCACCACCTCTCTGAGAGGCCTGGGATAAAATACAAGCCTTCCTGGCTCTACCAATGTAAGTATCACCTTCTGCAAGCATAAGACTCCACCAAGCATCATATTTTTGCCACCAGAGAAATGATGGCTCATTTTAGACAAAGGGACTTTGTACACAATTAGAACAAATCAACAGAGTTCCCTCTTTAAGTCACACTATATGCTAATTATGTTAAGTTCTCGAGTTCTCATATCTTCCATTATCACTCTCAGATCTTAATGCCTTATTTAAAAGTTGTGAAGTTTCCTGCAGAAAAAAATGATCGTTATTAGCCAACATATTTACATAAGTATCAATTTTAATAGATTGTTTTAAAATGGTTTGGGAGGTTGCAGAATGTTATTTATCTATAGATAGCTCTAAGGTGAGTATCTGTACCTAAAGCACCATACAGATCATCCCCATGGTTCTACTCACTTTTCCAAGGTAATATATATTCTCCTGACATAAAAGTACTTCTCATCCTTACTGGATTTTCCAGTCTACAGCACTGGTGTGGAGTTGTTTTGTTTTTGTTGCAGTGTTTGTTCTGTGCTGCTACAACTATTAAATCGTAGATTAAAGTGCTGAATAAAGCAAGCTTTCTAATCAAACTTCTCATGTGAGCTGTCTACACTTTCACCCTACAAAATCTACATATTTACAGGTCCTTATTTCTCTTACTCATCTTTTGCATTCTGTAACATTATCTTTGTCTAGCTATAACTTGTTATGTTACCCAACTGAAGAGTGTTTTGCTTTCTTTTCAGAATTCATCAATCAATTATACCATGTTCTAAAAAAAGAGAGCAAAATGGAGCCCCATTCATTCCCAAGAAAAGCATACGGCTCTAAGACAACTTGAGGGCAGCAAAGGACATTTCAGTACAACCTCTATTCACAGTAATGACAGACCATACGTTTATTTCTATGAATGAAGGAAAATAAAATTACAGAAATCAAAGGCGATTGTAAGCAGGTATGTTAGCTTCAGGAATCCAATTATGTTGAAACAACAGAACTGAATTGCTCACTTCTCAGTGTAAACATTTCAACAGTATGATTTGAGAGTTGGACGTGAAGCAAAGAAATGTATGGTACGTATCATCCAATCAAATCAGCAAAGAAATCAAGTAATGAGAACATAGCTTACTACATGCTTGGAATAGGAACGTACTATAGGCTTATGCTGTACTGGAAGCAGTACTGGATCACCACTGGTCCTGAAGCCATAAAAAGGAATTTAGTCCAGAGGCTAGGAAAAGAAGTCCTACCCTTACACATAAGGACTACCGTATGTGTAAAAAGTATCCTCATACAAATCATGTTCCATTTGCCTTTACTGGCTCATCTCACTTAAACCTTGATCCTGCTTCCATTGAAGTCACAGGCAAAAATTCCAAGGAAGAACCAGCATGTTGCCTTCAGCAACAGTTACAATTTTCTTGATACCATAATTTGAGCAGTGTAAAATATTGTGCGAATTAAGGGCTACTAGTATTACAATCTGCTGATGCTGCATCCTTCTTAACAACGAATGGACAGTCAGGATTCTGGGTATTTAATTTATTTGTTTGCATAAACAGTTGCAGCCTGTCTATTGGCAGTGTCTTGCACATACTCTGTTGTATAACTGAATTTATTCACTGAAGTACTCTTAAAGCAGCTATTACACCCTTTAAATACTTGCTAAAAAATACACTGCACAGCCATTTTAATTAAAGCATAATTTTGAGTGTACCTTTGTCTTAACAATGCATTTTGTTGAGAACAAGTTTCTGCAGTAACCTTAATACTGAGGTGGGTGTTGGTCTCTTCTCCCAAGTCACTAGCAATAGAACGAGAAACTGCTTCAAGTTGTGTCAGGGGAGGTTTAGATTGGATATTAGGATAAATTTCTCACTGAAAGAGTGTTCAGGCATTGGAACAGGCTGCCCAGAGAGGTGGTGGAGTCACCATCCCTGGGGGTATTTAAAAGACGTGTAGACATGGCACTTCAGGGCATGGTTTAGGAAGCATGGGGGTGTTGGGTTAACGGTTGGACTTGATGATCCTAGAGGTCTTTTCAAACCTTAATGATTCTATCATTCTATGATTCTATGATTTTTAATTCATAATGCATATGCTCTACATTCAAGAATTGAAAGAGAAAATTTTCAAATCATGTTATATCATTTGGACAGTTGAAGAAACATGATTTTGATAGTACTTAGAAAAAAAACCTGAGACACTGTATGAATTTTCTGGTAATTATCCATCATAATTAATCAATAAACACTTCCAGGACATGTAGTCCTTTAGGCTGATAAAATGTCTTTGTTAGTTGCTACCCTGTGAATTTAATTGACTCCGTGGTTTATGTCTTCAGCAGGAGGTAGTGAAGTAATAAAACAGTGTCACTGAATCCAGAATTCACAATAGGTTTGACCACTGATAAAACTTTAGTATGCCGTGTGAAGCTGGTGGATTGTCCCTCTTTCAGCTCAAAGACTGATAATGACTGGGACCTTCGTTATGACCAAACTGATACAATGTCATAACATCTATTATTTGTGCCCAACCAATGTGACTACCACAGTATTACAGTCTCAGGACAGCTGTACAAATAAAGAGATTGAAGGTAGTCATGCTCACGTGGAAATGACAAATTAACTCAGTTAAAAAGAACGAAATGTTATGCCTGCTTTGCCATCTGATGCCAATAAATTCCTTTATGATTTCAATGTCTTGTTAATTGTCTAGGTCAGGAACTACCCATGCCAAGACTATGGTCTGTTATTTTAGCATATCCGGAGCTTGACCTGCAGTAAGGAACTGACTTTTGGCAAAACAAGACTGTATTTTTTTTTAATTAAGTATGCTTCCTAAAACTAAGACTGCAAATACTTCAGAATCATGCAGCAAAGCATTTAATACTGTTTGGCAAAGGCAATGGCCAAGGTTAGTTGGAATGACTTTTTTCAGTTGCCTGAGACACCGAAGAGAACCGGGTTTTTAGTGTACCCTGAGCACTTAATTGTCTGAATGCACAATGCTTTAAAGGAGTCCTAACTGGAAATCAAAAACCTGGTTATGCTTTTGGAGTGAATTCTGTCTTGTTTCTCGTTATTGATAAAGTCAAAAAAAGTCCAGTTATTGCCTTCAACTGGGACAGCAGCCTGTGTTATGGGCTATGTGGACGTACCAGTGATATGTGAAATGCATTTACCTTCTGTTCACATGAACAAAAATGAAAATGCCCAGCAACCCCACAGAATCAGATTGTAGGCAAAAAATATAGTGCCCTTTTTCATCTGCACTAGACTCTGGCTTGTAACCAGTCTTTCTCATTTTACCAGGAGCAGGACAGAGAAAGAGAGGAAAGTACAGCAGTTTGGGGGCAAGAGAGGAGTACACACAAAGGCATTTTCGGACAGATGTTTTCTTTTGTCATTTGCTTAGTGAGGTGGGAGCATCTGCTGCTACTCTAAGCTCCACCCATGCCCTTCCCCCTTTTGGAAGAACAGTGTATTATACAGCAAAGCCACAGCTTCCAGGGCTTGTAGGGGTGTCCGTTCTGGGAATTTTCTGCTCCTCCTCTGTAACTGTATAGGACTGGGAACAAAACCATTTTCACTGTCAGTTAAGGCTCCAAAATAAACTTTCCAAATATTAACTTTATCAGGATGAGGAAAGATCTGAGACCCCACACAACTTGGCATTAAATCCACTCTCTTGTCCTTAATAGAGCACATTTTTCTGTGACTGCGAGTTAAACAGTGAGTGAAGGTCAGACTAATATATGGCACGTACTTTATTCTCAGTTTGTTCAGAAACAGTAGATCACATAACGACTTTTCAGTATTATATAACTTCTTTTTTATAGGCAGACTTTGAGCCGACTCAATGCAATGGTAGCTTAGTGCTTGACTTTTCTCAGTATCTGGATCATACTGCAAGCTACTGGAAAATTCTGTGCTTTTTATCATATTTTTCAGTGGTCCAATGTGCTACAGGAACATAGTACCTGATGATGCAGCTTAGTATTCATAGTGATACTTCATTGAAGCACAACAAATTACAGTGAAGTGCTGAAAACATTTTTTCATGGTGTACTTTGTTTTGTGTTTTAACCCTGTGGAACCACAAAAAGAAAAAGTATCTAATAAGCCAGTGGGTGTCACTATTGTGTTAAACAAACACTGAACAAGAGATAATTTGGCACTGAAACTCTTAAGAAACACTGTTAATGGTTGAAAGAGGAGAGCTGCAAATAGAGCATTTTAGACCACAAATAATTAACACCAGATTAGCAAATAAAATAAAATAAAATAAAATAAAATAAAACAAAACTTTTCTCTTTTTGGTCCAATTCATTTTATTGGAAAGGGTCACCGTGGCAATTTTTTGTTTATTAAAATCTGTGAAACAGAACGATTTTGTAGAGCTTTGTCTTGCCTGATGTGGAGAAGCTTGCCCATCTGCCGCAACTGAGAAAAACACTATTTTTAGTATAGTGGGATGGGGCAACAAAAATATTAAGGAAAGAAAGGAGGGATAATTTAATAAGACCAAAATTTCAGAAGAATTTGAAAACATGTCTAATATGAAAAATGCTAATTTACAGATGTTGTAGCTGGACATTGGGTATGAAGAACAGCTTCAAAGAGACCTTACAATGAGGAGAAAGGAGTGATCCTATTCCACATTCCGGTAAGCAGGCTCCATTCCCAACCAGTTCAAATCCTAACTTCTGGAGCCAGAGAACTGCCTACTGCTCTGGCCAGTTATAAACAAATGTGTGGTCTGCTTCAGATATAGATCTAGGGGTCTTATTTCTCTAGATCTGTTTTTCTATGGTTCTCAGCAAATGCAAGTGAAATGCAATAGAAATACTACAGAAACTTATAACTGGTCTCAGTAATCTTATATTTTAAAACTGTATCGTAGCTAATATACTGGGAAAAATTATCAACAAGTATGAGGCAAATAATGGAAGAGATCTGGGTTTCCTCAGGTGCTAGTGTGCATACATCTCTGATAGTGGATTCAGCTAAACACCTGTATCTGAGATCAAATAGACGGATTTTACATATTCGTTTCCTGAGTGTGCAGCTTTAAAATTCAAACACAAGTGTTGGATATTCCATGTGAATGACAGACTGCCATTGCATACTGGCATGCAGAAAAGTATGATTTAATAAATGCCTCCAACTCCCCAAAACAGACAGAATTTGCACAGTTTCCCCACTAGTGTATCTTAAATATGTACGCTGTGCTGTAAATTGGACTCAGTTAACCCACTAGGATCTCCTAGGAAGAGGCGACAATGCACAAGATCTATTAGGGAGATGTTACAAGAGAAGTGATGCCAGAAGACAGACCTTATATAGAGTTAAATTTCACCGTTCTTACCCCGCTGCCCTGAAGTACACATCAGCTGACTTTCTAACATTCCTGTGACAACCAACTGACTTAGGATCTCTTGTGAGTGCTTACTCCTTACACCTAATATGCCAGAAAATGTGAGACCTTCCTCTTAGATTTCTGTTTGCTAGGTTCTCTCCTACACTAGTATGAAAATAGGCCACTCGCTTCATCTGCAAAAGAACGAACATCGGTCTTCCTGAGTTATATTTATTATTCACTTTGCTCCAGGCATTTCACATGATCTCATAGAAGCTAGATCAGGTTGGGTCATGAATAGACGCTTGCTTTCTAAATCTTCTTAACTCTGCAAACAAAGCCAAAGGAACTGAATGGGATCAAACTCTGGGGTCGGCACAGGACAGGTTTACAATCAGTTAGTGCTAACTGCAAACATTTTTTTAACTATCTAAATTCTGTAAGAGCAGCCAGCATTTTTGGAGGCCTTTGATTCCACACTGCAGGAGTTATCAAGGAAACTACTTCCCAAGTTAGAGAAAGAGAAGGAAATGGAGGAAAGGTTTCACTGTCTGTTGGACATATCAGGAGAAAATTAAAATCATGGACTTTTTGGGAGACCAAAGAGGAAGTGGGAAAAAAAATCTGAAACAATGAAGTTCCTGTTTGCCTCTAATTAAAAACATTGACTGCTATTGCCTACTGGAAGACCATATATCTTGACTGGAAACAAAAGGCAGGAGAAAGTCTCAGTTGTTTCAGGCTGGCACTAAAAATCATGAACACTTACTGGCATATATACTTTCACTAATTACTTTCTCCCCTCATTTATCTGTTCTATAGTTCTTAAATGAATATGTATAGTAGCACACAGTATGTGCAAAGAGATATAACAGCACATTTTAATGGTATCTTATGGAAGAAAGAGTCCTTTTGAGTTGTGACATGAGATCAAGAGATAAACAGTGTAATGTAAAACTAATTCCAACAAGGCTTAATCCCAGCTAAACAGAAGTTGAACTTTCATGGTGATGTGGACAGCTGTAATGATATTAGAATGGGATATGCCACTATCAATAGTGACTAGAATGTTCTTCAGTGACTTCTTGCTAATGAATAGTAGTGCAAATCTGTTTATAGCACAGAGTTATCTAAGACTGAGAGAAGTAAAAAATGACAGGTACACAAGCTCTTCTAAAACCCACTATAGCAACCAATGCTTAAGTGTACTGGTTTTATATAAATATTAAATAAAAGTTTAGCTATTTGCTTCTATTTTTCTTCCAACTTGCCCAATTTCAATATATTCAAGTATGGCTGTGGCAGTTTCCTTTTCTTACTCCCATGGTCATCTTTTCTCTCACTAAAACCTCAATTATCTTGTCCACTTACAATGAAGGCTTTCTATGTTGACATTTAAAAGATTTCCAAATGGAAAACTAGAAGGCAAAGTCTTAATTCCCATTGCATTCACAGTCAGCTGCACAGTTTTCTTACACTGTCCTGGTAACCACAGCTTTAACTCATCACACTTAAACTGCATACAAACAAATGGATGGAAAGAAAGGTCATTCTGCCAAAGATAGTAGGGCAAGACTTGAGGTCCTACTTTCCTATGGAAACTTCAGTCTGTACTATACTCCTGACAGCTGTTCTACTTAAATCATAAACCTAAATATATTTAGGAGTTTGATTTTAGGCGTCCATTCTATTATTACCCTAGTTTTTACTCTTTTAGTGGAGAGACCTTAAGGATAAGGGCTACAGTTATGCCATATGCAACTTAAAATATTTTTAGTTTTACAAAACGTGAACACACTTCACTTGTCACTGGTATTATTACAAATAAACAAAGCTGATTTCTATCAGCTCTAAGACTTTTGTTCTACCTCAATTTTAGTAGAATCTCTGTTATGGATTGACTATAACTCTGCTCCAAACATAGGAATAACCTGTTCACTTTACTAGCTGAATTTCCAGTGGGCAATGCTTCCACTGAAAGTCTATAAAGGAAGGTAACATTCTAGAATCTGTAAAATGGCAATGTCATCAAATACCTGTTATAGTGTTTTAGATGTAAACAAAAATCCCTCAAATGAAACTAGCAACAATATTTTCCTCATGGTCTGCTGACAAAGTGAAATCCTTATCAGATGGGCACACCTTAACTTTGAACCTATACAACTGCTGTTTCCGCAGCAGATAGATATTCTGACTTCTCGAAAAATCTCCTTTTCATTAGTGTGTGGAGAAGGATATAGGGAAAGGACCATTAGCAATGTGTGAAACAAACTGCTTAGGTTCTTATTCAGATGTTAAACTATCACTTTTAAGTTGGGCCTACGGCATCTATCTAGCACGAAGTCTACATTATGATACAATGAGCATCTTTCCTATGGATAATTCCTATACATTCCACTAGGTGTATTATAAATAATGCACTTTGCTAAATAGCTTCTCCCCCACCGCAGCTTTTAGGGGAGATAAAAGTTACTGGACACTTTCCATTGAAACTGAAACTCTATTTGGAAATATCAGCCAACAACAAAGATTCAGAATAGCATACAAATGGTCATCCTAGTTTAATGAAGGGTTTGCAGCTCTTGGAAGAGTTTGAATAACATGATTAATCAATTCCTAATAGGTCTGATCTTGTGTGTTTCTAACATAGATGATACCTTAGCAGTACAGTAAAGAGACAATTTGCCCTTGCTCCCCTGTAAGTCTTAGATTACCATGTTCAGTGGAAGATCACGAAGGGAATACCCTACATCTGACTCCCTGTGGTAAAAGATTAAAAACTAAACAAAAAAAAAAAATTAAAAATAGGTGGACTGGTCTACGTATATCAATGTAACTCAGTACAGATACCGATGTAGCTCACCCAGATGCTACCTTTCTCATTCAGCCTCTGCAAAGGTCCCTGATACTGCAGTTGGTTTAACAGAGCTGAATAAAGACTTCTTGACTTTGAAGGCTGCTATAAGGTTGGCTGTCCAGCCGGTCTGGATAAGGTTATTGTTCCATTGCCTTTCACCAGCAAGTACATGAATTTTCTAGATTTGATATTTTTTTTGGTGCTTCCAGCAAATGTTTGCTGCAGGGGCCAACCCATCCTTATTTTTGACGGCCAGCCTGTGCTAAATAGTGAAAAAGGAAAAAAATATGGTGCTAGGCAACCAAATTTATAGTGTTGCCCTTATCTCAACTTCTTTACAGAGAAGGATTTTTAATAAACTGCACGCTTTCAAAATTTAGGCTTGCGCACTATACAATGCCAGAGGCTTTCAATGATCATTTATTTCTGGCACTTCAAAGACAGGATTAAGGAAGATGCAAAACTTTGAGGCAGCAGCCTGGGAGCAGGATTCAGACAGAAAAGTAGATAAAGCAGATGTTTTGCCTGCTAGGAGGCTAACAATAAGATAAGCAAATCTTTTATTTTGTAACATGTAGTCTCCACAAAAGCTAGGAAAGCAAAGACAGTATGTCAGTGTGTAAAGGCAGAACACAGCAAAATTTAGAGTCCAACAGGATTGTAGGATGAAAAGATTAAGTAATCCTACAGAAAATAATTCATCACCATACATTAGTATAAAAAATACTTGCAACAAACTATCTGAAGCGGTGTTTAGTTAAGCCACATTTCATGTAGTGTCTGATAAGTACTTCTATTTCTTGCATATTGATTAATAGAAACGATTGCATGCAATACAAATTCATATTACACTGGGGAGACTTTATCCATCAGTGTGCATACATATTTCAGAGCTGTTTCAGAAAATGGTACAATTCTCAGACTTACATTTGCATAATGACATTGAATTTATTTTGAAATGTTTATTACACTTCTGTTTGGCACTGAGGTCCAGATCCTTGGAATTATTTAGAAAGCTAACTGCAAATGCAGGAATCATAGTTCAGTTTACCTGTGGTGGGGAGAACAGCTTAGGAAAGAGCCAGAATGACTGCAGTGAGTATTTATTATTGACTGGTTATGGGCATGCAATTCAGGACTTCCAGGATACTGAAAGAGAACTAGAATCAGGGAAATTTCCTCTAGTTTCAAAGTCAGTTGTTTTGAAATGGCACCTCAGATCAGGGTTTTGGTATCCAAAACAGTCTATTCATTAGCACCAAAAGACACAGTGCTAGTCAAAACACTTCTCCTGGGATGCCCTTTTGTTAACACAGTGTTACAGAGATAGACACATCCTAGGTCCCTTTTATGAAAATCCTACAGCATGGGGAACTTTCGTATAGACATAACCCATAATTAGGATAGAATCCAAGGACACCAGGGCAGTGCTCATGGCACAGCAAAGCATGCAGCTAACTACAGAAGCACAGGAAGGAAAAGGTGTGTCTTGCTTTTATGGTGACTCAGGTTGTACACAAATAAATGGGGCATGCAGTTGTTCTGAAAACTGATGCACCATGTTCAAGCTTTCTAACCCTAAACTTTAACATTAGTACTTGAAAGAAAAAAATTTCCATCGCTAACTGACAATTTTTCACTTGTTCACTAATCAGGGCATGCACCTAAATAAATCCTTTCCTCATATAACATTTACATCGTTTGCTATCACTATATAGATATGTATTTTGAGAAAGAACAACGAAGATAAACTAGTCACCACTGGACCATATTTCAATTAACGAATAGCAACATGCACAATTACTAGTTTTAGTGTATAATACGAAAAAGCCTTGACTTCATTCAATGTTTTACATTATTTATAGAGCAAAGACAATTCAGATCTTTTTTATACTTATTGTGTTAAGCTAGCAAAATAAAGTCTGCAAGCTTGTCCAGAACCACTTAACCCAAATAAGACACACCCAAGTTCTCATAAAACTAGTAAATGGCATAAACATTCTCTTTTAACCAGCCTCTTAGCAGAAAACGAGCATAGACTTCTAAATTTAACATATATCAAGAATGACCTTTGTCTGACTACTCAAAGAAACCTTAACACAAAAAAGGCACCACGATTATTACAAACCTAGTTTACAAGCAAACCGGTTTATAAACAACCTTAACTTCCTTCTGTGATAGCTGTACTTCATACCAGTGAGAGAATTATGCTAGTTTGCTATATTCAGACTTCTTTATGTCTGAATATTGATTTATTGATTTTAAAGAACAGCAATATGCACAAAATGAACAGTATTTACAACAGTAATTATCTTTAGTTCTAATCATCACTTACTCTTGATCCTTTTTCTGGAAAGCACCGACAAACTGAACAATCCTGTCCCCCACATGTGTCAATATATGCATATCCTCCCTAAAAATTAAAAATTTATGGATTTTTAAATATGCATCAGACAAAAATCACTTAATCAAATATTGTCAACTGGACATATTGTCCAATCAGATGATTTTTAAGGCAAAAGATTTGGCTACCCTTGCATACCCACAGGGAAATTTCCTGCTGATGAAGAAACTTGGCATAGCAGCAAACATCAGAGTTTAGTGCAGGTCTTCAGCTTGACACATACGAACCTTTTCCAGTGCTTGCTTAATAGCATACACACATCAATACTACATTTAAAATCCTCCTAACCTTTTTGGACCTCTTATCAGCATAAACATGCTGGCAAAGTAGAATCAATAAGCAAAACCTCATTACTGTTGCTGTAGAAGGTGAAAAACATTACTGCAAGCTATGTTAAGTAATGCTAAATATTACAGCTAAATACAACAAATGAAATACGCTGCATCTAGAAATACTTTAACAGAGTCAGAATTTAATTTGTTCCAATGTGAAATTTGTAACCCATCTCATTAGGTTAGGAGATCGTTTAACTATGATTAAATGATAAAAGGCAAAGCGGGCTGAAGAGCAACAAGCCCTCTCAGCAAAAGCGCCCTGTATTTAATTCTTCTCTATCAAATGGAAAAAGAAGTATGTGCATGGTGTAATTATGCATTGCGTACCATTAATTTACTTATTTCTTGTATTAAAACTTTCTGTCATTGTCCTCTTAATAGCAAAGAAGTGACTGCTTTGTTTCATCAAATTGCAATGAGGAAAAAAAATCATTTTCGAGGGGAAACTAAAACAACAAAATGTAAATTCAGAATTTTATTGTGTGGTAAGTGAACACGATTTTATTACTCTCGTCTATTTCCCAAAGTGTAGTATTAAACCTAAACCAATTATATACACCATATGCATTTATAAACTCACTCAGATGGCTGGAATGTCCACTTGGTGACATTACTTTTTTTTTTTGCAAAATTACATAAATTATCAAAGTGGTTTCAAAAATGATGACAGGACTTAAAAGATTTAAGAATAATTTAAGTAAATAACTAAACAGTGATAACAAAAATATTTGCTAGTGTGGATTTCATTTCTATCAAGGTCAACATTGTTTTGTTACTGGTTTTAATAACCAACAGAACACAACAGGTTCATACTTCCAATTTTTCAAGGAGAAAACACTGACAAATATTAGATAAGGAGGAAATATTCTGTTCTTTCTATCTACAGTATTTTTAGAATATCTAGTACTCCCGAACCACAGAACAAGAGGGTATGATGGCCTCTCTCACAGACTGCTTCTCTTTCACACACTGGATTCCCATGAAACTCCTAATCTACTCCACACTAGTCTCTCACCTAGTTATTAAAAACTTGCCTCTACTGGAATGTCAATGGAATGCGAGTTTGTAATAACATGTAAGCTGTTACCCTTTGTTTTAACTGAACACATTTATTAAAAAAAAAACTTCAAATTTCAACAATTCAGTTAAAAAGGGATGACTTTGGGGGGTGAGGGGAACAACAAACAAGAGCTTTCAAATATTTGAAAGAAACAAAGAGGACAGATTTGAAAGAAGTTTCAGTGAGGGCATTGTAAACATGAGAATGGAGGACAGTACAGAGGGGAAAATAAAGGAGATATTGGGACTATATTATATGTGAACTTTTGGCTCCAGAGAATTGGGAATGCACAGGGAGGCCAGTTTAAGATCTAGGCTAACATATCCTGTTCAATATCTTCATTGATGATCTGGATGAGGGGATTGAGTGCACCCTCAGTAAGTTTGCAGATGACACCTAGCTGGGTGGAAGTGTCGATATGCTGGAGGGCAGGAAGGCCCTACAGAGGGACCTGGATAGGCTGGATCATTGGGCCAGAGCCAACGGTATGAGGTTTAACAAGGCCAAATGCGGCGTCCTGCACTTGGGTCACAACAACCCCATGCAATGCTACAGCCTTGGGGAAGAGTGGCTGGAGAGCTGTCTGGAAGAAAAGGACCGGGGGGTGTTGGTTGCCAGCCAGCTGAACATGAGCCAGCAGTGTGCCCAGGTGGCCAAGAAGGCCAACAGTGTCCTGGCTTGTATCGGGAATAGTGTGGCCAGCAGGAGCAGGGCAGTGACGGTGCCCCTGTACTCAGCACTGGCGAGGCCGCACCTCAACTACTGTCTCCAGTTTTGGGCCCCTCACTACAAGGAGGACATTGAGGTGCTGGAGCACGTCCAGAGAAGGGCAACAAGGCTATTGAAGGGTCTGGAGAACAAGTCATATGAGGAGCAGCTGAGGGAGCTGGGGTTGTTTAGTCAGGAGAAGAGGAGGCTGAGGGGAGACCTTATCGCTCTCTACAACTACCTGAAAGGAGGGTGTAGCGAGGCGGGGGTCGGTCTCTTCTCCCTAGTAACAAGCGATAGGGCAAGAGGAAACAGCCTCAAGCTGCGCCAGGGGAAGTTTAGGTTGGATATTAGGAAAAACTTCTTCACCCAAAGGGTTGTCAGGCATTGGAACAGGCTGCCCAGGGAGGTAGTTGAGTCTCCATCCCTGGAGGTATTTAAAAGAAGGACAGATGTGTTGCTTGAGGATATGGTTTAGTGGTGGACTTGGCAGTGATAGGTTAGCAGTTGGACTCGATGATCTTAAGGGTCTTTTCCAACCTTAACGATTCTACAGTTCTGTATAGAGAAGGGCTTGAAAGCTAGAATGAGTATGATATATGCAACATTTTAGAGCCATGAAATGTACTTAATGAGGAAGGAGACAGACTAAGTGCATGAGAGAGGTTTTTTTACATGCAGCTTTCCAAAAGCATCTAAAGATGCCGAAGTTAGAATCTAGAAGAATCCAACCGAGAAAATTATAAAATAGCTAAGCTGAGCAGCAGGAACAGAAAGGAAACTGAGAACTGCAGAAATACTGGAAGAAATATCATAGTTTTCCCGCAGAACTATAGGTAATTTTGGTGTATAAAGTGTTACTTGTTTGCCCTTTACCATCCTATCTGTCACATGTCTAAAGTAAATATCAATGTCACTTACCCCATCAATTTCTTGTGCTGAAAAAACAATCAGCAGCCACCTGATTTAAAAGAAGGAGAAAGCTAAATTAAAACTAGACTTCCAACATCCAACCTTCATAAAAATGTAGCCTCTAAAAAGTGAGATGTATGTACACATGATTAAGTCCTGTTTGGGGTGATTATTTAGTAAAAGAGTATATTTATAAAGGGTATGCACCATCAAGAAATGCTCAGCACGTGCTATATATATTTGTCGTTTGGATTTGTGAGACTGTGTACAAACACATAGGCATGAGTAAAAGTAAAAGTTATTATAAAAGGTCTTGTAACTTCCCCCTTGTAACCTTCTTCCAATCCCACAATTAGGAATGGCCAGAGAGAAACCATTCCAGACAGATTTCTGCACCTCCACCGACACCATGGGGTAAAGACTGAGCAGAGATGGAGGTGATCCACA
The DNA here is from genome assembly GCF_949628215.1 of Phalacrocorax aristotelis. NCBI lineage: Eukaryota > Metazoa > Chordata > Aves > Suliformes > Phalacrocoracidae > Phalacrocorax > Phalacrocorax aristotelis. The sequence goes on from NC_134282.1 coordinate 11,038,561, forward strand.
CCCACCCCAAAATGAGTTAGCTAGTGCTGTTTTCTTTTGCTCAGAGAGCGAGCGAGAGAAGGCAGGGAGCAAAGCAGCACTCAAAACAGCCACGCGATTCCAGAGCAGCATGCTCCATACCAGCCATTGCTAGTGACGGCTTATAAAGTTGAAATCATGTCATTTATTATTTCCACATACAAAAAAAGAAGATAAAGTAAAACAGAAAGGTAGCCCAAAATTTCTGCAACAATACAGGAAATAAGCATTATTATTATTATTAATACTACCATTACTGAAAACTAAGGTGCTCATTCATTATATGAAATGATAAATTAGATATGGTCATAATGTATAGACTACTGTGCATTATTCTCCAGGCTGTAGTGAAGCCTCTATTTTTTGTTTGTTTTTCACATGGTCAACTCTTTGGAGCACTGAGAACTGTGCCGGCAAACACACAATTACTCTCCCTGATTATTAATTATTCATAGATTCAGACTGAATATAATATAACCTGTATATGCACTGATATACACTGATTAATTCAATACAGACAAAATTAACATTTTAGCCATTTATGTACATTTACTTTATAAACTTTTAAAACCTATGTTGCCTGCTACCTTTTTTCTAATACACAGATTTTACAAAAACAAAATATTTATTAAAATAATTAGTGGTAACTGACTCTTGCCAAATGAGAAACAAAGACTGGTTAAACAGTGTGAGATTGCCAGATTATCAGCTACAGCAGTAAATGGTGGAGAAGTTTTGTACACCGCAATAGTTCATCCTTTAATTTATCAAGTAAGTTTGTGTAGAAATTATTTAACTTCACAGAAACACTTCAGCCAGGTAACCGACAATAGCATGGGTTTTTGCTGTGATTGTTACTAATTTAAGGTAATTTTTGCTTCTAACCTTCTGAATTTGCCCAGTCTCTGTAAATATTTTCTTTTGTATCAACATTGGCCAGGTGTGAGCTATTTTTCATTTAAGAAAATGCCAAGTTGTCATGAAGCCCTTGCACAACTGAAATGGAAATCTGATGCTGCTCCTGGATGCATGGTGCTAAAGTCTCCCTTTTTCATCATATATGACAGGCATGTGTTTGCCAGGCTGTTCCCTGACATTTCAAAATCCCTGCCTCCTGAAGCCAGACAGATGTTGCCTATGTACTCAAATCAGCACAAGACTCTTAGAGGTAAGTCATTCACAAATAATGCACAAAAAAGACAAGAACAGCTACCTTGGAGAGTCAGCTGGGATAGAACTGCTACATTGGGGAACACCTGAATAACAAGCAGCCTCAGTCTGCACAAACCAAATAAACATGGAAAAAGACACTGGAGAGAGTTCCGGCGTATTAGCAGAGCAGACGACTGCCTAACAGCAAGGGTGTCAGGTTCATGCAAGGTACATTTGCTGGGCCAGGTTCCCAACTAGGAAAGCATAATTTCACATTCCTGAAGAGCTCAGTGCATGAAGTTTTCTAAAGACCTCAAGAAAGAAGGAAAATTGCATTGACTTTTCCTAGAGGATATTATAGAGATGGAATCATTGATCTAACACATCACTCTGAAAATTCCTGGCTACAGTGATCCTAATCATCTCCTAAGGATCGTTTTCCTCCAGAAAGAGCTCCTGCCACAGATGCTACCAGGTATTTCCATCACAGTCTCTAAAACTTTTCAGCATGCCTTTTAATAATTCTCCCTCATCTGCAAAATTTTTCTGGGACAGGCATTCAGGTTTGAGTTGGTCATTACTTTTTCTTCTCCAAATATGTTAATCACTAGAATGAAGAAATATCTTTCCTCTTAAAACAGACTCAGAATTATAGTTCGTGTTTCCTACTATTCAAGCAGTGCAGTACCTGAAATTTAAATGGTGTAAACTTATAGACCAGCAATCAAGATCAAAGACCACAAATTATCGTATAGGCTTATCAAGTTTATGACAGGCTACAAATGATTTAACTGGTGATTTCTTATTACTGTTAAACTGATAGTTAAGACTATATCTCAGTGACTCTAGTTAAAAAATTTAGTGATCTGTAAAACTCACCCAGCAGTTGTGATAAGCCACTTGATCCGTGCAAATGAATCCTTTGTTAATGCCATTCACGCTGATTGTGGATCTGTATATGCAGCACTTCTTTTTTCTTTCTTGGTTTTTTTTTTTTAACAGCAGGTCTTCTCTTTCCTTCTGTTTGTGGATGGTCTATAAACACTGTTCCATGCTGTTCTTGTTTTCCCCTCGGAATCTGTTTATATTAAAATATACATCTGATGTACTAACATAAGTAATTACCTGATAACCAAAATATGTCTTACCTATTTACATATGTCATACTGCACAGCTTTATGTTGGCACTACATTATATTATTCCTATATAGGCTGCATTTTTATTTTATCAGCAGTCCAATTATTTCAAGGGGACTATATATGAAATTACAGATCAACATAAAAAGGGTACAAGATTTCAGCCTAGAAAAGAGATAGTCTTCACTCAGTGTTTGAAATAATGAGTGACGAGCATCTTGCATCATTATTTCTTAAAAAGCTGTCATACCCACCATTTTAGCTAAAGGCATTAAAAAGAAACACGTGACACCTGTCTACAATAAAGACCTAATGAACTTAAAAAAAAAAGTCAAGAAAATATTGGCTACACTTTCAAGACAGTATCTTCTGCCAACTGGGCTAGACAAGTGTTTGTGTGTACATCTGAGCAAAGGACTACTCTGAACGCAGAATAGGCTGCATGTATCTTCACGTCAGGAGTTCTACCCATATGTATGGATAGATGACAATCATTGGAAACACTACCCAAATTTTTATAGCTTTATTTTTAGACCATTTTTTTCATCAGCCAGGATTTAGGAAGTTGGAAGCCTTAAGTGCAGGACTGACCAGAGGCCTCTACAGCCCCAAACGGTCAGATTTTGCATGCATAAAATAACTGCTCTGACTTAGGTCCAACACCATGTATGCAGTTTTATGTGCAAACATCCTGCACCTACCTTTTTGTAAGCTCAAGCTTCACAAATCCAGAGAAATGGCCAGCTCCTGTGCAAACTTTTACATCTCCCAAATAAAAAAGCTGTCACCCTTTGGAGTAAGGCACATCTGGCAAATGGTTCAAAGTGGTTATTTAAACTGAGGGCTTAAGATGCTGGGCTTTTCCTAGGATAGCACAGATTACCACACGCTTTTATTTTTTAGTGCTGTAGTCTTCCAAATGTGGGGAGGTTAATTCTGAGGAGACTGAACATTGACTAGAGTGAACTGACAGGGGTTAGCTTCCTTTGGAGAAGTCTCCTGAGTAAGCAAAAACCAATCACTTACTGAGAAGGGAGCAAGGACATAAATCTTCAGCAAACTGGCTGTTCTTTGATAGCTGTTCATCAAGCAGCTATCTTTTCTCTGTAAAACAAATGAACGTGAAGTTCCTGCAATATTTCTCTCTTGCTTTCTATTATTTAGATAGTGCAACGTCTTTCTAACCAGAACTAATCTATAAATAATACTGACTCCTATGTGTACCACAGTATATCCATATCCCACAGTATGAAGAAGAGACTTTGTAAGCCACTGGGCACTGACTAATGAATTAATAACCTAAGGGCAGCCAATCATGCTGCAAGACCACACCCTAGATGTACTGTACAGTACTTCCTTCATCTGCCAAAATTTTAGTCTCTTTCTGTGCCCCAGTTCCCCAGCCGTAAATAAAAGAGAAAAGAAAAAAAAGAAAAAAAACAACACTCCTAATAATAACATAATATTCCAATAACATTCCTACCTCACTGATTTTTACATTAATAACATAAATAAGTAAATTTGTAAAGTAATAAAATACTGCAGGGATGGATCGCCTCAAATGGAAAATCCAAGCCAGTCATAAAGTGTTAGACTTTGCAGAAATTTGATCCTGTTGTGCACTATCCATCTCATTCATTATCCAAACAGCTTCTGAAAATGAAATAGAAATTTGGTATTTGGATTGTACTAGCAAAGAATCTTTTATTTTCAAATTAAAATCCATGTTGATCCAACCCATTGACACAGTTTGAAATAACACTTAATGCATGAGTGGAAGACTTAAACCACTCTGCTTGCTATTCCATCATGGCTACCAAAACCCCATTGTTTTCTGAAGAACCTGCCTATGGTTTGAAGTGTTCAGCAACCAGTGCAATAATATAAGGACTACAAAGTGTTATTTAGATTAATATATCATTGATCTCATATTTTATATTCTGTAGTAATCACAACAGTTACCTCAACAGACTACCACATAATTTGAAAGAAGGTAATATATCCCTAGGATAAGACACTCGATACCACCAAAGGAACAGGTTTTTATACAAGCATCAACAATCTCAGCTCATAAAAATCTCAAAAGCCAGAGGAGGAAAAGCTGGCACTCTAACATAACCTAGATGTTTAGTTTCTACACAAGGACCAAGAAGGAAGACAATTTCATTCTTAGGGACTGACAAAATAAGACCACAGGACATGAGCCATAGTTTGAGGCAGACACACAGCTACAGTTATTGAGGCATAAAAAATTAGAGCAGCCCTAACTATATTCTCCTTACATTCAAATAAACCAACATTATGCATAGCAAGACTGTTGAAGTTACAAAGTCAAGGATTCAGAAGTTAGGAAAAAAATTAGGGTTGTGTGCTCAATTTTAATGTGGTTCTTTTATGTGTATGATCAGGACAGTAATTTTAAGTACAAGAACATATATGCTGTTTTCCATAGGACTTCTGCCTCATTCACAATGGATATGTTCCGTACTCTTTTCATCCTTTTCCTTAAGCCCTACTTCTTATTTTACAGTGTCTTATGAAACTTTGTGCTTTATGCTGAATTCATGCAACTGCAGTGTCTCCCACAAAAATATTCCTTATCTGTAAAAAGAGAAAATACTGTTATCCTTGATTTACCATAGAGAACTGAGGAAACAGAATCAAAGCTAAAATCATTAAATATCAATTACTGTGAAAAAAAAGCCAAACTTGAATTTGTTGCAGCTTTCAATTGCTTTCTAGTATTAAGAAAGCTATTAATCTGTTGTTCATGCCCTGGTGGTTTTTCGGTAAAGCATCCCTACAGGCAGCTACAGGTACACATTTTGGTGCAACCGATGTTAAGCCTGCCTGGCCAGCTGTTTTGCCAGACAACACAATCTCCCTGAGTTTGTAGGTCTCTGAAGATATTATGGACTACAACAGTATCAGCAGCACAGTCTGCATTAAGGTTTCATAGACTTTTTTTGGATGGTTGCCATCAATTATGGTAGCAACAAGCAGCCAAGAGAACATCAACAGCTGATCTTACCTTTGCTCCAGCTCAATGCTACTTCAAAGTCACTTACCTCTCCTAAAAACTCACGTAAAGGCATATATGCTTTTCATAATGCAACATTACTTGCTGTTTCTTATCTGTAACACATACAACTGCCATCCATTTGGGCCATACTACTTAGCAGCCAGCTGCTCAAGGTCAGTGAAATAGGTGGTACTGGAGTAAGACGGGTCTCGGAGAAGACTTTTTTTAAAAAATTATCTCTGTTGCATCTTCCTTGTTAGCACTTTCCCATCTTTGCTTCAAGCTTGCTGACTTCTTTTTTTTGAAATTTCTACACAGGGTTTTCATTATTTGAAAACTGACTCAATATCTTTTTATTACAGCAGTATTTCATCACTAGGTATTCTGCATATATTTGTTTATTTCTCCTGACAGTGGTTTGCCTGCTTTCTTCTGTATCTTCCAATATTTCTTTGGCCTAGTATCCAAGAACTCTCCTTTTAAGTACTATCTTCTTTACTCAGTGACAGTTATACTGTTCATCCTGCATCTGAATTTGCATCATTTCTGAGGACTGACCACTCTCTTCCACTATAGTCTGGCTTGCTCCCACTTTGTTGTCTCAAACAAGCCTGCACCTTTTGTTTTCATTTTTGTGTAAATGGGTCTGCTACCTACTGTCTAACACCAGTTCTTCTAATGCTAAACAACTGTAGACCCCATTTTTGTCCTTATTACAGTATTCCTACATAAAAAATGTTGCACTGTTACAGTTGACAGGTTTAGGAATCTGACAAATAAAATGCATCAGTTTAGTGGTTTTATCCCTAAGATATTATTTCCTCTACACTGTCACCATCAATCTGGCATGAAAACAGGATTTTTTTTCCCGTTCTCTCTATACCTGCCAGCCTGCTCTTACTGATGCTTGAGATTTTAGAGCCAAGGTGATAACATCTGTGATTATGTACAAGATCTTTGACACTGAATACACTGCTCTGCTCTTCCAGACGTGTGTTCTTGCTGCTAGTACCAAACTTTTGTGAAAAGCAGCCTCTACTAAATAGCCTTCACAGAGGATTTCCTAGGGGGTTGTCAATAGTCTTTACTCTCATGCCTGTAAAAAGCAGCTATTTTACACAACTCTGTGGTTAGCTTTATGTTCATGACAAGCTTTAGATTTGTATCTTGTGAGTAGTCCAAAATACATTTTTTTATATATATTGTATTGTTGAATAATTAAGCTTTTACTGTGTCACTTGTAGTGCTTAACAAAACCTGTAATGCAGGATTGCCTATACAGCATTCACGAACACTATGGATAAGGTAAGATCGTTGTGGCTGGCCTGGCCAAGGTACTTTCTAAGCTGGCACCATCTAAGAACAGCACTTTGTTTGGCGAGATGTTATGTTGGACATGCAGTACTTTTGTCAACAGCGTAAATGTGATACACTTTACATATTACCAACACTTCACAAATCACACTTCCATTCAGAAAGCCTTCATATCATGCAAAGCTATGTGGAAAGCCTGCGGAGAAACACTTCTCACTGACTGACATTTATGCAGTGGGCAGCACTTTGCCCCTTGTGTAATCAGCCGCTTGGTCTTCGCTGTCTCAATATGAAAACACTTGAGGGAGAGGAAAGTGTTGCTGAAGGGAAAACACTCCCGTCAGTGCCCGGGGGCGGCCCGGGCAGCAGCGGGATGGCGCCGAGGGCCGGGGCTGCCGCCGGCCTTCCCCGATACCGCCTCACTCACGCACCCAGCGCTGCCGCCGCCCGCCTCGCTCCCGCCCCCGTTCGACGGACCCCTTCTCCCCGCAGGGGCGCGACAGCCGACCCCAGGCCGTGTCCTTGCTCGGGCGGTGCCCGGGGCTGCCCCGGGCCGGTCCCCGTCCCTGCTCCCGCCGCGCAGCCCCGAGGCCGTTCGGGCGGCACTCACCACCTGCGCCCTCACGGCGGGGTGGGAGAAGCGGGCTGGGGACGGAGACGGCCCAGTAACCTGGGACATCTGCAGCTGGGACACCTCAGCGAGCTGCCTAGCCCCGGCAGGCGCCGAGGCCAGGCGGGACATCCCCTGACGAGCGCCAGGTACCGCCGCCCGGAGCTGCTCACCTCAGCTCCCAGGCGGGAAAGCCCGCGGCTCCTGACTCATTCCATGCCCGCTGAGTACGGACGGACGGACAGACAGACGAACGGACGGATGGACTGACGGACGGCGGCTGCTGGCGGTGGCCAACGCAGGAGACGCGGAGGGCAGAGGAGGGGGTGGAGAGAGGTGGCCCGGCCCACCCCGGCCAGCTGCGGCCGCTGTCCCCACCCCTAGGCACCGGGGAGAGCCGAGGCGGGTGCGAAGCAGCAGCCCCCAGGCCAAAAGCTGCGGGCGAGCGGGGGACGGAGTCCAAGCGTCCTGGGCCGAGCTCCACGGGACGCCGCGCAGGTGGTGCAGAGCGCCGGAATGGCCGGCAGGGGCTGCCCCAGCCGCCTGGCGCTGCTACTGCTGCTCACCCTGCTCCGGCCGGGCCGCGCCGCGGCGGCGGAGGTGAGTGAGGGAGCGCGGGGTGGAGGGGCTGGAACGGCGGCGCAGGGTCCTGCGGCGGCTACAGCCTCACCTGGGGCAGAGCGGGGCTTTCAACCCCTCGGCTCCCTGTGCCGGCGCACTGCGTTTCGGCGTTGGCAAGTAATGAGGAAGAAAAGGTTAATTTATTGTATTTAAAATAATACACCTCACCTGCGTCGGGTACATCGCACGCGGGCACCCTGAGGTGAGGTACATCTCGCCCGGCCGTGAGGTGTCGTTGACGAGGCAGGATGAGTAAAGGCGGGGAGGCCCCCGCGCAGGACGCTTGGTCACCGCTTGTCTCAGGTGCGAAGAAGCAGGGCGTGTGGGCGGCCCAGGCGGGCGCGTCGCTGGGCGGCTTCCCGCCTTTCCAGCTGAGGGGCTCCCGTGAGGGCATGGGGTACTCAGCCCCGCCGGGAGTCCGGGGAGCGGCCATGGAGGCCTGACCGTGGGCAGCGCGTCGCTTCGCAGGAGGCAGCGGGTGTGGACGGCAAGGACAGAGTGGTGCTTGGTCTGGATGGTCTCTGAGGTAAACGCGCTCAGAGCAGCACATCGTCTGGACCACCTGTGCCGCCTTTGTTACAAACTCGCTTTACAGTTTGTCTTTCAGGTTTAATGATGACTGTACGTCACAGTTTGGTCGATAAATTCTCCTAGATCATGTTGTAATCTTTGCTGTTCCTATCTCCTCTGGCTGGTTATAACATTTAGATTGTACATGCCCAACTGGGAGGAGAGCAGTCAGCTGTGAGAGTAAATGGGTCAGTGTAGCTCTCAACATTTCTGGCAGTTACCAAACAGAAAACTGCCAGTTTCAGTAAGTTTCTGACAGACGTCCAATACAGGAAACTGCCAGTTTCAGTAAAGTTCAAGTTCTGTTTCTCCCATAATAGTCAACAGTGTTAATTCCTCCTTGCATGTGTGAGTGAAGCTCTAATACAGTACATCAAAATCGTTTACCGCCTATCAAAACATTTTGCAGTTCACCTTTATAAGGAAGAAATCTTATCTTCTACTTTGTTGTTGTCAAAATAGAGCCGCATTATGCTGTAATTACCTGGAGCTGACTAATTTGTAATAACGTTTCTTCTAAAATATTGCGTCTCTCTCACTCATCCATTCTGGGTGAAGTATCTGGAAACAGCATAAGTACCTCACCAACTTTTCTTGCATGGCACTCTAACTAACTTGCAGTCAAGTTAAGAAAGATCTAATTGTTTTATTTTTAATGGAATTAAAATACCTCTTAGTTCATATGTAGAACAGAGGTACCAGACCTATTTGCAAAGTACACGTTTTCTGCAGAGCTGTAACAAGGCTCTGCCCAGATCTGATCCTTTCTCGAAAGCAAGATGTAGAAGATGAATAAACTCAAGATTTGCCTCTGTTCTATTCAGTTTGCTGTCCTGTATTCCGTTCTTCTCTTTGTCTGGTGGTACCTTCCAGCCGTTGCCCTTGTTGCTCCTAAGAGGTGGACATCATCATGTATGCTTCTGGATGGCTATTGACAAGTGCAGGCTGTGTACCGGGAACTCCTCCCCTGCCTCCCACAACACACTCACTAACACTTTTTCTAAGCCTCACTTCTGGCTGTGCTGATCTTGTCATCCTGTTTCATGTTTTTATCTACAAAGGGAGGTAAAAGGAGGTACATTGACAAATAAGACCCTACATAAGGCCCAGTAAAGCATTTCAACGCTGTTTAGCAACCTGCGTTTGCCAGTCTTGCAGATTCATGTACCTTAGTTCATTAGCAGTCTTTCTGCTTAAGGTAGGTCATGAAGTTCTGAGATACCAGTTTTCTAGAGCGTTGTTATTAGTAGATTCTTACTGACACTTAGATCTTAAAGACAGGATTTGGTATGGTAAGATGTGTCTTCTACAGAAATCTTGCTGTTTAAGCCAAGTTTGAACAGGATGTATTGATTCAGTGGTGCTCTGAAAATTCAGTGGATATCAGATGTCTGAGATCAGTTTAAACTAGGTTTGGAACAGGTAACAGATCAGTTTAAGATTCAAATGTCATAATTTCTATTACTGTATGAAAATGCTGATATTTTCAAAAGAGAAAGCAACTAAATTTTTTAGATGATGCAGGAAACAAACTTTTAAAGAGCAAATTTTATCTAAGCTCCTAATTAAATGTTAGTGGCTAATGTTAATTGACAGTAAATGATTGATAAATAAATAATTGCATCTTGGCTGGGCTGTCCACTGCAAAGAAACAGATATTGTTTGCATTTTAAAATTGTGTTACACTTTCATATGAAAGTAAAACGATATTTGACCAGCAAGTAATATTTTTGCTGTATGCATAAATTAAAAAAAAAAGTTTCAACATAGAAAACTTTTAAGTGTATGTCTTCATAACTCAATAAGTAGTTTATTCTTAAAGACAAGAAAGAAAAATATTAATTTGTGCCTGCTGCTGTTTATACAGCAAATTTTGGTCCTCACAGCCCTTCACAGAGCCCAGACTTTCCTGCCCTTAGGAGGCTGAACTTTATGGTACCTGCTAGGGAGTATTATTATCTGCATTCTTGGCCACTGGCATGCCCTAATCACATCATCTGAAAACTCAGCAGAAGTAGCATCTTCCCATGTCAAAGGCTTTTCAGCTTGCTTGATGTATTCCTTCACTCCAAATACTGATGTTATAATTCTTTGGATTTTCCCACTGTTTATTAAAATACTTTATAAGACTAATACAAATTATAAATATGTTTCCTTAGGGAACACGATTGTTCTAATTCCTCATTTCTGTTTTAATTTCTATCAGCACCTGGAGCTGATACTGTCTTGATGCACATGTACAATCCAATTAATTCTCCCGAGTGTGTCCTGTCTTTTGATACCATCCATGTCCTTCTTGTATGTCTTGAAATTAAACACTAATCTAAAATGTTTTCTGGAATTTGCTGCTTCAAATGACGCTAGTAAGGAAAATAACTAGGTCAAGTTCATTAACACTGAATTGATACTGCTTCTTAGTGGCATTGATATTTTTTATGATGGCATCATGTTAGCTTGTGCTCAGAGTGGGATAAAAGAGGGTTTCTGCTTGGGTAAGATTACTGGATTGCAAGTTAGCTGCACCTCATGTTATTACCATTTTTTATTTGCATTGTAATACAACTGCAATATTGTATTAGCTCATGGGATAAAGTGCTCAGTATTCTGTATTTACATCAGTCATTACTCTTTGTATTTTTTCATAATGTGCTGCTAGCAAAGGAGGAGAGATAACATTCAGTGACTGTAAAGGCTTGAGAAGATCTTTTTTACATCCCCTTTCTCACTTATGCTTATTGTCCATGACTAGATGCAAGTGTTCATATTTCCCAATTAATTTTTTACAAATGTTAGAATTTGCATGCAAATACTTATAAACTAGTCTTCATTCAATGTTTTTTTCCTAATTATATGCAAACTATATGGCTGTCACAAATAGATCTTAATATGTCATTTTGGAAGGAATAAACACAGTGTTCTGGCTCAGCCATGAGCATCTCCAAGGCTGGTAAGAATCGAATGCAGGCTAAATTGCTTTAACTCTGAATCAAAATGTTGGAGGGGCAAAGTGTCACAGTGAGAATTTTACTTCTCTGCTGGCCTTTGGAAGTGGCCAGGTTCTTTGTCGCTCAAGGCAGCTGAGAGGGAAGATGTGCACCTGAATATACAAAAGAGAGTTCATGGAGCATGTTAGAAAAACAAGTCCTTTGTGAAGTGCTCTCTTTGATTTGCTTAATATGATCCCAGCTCTGAAGTCAATGGGGGCGTTACTTTGGTAATTGGGCCCAATTTATACTAGACTGTTCTGATCCTGATTGCGTCTATAATTAGTTGTAATTCAGCCGCCATCTCCGTAGAGAAGCAGGCTGGTGTCAGAGCACTGCAGAGCAATGCTTTTCCTATTGGGCCAAGAGAGTTAACATAAATTAGCAAAGGTGCCCTAATGTTTGGCATCAAAATTTATGGAGTCCTGCTGTCTTGCATCACATGGAGGCTTGCTCTGAAGGCCATGAAATGTTAAGTGTGCTTATGTGCTTGCTGCATCATACAGCTGAAAGAAGATGAACCTCCTTAGGTGGTATTAGTAAACACCTGTGAAAACTGGACTGTTTCTAGTTGCTGTATGGCCTTTTTCTAACAAATCTACAAGGTAAATACACATTTAAGCAAAACTGTATTGTTCAAGTTATTTTACTGACTGAGTAATATTAAAATAATCAAAGTAGGCAGGCAAACACTGGTTCTTTCGTCATTATTTTGCATTTCATATAGATATAACAGCATTTTACTTCAACATCTAGTAAGCTCTTCTGCAATACCTAGAGATGATTTATCATAACATGTCTTTGAAACAAAATACTTTGCTATTAAGTGCAACTAGTATGGGATGTCCGGTCATCTGTTTTACTGTCACATTCTCACCCTACCGCCTAACAAAGTAATACTAGAAGGCTCAGTATGTTGGCATGGATTACAGGAGCCTAGGAGGAAGGTGAAATACAAAAAGGCTTTTTTTCTTCTTAACTGTTTACAGCCCCAGTCTCTTGTGCATGCACTGGAAAAGTTGCTTTTTGCCACAGGTAGTATATTTTCGGTTCAATTTTCATGGTTTGTCTTTTTTTTAACTTGGCAGTTTTGTGACAGGGTACAAGTCTCACAGGTTTACAGGTTTTTCATTTGGCCTGGTTCAATGAAGGTTTTTTAACTAAGGCTTTATGCTGCATTTTTCCACAGATCATTTTGACAAAGCTGCAAGAAAAAGTAACCTTCCCCCCCCCCCCTCCATGAAATTGCACAGCCTTTCAAAAAAGGAGAAACCAAAACATGTGCAATAAGCTTTCTCTGAACAAGCTACTGTTGCTTTCATTGCTATTTGCACCACTTAACAGAAGATGCACAGCAGGAATTTTATGCATATACAGATATACAGGCCTGAGGAGACAACAATTGTAGTGAATACCATTCCCACACTCAACAGCTGGGAAGAAATACAAATTGTGTGATGTAATGCTAACCGTATTATGGTAGATAAGCAAAAATTCACTAGTTAAATGGTGTGTATTCTTTGTTATTAGATTGCTCTTTTAAGATGACTGTCTGTTAGGAAGGAAGAGCACGGATGAATAAGCTGATTAAACACCCTTAAGAGTTTGCTACACAAAAAATTCTGTGGCCTGAATTGCCTAATCTTTTTTTCCTTGTGGAGAGGAAGAATATTTATTTCTTTTGTCCCTGTGTCCTGTCCAAGGTCAGGAGAAGAAACCCACAGAGATGGGGTTTATAGGTCTGCCTTTGGAGATTTTACCCATCTGAATATATGATGAACAGTTTGGTCCAGTTTCTGGTAGTCCTCATCACAGTGATTTCCACCCTAGTGAGATTACTTGTGGGGTAAGATATCGGTCATTATAAATACAAGTATCAAAATTTTCTGTTTTAGCAGAAGAAAGCCAACCATCATTCTCTCTGTTTAAAGAGGGAGTAATTCTGTATCTTTTCTTTCTAGACCAAAAGAAATTAAAAAAAAAACAAAAAATGGAGATTTAATTGATAGCCTAGAGTTTTCCAAAACTGCACACAACATGCCAGCTCTAAGTACATAGATACTGAGTAGTTTTACACAGCTTCTAAAATACAGGCCTTAGTGGTCATCACTGCAGACCTCACAAACAATTTGAGTTTGTGAAAACTCAGGGTGAGGGTTTTTTTTCTAAATTACAACATTTTACCAGTTTTATCCTAACACAATGATGATAACATGCAGGCATAGGGAATATTTTTAAGCCGTACTGTTCTCACACTCCCTAATTCTTTACTGTCAGTGAGTGAGAGAGAAGGGAGAAGCTCCATATAATTAATTGTACTGTATGTGCTTGGACAGAGATATGGTTGGCACCATGGAAGTTGTATGTGGAACTACAAGCAAGATGGCAGAACAATATGCTTTCATAAGAGTAGTATGAACAGCTGTGTTATGGTTGTTTCTTGGAACTTCCATACAGACGGGCTCATTCACAGCAAAAAAGATAAACTATTCAGTAAGTATATTGCAAAAAAAAACTGCAGGGTGTTTTATGGGTTTTGTTTTGTTTGGGTTTTTTTGTGTTTAGTAGGGTTTTTTTCCCCCCAAGGACATAATTTATTCCATTTAAACATAGGCAAGAGATACCAAAAGTTCTATGAAAATATTTTTCCATCTGCTGTATACTGTTTTACTTAAGGTTTATGTTACTGTTTTTTTAAATTGTGATAAATATGAATAGTTATAATGAAGAGACTTGGCTAACACTACAAAATTGTTATTATACAAAGTTCTTGCTGGACAGGTTTTTGTTTTAAAAACTAAGAGAAAGTTTTCAAAACGGTTTCAATCTCTGAAGTGAAAAAGGGTTTTCATACACGTTCCCTTGACATGATAGAAAGTTGTTTAAATGTTCATTTACAGCAGCTTCTTCTTTTTCTCCATACCAGTCATTTACCATAGTTTATTTGCAAATACCATTATAAATATACCTTTATATTACATAAAAGAACAAATCCCTTCCAGAGGAACTCCTGACATTTTAAAATTAAGGGTAGAAAATAAGGAAATTCTTATCAAGTTCAGATAGGCACATGTTGTGTGTTCACAATGTGAGATCCTAAGTTGTGCAAGTCTAAGTTAGACACAAAATCCTGCTTCTGTGAAGCATTACAAAGTTTTTTTCCTATGATCTTAAATGCTTAGGACTTCTCTTCTGCACATCACACTGAAAACAGCACGTAGCCAGTAGTACAAGGCCTATGTCACCAAGGAGGGATGTTGATTTGGTATTTATTCCCTGAGCAAGGTTCCCATTACAAGTGTTTAATGGAGCTTATTCAACAACTGCACTGTCTGTAGCGTAACAGTTGTCTTCCACTGTGTCCTCTGAGATCCGGTCTCTCTACATTAGACATTATTGACCAAGCTGTTTAATAATAAAATTACAGTTGTATTTCTTTATAATTAAAAGTCAGAGTGAAATAATTTTTGTCGGGTGCTCGGTATTCAACTGTTTGTTAGGCAAAATGCGGTGAATTTTGATAGCATACATGGCTGTTAACAGGAGTCTTCTAAGGTAGGAATGTCTGGCTGCCGTCCAGGTCACAAGTGACTACACAATGTTTCAGGGTTTGGGAACTGGCATATTTTCCTTCATCTCATCATCTCCTATTTCTGCTCTATGTTGTCTATACTTATTGAAGGCTTAATAATTTGGTTTTGTTTTACTGGTCCAGCAATCACTAAAAAAAAAAAAAAAATCAGAGCTCTTCATGGTGTTTGATAGTTTTAATGAATTTGTGTTTGATGCTTAAATGCATGAAAAACTTCTTGTATACAGATTGTAAATGTGAGACTAGTATTTTGTTTTGATAGCAATGTTTAGGAGTGAGGCAACTTCATTCTCCAGTACCTTGTATGCTGCATGGTGATTTGCAGTTGTGCAACATGAGGAATATGCTGCCAGGGTCACATATCTACTAACCATGTCTAGATAGAATTACTGGCTGTGCTAGTCTAGCTAAGTATCCTAACACAGGTGCATCACAGTCAAAAAAAAGATTTTCCTTATGTAGCCTTTTCTGCAGTAGGAACTTTTTTCTATACAGCTCTGCTCTCAGATCCTCTGCTTGAGCAGGTTAGGATAAATCTTCAAAAACATAGCTGTGTCCAAGCTAGAAGCTTTAGCTAGTACCACAGTGTCCTTCAGAAAGTGCAGCATTTCACACCTCTGTGCAGCATACCTACCCCAACACAAGTCTGTAGTGTAGATAAATGTTAAAGCAAAACTCTCCACTTACTGTAATAATAATGCTTTACACCCACTTTTATTAGATGTAATAGAAAATATGTAGTAGAGAACATTAGTGAAATGGGCCCTTTGTGGTTTTAAGCACTATATTAACATCAACTATTTGAGCAATATTATTCTGTGTGCTCAGTTGTGGTTTATAGACGCAGCTGGAATGTGTAAAGTGATTGCGCTGCACTGAGGCAGCTCAGGAAGAATTCAGAAATCTCAGTGTGTCAGCAGCCCTTTAAAATTGACAGTCAAGACTCTTAAAGGAGCTGGCTCACTGATATGTAATTTTTAATAAGTATTGGAATTAAAGAGAAATTACAGAAAACTGGAAGTTAGCTGATAATTTACTTACACTTAGAAAAGACCACTGTGATAACCTGCATATTTGTAGGCTACTCAGGGTAGTAATAATGAGCAGAAAGATTGAAAAGAAAAAAAGTTGCATCACAGAAAAATAAATCTTGTTCAATGAGTCTTGTTCCGTGTTTTGATGGAGTTCTAATTTAGTGATCCTTGAAATTTGAAGATAAAGACCTAATGGCAGAATAGGTGAGATGCTAATAAAAATCAAGTTTAAATGACATATCAGGCTTGCATATTTAAAAATGAGCCTGATCAGCCATTAGAACCACCAGTGAAGGAACATGACAGCTTCACCACCCACTTGAGAGGAGACACCTGGGCTATTTTTACTGTCCAGAGTAATTAATGGCTATCACTTTCACTGCTTTTAATTCAACTTAAAATTCCTCATGCTGCACAGTCATCTTTCATTTATGTTAACCAGGATTTACCTCTGGAATCGGTGGAGTTCACCCATGAAATTAAAGACTAATAAAGCCAAAGTGTAAATTTAAGCCCCATTGCAGCCAGATTACCATGTTCCTACAGAATACATTTAATTTCATCTCAGCTTTCATCTGAATGTCCTGTGTGGTCTTGATGTAATCTTCATCTGAAACAAAGAATACAGTGCCTGTTACCTGCAGCAACACACTTGGCTGCCTCTCTGTCCTGGGTGCAGTATTTTTAATACAATTATGTATTTTGAAATCATAGCTGACCTACTTTCATGTTCTCTGGATGTCAAAAAGCAAACAAATATTCTGACTGTTCTTCATCGTCATTCCAAAAAGAGATCAATGGAGAAATATTGGCTCATCACCCTCACTGGGTCTGTTCCCCATCTTCCTGCCTTAAAATCATTCCCAGTATGACTGTATTGTCCCAAAAATATGAGTGACAGGACTCAAAGCCTGTGCTATTGATAGAAATGCTTATCATTGTTTGCTTTTTTCCTTACATTAATGCTTTGTGATCTCCTTTTGACATATTCAGGTTTGATAACATCCCAAAATATCTTGTCTAACATCCTTTGTGTAACCAGCTCTATTGGGAAATGTCTGCGAGCTGTGTAGGATTCTCTCTGATACTCCAAATTAAGTTCCCACAGCTGCAATGGTAGGAGTAGCAGTGTCATGTTGAATCTACATTAAGGTGTATAGGTGACAATGTAGTATGTTACTTCTTCCTTCTTAGTCGTTTCTTTGAGGGATTAAGTGAAGTAGAGGACTGGAACACTTTTTTAACAGATGCTTAAGTTAGTCTCTGATTTGGGGGCAGGATGAGGTCAGAGCCCCATGGAATCCAATCCCATAGCGTAAGCAGAGCAATTCAGTGTTATAGATAAGGTTGCACCCACTGAACAAAACATTAACTGCTGCAGAAGATGTGCTTCAGTATGTACAACTGTAACTATTTACAGAACATAGAATACTACTACAATCACTGAAAACACTTTTGAAAGGTCCTCCATAAATTACTCCAAGAAAGTGTTGGGTTTTCTTAAAATTTTGGTTCATCAGTAAATTAATTTGGTTTGTTATTCATATAATGATCTGACTTTATCCTTTGGCCTAGATTTTTAGATCAAAAATCTAGTGCCATCTACCTTATCTAAATATTTTAAATAAATGTAGGTGATTGTTATAAAAATCACAAAACTGAAAACCATGCAGTAAAACAGTGGCTTTGGTAATGTGTTTACTTATGTAGATTTTATTGTCAGGATTTTGAATAAGCCATTAATAACTAATACTCAGTTTCCTTATCTTATAATCTGGCAATATACTGTTGTTTTGTTATGGTCTTTTGATAAAGGAGCTGCAGGCATTTTTGCAAGGATGTGGAAACATCCAGTAGTATCAGTGAGCAATGATTTTTGGTTCAAAGCTCTTTTACAGAAGGCAGAATCTAATCTTACGTAAAATTCATATGCCAAAACATTTAGTATTATCCATCTAACTGACTGTGTAATGTAAAATTGTCTTTGGTTATTTCAGTTTAAAGTGATATGCCTACACAGAAAGGCATAAATTGATCTGCAACTTACTAATGGCAAATTTAACACATTCTAAGCATTCTGACTTCTTGAAGAGCAAAGGTTCTTTTTCTTTAAGTAGTTTAATAACCTTGTTTAGTTATGTAGCATCATAAGTTTCTACATGTTCATGCATTTAACTTCACATTGAATTATCTGTGATTGTAAGTTAAAAGAAAAAGTTGCTTCTGTACCTGTACATATCAATGCTTCTGCAGATTATACCTATTATAGAAGAGTAATTTCATTTCACGATTTATCTACATGTCCTGAAAAATGTGCTTTGCATACAAATACTCTAAAGAATTGCTCTAGCTTTACTTTCACAGATAGAAATAAGGTGCAACTCCAGGAAGGTCTATAGGACTATAATGGTAAACAACCGGTACTAGGAAGATTAGAAGCAATCTGTGGCTATTTCTCAGGAAAGCTCTCTGTTGTCAGCCAGGATATGCTACCACTGACAAAATTCAGAGAATTTGGAGTACTGTAAACACTTTTTTCCGCAGTAACTAGCACCTTTTCTGGACTCAGACATTTGTCTTCTAAATCTGTACACTAAATCTTTGCTTCAGTGGTTGAGATTGCTGAGTAAATGGGTCTCATAGGTTTTGTAGTTAATTTAAAATTTTAATACATAAGCCTTAAGAATGTGGTAGCTTGAGTCACTCACCAGCCCCATACAGCAATAAAATGCAGTGCCTGCAGTTTAAGACTACTTTTATTGTGTACTGTGTCTATATCTTTCCTTGAGATGCTGAATGTTGAACAGTTACTGTTTTTATACTGCTAAGCAGACATGTACCAATAACCTGTTACCTGTTTTGAAGAGAATACTTTGGGGTGGAAGGAACTGTTGTTGAATAGAGAGCAAGAAAATTGGTTGTCTTATAGACTATTCCAAACTTATTTTGACATATGTCACTCTATCCTCTGGTATTTATGCTTAAAGGCTTAAGATATCAGTCGTATAACTTATTTGATGAATTCAGATTATCTAGTGCCAAACTGATAGACCTCACCGAGAAGAAATCAGGATACTGTTTGTTGTTATTTCTGCACTAGTGTTTATTCTTGTGTCTCTGGTGACATAATCATATTGATCAAAATAATAGTAAATGTAGCATAGTCACATGGTTTCTGTTTTACACAACATCCTTGTTCTCCAAATTTCTGATGCAGTGCCACTTGAATTCTAGCTGTCAGGTCAGGGGAAGAAAGAGTTGTCTTTAAATATGCCAAAGAATTAAGTATTTAATGTTTGCAACTCTTAAAAAATCTAGCTTGAAACATCAAGTAGTCACCTACTGATCTGTCTATAGAACACAGGCAGATGCAATCGTTTCTTGGGGGATTTGCTTTTTATGGCCAACTGATTCTAATTCTGTTTTAATTTGTAAATGAATGTTTAAATAGCCATTCACTTGAGGAACACCCCCTGCATCTATTTTTAAATTAATAGATGGCACCATCTCACCTAACTTCAGCCACCTAAAAGACAGGCAACTACTGTCAGTAATTGTCTAGTCCATAAAGAACAGCAAGTACTTGCAGCATCTTTCCTCCATCCTAAAAGAGTCACCTCAAGAGACTGGATGAGTTGTTCCAAACTTACATGTCAAGTTTCCTTGCGTCATCAATGGAAAGAGACACACGCCATGAACAGTGTAAGAAATGAAGGCAGCTAACTGATACCGTATACCTCGGTTTTATATGATAAAGATCAAATAAATTGATCCTAGCTTGTGGGAAGAAAAGATGCTTTAATTCTGTAAAATTTTTTACCTGAACAGATTGCTACAGGAAAAATTAAATTTAATGACAATCTGACATTATCATTTTAATGAAGAACATTTCCCCTCCCCTTTTGTTTTCTGTTTTTTAAGAACACCACTGGAAAGTTTATAAATTTGGAACAGTGCTGCTGTTGTATTATGACCAGCTGTAGGGGCTAATTAATTCTGTCTTCAAGATCTAAATAGAAATTTCCATCTTAAAAGCTTTAATCTTGTAAGAAAAAAATACAGTTCTTCCTTCTTTCCTTAATTTTATGCAACTTAGAAAAATATCTTTATACTAATATGTGATATTTTTCCCTTTCTGTCTGTAACTATACCATAGTATATGGTCATTGTGATAAACAAAGATACTAAAGTGGGAGGATAAACTGAAAAATAACCCTCTTTCTACACAAGTACAACTGAAAAAATTGTTCAGCAAGAGCTTCAAAAACAAAGACTTTAAGTGTACGAAGAAGGACAAAGAATGCAGTTTATTCTACATCTATATGAAATACCTGGCTTCAACAGCCTCAGTGATATTTTAGTGTATATATAATATTTATGTTGACAAAGGATTGTTTTTTTTTTCTCCTCCACTCCACTGAAATAGGATATGTCTACATGAGCGTAGAAGAGTCCTTTGCAGAGTTATCCCAGCCAGGCTGGGCTAGCTCAGGTACTGAGCGCGTGATAGCTGTAGCAGGAACAGGGCACAGAAGGGTTGAGTGTTCTCACATTCACCCAGGATCTCAGATTTGCTTTGCAGCTCTGCTTAGCTCCCTGCTACCACAACTACCTAGAGCTAGCTAATTTAGTCATGCTGTCTATCTAGTTACATACCAACTATCCTTGTTTGGGTTTTTGTTTGGCTGTTTTTTTCACTTAAGTGTGAACAATAAAAGACTAAATGTCTCTTCATACTTGATTAATCATTGAATTTTCCCAAATTGTAGTTGCTCCGAGAAAGCCATGCCATACTCCAGCAGTAGAGGTCACAGACTCAACACTCAGCCCTCCAAGGAGGGCTTTGAACTCCAGGCTCACCTGAAGACATGGACATGATGGGGTAACAGCTACGGCTGTGTGAGTGCACTCACTGTCACACAGCTTGGCTCAGGAAACCTCCAGAATTAAGAAACAACAAAGCTGAGGGTCCTTTTTAATTGTATTAGGTACCATGAGCCAGGATCAGGAGATCAATGCAGCTACAAAATGTCAGAAAATTATTGGTTAATAGATTAAAATAAAAAGAATTATCATTGTAGTCTAAAACAATACCAACATATATGTTTGTTTCTATAGTAAGTTTTTTAAAGAATCATCTATGTTTAGTGCTGTTAGCCCAAGCTCTTGAATTTTATAATTCATACTGATATTATAACCCTGGTGGTGTTAGACACAGCTTCTTGGTCTTCACCCTGACTATAAAATTGAACTAGTGTCCTTATCTGTCTCAAAAGACAGTACAGAGGATTAATGAGTTCTTCTGCTGTTGAGAATTGGCATTCTTCATGAACATTTTTTTAAAGTTATGTTATCTGTGAAATAATTAC
The DNA here is from genome assembly GCF_949628215.1 of Phalacrocorax aristotelis. Lineage (NCBI taxonomy): Eukaryota > Metazoa > Chordata > Aves > Suliformes > Phalacrocoracidae > Phalacrocorax > Phalacrocorax aristotelis. Next base: position 11,059,984 of record NC_134282.1, read on the forward strand.
CTTACTAAAACCACTGAGATCTTACTTGCCCCTCACCAAACAGCACAATGAGAAAAATAATTTTATTAAGTTTGTCCTTTTGTTTTTCAGAGCTGTGTATGCAAAGGTAAAAATCCCTGCTTTTGTGATAGCATGAAAGGTAATAAGGTAAGAACAGATATATTTTTCATTTTTTAAGATTATCTTATACCTGGAAATTGTTAACACATTAATTGAGTTGATACAGTGAGTGAATTTATTGTGTGATGGTATTCTGTCAACACAGTCTACAGAGAATTGTAAAAGGATTGCATTACCTTACAAAAATCTGTTAAAATAACTCTGGGGACAATGTTCAACTAAGATTTTTTATTTTATTTTTCAATGCATTAGTTTGTTTACAGCATTGCCTGGTGTTTGAAAACCAACAGAACAACTGTCTGAAGCACTAGGTTCTTTTTCACAAACTCCTAACAAATGCCCACAGATACCATAACCCTGGCAGCAGCTCTGCTGTTACAAATTTAACAATGCCATCAAGAGTGTCATGTTCAGTGCTTCCCCTTTTCATCTTTGGACCATGCCCTTCTACCCCTTCCCCCTTTTTCTGGTTCCTGAAGGAAAGCTACATGTGCTGGCATCAGACAGATATATCTTCTGCAGACTGACACAGGGGATGGGTTTCTGAGTCCTAATCACAACCACCTTGCCAGCAGTGAAGGAACAGCATCAAATCCATTATAAGAGAGCCGCAGCTCTGCCTGTTGCCAATAGCAGCTTGGCAGAGGCTCGGAGTGGCTTTTAGACAAACCTGAATTACACAAGTGCCAAAAAATTCTTTCAAACTCCGGCTTGTAGTTGGAAAAACAACTGATTCACAAATGAAAGGGGCATTATTAAAGAAGCCATGGCTGTAATTCAGGCTAACTGTGGACACAGTGATTGCCATCACCTTATCAGTAGATTCCAGATGTCTGTGTAGGCTTAGGGTTGTGATTAGTCCCATTGATGGACGCATCTGGCTGGTAAAGAATAACTTACAACTTCACTCATGTACTTTTATTACCAAGAAAAAATGTCATATTGCACCACAGTAAAGACTGGTAGCCTTGCCTGTAGGAAGCTTCGTTTCAGTGGTGAAGGACAGCTCTCACTAAGTAAATATATTAATTATTAAAACATATTTTCTTAAGTGGGAAAGGAGAATACTCATGTCTTTAGTAAAATCTCAGCGCTTATTTTTCATGTTCCTAGTTGGTCTAACCTGACTTTGTCCTAACGAGTAAAATAGAGATCAGTTGAAAAATTAGAAAAAAATAAGCTGCCCACTAAAAGAGAAATATCAATAAGAATGAACACCTGCAACTTGTCTTCATCAGTTCCATGTTAAAGCAACTGAGCAATTAGTAGGTAAGTGTTCATCATTGTTTACACTGATGAAGTTTTTCAGGCAGCTTTGGAAGGTCAGGACAATTGCATTAATCAATATTTTTTGATAACTGTTCAGTGTTAAGAAATTCTCCAACCTGAGAATCCTCTGTTGATCTGTCAAGAAGAAAGTGTGGATAAACTTGCCTGTACTGTATGGAGGGGAGTGAAGCTGTCAGGAGAGCGCAGTGCTGCTCTGTATCTGCAGAGCACCCTATGGCTTGCTGCAGTGAGGGGGTAGCAGCTCAGTGGAGGAAGATCAAGGACTTCCTTCGTTTTAATGTGAGTTAGTACCACACCCCCTCCAGTGGCACATCTTGGTATGGCATGATCCTTTTTTTGCCTTTCTTGGGACGCTGGTGGATGAAATAAATTATTTGTTATTAAAAGCTATGCCGGTTTATGATACAGATTTCATAATACTTCATAATGCAATTTTTATATTAATTTTTGTTAAAATATTCTGGAATTTTTTTTTTAATTCAGAACCTATTTAAAATCTGGTGAGTGTGGGATTTTGAGGGGCGAGAATTGGTGGAGGGACAAGCCAAGGTATTTTGGCTTCCCCGAGAATTATTTTGGATCCTATCTTGTACATCAAATAATAAGAAACCGGAACTTCTGCACAGCAGAATTTCAAATGCTTTTTTATATAACTCTTCCTTGATAAAGCAATAGGAAAATTGACTGAGAGAATCGATAATCCCATACACTATCTCCCATATCATTCCGTGATGTAAAAGGTCTCAAATAGGCAGCTCTTCACTGATGTAAAAATTGAGCATGCTAAATTGCTGGTATCTAAAGAGCTGAAACATCTTTTCTGTGAGTTTCTAGGCTTGAAACACTATTTTTTACTAAGATAAGACCTGCATCTTCATTATATTTCAATAAAAAACTGAAAATGCCCCTTCCACTGTAACTTAGCCTCCCATATGCTATTTGTGTAGCTTTAATCTTCTATGTTGCCTTTATATTTTTGGTTATTTGAATTTGACCTTAAAAATACATGAAAAAGTAATTGGGTGTCTTAATCTCTGAGACTCAGAACAATTTTAAAAAGTTGTTGCTTAAAGCAAATGTCTTTTATTCTATCTGAACGGTTTCGTTGCATTTGACTCCCATGGCTTGCGTGAAGGGAGGTATTGATGATTTGGAATTGACCTTGTGGTATAGCAGCAGCTATTAAGTTTGCCAACTACAAATTAGGGCTGCTGTGATGGATTTGGATTTGTTTAGCTTGTAGGGACTAAACACGATATAGATATATAAACAAGGAATATGTATCAGCTGCTTTCTTAAGCTTTACATGCTGCCAGTTAACTTCTGTACTTTGAAAAATCTTGAGTACTGTTGTCTTCTGATATCTTCAACTGAAGATATAAACTTCAATCTTATGAGCATGTTACTTCAGTGGTATCATGTGGCCTAGGCTGCACTTATGTGGGACCACAAAGACAGATCAGTATGGGCAAGGGTAATGTATCTGCCACAGCAGCAGACAGATGTGTAGAAGTTAAGAGGTGCCAAAAGTAATGAATGCCTTAGAAATAAGGATATTTTAAGAACTTAATTCTCTTAACATTTACAGGGCGAAAAAGGTTTTCCTGGTGTGCCAGGTCCACCTGGTCATAGAGGCTTTCCTGGTCCAGAAGGGCCGCCAGGGCCACAGGGACCAAAGGTAGGTATGTATGTGAGAGACAGGGAGACACAGAGAAACTACTGTGCTTGACTATGAAAGTGAGATATTACTGGGTAGAGAATTCTGTTTTAAAAAACAAAACCAAAACAAACCAAAACCTGTTTCAGAGTCTCCTGTTTGGTGAGGGATGTTGTGTAGTTATCAGCTGCAACAGTCATTTTTGACTGAGTCGAAGTAGCTGATATGAACATGGGCTTTTTTTGTCAGTTGTCCACTGGCCAGTGCTAAAGCACCTGGACTGAGCTGCCAGAGGCAAGGAACATGGGTCTAAATAGATTTTAGCAGCATAACCTCAATTTTGACTTAACAGTATACTCTGACATCTATTGCTGGAAAGAGAGCAAACAAGCTACTACTGAGGCAAATGTGAAAATATATTTAAGAAAATTTGAAGGGAAAGATGGTTTTTAAGGTAAATCTTGGTCTGTTTAGGAAATACCTAGTTGCTTGCAGTATGGAGAGAGTGACTTCAATGACTTGGGCTTTCTTTCTTTCCTGTATGCCTAAACTGAGGCTGAATAAGGATTTTCAATTACTCCTGCATGAGCAGAAAAAGCAAATAAGTTGCTCATTAAAGAACATTTTGTTTATATTTGTCTTGAGGAACTGTCATCAATAAATTGATTCTGGTGAAAGAATTATTTGTGTCTAAATACAGTGTGAATTCAGCCACAGTATAAATCAGGAAGGTACTGCCACAATCACATTATGTCTAGGACCTGCACTAATGTGGCTCCAGCACTTATCCACACCTTTAAACAAGTGTTTTTTCTAGTTATAATTTGTTTGGGTATTGTTGTATTATTCTGTCTTATCATGTTTTTACAATACTTTGTGGAACTGATACTCATGGTGGATCTCATACATGTTGATGAGCCATTTATTTGAACTCATTGAAGAGCGTTTAGTAGAGCATTTCCCTCTTAATAGGTGATAATAACTGCTGCAAGAATAGCAAAAAGTGAGGATAATTTGTCTAACAAGAACATCTCTGTTAGCCTGAATGCAATCTACTGTAGTGTATTCCAGTTAGCTATTCCCGTTCAGTGCCTGTATGTTATCTTAAATGAAATGTTGCCCAGAGTTTTTTGAGCTTAGCCCCCTTTCAGCCTGCTCCTGCCTTTCCTTTCCATGCACAACAGCGCAGGTGAGAGAGGCTGGTACATTCATATACCTGATCATTACATGGACATCACCGATAGTCTTCCAGCTATTTACTCACAGGGAAGCACTTCCACGTATCATACTTCGAACAGATCCACAGCAACTGCTTTCTCAGCATACCCTGACTGTTATTTTTTTGACCTATAACGAGATATATCTCCTGTAAACACTGAAAGGGAGGGTAAGACGCCACGATTTCTGCAAGTTGTATTAAATGCTTGTTTGCTTTAGTGTCCGTAATAGGCAAATCATTTATTTATTTATATAGTCTAGTGTGGGCATGTTGGTTTTGGTAAAATAATAGAAATACTGCATGTCCTATTGATGAATATGTGCTTTTTCTCAATTATATTGAAATACATTGTTTTCCATTTGTGATCTAGGGTTCCCCAGGGCTTATGGGCTTAGTTGGACCCAAAGGTATACGAGTAAGTATTCATATTTTAAAAGAACTTGTAGGTAATTGAATGCCAATTTGGTTCAATAATTTGTGAAAAATAAAACCAAGACATTATATATGATTTTAAAGTATTTTTTAAATTTATGACATGGAGTATGCACATACATTATCTATTTTTCAGAACTTTTGCCTTTTTTGATACACCTTTTGTATGAGGTTCATGCTGTATGTATTCTGTATTGGGGTGTGCTATGAAAAAGTCAGACTAGAATTCCATGCAGAGTTGTTCTGGGGCTTTTTCTGTGGGCAAAACTAGTCTATGTTAACAGTGTGTAAGCTACGATTATACTTGGTTCACAGTCAGAAGGGTTAAGGAAATAGTGATGTTTTCATAGAGTCATAATTGCACTCCTCCTTCTGTATGCGATTAAAAAATAAAAAACCAAAACCCTGCATCATGAGCTTTTGCTTAATATTTGTAAGATTATTCCTCTGTTTTTATATCATTAGGGAATCCCAGGAATACCTGGATTTTCAGGTCCCCCTGGCCTTCCAGTAAGTAAAAATGAAACTGATTTAACCATTTCTCTCTTACTACAGTCTTCAGTACACAATTATCCTCAACCCAATGTGTTCACTCTAGTCTCAACATCAGCATTGTCTCTGTCAATTAGCCTAGAGATAAAAATCTTAGTATCAGCAATTCTTACGCATTGTAATAATTTAAGAACACATGGTAATCTGTCAAGTCTTGTGAAACACTGCTCCAGCATGAACTCTTTCAATGTTGCTGTAGGGTAATATGAATGTGCAAAAACAAAGCTTATGTCAATTGAGCACTTCTTTTTAGGGTGAACCGGGAATTGTTGGTCCTCCTGGGCGCCCGGGTGTTCCAGGATGCAACGGCACAAAGGTAGAAACCAAGCTGAATGTTACGGAGATTGTGTTTGGCTGTGCTTAGGAATGGCCAAAAAGCATTCTGAATCGTTCCTCCAATATACAACTTTGATTTGTTTTGTTTTGTGACTTTATGAACTAGAAAAATTGGAATCATGAGGCCAGAGGAAAGAGGGTAGATAATTAAATAATACATGTTAGTGCCTTTGCAAAAAAGTTAAAAATAATGTTTGATAGTTTGACAGATAAAACTTTTTCATAAAATCCGGAAGACCTAATCAATTTTATCCAACCTGTCTTTCTGTTGAAATGGGTAATAGAAGAGACAGATTATTTTATTTTATCTTATATTTTATTTTATTTTATTTTGTATCTAGCATGCAGTTGACAAGTCATAAGTCCTGAAAGCAATTAAAAGAAAAGGCTTAATGTTAAGTTACAGGTTTACTAGGGGTTTTTTTTGCTGGATGAGCAAATGCTTCCAGCATTCTGAAAGAGGGAGTCAGAAGAATGCCTGCTACAGAAAATCATATGTTTCTAGTGAAATAGTGAAGTGATCTGACACAGCTAATTAAGCCTGGAGTCTGGGATAGAAGTCAAGACCCATACAATGAGGCTGTGCCCTTTCTACCAAATATGGTGGTAATGCAACTCACAGTTTTAGTATGATGACATTAAAAACTTCTTTTGTAATCACATTTGCTAGAATTAGACCAAATAATAAGCAATAATATCCATTAATAGTCACTCTTACTACTTACAGGGTGATCGAGGTTTTCCAGGTCCTCCAGGTAGAAGAGGTGCTCCAGGGGTTCCAGTAGGTGTCTGTGAAATTCAGTATTTGTGCATATCTATCCCATAAAGCCAGTCACTGTAGGAGTGTAAAGCCTCACATTAGCTGGTATTGAAAACAGTTGGAATACATAGGTAGCCTCATTTTATTAATATGAAAACTGTGTGGTAAAGAAACCAAAGTTAAAACTAATGCTTTATCAGCTGCATGTTGGGCCTCAACTTCTTAGTTAATGACTGCATGCAAATTCATTGACTGGTGTTAGCTCTTTAGTGTCTCAAGAGATATTAATGAAAATTTACCACGCACATCTCTAAACACGTCCAATATATATTTGATAGATTGCCGTTTCAGTTCAAGCCTAAATATCTTTGAGGATATAGCATAATTAAGTCAATAAGAACCAGGAATTAAACCCAGAACTTCTCATGCTGGCTGCATTGCTTTAACCCTAGGATTTGGTTTTTTTCTCCGTAGAAATGTGTTATTAAAAGAAACTTCTAAACAAATGGAAAAGAAATGCTGCCTGTCAAGTTCCAGTGGCTTCGCATCTAATAACTTCTAAATGTGATCTTTACTTTACCAGCTCTCCTGATTTTATTTATTAATTTATAAAAGTCAGGCTTCAAAACTGCTCTGCCTTCACTTGTAGGGTTGTAACTGTGAGACTGGACTATTTTTTAACAATATGCACTTTCTTCTTAAATTGAAGGCTGGCACAGTAAACATGTACCTGGCTAGACACTGAGTCCATGAAAATAAATCATTTCAAGAGCACTGAACATAGAGAATATTTAGAATGTGTCCTTTCACCATTGTCTCCTTTACTTTGTGGTTTTATTAATGTGATTGTTCTTCTCCCTAGGGTATTACTGGCATCAAAGGAGAGAAGGTCAGTTATTTACACCATATTATGTGAAATATTTCTTGGTGGTCAACAGGGTTGTGTGTGTGCGCGCTGCTGGAAGAGAGTTCTTAACATCTCCATTCATGGGGAAACGGAAGGTTTGCTTTCCTGAAGAATCAATCACAAAACTTGATGCTTTGTCTGTTCGTTGCAGTCACCCTGGGTTACAAAACAGTATTTAATTTTTTTTCCTCTTTAACTACTGTTATTGAATGTAATGAATTTAACCCTGTCAAGCACACAAATAACTAAGCTCCTCCCCCAAACAGCTTACGAATTCATATGGAAATCTGCAGATGCACTAGAGTATTTTAAAGGTATAAAAAGTACCAAATAAAAAATTGAAGGTCAGGACTGTGGGTGAGCAATGTATGTATGTCTGAAATGAAGACTGCTCCTAACAAAGAACTGGAGTGCCTGAAAAAGGTATATCCTGTTTAATAAAATCTATTTTAAAGTTAGAACTATCCATAGTTGACAGTTGTCATCACTAAGCAATTCTGATGTTGGTTATTTCCCTACAAACTGTATTAGATGATTTGTTCCACTACAGAGTTCTACAGCATAACTTTTTGTCTTCCTTTTTATCTAATTGTCCAGGGGTGCCCTGCAGATGGATACAACCAAGGGTATGGTGCAAAAGGTGATCCTGGATTGCCAGGAATGCCTGGATGTCAGGTAATTCAGAATTAATTCAGACTGTGAGATTATATCTATATCTAGAAATTATCTATATAAAACACATTGTCTGTAATATGTGTGTATATACAAATATTTATATATTGTGTATATTTTATTGTGTTGTAAAAAATACTATATATAAAAATATGTATCTCACTGATTTCTAAACCAGAAAATAATTCTGCGTCTTTTAAAAAATATTAACTTTATATAATCTGCTTGATACAGTATATTCAAAGTCTTTCTTCTGACTTCACAAAACAGAGTACACCAAGACAACAGTAATTAATTTTGCCATCAGAATCAGTAGTGTCGATTATGTGTTAGCAAAGTGAGATAGGGAGGTTAGATTGCAGACAAACAACAATACTTTAGAAATTGAGACAAACTAGTCATAGATTTGGAGGTTTACCCCTACATATAGAATGGAATAGGTCTGTTGGAAGGGACCTACAATGACCATCAAGTCCCACTGCAAAAATTCCCCATGAATTAATATAGAACAGATTAGACCAGCTCAACTTCTAGAGTACCAACAAAGGACAGTATGATCCATATTTAAAAAATGGAGATTTATAGAAGGCAGAAGAGACATCTCTTTTGGCTGTTATAATAAATGGAGGACATTAAAATAAAAGCAAAATAACAATTTTTGATTTTCCATTTCTTTGAAAATGAAGCTTTAAAGTGTAGAATTTATTGTGTAGAATATTCAGAAGATTAAAGGCTAGCAACAGGACTATATAGATTATGAGAATGTCCACAGTTAAACAGGACATACACCCTCACTTGAGTAGTTTAACTTTAGAACAGGTATGTTTTCTCATGTTTCAAAACATATGCCAACCAATGAAGCAGTGTGGAGGAATTATACTTCAGTGTTATCCTGGGACATGAAAAGGAAATCAGAGGCAGTGCTGCTCCTCTGTTTGTTATTCAGTTCATTGAACTTAACGTTGTGGTTGGTTCATAATCTTGCCAGGAGATTTATTCCTGTTTCTTTTTTAATATGCAGGGTATCCAGGGTGCTCAAGGGTATCCTGGGGAACTTGGACCACAGGGCCCTCCAGGAGCGTCAGTGAGTATGAACTTATGTCTCACTTGTTACTTTAACCTTTGATTTTTCCCAGAAACCTATAGAATTGCACAAATAGAAGTACCTGACTCTCCCAGGCTTGTCTGACGTCTAGAGACATGTGTATGCAAAATCCATATCCTTCTGCACACATCGATTTTTTTTTTTTTCTTAGTTTATTTTGATTATTTTTATCCATGATAATTTCCCTGTTTTCAGAAGCATCCTTTTCCATGTAGGCATAAATTTGAATTTTCAAATAATTACCCATAAATTCACTTTAAACAATAACCTGTATAACTCTAGGAGATATGTGTATGCTTGCAACTAGACTGTATAGACATTATAACCCACTTAAAACAAATTGCAGTTGTAAAGGTGGAAGAAAGAATAAAAATAGTGATGTAACTCATGTGAAGATTGGGTTGGTTGCTTCAAAACAGCTATATTGATGCTGAAGATTGTAATTTTTAAATTGAGATTTTTTTTTTTTCTTTTTTGGTAGGGAATGCCAGGGAAAGCAGGACCTCCTGGACCTAAGGTAGTCTCAGATTGGTAATAAAAATGAAAACTGCCTATTATGTGCAACATCTATTAACTCATTTTATAGTTTTTTTAACATTAAAAAAAAATAACATTTGGGGATTTTTTTACAGGGTCTTATGGGACTAAAAGTAATAGGAACCAAAGGAAAAAAGGTAACTGTATAAAATGCTTAAAATATTCTTCTAAGTTTTGTTTCTGTTTTCTGCTTTTTCTGTAATACTATGGTGAAATGTTTGGGGAAGTACGTACTGTAAAATAATTTTCAGTACATATGTGGAAGTCTTTTACTGGAAAACGGAAACATAGCAATTAATATCTAAGGACAAACTTTTAACATAAGAGCCAATGATATAAACTTCCTGATGAAAGGGTAAAAACCTAAGAAAAACCAGCAGTTAACATTTACTGACACATGGCGTTAAGTTCATTTGTATATCATTTGCAGAGTGTTCCTAAATGCTTATCTAAGCATGTAAATATTGGTAAATATATAGCATCTGTAGACTCACAACTTCCTATGGTCATCATCTTTTCAGTGTCAGCCTTTATGATGCCTGAAAACCTCCCAGATCTTTAATAAAAATTGAATTACTTGTCATCCACGCTCTTACTTTGTATCCCATGTAATTGACGTTAAGCTAGAAATGACTACAAATACATATATTGTCTCTTGGGATCTCAGCCTGCAGTTGGAGGACCAGCATAGTCAGTCTGAATGTCCTTACAGGACATTTTCAAGAACTTGGGGCATCTCACAGTTGCGCTAACTGACCTGCAGAGATTCAGCTGTGAACCGAAACAGCACTATCTGTCAGTGGGTTGGTTTTAACTTTGTAATTACTACCAGGAACGTGCTAGAAGTTTCCCAGGAAGATTTCAGTAAATAGAACTGATTATTTGTTAGCATTAGCTCAGGTGACCATGGAGCATCTTGCTTCCTTATGAAGGAGTGATGCATTCCTTGATGTTACAGTGCCAGTGCATGCAAAGGCATTCCACTGGCTTAAAAACACTGGAAATTATGGATGTTGTTATGCCGAGCTCCATAGGAGAGATCACGTTTAGGACTTTCCCTGTTCTGAAAGACCCTTAATGAAAAAGTGTACTGTAATATTAATGTTTTTGGTTAAGGACCCATGAAAGCTAATTTTATCTGTCAGCACTATGTTACAATCCTCTCCCTGTAATACATAGACTGCAGTTTTGAGGATGTCATTAAAGACAGTTCATGTATTTGATTGATTGACTAAATCAAATTGAGAGAAAAATTGTAATCAAGGAGATTTTAAATCTGTTTTAGAGTTAAAATGGTTGTATAACTTTTAAACAAATAGTACTAAAAATTTAAGTTAATTCTAGATAATTTAACAGAAATCAGCATATGCATTTTTATATTTCTTAGCTAGGAGAGGGTTGTCATAGTAGTAGTCTTAAGTCTTCCGTCTGCCTTTTTACTGGAAGAAAAATAGCAAGCAAAGAGAAATATAAACTGTATTAACAGCTAAGTGTAATGACAGAAAAGTTTTCACAATGTCAGAAATATAGTGACAGATATTTGAAACAATAAAAACACACTGGTTGTAATTGCTCTATTTTTCTTTTTTCTTTGAAGGGTGACACTGGGTTAACTGGACCCCCTGGACCACCAGGAACCGTTATTGTGACATTAAGTGGACCAGACAACGTGACGGTAGTAAAATGGTTAAATATCAAATTCAGATAAGCCATTCTACTAGGTTTTACTTTGAGAGGACGTTTTCATCTTCATTGTTCCCATAATATTTCCTTTTACCCATCCTAACATTTTTCAGACTTTAGTTAGGTACTAAGCTCTTCTTAGAGTGTGTCTGTAGAGTCAACTCAGCTGAGGCCTCTGTATTTACGTGCACATAAATATTTATGTGCACAGTGGAATGCTAAATGCTTATTAGTAACCCACCTGCTATGGATCTCTGCATACATGAAAAGTAAATCACTTTTAGCTTCACCAAATCAACATGGATTTTCCTGAATGGCTATCAAAGCCACAGCTGTGTTAACCTCCTGGCCTCATCACTGAAAATATCAGGACTCTGAACTACCAGAATTTCACAAAAGCTTACAACATGTTTGCTTACATTTCATAGTTCATTTTCTCACTGTTTTTACTGGAACATGAGTAATCATGGAAAGCATTGGGAGAACAATGAGCATTGGAGAAAGGAAATACTCTGATTCAACTTTCATTTTAAATATTGCTTTGTGAATTAAAATTCTTGCATTTTGTTCTTATAGAACTTAAAACAGCAGTAGCTGATACACAGTTTGAAGTCTTCATATATTAACAGAAGAAGTTTTCAACCTCTTCTTGACTCTGCTTTCCTTATTTGATTTGTATCTAATCTATAGAGTTACTAAAACTTCCTCTCAATTATGTGCTAAAATAAAAAGTGGATTTTGCATCAAGATCATGTTGAGGAGGAAAGAGAAAGATTGCAGAAGCAAGGTTCAGCTTTTAGGCACAGCAGCTCTTCCCTGTTTAAATCAAATATGGACCACCTGGAGCACTTCCCAGTCACAGCTGTGGCAGTTCATGACCGGTGACTGGCGACTTTTGAGACACATTAGGCATTAAGGTTTAAAAACCCCTCAAAACTCTGTATATAAATGGTTTGGGTATAAGTCTAACCAGGTGATGATTAGGTAGTCCATAAACTTTGGCTTTACAACAACCTTAAGGTGTGGCCCAATACGTAATAGTACGACACAGTAGGGTTGTCTAATCTTGAAGCCACAGAGGCAAGGATCATGTGGGTAGGCACTGCATTTACATATTGGAGGTAACTAGCTCCAGCTAGGTAACTAGCAGCTAAGGTTTATTTGTTTTTCACTTGCAATTTGTTGCCATTTCTGGGGGTATTTACTCCAGTCCCCTTGCGTGCAGTCTCAGGTGGGTCCTTTTGAACTCGCTATGTTCAGATGTGCAGAGCCAGTTTCTTTTTCAAACATCATAGACTTAGGCAGGCGTGCTGATATGAAGTTTCTGTTTCTTTTAGTTATTTAAGTGGTACCATGCCTGCTTGAAGAAGCTTGCTGGTAACATAAGGATTTCCTATTTGTAAAACTTGAGAGTGTTATGGTAAGCACAGAAAAATGCAAGAGACCATATTAATTTTTTTTTATATTCTGTGTAATAGGACTTGAAAGGAGAGAAAGGAGAAAAAGGATCAAGAGGACTTCCAGGGCCGATGGGGTTTACAGTAAGTGACCAGAAGTAAATCCCTTAAATTTAGATGTTCAGGCAGCATCACCTTGTAAAAGCTCTCTTTAGAGTCCAGTATTTACATTACTTATTCCAACCTTTACTGAGTGAAATAGAACTAATGAATAGAATATCTATTAACATCCTAATTATGCTTTATTTTTGTACTTTTTTTTAAAGGTAAAATTATAAAAGATATACTTAGTTTAGAAAATGTGAGTCTCAAAGCATGGGTGTCTTGATGGAGGTTTTGTTACAGGGGCCAGTTGGTGATTCTCAGAGTGAAAAGGGTGACCGAGGAGAACCTGGAGCACAGGTATGTGCAAACAATTGAATACACATGTGGTAGTCATTCCTGAAAAGCAGTTTTGCTCAAGTGTTGCTCTCCAGTTTTTGTTTCAATGCCACTCAGAGCAAATTTTCTTAGATTCAAAAACTCTTTCATCCAGTAAACCAGACTAGAGAGGTGAAAGCCTGTTCTTGTAGGGTCGCATACTGTGAGTACATGAAGTAAGGATCAGTTGATGGTGGATGCAGTTCTATTTGTTTTGCTGTAAAGGTTCTACTGTTGAAACTTAGTGTACAAAAAAAAAAAGTGCTCTTCTGAACACATACTGACTTTATAGTGCCAGTGTATACGTAGAAAGAGAATTTAAAACACTGGGTTTACTTCAGGCAATAGACTTACATTATTATGCTCAACCATCAGGTAGGTGGAAATGTGCAGAATGTTGTCATAAGAGTTATTCTATTAACAGCATAATGTTACATAATTTTATGGCCACATGATAAAAAATATGTTTATTTTTAAAAGCATACGCATTAAAGTGTAATTTACTTGAGTATATCTACATTTTTAACAGAATTAAATAGAAAGGTAATACTTTGCATTCACATGGCTTTCAAACTTCCAGATAAAACCTAATCAATGAAAGATGCAGGTTCTTAGTAACTAAAACTTTATGAATTCATAACAGTTTATCAATATGTAATTGGTGAAGAACTGTAAAATATCCAAATGAATCAAAATGTTTTGTGACATTTTTCTGAACAAAACATTTTGATTCTGAATACATTTTGGAAGCAATATTAAGAAAAATAATTTTCAAATGAAATATTCAGTCTAAACATATATCTTTTGAAACTTCCCATACTTCTTGTTGTAATAAATTTTCTTCAACAAGGAAAGGTAGCAAGACAAGACCAGTACTACCCCTAGATTGCTCTTTGTTCAGCTGTATGGTGCTATAATGATGGTGATGCTATAGTGAAACTTGATTGTTATTTTTATTATTCCTATACCTTATGAAAATTTTAATTTACATTTGAGTTACTGGTGTAAAGTACTAAAAGTTCTTGCTATCCAATGTGTGTTATTCTTCATCTTATGTGTTTCTTCCATATTATGTCATCTGTTTGCAAAAGCTCTGTTCTGTCATGCGGTGTATTTTAGAAGTCTTCTTAATTTACGTCTCCCTTCCTTTTTTGTGGAGCAAATAGTAGAGCACCCTTGCGTTTCTGCCTGTTGACCCTGAAGAATGCTAAGGAAATACAAATAGTGTTACGACATTGACTGGCTATTTTAAAATGAAAACAAAATGTTTCCTTTTGCTATTGAAATTATATCAATGAGCACAAAATACCAAATGGCTCTGGATTCTATGTTCTAGGAAAAAAAATTATTTTATGCAAATGAGTTTTGAGCCTGTGGTGACATCATTCCAGCTCCCCTTCTTCTCTTCTGGCGTATCACCTTTGGTTAAGTTCTGCCATCTTTTGAGTATTGCTGTTTTTTCCTGATGATTGCATCATAATTCATGGTCTGGTCATCTTTTTCAAAATTATCTTAAGTTTCATTGATTTATTTTGTGCAAATTTCTAAAATGTACTTTCTCCCCTGTTCCTCTGAGCTCATAGTTGTCCACCCCCCTTTTATATTATCACTACCTTCCTGCCGTCAATTTTAATGAACCAGGTTTTCCTCATTTCTGCCTTCAGGGTGGCAAATAAGGTATCCACATTCAGAATTATGGTTTAATTTTCTTCTGTTTCTCTCCCCATTTTCACCCCTCCTCTCCCTTCCCTTTGTCTTCTTTTTTTGTCGTTATGAATTGCTTAACATGTATTGTTGCCACACCAGATGCCAGGACCCCAGCAGAAAGCTGCCTAATTTACTGTGCCCCATAGAAAATAGCAGATACCTCTGGCACTTCTGTGTTCACTTTTCCATCTACTTCCCTACTTAAAATAACTTTGAAGTGCACTCCCTATTCTTTTTGATTAAATAATTTATCTTCATCGCATAACCCCATTTCCTGTAAGAGAAAAGGTTTCCTTCAGTATCTTTCCAGGCTCACCATCAGGGGGGCTGCTAGCTGCTGTATTATCATTTGTCTTGCTTCTGCAAGGACCTGATTTTGCACCAAGGTTTTTGCACTTGCCTGGCACTTTGTGCTGGTGGAGTACCTCAACTAATTCTCCATAGGAGGAGGAATGTCCAGGGAATATCTTACTCCCTGTTTTGTAGAGTTTTATTTCTAATCATAACTAATGTCATAATCAACATTTTAAAAATAACCTTAATGGCTTTTCAAAATTTATAAAGACCTAAAACACAGTTATATGCATGGCATTTAGTTGTTATGCTCTTTGAATGCAATGACCCCTCTTTTGATCATCTTTTTTTTTTTAATTTTGTTGTATGTTTTCCTTTTGCAGGGTAAACCTGGAAAAGAAGGTGCCCCAGGCCCACCTGGCTTACCGGTAATGAAGGAAGCCTTCTAAATGTTTTCTAAGTAATAGTCATCTGTTTATCATGGTCATACCTTCCTGTCACAGCTTCTTCCTATTGCAGAATGTGTTTGAAAATGTTGACTTGAGTATACTGTGAAACACTTCCTTTCACACAGCTGGCCTTGGGACATACCGTGTCCTAATAGTTTCATGCAAATAGAGTGGCTCAGTTCATAGATATTGTCTCTTCTGTGTGAAATAAAAAGACCTGTTGCTTGCTGCTGACTATCTAATGAGTTTGAGACATGGTCCAAGTTATGCAAAATTAATTCTACTGAGTTTAATTCTGGCTAGTCACATCGACATTTTTGCAAAAGAGCTCACTTCGTGTATCAAGAAGCAAAATGAATAGTTCTTATTCTCTAGGATCAAAGACATTATTTTACAAAGAAAAGTTATTGTCAAGGTCACAGCTGCCTTGGCCTGAAACGAGATATTAAAACTGTCATCTTGTCATCATATAATTCTTAAAATATGCCATTTTAGAACCTAAATTATCTTATTTGTGTATTAGTTTTAAAAATAAAGTTGTTCAAATGTATTTGGAATACTGAATTCAATTGGTTAAATATAAATTATTTTTGTATTTACTTCACTTCCACTTTAACATCATCAGTAGGGTCACAGTGACCTTACAAATATCTTACCAAAATTCTTATAGTCAGAATAGCTAACTTCATGTATATCTTACTAAAACATCTTCATTGCACCAAAACAACCTTCACAGACAGTCTAAACATATTCCAGTCTGACAAAGAACATGGAATGACAGAACACAAAGCTCTACTGCCTCAGCTAACAGAAAGAAAAATTCCTGTCATGACAAAGACACATCATTGCTCTGTTCCCATTTCAACTTTACTAACTGGCGGTGCATTCAACTGCATAAACCTCTGAGAAGTCCCTTTTCCTGGCCTGTACGCACTTGCAGAAAGCCTTAGCAGCAGCCTGCACTATTTTCCCTCCTGGTCTCAGTGACACCTCTTGATATCAGCACCGTCATGTAGACTGACAAAGTTCTGGGAGAGGGAGTTGCTGATCGTGAGTCTCACATTGTCTTCAGTTTCTCCCCTTTTAGAAATAGTTGTTTGTAGAGGAGGACAAACCAGAGCCTCCTACACTTGTACTATCCAGAGCAGCTCCGCCTTGGGATTGGTGGAGTGCGCCATTACAAAGGCAGGCTTGGATGAGACACCTGTGGTGTTTCCCACAGACATGGAACTGACTGACTCTTTTCCTGATTTTTCTTTTCCCCAGACTGACTCTTTTCCTGACATTTACTCCCCTGAGCAAGTCACAAGTCACACTTACCTTGCCATCTCCATGAAAGAGTAAAACTTTCCATTTTAGATCTTACTGATGACAGTGCTAAAAGATTAATCCTCATAAAACTGTGTACTGTCACCTGCAGGGACAAAAGGGTGAACAGGGCAAACCAGGACTGGCTGGCAAGCAAGGAGCTAAGGTATTGTCTGATGGTTTGGTTGTTGCTTTTGAGGATGAGGATAAGGTACGTTTTTGGTGGTGTTACATCATTTTATTTATCACTGTGTACACAATATGTTTTGCTTTACCTAAAAGATGACAAGTAATGATACCATGGAGTAGGATATGGATCAGCTAAAATAGATCATGTGTTTGAAATGGTGTCCATCTATGCCTGCTGATGTGTTCCTGTAGTTTTTGGTGTATGTGACTGAGTAGTTGTATAAGAAACAGAGACAGGGGTGGTGAAGGACTGGTCAGGACCAGAAGGTCGTCTTCAATGTTATGAGCAATGTACTGAAGTAAGAGCAGGTGCCAAATATCATGTCATATACTGTTTTTAATAAACAAATCCATCTCTGTCCTGTGATGAAGGGGATGAAAGGAAATGCTGGTCCACCTGGAGCTTGTGGTCGAGTAAGTATAAATTATCTTCATCATATAATTTTTCTAAACCATTAGAATAAGAATAAGCTAAACTGGCTGTATGAGGCAATAACAGGTGTCCTGTGGTGCTCTAATCAAGGCATGGTGCTCTCAAAATGCTGATGTTGCCAAGAGTCTCACAGAGATGGCATCTTCCTTCATGTAGACCTGGATACGTGATCAGGGCCTGGTTAGGCCTCAGTGAGTTACAGCAATTTTGGCAGGAGATTGGACTGTACAGAACAGTTACAAAAACTCACAGAGGTTAATTTTTAAACTAATCTCTAATCAGTTCCAGAACAGGTGGTGGTAATTGTAGAATCCTAGGAAGACTTTTTCAAGAGAGCAAGAGATGCTATAATTTCTCTGTCTAGTTACACTGTCTCGCCAGTGTCTTTCCTAAAGGCCCCATGCGCACCTAATGGAAACCTTCTGCCCAAATTGTTCAAAAGAAAGAACTTTGTAAAAAGTCAAATCATTTGTGATATTAACAGAGTACTCAAAAAAACACTGCTTTTGAAAAAATCAATAGGAGAGAAGTAAAAATTTTAAATTCTAATTTTAAGCAGGTTTTTATTCCTTTTATAATGGGTACATTAGTAGTCCCTTTAAATTTCAGTGTGATGTTTATATATCATTACAATACTGATTTGCTGGTAATAGTGCCCATGCAAAATAATCCATAAAAGAGCAAAAATTTGTGGTTATTAAAAAAAAAAATAGTTACAGCAAATTGCATTTTGATTTTGCCTGTCATTTGTAGAAACTTTGAAATAACATAGTATTAAACTTAATTATTAATTTTTGTAGGAATGTCTTTTTAATGCACATGTGATTTAAGTAGTTGATTTTTGTCTGTTTTCATGTATGGATATTTAAGAGAGTAGTCTAGATACAGCTGGTGCTGCTTTGAGCCAATGGAATAGGAAACCTAGCGGTTTCCTAGATAATATTTTCTGTTTCATGCTACTGTAATATTCGTGATTGGGTCTTCAACTTATACCTTGCCTGTATAATCACATCTGCAGACAGAGGTGTTCTCTGGGAGTTGAGGAATTGGGCTGAAATCCCAGCTCCATCTGTTTGTACAGGTCTCTTAGGATTATCTGTCTATAACAATTATGATTACATTTCTGGCTGCTTGTAATTAACATGTGATTAGAGAGGTCTTGTGGTATCATAACATCAAAATTATCAATGAGATCATAACATTGTTCTAAGCTAATGTTCTATATGACGCACTGTGCTGCTCTCTTCATTCTTATTATTCTTTCTTTTCTTACCATCTTTCTCTTAAGACAGAGTATTATGATTATGTGGTTGGTGAAAAAGGAGATGAAGGATCCCCTGGACCTTCAGGACCAAAAGGTCAACGTGGCATGCCTGGTGAGTGGGACACCAGAACTAGAATCTTTCAGCAAGAGCTGTCCACTCAAAGGGCTTGTTCCAGGCTAGGTTTTTGAGCACCCAGAAAACCTGCTTCTGCCTTTATAAGAGTATTTCCAGATTACTCCCATTGACTTCCAGAATTGAAATGTATCCTGAGACTTTGAATTGTGGCTGTATTTCCTCTTAAAAATAATGAAGCTGGCACACTATTTTGCGCAGATAATTGACTAGAGCTCTTAAGCTCACTGGTGTCCTTCCTCATGACTTTAGTGGACTACTGCATCAGCACATTATTTGCATATGCCATAGACAAACCACTAGGGCTCCTGTTAAAGGTCATGCACTTTTTTATCTTTTTTTTTTTTTTTTTGTAGCTTTCATAGTTTGTCTTATGCCATTTTTATTGCCTCTCATTCCAAAATAACAAAAATCTGCAAGTTTTCATTTTGTTTATTTTGGCTGTGCTGTAAAATTAAAATGTACTGTTTTGTTATTTGGGCTGTGTCACAATATAACAAGGACTTGGGGGCTGAACTCTGAGGCAGCATCTTGTATGCTACATCTCATGCTTATCCAGCAAATCCTTGCCTTCTGTGTTTTGATGTTCTAGTTTTACAAATATTTATGTATCCAAGTGATCGTGTTGCATTCAGTGAATACTCTTTGTTGTTATAAATCTACTTATATGCTTCCAAGGGATGGCAACAGGGAAGTTGAGCCTTGCAAAGGTATTAATGCATTGTTAAGAGGTGGTATATTTTTAGAGCAAATAGTGGCAGAGAGTAGCAAGTCTGCAGGCCTGTAAGTCATTCTCAAGTAATTGAGTGCATCCCGATCTAAGATAAATGCAGTGGATCCTATTCCTACCTGTCGTAAACGTCTGTGTCTTGCCAGATTTCAGTGAGAATTGTAAGTATGCAACAGTTGCATATGCAGTAGATGTCTACTCAGGCAAAACTAAATTCTTAAAAGATAAAATACGCTTGAAATGCAGAAGGCCAAAGTTTGCAGTCAGTGTTAATGAGTAGAGACTTTGCAGAGTCCACAGTGGTTTAACTCACGTTCTAAATATTTTGCTTTTGCAGGGCCACATGGTCCTCCCGGAGATGCTGGTAGACCAGGTACGTGTAATAGCCCAGTACCAGCAATAAAATACATTGTTCTTCCTGCCCATTATACTGAATCAGCTTTGTGGAATCTTAACTTCAGATGACTTCAAACATATCTCTAAGGGGTAAAAAATTGTCACCCAAAAGCTTTGATGGGCTAAGTATTTAAAGAGAGGTTAAAGATAATTATTAAATGTCTTTACATTGTCATTGTGATTATTTAATATATTGGCAAGATAAAAATCATTTGTGGGATGAACTCGGTATGTTTGTCTCTCACTCATCCTATTGAATATTTAATTTGCTTTAAAATTCTATTTCCTTAACTTCATTTTTTTATTTTTTCCTCTTTGGTTAGGTGTGTCAAGACCTGGTCTGAGAGGTCCCCCAGGATTTCCTGGGCCAAAAGGAACAAAAGGAGAGAAAGGACAAACTGGCTTCTGTATTGTAGGCCCTCCAGGACTACCTGGTATTACAGGCAGACCTGGTTCTGTTGGATTACCAGGTCCTCCAGGAGAACCAGGTGATGTTTCAGTATTGTATATATAATGAACAAGAACAAATGGAGAGTCACCTTGATAGCTAATATACAAGATTATATAAATACATTACTTCTACAGTGTATTTGGAGTAATAGGGTTGAATAGAATTTCTCTTTGGAAATTTTGTTTTAGGATATTCATGAAGCGAAGGTCTGTGCTTCATCACTAATAAGATTCTGTGGAGAAGATAAAATGGCTTCCCAGTATAAAGATTTCTCACCTTTTTATATAACTGGGACTATAAAAATCTGCTGCATAAAAACAGGAAAGATGAATGAGAGAAAATCTGTTCTTAAAATTACTTCTTCCAAAAGTTGTAGTAAATCTGTGAAACTAAATTGAGAAGGGGCTAATCTGAAAGCTAGAGAAATCACTTGCACGCATCCAGAGTTCTTGGTGGGCCTTAGAGCAGGTCTGAAGTTCTGGCAGCATGAAGAGAAAACAGTAGCAGTTCTTAAAACTTCCAGAAAACATATTAACCAGGAACACCTCTTTAACTAGGAGTACCAACAGCATCATGTTTCTTTTATATGTGGTATTGCCAAAAGAAGTTTTTCTGAACCAGTACCAATGTAGTGCTTCTCTTTTGTCTCTCCCTCTCTGAAAAATATAGCTATCCCCCAAATATATTACCTTAGGAAGTGCTCAATGCATGTTCTGTTTTTCTAAACTAATAGTAAATACACCAGAATAGTTCTGTCAAAGATACATGGGCAGCATTAATAATTTAGATTAAAAGATAAGTTTCCTTTCCATTCCTGGTAAAAGAAAGAATTATGTTTCTATTTATTCAAATAAAATGGAAATACTTTCCCCAGAAGAGACTACGCTTTTTAAAGGCCAAACAGATGGGTCCAACAATCTGCTGAGATTTACTTTGGCATTACCATATTTATCTTCAAGTACTTCCAGTTACTGGTGTTTTGGATTTACCCTTATCCAGGTAGTTGTCTCTTTTGAATGAGTCATAGAATATTTCGAGTTGGAAGGGACCCATAAGGATCAGAATACTGTCTCCAGCTTATCCCTGCAACTTTTTTTCTCTCTTAGCAAATAGAGACTTGTCAGAATAATCTGCTGATGTAATGGTGCCATGCTCATTTCATTCACAGGTAGAGTAACATTTAGAACAGGGCTACCAGGACTTCCTGGAGAGCAAGGGTGTACAGGACCTCCGGGACCTCCAGGAGATATTGGCATGAAAGGTCAGTTTCAGAAAACTATCACTCAGAGATAGATGGTACAATCCAGTAATCTTCATGGATCCTCATGAAATTTTGAATTTAATTTACCTCTTAAGCCATTTGATGAGTTCAAACATTTAAGAAAATTTATTAGGGATAGCAAGATGTCTTCCTCCCCTTATGGTAAACAGCAGCTAAAAAAGCAGCGCAAGTGCCAGTGCTGCACACTGGTAGTACAGCACTGCAGCCAGGGTGTAGATTTTTACTGGGACAAACAATTATTACAGGTTGGTAGGGCTTTCATATTCTCCTATTGGTACATTCAACGTCAACAATTGTTCTCTGAGAGAAGGTTAATTCTGCAAATATCATCACAGGAGCTGCTGAATCTCTTTGCCACTTGCCAGTCATTAAAGCTACCCAGGTGCTTAACGAGCCATGTTAGTTTGAAGCCTACATCCCGTTCTTCTTTTGAAAGAATTTGGCTTATTAGTAGAGTGACTACATCCAAATGGTTTACTAAAACTAGACTTGAAAAAAATAATGAGATTTAAACTAAATGTTCCTGCATTCTAAATGATATGTAATCAGTTCTGATTCACCCTCTGACCACAGGTAATTTTGTACTGTGTTGGAAGTGATCTTCTATTAAAACTAAGGCCATGTTCCTACTGCTCCCTGGCCAAAAGTCTTAGCTGTTCTCTATAACAAACTATGTAACACATTAGTTAAGCTTGGGAATGACTTGCTGTGGAACAACTAATGAATTATTTTCATTCTAGGTGATGAAGCTTGTGTGTGTACTGATTGCAGCTATATTCCAGGAATACCTGGTCTTCCTGGTTCTCCTGGGCCACATGGCCAAGATGGCATGCCTGGTAAATTATCTTGTTGTTTCTAACAGGATAGTAGGAAATGCCAGTGATTTTGCTTTTAGCATGAGAATCGGGTATGGGCATGTCTGCAGCATGCGGGTCTTGAATTAGCCCTGAGGTTGTGATGAGTGTGAGTGCCTGATGCAGCTCCACCCACTGATAGGAGCACAAGCCCTAAAAGAAGTGAAGTCAGAGTGCTAATAGGCTTAGGTGCACCCTGAAGCCAGGTCCAGTCTATGATGATGCAGTCAATGTGACAAGAAGAAACATGCAATGCTGGGTGTGATTATGGAGTTTGTCAAAGTTCACAGAATCACAGAATGGTAGGGTTTGGAAGGGACCTCTGGAGATCATCTTGTCCAACCCCCCTGCTTGAGCAGGCCCACCCAGAGCAGGGGGCACAGGAACGCGCCCAGGCGGGTTTTGAATATTTCTAGGGAAGGAGACTCTACGGCCTCCCTGGGCAGCCTGTGCCACTGCTCTGGCACCCTCACAGGAAATAAGTATTTTCTCATATTGAGGTGGAACTTCCTGTGTTCCAACTTGTGCCCGTTGCCCCTTCTCCTGTCATTGGGCACTATTGAAAAGAGCCTAGTCCCATCATCCTGACACCCACCCTTTAGATACATATAGGTATTGATGAAATCTCCCCTCAGTCTTCTCTTCTCCAGGCTAAACAAACCAAGCTCTCTCAGCCTTTCCTCATAAGGGAGATGCTCCAGCCCCCTGATCATATTGGTAGCTCTCTGCTGGACTTGCTCAAGCAGTTCCACGTCGTTCTTAAACTGGGGGGCCCAAAACTGGACAGAGTACTCCAGAAGTGGTCTCACTAGGGCAGAGTAGAAGGGGAGGATAACCTCTCTCAATCTGCTGGCCACACTCCTTTTAATGCAGCCCAGGATACCATTGGCCTTCTTGGCTACAAGGGCACATTGCTGGCTCATGGTCAACTTGTTGTTCACCAGCACTCCCAGGTCCTTCTCAACAGAGCCGCTTTCCAGTAGTTCAGCCCCCAGCCTGTGCTGATGCATGGGGTTGTTCTTCCCCAGGTGCAGGACCTTGCACTTGCTCTCGTTGAATTTCATCAGGTTCCCCTCGGCCCAGCTCTCCAGCCTGTCCAGGTCTCGTTGGATGGCAGCACAGTCTTCGAGTGTATCAGCCACTCCTCCCAGCTTGGTATCATCAGAGAACTTGCTGAGGTTACACTCTATCCCATCATCCAGGTCATTGATGAATATGTTGAACAGGACTGGACCCAGCACAGACCCCTGGGGAACACCACTAGCGACAGGCCTCCATCCAGACTCTGCTCCATTGATCACGACCCTCTGAGTTCTGTTGTTGAGCCAGTTCTCAATCCACCTCACTATCCATTCATCCAACCCACACTTCCTTAGCTTGCCTGTGAGGAGGCTATGGGAGACAGTGTCGAATGCCTTACTGAAGTCAAGATAGACAACATCCACTGCTCTCCCTTCATCGACCCAGCCAGTCATGCCATCATAGAAGGCTATCAGGTTGGTCAAGCATGAGCTTCTCTTGGTGAATCCATGTTGACTGTTTCTGATAGCCTTCTTGTCCTCTACATGCCTGGAGATGACCTCCAGAAAGAACTGCTCCATCACCTTTCTGGGGACAGAGGTGAGGCTGGCTGGCCTGTAGTTTCCCAGGTCCTCCTTCTTGCCCTTTTTGAAGATTGGAGTGACATTTGCTTTCCTCCAGTCCTCAGGCACCTCTCCTGTCCTCCACGACCTTTCAAAGATGATGGAGAGTGGCTCAGCAAGAACATCCACCAGCTCCCTCAGCACTCGTAGGTGCATCCCATCAAGCCCCATGGGTTTGCAAGGATCCAGTTTGCATGGGTGATCTCTGACCCAATCCTCTCAACCGATGGTAAGTCTTCCTTTCTCCAGACTTTTCCTCTCTTCTCTGGGGGCTGAGATGCCCAAGGGCCAGCCTTAGCAGTAAAGACCGAGGCAAAGAAGGCATTCAGTAACTCTGCCTTCTCTGCATCCTGCGTCATCAGGGCCTGTTCCTTGTTCAGCAGTGGGCCCACTGTATCCCCAGTCTTTCTTTTACTGCTGGTGTATTTAAAGAAGCTCTTCTTGTTATCTTCGACATGCCTTGCCAGATTTAATTCCAAGTGGGCCTTGGCCTTCCTTGTTGCATCTCTGCATACCCTGACAGCATTTCTATATTCCTCCCAAGTGGCCAGTCCCTTTCTCCACATACTGTGAACCACCCTCTTCCATCTGAGCTTCTCTAGAAACTCTTTGCTCATCCATGCGGGTCTCCTGGCTCCTCTGCCTGACTTCTTCCTCCTGGGGATGCACCGATCTTGAGCTTGGAGGAAGTGGTCCTTGAATGCTGTCCAGCTCTCTTGGACCTCCCTGCCTTCCAGAGCCCTAGCCCATGGGATTCCTCCTAGCAGGTCTTTGAAGATGCCAGAGTTGGCCCTCTTGAAGTCCAAAGTTGTAACCTGACTCGTAGCCCTGCTTCTACCTCACAGTATCCTAAACTTGACCATCTCATGGTCACTGCAGACAAGGCTACCCCCAACTCTCACATCCCCAGTCAGACCTTCCTTGTTTGTTAGGATAAAGTTGAGCAGTACATCTTGCCTCGTTGGCTCCTCCACCACCTGTATCAAAAAGTTGTCCTCCGCTCTGCAGGAACCTTCTGGATTGTGCGTGGCTTGCTGTGTTGCTTTTCCAGCAAATATCAGGGTGGTTGAAGTCCCCCATGAGGACCAGGACCTGCAATTGTGAGGCTACTTCTAGCTGTCTGTAGAAGGCTTCGTCAACTTCCTCTTCTTGATCAGGTGCCTGTAGCAAAAGCCCACTACAGTGTCACCCATATTTGGCTGTCCCTTAATTTTTACCCATAAGCTCTCAACTTGCTCTTCTTCCACTCCAAGGCAGAGCTCAATGCACGCACTCAATGCTGCGTGCGTGGGTGTACAGGCGTTTCAGAAAGGTACTTGAGCATACAGGTTTCCCCAGAGGGGTGTATGAGGACCTAGTATAGCCATGCAAGCCCTTGAGGTGGTTGGTCTCCTAGTTGCCATTGCATGGGGCCACTATGGCACCTTTATCACTGCTCAGGTTGTCCTGTCTTATTCCCCCATTGTGTGTGGTGGCATTAGCATTGCCAGTTTGTCCTCCTCCCACCGAGTTCCTGAGTTTAAAGCCCTCCTCACCAAGTTTGCCAGCCTTCTGCCAAAGATTCCCTTGCCCCTTCCAGACAGGTGGAGTCCATCCCTCTCTAGCAGCCTATGGTTGTTAAAAAACCTCCTGTCGTCATAAAAACCAAAACCCTCACGTTGACACCAGCCACAGAACCAGGAGTTGATTTGTATTATTTGCCTATTTCTAATCACCCATTTTTCTCCAACGGGTAATATGGAGTAGAAGATAACTTGGGCACCAATACTTTTGGCTTACTTTCCCAGAGCTTTATAGTCTTGCTTAGTTCTGCCCAGGCTCTGGCTTGCAGCGTCATTTGTGCCCACATGGAAGAGTTATGTCCTTATGTTCATTTTTATTTACAAAATATGCTGTTTCTTTTGCAGGTAGAGAAGGAACAACAGGTCCAAAAGGTTCTCCAGGTTCCCCAGGAGCACCAGGGTTTCCAGGAGCTCAAGTAAGACCCAGGTTTTTCAGATTATTTTTTGGATCCCGCAAGAATTATTTCAAAGAAACCCCATGGCTGGTGTTACATGCATTGTCTTACTGGGTGATCTCAACAGTTTTCTTTCTGTAGTAATGAATGTGTCTGCATGGGAGGCTTGGGTAGAGACTGTAATGTGTACACAGCTGACCTAGCTTTACTAACCTGTTTTGTTCAGTGCAGTGATAAGTTCAGCCCAGGCAGTGAGGCAGGTAAATACCTGTGTGATTAACCTGTGCTGTATTTCATGATGGCTAGGCTGCTTTTTCTGCCTGATATGGGTAGTTCACAGTTAACTTCTGTTCATCTATATAATTCTATAATCATGGTAGTGGCTGTAAAGCATATATATAGTTTTGTGTGCTGTGATCGTTGTCAGACTTCTTCTCTTGTTTCCAGCATACTCGGGACTTGCTAAAGCCCCAGCTGTGCAGAGAAACTTGCTTCTCATAATACCCTCCTCAGGGCTGCAAAGGACATTCCCATTGGGAAACATTACGGAGAGGGAATGCTGACACTTGCTGTAACAGACATACCGCTTGGTTGTTCTAACTTGTACCTGTAGTAGTAATTATTTGTGGGAGATTTCAGTTGGTGCTGAACAATAAAAAAACGTCATGTGCAAGTAGTTGTGGTGGTTGCCATACAGCTGCAGAATGAAAGGTCTGCTAATCATTTTTTTTCAGAAGGTTCCCAAAAGTGCATGAGCCCAAGGTTACTACAGCCCAGTGTACTTTCAGCTTGTACTAGTTTTGGCTAGGATAGAGTACCCACTTTGAGAGGGAAAGAAGGGAGAGGAGAAGTTAATTGCAAACAGAGCCAACTGTGGTTGTTTTTAGTGTCCCTGGGGAGATACTCCCATGTGAAGGAGAAATCTCTAATTAGGTTTTAAGGTACTTTCTTGCCCTTTTGTGCAAGAAAGGTAGCTAACAGTCTGATCCATTAAATGATCCTGCATCATTCTTGCTTATAGTATTATAAATGAAATGATAATCAGAGCCAAAAGCAGTAAAGGCAGGAGAAAAAAAAAAAAAAAAGAAAAACAAACCTGAAAAACCATGTTCGTTGAAGTGTACCATTACAGTGAATAAAGATGAGAATAAAGAGAACCACTCTCAGGTATTTGATTTTTTTTTTTTTTTTAAAAAAAAAAGCAGACATATGTCTAGCACTGAAATTCTTCTGATTGCTTTGTTCCAGGGACCTCCAGGTTTTAGAGGAGATCAAGGACATAAAGGATCAAAAGGTGAGCCAGGATATGTGTATCCAGAAGGGCCAAAAGGTGAGCAAGGAGATCCAGGGGCCAAAGGAGACAAAGGAAGAAAAGGTTCAAGTGGATTTCCAGGAAGACCTGGCTCTAAAGGATCCAAGGGTTCTAAGGGTGAAGAGGTAGGTATGCACCATTTGCAATTAATATAGAATTTGTGAAAACTTAAGTCAGTGTTTAAATCTTGTACAACAGTCTGGTTTATCTATTCAGATACTTTTACTGAATATCCTCTACCTACCTGATTTAGGGGTACTATGCTCACCTATAGCAACCAATATGCATAACCAATATGTATGAAAGAATGAGAGTAATGATGTAATACCAGAGAGATGAGGCTAGCATAGATACATGTTGCTGAAAAACCTTGGCAGTCTGTTGTGGTGTTAGTTTGGATATTTATACTGGACCATTGTCTTGGATTCTTATGATGAATGAGATTAAAAACTGACTACTTATAATGCTTAAACGGACATAATAATTCAAATAATTTCTGTTCAGTCTTTAGGACTTAATCTTCAGTGAGGGCTGAGAGAAACCACAAAAGCTGGGAGGACTGACCAGAAAACTAGAATCATTAGGGCAGAGCTCTTTGTTCAGCAGAAACAAAAAGTAACAATTATTGTTGTATTCTGTTGGCTGAGAAACTCTAAAAGTGATTCAGATATAAGTCTCTAAACCTCACTTGACAGTATTCAAGGAGGATTAGAGCTGAGGGTTCGTTGGGTTTTTTTAACCAAACCTGTTTTAAAAAGAAAAAAAAAGTGTACGGTGTAATGACACAGTGATTGAAAAATCAAGCTGTTGTATTTATTTGTACTATATATAATAGCCCTCTATTCGTAACCATTGATATGAACATTTATATTCCTTTAATCACAAGTAAATCAGAGGAAAAATTGCTCTTAAATTAGCACAGCTACTCTGTTGCTAAAGTAATGCAAGATTACAGTCAGACAGAGTATCGGTCGTGTTGTTATGGAAGCTGGTGTGGAAAGCAAGTAACGCTTGGTATACACACATGTGTAATCATTAATAGGGACTCGCTAGTTCAAAAGGAGATAGAGGACTACCTGGATTGCCTGGCAGTCTTGGTCTTCCTGGAGAGATGGGGCTTCCTGGACTGCCAGGATATGGACCACAAGGAATAAGAGGTTTCAAAGGCTCTAAAGGAATACCTGGTCCACCTGGATTACCTGGAGGAGCTGGTTTGTAACTTCCTATTTTACCATGTTCTACCTATGTTACAGAGCACTTGATTAAAATTGCAGAGATAGATTGAAGTCAAAGACATGATCATGAAACAGTAAGTTTTTCTTGGGACGAGATTTACACAGCATTGTTCCAACTTTGGTCTCACTGCAGATAATAGCAATAGCCTAAGGGTCATAAGATAATTGAGGTTGGAAGCAACCCTGTAAGGTCTTTAGTCCAAACTCCCACTCAAAGCAGGGTCAGCTATAAGATCATACCAAATTACTCAAGGCTTTATCCGGTTGGACCTTGAAAACCTCCAAGGACCAAGATAGCATATCATCTCTGGGCAACCTGTTCCAGTGCTTGACTGTCCTCACCATGAAAAAAGTCTTTAAATACGTATCCAG
Source organism: Phalacrocorax aristotelis (assembly GCF_949628215.1). Lineage (NCBI taxonomy): Eukaryota > Metazoa > Chordata > Aves > Suliformes > Phalacrocoracidae > Phalacrocorax > Phalacrocorax aristotelis. The sequence goes on from NC_134282.1 coordinate 11,089,140, forward strand.
TCATCATCATCGTCAGCGTGAGCTAAGTCATTAGGGAAAAATCATAGAGTCATAGAATCATTAAGGTTGGAAAAGGCCTCTAAGGTCATCGAGTCCAACTGTCAGCCCAACACCCCCAAGCCTCCTAAACCATGTCCCAGAGTGCCACGTCCACATGTTTTCTAAACGCCTTCAGGGATGGTGACTCCACCACCTCTCTGGGCAGCCCGTTCCAGAGTCTGACCACTCTTTCAGTACAGAATTTTTTCCTAATATCCAATCTAAACCTCCACTGATACAACTTGTAGCCATTTCCTCTCATCCTGTCGCTAGTTACTTGGGAAAAGAGACTGACCCCCACCTCACTACAACCTCTTTCCAGATAGTTGTACAGAGCAATAAGGTCTCCCCTCAGCCAAATATGAAGGACTTAACCATTTTTGAGTGCTGAAAACATACCAGTGTATGTATTTATAGGCAAGCACTATCTGGAAGAACTCAAAGTTGGATGGCAGATATAGACAACGTTTCTGAAAGAGAATACTCATTAAATCTTTATGAAATGGAGTCGCAGATTAAGCATTTCTCAATTGCATCATTTTCCTGCTGACTTTGTATTTCCTTTTCTGGGTCTCCAGTAGACTGTGGAAGGGCTGAGAGGAAGGCTGCAAGTGGGTTTGGTGTCAATAAAATTCTTTTGCTTTATGAAGCCAGGATCTGAAGGCTTTTCAAAGTTTGCTAGAGTTTCAGAAATATTGGAACTGTAGAAGACTGCATTTTTAAAAGAGTTAGATTGATCACTAATATTTTTAAATGCTTAAGATTACATATTGCCAACCTATAAGCCTTTGTAATCTTTGATTATGTATTTGCTGAAGGTCTGAAAGGAGAGACCAGTAGGATAACTCCATTACCTGCATTGCCAGGACCTCAAGGACCAGATGGTTTACCTGGACCCCCAGGAGTGCCTGGTGAGTACATCTGCACTAAATACAGTAAAAATCAGAGCTGATCTGATTGGAATTTCTCTCCCAGCTCTGGCCAGATAAAACTGTTGGGATACTTTGAAATAACTATAAAAGGCATTTCTGTGGTACAGAAACTATGGAATTATCTGTAACATCCTTTTCAAGAAGACTAGGGGAAGTGGATGTGAATAGGAAGGGCACACAGGGCCATGTCCATGGTGTGCAGTATGGCAGAGATTCCAAGCAGTCCTGTGCTATGACTTGGTTCCTCCAAGAACCAGAAACATCTGATGCATGTGCCACACCTTGTATATCCAGAAGGGCACCTCTGGCATAATTCTGACAAAAGCCTATCCTAAATTATGCTGGGAGTGCTGCAACCTTCAAACCAGAAGGAGCAAAATTAGGTTAAAGCATTCTTAAACTTCCTGAAGCCCTTAGTCCTTCTCATGCTTTGCAGGGGCACAGTCAAAAAAGTAATTGTATTACTAAGTTCCTTGTTGCTTTTCAAAGTGACTGTTAGTAACCATTGTTCTAAGATAGTAAGAACCTGAGTTTCCTTTTTTGGGTGGGCTTTGGGCTTGGGTTCTAGGTGGGATTTTTTTGGTTCCTGGTGTTTTAAATTTTTCAGAATTTTTGAATGCACTGAAGGACAGTAAGTGACATTGAGGCTAATTGTAAGGCATCTTTGCTTTGATTTTGCAATAGTCCTTAAAAATGCCCTGAATAGCATAGGAAAATTTCTCGGCAGCTTTATGGTAGCTTCTGTTCTTGTAGTTGCTTCTGTTCCAAGTCTCACCCCTGTAATATGTGTTTGTATGCTCTCAACAAGTGCAAGGTTTGTATCTGCATATAGTTGTTCCTAGAATTCTGGAATTTGGACAGGTTGCATAAAAACTTAAGTCACAGACTCATGTCTGCTTTGATACTGTGAACACAATTAACATTTTAACTGCGAAAACCTGCTGTGGAAGAGAAATAGTGTCTAAGTTCTAACAATCTACAGTGGTGTCCTAATTAATAAAGATAAACTATAAAACATCTAATCTTACAAGTTGATGTTCTATCATAAGATACATCACAGTTTACTACTTTTCTTTGTACAGGTAAGGTTGGAGCAAGAGGTCAGCCAGGTGATTCAGGACATCCAGGGCCAACAGGTGACACAGGCTTTCCAGGGCTTGGATTTCCTGGAACAACAGGTCCAAAAGGTAAAATACTAATTTTGATCTTCATCTTCAAAAAAAAAAAAGGTCTTTTTTTTTTAGTCTGCATTAAAAACAATCAACAAGTTAAAAAAAATCAGACAGGCAAGTGTTTTTAATGCTCTTGTAATTTACTGCCTTCAGGATTACAAATTGCAGGTTTGAAAGTTTTTTATGTATTCCAGAGAATTAAGTATCAAAGCTGGCAGTAGGAAAATATTTTAAAAGACATTGATACTTCCTGGAATACTGCCTAAACAGGTGTAGCTCATCTGAGTGCCATGCTTACTTCAGATGGATTCTCTTTACCTGGATATGTGTTACAGAGACCGAACTGTATAAGTGCCAGTACTTTATTTTTAAACAGTTTTGGTTATGTACAATGCAATTCCTGCTCTGACGTGCAGGTAATAAAAAGCATTTTGAATTCTGTGTATTTGGCCATTTCTCATGCAAAGTCATACCCCTCTTCAGCCACTAAAAATATTAAGAACTATTCTCATAATCCTGTCAAAGGTGCAGGGAGGAGGAGAAGAAAGCTCTGATACTAAAACTCCTGCCAAGCTGCTTGTTAAAGAAAACAGTAGGGAACTGACATCAGAATAGCTTCACTTAAAAAAAAAATAAAATAGATATGTTAAAACAACTGATTTGAAGCCAGGAACCAAGCAGTGTTACAGTCAATGTTGAGTGAATATGTAAGGAACAAGATGCAGTGTGTCACGTAAATTCTGAAATCAAGATGTTGTGTTTAGCTCATGTAAGATACTTTAGTGTCAGAGGCTCTCAATTGCATCCGTACAAATAGCCGTTTGTAAGATAAGGTCGTAACCATAGCATCTGTACTGCCATTTAATTCTTTATGCAGGAGATAAAGGACTTGCAGGAGGCAGAGGGTCACCAGGTTGTGAAGGGAAGATTGGAGATCCAGGCCGAGCTGGAAACCTAGGACAACCAGGAGAAAAGGTTTGGTTAGAAATACAGCACAGACTTTTCCATAGGTCCCATTCATTAAATGTGACACTGAGCAAATAAATTAAGAACTGTAAGGAAAATAGGAGTTCCTGTATCTCCTGACCAGTGATGCACAAATTAAGAAATGAAATTGTTTAGATATATACAGGGGCTCAAGCCAAAATATTAAATTCAGATACAGGATTTCAGAACCCCAAGTATTTGGGATGTTTTGATACTTCAGTTTCCAGAGCATGAGGAGGATATTTCATTGCTTACAGCAAGAAATTAAGGCCACAGCTTTTGAAAAGATGACTATTCAGCAGTTGCAATTAAGCACATATTTGATGGAGGTCAGTGACAAGTAAGGATGTATTTAATTTAAGCAACTGCTCTGTTGGATTGAAGTGTAAAAGTAGGTTGGAGGTAAAAGCAACCACTCTTGCTGATTAGCAGAAGCTACTCTACTGATGGCTTATGTAAATGTAGGATTCTTGACTACTCTGTAGTCAGGATTCAAATTTGAATAGAATAGTAACACCTAAATGTTTTGAAAAGGTGGCATTTCTTTTTTGTGTGTGCTTATATGTCATTCTTTTGTGGGTTTTTTTGACATGACAAATTGTGGGGTATGGGTTTGTGGATTTATTTTTCTTTTTTTAGTTATTATTTAATCTGCATTTGATGCCACAGAACAGCTGGATGTGGAGTGGCCTTTGTAGCCCAAATATATCATCAGTGACTGGTATAAGCTCAGCTCTGCTGAACTGTTTTATGAACATATTGATATGCTGGTACTCAAAGCTAGTATTCAAAACAAGCAGCAATTCAGTCAGCCAAAAAAAAAACAATTCAAACTTTCCTTTCAGGCATAAACTTGGGACATTTGTGATAAAATAGTCTTCATGGAAAGCAATGTTTAGAAGAATGATTAAAAAAACCCCAGTAACTGACTTTGGGTATTCTGAGAAACATCTGGGTGCTGACCTTAATTATTTAAATAAATTTTTTTATAAAAATGTGACTGTCATATAAAATAAAAGAAAAAATGTATTTGCACAGACTTCAACTAAATTTTCAGGTACAGGTCCAAAGCTTTTCACAGCTACAGCAAGCATCACAGTGCAGTAAAGGCCAAATGGAGGGAAGCGTCTTGCATTACTTCGTAGCAATTTCTTAGAGTTAGGAGACAGAGTTCAAAAGCTGTCTAGACAAACTACTCCTCTGGTATGGAACCTGCAGCTGGTCAATAAGAAACATCCAGCAGTCTGCTGAATCAGAGCTATTAAAAATTATAATGTGAAAGATTCCCAGGGAATGGAGAAAATTAACCTAAGAATTCAATTGATCACACAGTGGAGAAAATATTTCAGTAGATTTGCAAAGCATAGTACTTGGTGGATTGTTTACATTTCTCTGTGTTGCAGGGTGACCCAGGCATGGTTATTCCTGGAGAGCCAGGTAGACTGGGTTCACCAGGAGGTCATGGCATTCCTGGCTCAAAAGGTGATACTGGATTTCCAGGACTTCTAGGCCTACCAGGGCGTGCTGGACGTGATGGTGATGATGGCCTAAGAGGTACTGTTGTCAAACAAGCTAAAGGAGTGCAGCAAGTTATTTTAAGGAAAGGGAAGCCAAGTCAAACAATGCTCACACAAAGCCTGAAAATTCTACTTATTCCATTGTTAATCCAGTCTCCTCTCTTTTAGGAGATCGTGGCTCACCTGGAGTTCCTGGAGATCCAGGTTTTCCAGGGAAACCTGCCGAATGTCTTATTGGCCTGCCAGGTTTGCCAGGTGGCCAGGGAGCTACAGGCCCACCAGGTAGGACTTTCTGAATCAAATGTGCCATTTGGCTGGGTGGTTCTGGGTTTTGTTTCTGCCTTCCAATGGCCTGGGGAAGCTGAAGTTGTTTTTAGGTATTGGTTATAGGATGGCATGTGACAAAATGTGACCCCATTTACAAGATACACTTTCTGGAGATGGGAGGAAACACAGGCACTGATTAAGATGGATTAAGATTCAGATTCCATTGTACAGTACAAAAAGTAATCACAAACTGGCCCGAATTCCGCAGTAAAAAGGATATTTCAGTCACATCTCCTGTATGGGGCTGAACTTAGATTCCTTGGTGCAATGTGATTGATAAACAAAACAGACGAAGAGCTCAGGTAGGTAGAAAACCAGTTTAGGGACTCAAAAGTACCAGCATACACTGCATGTGATTTCTGTTCCAAGAGAAACACATTTGGGTACCCAGCACCACAGTCCTTCTCCTGTATGCAATCTCGAAAGGAATTTTTTTTGTTTTTGAGAATGAATGCAGCATTGGTGGGGTTTTCATGTTTGGTTCTTTCTCTTTTTTTCTGAGAAAAAAATAAAACACCACCACAAGTCTTTTAATGTTTTTCTGAACATATACATTGTCTTATAGATCTAACGTTTAGCCCCCAAACAGCCAGAGTTCAAAAATAGTTTCATGCTCGTGATGTAAAGATAGAGATGAAAGTTTATTTTCCAGACAGATGTACCATACTACACTGTAATGCATTTTTCTTAGGAGGAAGAGGTTTGCAAGGTTCAAAAGGAAACCTAGGTCCTCCTGGTTTGAGCGTCCCGGGAATCTATGGAGAGCGTGGGGAACCTGGATTAGTAGGTCTTCAGGGAAATACAGGATTACCTGGTCCCAAGGGACAGTCTGGAAGGCCAGGAATCTCTGGTGTGCCAGGTAAGGATTTCCAAAAAACTTGTTTTGACACAGAAATTAAGTCAGTCTCTGCAAAACGGTGTCGGTCATGCTTCTCCAAATTGAAGATGCTGAAATACTTTTCCATCAATAGCTTTCATATATCATTGAGATCTATATGGAAAACAAATGAATCATCATTCCCTAAATGTCAAGCATACCTTGAAGTGTCATGACATAGTACTGAATTTTTGGTAACAGTCTTCTGAGAACAGAAGGCTGCCTTACTTCTTTTTTTTTTTGGTACAGTAATATCCTGCAATAGGACTAGTCAACATTCAAAGCAACTCCCCAGCATAATGGAAGTGTAAAGTGTTTAGTAGTTCTTACTGACCATCCCTTTTCAAACAGATAGCTTGTTAGTGCGATCTTCATTTTCTTAAAAAGCAAGTTCAGATCTAGAGTGTGACAGAGTGGAGTCAGATCAAATTCTGTCATGTCAGGCAGAGCTAACTTTAAGTAAGGTAGGTAATCCCTGTAGGGTTTTGGTTTGGTGTTTTTGTTTTGTTTTTTTTCGGTTTTGTTTGGTTATTTGTTTTCAAAAATGTGTTCAAATTTGATATGTAGACTAAAAGAAATAGGGTATGTAATGCTTCTTATCTCTGACAAGGATTTTTTCATTACTATCCAGTCCTGCATTATTCTGTGGGAAGGAGATGATACACACATTTTTATATATACGACCTGTAAAACTAATGATAAACATGTAGCACTTGACTCAGTAATGCAAACCTTGGTTTCTGATGTCATTTGAAGGGAGTTCTCGTGTCCCATCTGGCCTTCATCTCCTGAGCCAGAACATCCCATGGCAGGTCTCCCATCTCTCTGTCCATATATCAGACACATTCTCCTCACTGCCAGTTATTTCATTCATTGATAGAAACTGTTGCAGCTACTAATCTAGGTAGTCTGGGGGTTACTGTGTAAGTGCTGTTCATGTGGTTAAAGACTAGAAAACTGACTTCCACATTATGTTGCAGAAATGGAGAAAAAAAGAAGCAAACACTTAAATGACAGCCACATGTGCAGTTTTTTGAAGTAATGTTCTGTTTCACTGGTCAAATACTAACAAATATGTTCCTATTGCTTCAATTCCACAGGCCTAAGGGGAGAGCCAGGTATAATGGGCCGGTTAGGAACTCCTGGAGCCCCTGGCATCATTGGAAGACCAGGCAACCCAGGTGTCAGAGGCAAGTGGCCATAGTATCTGTCTTCATTATTACTTAGAATATAGGAACTTCCATGCTTGTGATCAATCTTGATGTATGTTATCACTCCTGAGTACACGTGTCATACTGGAATTTCTTTGAGTCTTGATAAATCTTTGACTTCTGTGTATGTACAGTCTACAGACTGAATGACAACATTGGGGTGTTTTAGCAGTTTTGAATTGCTACCTTTTGTTTCACTGGTATTTGTGAGAGTGGCTGGTGATTTGCTAAATAAAGAGCAGAGAGCTTTTTTCTCTATATTTTTTTTCTATCCCATTCGTGTTCCAAATATCATCATTATTATATCTATGCAACACATATAAAATTATACATATATTGACCATAGGAAATAATTACCATCTCTTGCCATAATTGTGCTCATAGATGTTTTATTGATGACTGTAGTAATTAAGCTAGTTTAGGTTGTTGATTTGGACTTTATATTTACATATGCAGCTGCCCTTGAAGGCAGGAGTTTCACTGCTTCCTTTACGCTATTGTCTAGTCAGGTTTCTTCAGTAAATTTCATGATATTTTCTTGCAGGTTCTTCTGGCTTCCCAGGACCAAAGGGAAGAAAAGGGTTTCTTGGAGCAAAAGGGGAACCAGGAGATAAAGGTTTTCCTGGACCATCCGAGATTTTGGTTGGTATTGGGACTAAAGGAGAACAAGGCTTAAAAGGTACATGTTCATTGTTCTGTCATTATGTCACATGGCTTTGAAATAATTATTGCTGAATGCTGTAACTGTCTTTTTATTTATGGGATAGTTGGATATTACACTGAATATTTATTTCCATTTTGACAAGTCCGTATTCCTTAAAAAAACTCTTATTGTGATGTTAAACCAGTATTAATATTTCAGTAGTACTAGGAGGCTTATGTGTGTGTATGCTATACATTCATGTTTGTATGCATTTACTAGGCTGTGAGCACAGCAATGAGTGTGCTTACCAACTAGATGCTGGATTGTAAAGAAATTGAGTGTGTTCAGAAATACATGACTGTCAGAAGAATTCCTTTGTTTGCAATATTAATAGAGACTCTCTGTATATGAGTTGTACATGCTTAACTAATGCTATCTGGCTTTTTGTGTAGACAGTTTCCTATGGAAGTGTTCAGAAACTTCCTTCTGTCTCCATATGAGAAGTATAGAAGGCCTTAACTGTGAGCTTGTGTCTTGCTTGTGTGTTTTCACAGAGTGAAAATCCTATGCTCCACTTCTGCTTCATTAGTTTTAAGAGTTACAAAACTTTAAACTTTACATGCAACTTAGAATGTAAGATGTTGTTTTGTAATATTTTTAAATGAAACTTTGTTTTAGGAGTTCAAGGAAGAATGGGACTAAGAGGAGAAAAAGGAGATGCTGGTGTGCAAGGTCCCCCAGGTCTTGACGGGTATGAAGGACTACCTGGTCTACCAGGTGTGGAATATGTATACTGAAAATTACTGTATTATGGGGAGGGTAGAGATATTACTGCCTCAATGCTAGCACATAAGCTCTGCTCCAGCAGCAGCACTGCATCCTGTGTGTTAATTCTGAAGCTTTTCTGAGAATTCTGAAACAGCAGTTTCAAAAGCTGCTATTTGAAAATCAGAACAACTACCACCAAGTGATTCTTTGTTTCCTTCCAAATATAGACCATTGTTTGGGGTGATAAATAGAAAATAATATTAAATCCTGAATAATTATAACTTTGAAATGTAAAAGCTGATGAGGCCAATGAATAAAAATCGGTATTTACAAAAATGAAAGAGAAGTTTGAATTCCCAATATTATGAAAAAAAATCTAAAATACGAGCATTACAGTTGTTCACAAAATATTTCAGAAGCTTTTTTTTATTCCAGAATTATTCTAATTCCCTTTTAAAAGCCTACATGCTTGGCTTATATTTTGAAAGTTACGAGATCTTCACTGAAAAGCCGAGAACTTCTTTCTAGAAAACAGTATGACACTATAATTAGATACAGAAAAATGGTGACAATTAGAAATAATTTTAAACTTGTAATCAAAATGGCTGCTCTCATGATGGCAATTATCTGTGCTGTATGTCATTATAGCATCACTGCTATATTCTGTCATTAAGATACTTTGTGTAGTCATTGCAGTTTTGCCATTGCAGGAAAAATTGCAAATGATCCACTATTCCCTAACTTTTTATGGAAGAAAATAAGACCTCACCTGCATAAATGTTCAAGCATTGCTACTACCTTGGAATTAAGACATCGGGACATTCTAAATGCAGCTAGATCTTGTAGTCATTAAACTAAATGCTAATTTAGCTAAATTAAGCTGAAGATAAGTGAATAGGGGAAGAAGTGCCTAAGCCATATAAAAAAAAGCTCTTGAGTATACTAGTTATGAGAAGTGTATAATGAGTAAGTAATAACATGATTGTGACATGCACGGAAACCAGGCTGACTCGGGGACAACGAAAGGAGAGTCTGGTGTGTAAACATATATTCATGATCTTGAAAATTTGCAAAAGTATATTTCCTTTGCTGTCCCTAAGTGCTGTGGTCAGAAACCTTAATTTTAATGTTGATACATAAGATGCTTGTTATTTGCTTGACTTTCTGACAATAATGATAATTTATCTGTGTCTGGGGCAAGAGGAAGAATTATACTTTGGCTGCATGTTGATTTATAAAACAATAAGATACCATGACAAGGTGGGCAGTAGAGGATTCTGTATAAATGACAGCTCTGTCAGCCAGCCAGTGCCTAAAGCAAACATGTGAAGATGACACTTATTTCTTCATCTTGCAGGTGTCAAAGGATTTATGGGTCTTCCAGGGATTCCCGGAGGACAAGGATTCCCAGGTGTACCAGGAAACAAAGGGGACATGGGAATTCCAGGTCACTTTCTATCAAGCCATATTACAAATTCATAGAGCTGTATAGAAGCATTTGCACAGATCTGGGCAGTTGCTGTAAGCACACTACCCAATACTTAGACTAATTTATTCTTTGCAGTACCTATAAACTCCTCGCCACCCCAGCATTTGCTTGACTGGCAGAATGCAGTTCTCCCTCTCTCTAAATGAAATATAACTTCTTTAATGTACATATTGTTATACATAAGAACCTCTTTTTAATGTGTTTTAGAAATAAAATCACTGGCTGTAAATTAATGAAGAATGAATATCTGAATGTACAAGCAGGAGTTTACGAAACATGAAGTGTGGTATACAGTTATTATCCTGTTAAGAATTGTATCAGTATCTGTATTTTTCCAGGTCCGAAGGGGCAGAAGGGATCTCCAGGCTTTCCAGGACCATCAGGTGACCCTGGTCCACTGGGCTATGGTGGCTCTCCAGGTGACAAAGGAGACCCTGGGTACCCATCTGCTGGGCCTCCAGGAGAACCTGGTCCAAAGGTATAAAGGCAATGGAAACATTGTCATGTTAGGCAATAAGCAGAGCCTTTGACTGTAGAAACAGAACATGTAAGCAAGAGCTGCAGAGTTTGCAGAAGGAGGTGACTTGTTAGTGACAAGAAACATGAAAATCCTATTGTGTCATTACTCAGGAGAAATTTTTTTTACTTCATTATATTTCATTTTTCTCTTAGTGCAAGAATTTCTTATTTGTAAAGATGGAACATCTTGGAAATAACTTTGTTTCTATAAAAGTTGCTAATCCATTACGAACAAGGACTTGCACTTAAAAAGTCACCAGTAGGAATACTTTTATGTTAAAAAGTACAGAAAAACCTAATCTTAGCAAGTTTTGTAATCTGAAATTGTACTGCTGGTTTTTTTGACAGTCTAGTAATATCGTTACACAAGATGAATTGTTTTTTTTCTTATTACTGAATATAATATATTACTAAGAAAAAACCCAGCATCTAAGTTAGGTCAGTTGTGTACAATTTTATTCAACATATTCTGGTTGTTGAGCAACTGGGAGTGTTTTTACATGAGAGATTATCGGAAATATATGGTTGAGGCTGTAAACTGTACTGTAACTCCTGTAATCTGTCAAAATTATCTGTTTATTTTCTGTGTTAGCTGGGTAGCCACAATGAGATCACTGTTGTGAAAGTCAGTAGGAATTCAAGGAAATATATGTGTCTCAGTATTTTATGTAGCTACATATTATGTAAGGAATGTATGTTTGATCAAAAGAGGAGCTGTTAGAATAAAATTGAAGCAAAGCCTGTGTGCCGGTGAAAACATCTAAAGACTGAAGTTGTTTTGTACAGATTAAAGAAAGATCTTTTTTTTTGTTAGCTATGTGTAAAGGATCAGTGCTATTATGAGAAGACTAGTTTACCTTGATGTTTTGTCTGAAAATCATAATGAACCATTTCACCTACTTAATCTTTAAAATTACATACGATTTCTCTATTCAAATATGGAATGTAATGTATTTAGTGTAATGTAATTCTTTACCTGCTGTTTCTCAGGGAGATCCAGGCTCCCCAGGAGTTTTGGGCAGCAAAGGAGAAAAAGGATCCCGAGGTCATCCAGGACATAAAGGAGTACCAGGACCACATGGGATCAGAGGGGAAACTGGAGGTGCAGGAATCCCAGGTATGTTTTGTTTTGGAGGGGTAGTAAGATGTCGGCATGCTTCTAGAAGATAATTTCCCAATAAACTACACAAGGTACCTGTGGGGTGACACATTCATACTCAACTGCTGCAAACCTGAATTGCTCCTTTCTAGTCAGTGCAGCCAAGCTAGCTTACATCAGCTGGATATCTTTTGCAGCTGTTCAAAGCAGAAATTATAGCGAAATTCTCAGACTGAGTCTGGATCTAATGATAATGCCTTTTCTCCTTTCCCACACTCTTCTTACAGGGAAGCTTGGACCTCCTGGAGATATTGGTGTTAAAGGGGGGCAGGGCTGCCCTGGACAGCAAGGCATGACAGGCCTTCCTGGTATGGTATATAGCATCTCTCCTGAATCACTGCCCCCTGGTTTGTTATTTTCTTTGTAATGAGGCAGTTGATGATGTTCTGAACTTTTTGGAATTTAACCGATGCAGTTGCAGTCTCTTTTTATGTTAGTTCCAGGGTTTGTTTACCTTTTTCTAGTTCCAGCTGAGGTCTTTAACAGCCTGATTTCAGTTCAACTGGGGCAAGAGGTTTTAACTTTGCTTCGCTATTGTAAAGCTTTTTGCCTTTTTTTTTTTTTTTTTTTTAAATCCAGAGGTCTCAAGGTGTGATATCTACACGATTGTAAGAAAGGCTTGTTCTGCCTCCTAAAAGAGAATAATAGATGAGGAAGAGAGGGAGCAGAGTTGCAGTTGTCTGTTAAAGCAACAGAAAAGACAAACCATTTAAAATACACATAAGGGGGTATGTGTAAATACGCAGCAAAAGAGAAGCATGCAGTGCAGACTATTAAAGTGAGTGCCAGTCACTGTCTTCAAAAAGTTCATTGAATGCTCTTGCATTCAGAGATCCTCATCAAAATTATGATGATGTGGTTTTGTAGACTTTAGTGAATTTGCACTGACTTACCAGCAGAGTTAGCGAAGATCAGAATCTACTCCCTGTTTAGAGAAACCCTGAATTTGCAATAAAGCCAGGGAGAGAAACCACGCTGCCTGTAAGGATTCCCGCTAGCATGGGTTAAATCAAAGGCAGGGTCCTAAAATGTCTTTGAAAGACAGGAAGTTATTGCCGGTGAAAATAGTGGGGGTGTTAAATCCACTGAGGTCCAGTGAGCTTGATAAAAATTACATGCTGCTCTTTACAAATGTTTATATACCAACACAATTACATCTATCTTTGAAGTAGCTTAACTAATTATATTTTAATAAAGGGGACTCATATCTTTTGCCTTTTAAATGAAAAATAATAGAAGTGAAGATGATATTGTGGTCCATTATAATTTGCAGGTGTTGTTGGAGACCCTGGAAAAAATGGACTTGTTGGTGAAAGAGGTAACCAAGGTCAGGATGGTATGCCTGGTCCCCCAGGAGTAAAGGGAGAACCAGGTAACACCAATGAAATATTTTCATTCTATTTTAGAATTGGTTTTTTTCCCTAGTTAAACTGACAGGATTATTTGGGAAGGATTAATAAGGACCTTCTGTGGAGCCAAAGATAAGTTTCTAAGTAGAAGGTTTTTCACTTCTACATAATTCACAGGTTTTTCTATGTAACAATTGTAAATGCTGTTAACAACCCAAATGCATATGTCACTGCTCTATTATACATGTGATTTGTCACTACTTCCCCTAAAAATGTTAATGTCTGCAAGAGTCAAAGTATAGCTGTTAACTGTTTTTATGTGTTTAATCTCAAAGAGATGAAAAGAACCAAAATACTTTTAAGGGAGTCTCCTCTCTTATGTGGAAATAAGATAAAAAGAATCAGTGTTTACTTACATGAATAGTGAAGGTTTTCATGACCTGACCCTTGGATTGTAAATCTTTCTTTTAAATGTCACTCAAGATGTGATCAAGGTCCACAGATAGATTTAGTCTTCCACTGAATTCTGACAGAAAGTGTTTTCATACTTCCAGTGAAAACATTTCATTGCATATTAATATAAACAGGATACTGAGAAGGCATTCATAGTATTTACTAAGTTTTTACATATTAAGTTTGAAGTAATCACTATTAACATATTTTCTTTTTTAGGTATTTACATTTCTTCCTTTATTTTTCTTAGTAAGAAACTTAAATGCACATTTTCTTCTGTTTTTTTCCTCTGAAAAAAAGAAAAAGCTTCATTAATATAGAATGTACCTCAGATGTGATTGATCAATAAGAGTTCCTACTATAAAGAAAAACTTATAAATTTAACTTGTATTTCTGGATAGAAGAAATGGAAATAACCAATAAATTATATTTTACATATAACTAAAATCTACATTTTGATTCAGTGAATTGTGAAGAAATTTATGAAATATTAGACATCTATGATGTTTTCTAACAATTATTCAGGACTTTGAGTATAACATTACCTAATATTTAATAGGAGCACCAGGGAGAGGAATCCCTGGCCTTCGAGGTATTCCTGGTCATAGAGGTGAGTTGTCTTTTCAGAAAGCAAAAGCTTAATTTTTAAATACCAGAATCATCATCTTCATCTTTTGCCTCATGCTTTTGGATGCTTGAAAAGGCACTAAAAGTGCCAGAGGAAATCAAGAGTGATTCTGTGCTTTTGATCAATGATTTTGTGCTATATATTAAATGTCAAGAGTTCTTGCTGGTAAAGACTATTGTAAAAGGGAAATGAAGAAGCTAACTTCTGTGGTTTTGTGAAGGTGATAGACACACTCTAGAGCTTTTGAAATTTCATTTTGGTACGTAATTAGATTAACAGGGTATGTTCTAATGAAAACATGATGCTGCTGAATACTAAGCATACTTTAAGAAAGCTACAGTGATTGCATTTTAATTTTATCTCCCCTTTTATATTGATGAACAGTTGACTGAGGGGACTCTTCCCATTTTTTGGCCTTTGCATTGTATTTCTAGTACTGGTAGAAATCTTTTAATTTGCTTTACTTTAAAAAAAAATTCTCTCTTCATACCCTTCATATATAGATCATGCACTGTAAGATCAACCTTAGAACAATACCCTTCTGGAGTTGTCTTTTATTTTACTGTACTCATATTGATGCTTTTAGCTGGAATATAGTTCAAAATTATTTGCCAGTTCTCATGTTCAAAGAAGCATTTCTTCTACTCATGCATCAAGAAATAGGGATGCTCTGGTCATTCTACCCTCCTCTCAAGTTTATTCCTTTGTGTGAGCAATCTCTGAAGTGGAGGTGGTTGGGTGGGATTTTTTTTGAGGGGGTTTGTTTGGGGTTTTTGGATTTTCTTTTTTGGTGATCCCTGTCTTCTCACAACTATTTTGCTCTACAGTAGCAAGGGAACTCTCCATACTGAAAACAAAGGCTGAATTCCACCTTTGCGGTATTGTAAATGCACATATTCTGTGTAGTCACATCATGTTACTGTCTTGACAGCTCTCCCCACATGTAATACTTACACTTTGCAGGAATCAAAGGGGACATGGGACTGCCTGGTTTCCCTGGGCCACCAGGTATGAAAGGTCATCAGGGTGATCAAGGACCCATTGGACCTCCTGGCTTAGTAGGGTTACCTGGATTTCAAGGTGCAACAGGCATGGCAATTATTGGCCAGAAAGGGAACAGAGGTGTTGCTGGTGCAGATGGAAGACCAGGTGTGTTGTTATAACTCCTTATTTGTCTGAAATGATACACTGATATTTGAAAGCAAAATTCAGCCTGTCCAGAACTCAGGGTTGAAAGGGGCCCTAAGAAAACTTCATAATTAAGCAGGTAGCTGCTTTACCAGTTAATGCAGTGTTACTATTGCAAACACCGTGATGGTCTATGCAGTATGATGTAAAATAAAATAATGCTAAGCTTTGCGGCCCACTTAATTGCATTATTTTGCTTTCTTCCCACGTGGTTTAAAGAAGTGAGATAGCATGACTGTAATTACAGGCATAACTACAACTGGAGGATATTCAGAAAACTGTAGTGCTATAGAGTACTGCAAGAACTCAGCTCTAATCTCAGACTAAATTAGCAGGCTGGGAAAAATAGGTTGATTTTTATAGAAATGAGTGCATTTTCTTGGGAATCACTGGGGTGGTAAACGTGAGTACCACTACAGAGTCATTGAATGTTGTACTGAATTGTATGTATGTGAAATGTTGTTGGCTATACTCTTCACTTACTCCGATGTTTCTGTACAGGTGCTCCCGGTTTTCCAGGGCCTCCTGGTCTTCCTACTCCCAGCATGAAAGGAAGCAAAGGTGTTAAGGGAGCAGATGGCATACCAGGGCCAACAGGCCCAGCCGGTGACATTGGTCCTCCTGGTCCAAAAGTCAGTGAAAGGAACATTGCTTGTTTCTTACTCCATTGCTAATATTGCTCTTACCATGAAAATAACACCCAGGACAATTAAAAAAAAAAAAAAAAAAAAAACCAAAACAAAACCAAAACAACAGACCAAAACAGCCCCGCATCCTCCCCAAAACTCCTTGTCATAGAGGAAAGACACTAAAATGGATATGAAAAGCAGTTTTTATGGACTTAAGGGGACTAAAAAGAAATTATTGTGAATTTCTGGCATGTCATTTCCTTGTCTGTTCTGTATTACAAAATAATATTAACCATGATATAACTATTTCTAATAAGTTCACAAATGGAGCAGATAATTCTAGTTGTAGCATGTTCTGGGAACATAACATTTTGAATATTCTGGACAAAAAGAAAATGTACCTCATAGCCTGCAGATGCTGCTTCCTGTTTATTACTGGTGTTATCTGATTTGCAGGGAATAGAAGGTCGATCAGGTTATCCTGGTGCCAGAGGGGACCCTGGATTTCTTGGATTCCCAGGTGTAAAAGGT
Organism: Phalacrocorax aristotelis; assembly: GCF_949628215.1. NCBI lineage: Eukaryota > Metazoa > Chordata > Aves > Suliformes > Phalacrocoracidae > Phalacrocorax > Phalacrocorax aristotelis. Next base: position 11,105,558 of record NC_134282.1, read on the forward strand.
ATTAATATATTTATTACATACATGACTGTGAACCAAATACGATCACTTACATTTGCGTTATAATAGTTTGTGTGTAATATTACCAGATGTGGTCCTACAGACATGGGGTTTTTCCATCAAGAGCAGAGTTTAGGTCAGCTATAAATGAAAGTGTTCACTAAGAGAGCATTTTCCTTGAGTTAGGTGCTATGGGTGTGCCCAAACTGATGTTAAAGTGAGGAGGGGCTGAAACTTCAATGGCTTCCATTCCTGGCAAATTCAAAATAAGTTTGTCCTTAGTGGCTAATAATGTGTAAGGACTTTAGGACTGAGTCTGCTAATTAGAAATGCCACACCACTGCTAGATGATGTGAATTTTTGGCAGCCTCTTAGCTATAGAACTCAAGAGCATTTAATCATAATTAAAACACAGAGCACTGGGTCCTCTGTTTGCCGTAAGAATAGTCCCAATTACAATCTAATTTATCAGTTTGTCAACAGATAAATTGTTAAATATATTGGCTTTATTAATTTCACAGAATCACAGAATCAGATTGGAAGGGACCTCAGGGATCATCTAGTCCAACCTTTCTAGGAAGAGCAGAGTCTAAACAAGATGGCCCAGCACCCTGTCCAGACTCTGCTCATATTCCTGAGGGTTAGTTGGATCAGTAACTGGCTAAAAATCTTTTTAATTTAGACATTTTTCTAATGATTTAAATCTGATACAGGTCTGTATTACTCCAATATTCTAATTTTTCAATTACATGACTTACAATGACAAAAAATTTTCATTAGCTGTTTAACCTACTGGTTTTTGTTCCATGCTAATTTTTGTGCATTTTAAATTTGTTCTAATTTTCAAAGTCACCGTACAGACAGTAATTATACTTTCTTAAGCAAAAGCTCTCATTTTATGGCATATTCAGTCAAATCTCCTGACTGGATCAAAATACTTTTTTTTCTTTTAAATTTCCAGCAGAGTGGTGTGTAATATGTATGTAACCTCATATTTTGCACAGTGAAAAGAATTGCTTATTAAGTTTCAAACACTTGAAAAACCGTACAACCCTCCTAACAGCCATCAGCATAACTGACAGTAGTGTTTAAAGGGAGTTGAACTGCACAGCATCACTGAAAGCAGCACTTGACCTGAAAACTCAGTGACAAAAGAGCATGAGATAAAAAGGACATAGTCTAAAGCTGAGATTTTTAAAGCCAGGTTTATGGACCAGCCATTATATGAAGATAGGCATGGAAGCATCTTCTGATAAATTGACTGCACTTGGCCTATAAATTATACAGTAGCAGCAGAGATGTATAAATCCGATTTTGCATTTCAGATGAGTCTACAGGCTATGTTATTCTTTGGGAAGGTTACATGGATTATGCAGGACTCTTAAATAAGCCTCTGAAACTTTGACAGTTGTTTTGACATTTCAAACCAGACAAATATATCCCTGATCTTTCTTAGGAGAAAAAGGTAACCAAGGACCCCCTGGACCACAAGGTGCAGAAGGGCCAAGGGGACCAAAAGGCCAGCGTGGTAACCAACCCTTCTCATTCTAATACCAGCTGACTTAGGTTGATTTGTTTGGTTTGTTTTGTAATTTGTTTGCTTCCCTCTAATAGAAAGCAATAGCTCTTTTGTTATATTTATGCTGCTAGGTCCACGTGGAGTCTCTGGGAGAGTATTCTCCATCCCAGGACGCAAGGGTCCTCCTGGACTGCCAGGAGTCCCAGGAACACCAGGCGATGAAGGAGTTCAAGGGATTCCTGGACTACAAGGTGCTTTATATTTTTATCTCTGTACATGTTTGTGTGTGCTGCTTAGTGGAACATTTTGGTTTGGTCAGAAAACGTGTCTGCATAGAAAATTGACATGTTTTTAAAAATACTTCCCCATATTTAAAAATAGCTCTTTGTACCTTGTTAACAACTTTGTATTTATAACCTGTCCCATTCCATCTTGCCCTACACTCCTCCCAGTCAGTGAGTAAGTTTCTCCCTGAAATGAGCCTAAGCAAAATAATGGAATAAGAAGTAAACTTGGATCAAAACATGCACCATTTTCATACAACCAGAACCATGCTCAGGATGTTTATAATTTCTGGGGGAAATTACCACAAGGAATAGAAGTACTCTAAATGTGCTGCAAAGCGATTGTGTCTGCCATAGTCTGGGGGTGGGAAGGGAAAGGAGAGGCTGGCTACTTCTCCATTGGCACTAGAAGTGAAGCCTGCCGTGGCTGTGAGGAACGGGGAAGCAAGGAGCAGGTAGGATGAGGTGGATGTGCAGTGGGTACTTGGCCACCCTTCTCAATACCACAGCTTTCCACCCCAGGAAAGGAGCTCCTCAGGGATGCAGGCTTGCCAGAAGGCATGCCCCACTCAGGAATGACAGTTGCCTCCGGCATAACAAAGTAGTCACTAAAGAATGGTTCTTTTACACTTCCCTTAAAGTTGTTTTACAGAGGAGCTGCATTGTTTATAGGATTACAAACACTGACCAAGATGATTATGGCCTGTTACTGTATTTTTTAAAATATTTCCATTGTATGACACGTGCTAAGCAAATAGCTTTTTGGTTTTGGTTTCTGTGAGCATTCTTATGAGGATATTATTTTTCTGCAATTCATTCAATATTACCTTGTGATCTTCCTGATAGGAAATACAGTGACAGTAACACTACAGACAGTCTCAAAACTTAGTAAATTCATGCTGATGTTTTTATTCTAATGCAGCTACATTTACATAAGGATTTTAACTTTATTCATTAACAGTTATTAAAATCTAGAATAACTACTGCTATATGAGTCTGGTTTTTTCTTGATTATAATTTAGGACCTAAAGGAGTAAAAGGCCTACCAGGAAGTTTTGGTCATCCAGGTCAACCAGGACCGCCTGGTCCAAAAGGAGACAGGGGATTTCCGGGACAAAGAGGTACAGGGAAGCAGACATCTCTGACTGCTGCTACTACTGAATTTACAAATAAACTTTATTCCTGATTTCTGTAAATCCTTCCTCTTGCATGTATTGATATTTTGTAACATTTACAGTAGCTTTAGGAAGGACTGCAAGCACAAGTAAGCACATTCTAGCTTTCACACATGCATGTTCACAACTGAAATAATAATTTAAAAAAATATGCCTTGACTGTGCTCCTCTGTTATTAATCATGTTTATTTATCCACCTGAAATCCCTAGGTATCAGCGTACCTTTATGACATCAAAATAGAACTAAATATATTCATTTAGTCACCATAAAATGATTTTACTTTACCACTTTTTTTGTAAAAAATGACCATGGTTCTTCAAAATACCTCCTTATTCCATTAAACTATGCAATGTAAAGCTACCTGAGCTAGGTCTGAAGGGAGTTAATGCAACTAGCAACAAATACTATGAGTTTTCAAGTTGTATCTTTGTTGTGGTTTAACTCCAGCCAGCAACTAAGCCCCACACAGTCACTCACTCCCCACTGGTGGGATGGGGGAGAGAATCAGAAGGGTAAAAGTGAGAAAACCAGTGGGTTGAGATAAAGACAGTTTAATAGGTAAAGCAAAAGCTGTGTACGCAAGCAAAGCAAAACAAGGAATTCATTCACTGCCGCCCATGGGCAGGCAGGTGTTCAGCCATCTCCAGGAAAGCAGGGCTCCATCATGCTCAGTGGTTATTTGGGAAGACAAATGTTTTCATTCCAAATGTCCCCCCCCCTTCCTTCTTTTTCCCCCAGCTCTGTATGCTGAGCATGACACCATATGGTGTGGGACATCCCTTTGGTTAGTTGGGGTCAGCTGTCCTGGCCGTGTCCCCTCCCAACCCCGTGTGCACCCCCAGCCCCTCGCTGGTGGGGTGGGTGAGAGGTAGAAAAGGCCTTGACTCTGTGTAAGCCCTGCTCGGCTGGAACTAAAACATCCCTGTGTTATCAATGCTGTTTCCAGCACAAATCCAAAACAGAGCCCCATACCAGCTACTGTGAAGAAAAGTAACTCTACCCCAGTCAAAACCAGTACAATTTTCTTATTGATAATTTTTTGTTAGTTTTCAAGTGGTTCTGCTAATTTAAATGAAGTAAAAGTTCAAATAAAAGTATAAGGTTGCAGTCATATTTCTTTTCTCTCCACAGGACAACCTGGACTGATTGGCTTTCCAGGTCTACAGGGGTTACCTGGATCACCAGGTGCTACTATTGCTGGTCCAACAACAAGAGGGTTTATCTTTACCCGGCATAGCCAATCAACAAAGATTCCTTCATGCCCACATGGGACATCACAGATCTATGTTGGCTATTCACTGCTTTTTGTACAAGGAAATGAACGAGCACATGGACAAGATCTTGGTACTGTATTGGTAAAAATTTTCAGATCATTTTCTTTAGAGTCCAGTAATGCTAAGCTGTCATGAAACCAAACTCACAGTACGTGTCTAAGACGAACACTGGTTTCAAGCATCAGTCTCCAGAGTGGTCTCTGCTGCTCTCAGGCAATTCAGGAACCGTGGCTTGAAAGACACCTTTCTTTCCTGCGCTCCTATATTCCCTTTTTGCTATCCCTAGACATTTTGAGGAAGAATTCAGTTACTTGTGGGTCAATGTTTAGTATAAACGTTCACAAGATCTGCACAGGTCTGACAGTAACAACACAGGCTCTGAAAGACAATCTTGCTTTTCTGGAGACCAAATGGGATGTTTTAGGGTGTCAAAAATGGCACCAGAAGCTTTTGTTTAAGCAGCTGAATCCCTGCCAGGGATGTCAGGGATAGATTCCATTCAAGAAGATATTACTGCTTTAACAGATTTTGTCCTTATCCCTTATTTTTACATAAATATATTTATATATACCATAAGCATTTTGCTTTCAGATAATTTCACTGTACAGACAATTCTCGTTATAGTTACTGTTTTACTTCTCACTATAGTGGATTGCATGCCATCATTTGTAGCTTCTGTTCATTCACTGCACTAAATGTAAATTCCTATCCGTCACAAAACTCTCCTCTTTTGTCATTTAGGAACAGCTGGTAGTTGCTTGCAGAGATTTACTACCATGCCATTCTTATTCTGTAACACCAATGATGTTTGTAGTTTTGCTTCTCGCAATGACTATTCCTACTGGCTGTCAGCTGCAGCAGTAATGCCAGTAGACATGGAACCAATTTCTGGCAGGGCCCTAGAGTCCCATATAAGCAGGTAAGAGTATAAGAATTTTAGCTCTTCTGGCCTGGAACTATAAAGACTTCATAAACTCTTTTGAACGGCAAATCTTAGGCAAAGGCCTGTCCATCTCAGCCAGTACAAGCACTGTTTTTAACCACCTGATTTTTGATTACTCACCTGAATATGTTAGATATTCAGTGATATACTCTAAGAAAAGTTAGATTAAAGCTAGGGTCCCACCACAGGGCTTAATCGGCATAGATGACGTGAGAAGATGGCACACGATCCTACTGATTGTGGTGATGTTTTTTTAAAAACCTATTGTTGAGTATATTGGAGGCAGACTTAAATTAAATAAAGACAGCTTCATTATTTGGAATCAAGTTCCGCTTTCAATTATGTGTGATACATTTACTGTAGTTGGTGAAGAACATTGTAAGTTGGGGCTGAAGGTTCTCTGCTATGAAACACTGTTGTTGCAAATGTGGCCTTTTCTAGTTGCTTTAGAACAGCTAAGATGGATGAAGAGCATCTTAATAGGAAAAGCTCTAAAAGCAGGAAAGACCAAGAGAAGCAAAATCAAAGATGGGAAGGCAAGCTTTGCGCTCTGTCTTCTAGCCTGCCGTACCCCGTTGTTGCAATCTAGTAGCTCTGCTTCATAGTTTCTTTGTTTAGGAAATAAAGTTTACTTTTTCTAATCTTAGCAAATTAAAGGCACAGGGCTTTGATCTAAACCATAACAACAGAAAGTAGTGATCACATGAAGAGGTAAAATAGAGCTTGTTCCTTCAGTAAAGGCAAAATTAGGAAGCTCAAATGTCCCAGGACTAATTCCCATATTACACCAATTTTTGTCTGGCGTTACTAGTAGAGGTTTCAAAGCATTTGTAAAACAAGGTATTTGGGTTACCTTCAATTTATTTATCTCCTCACGAAACAGTGAAAACCTATGTGAGTTGTAACATTTATAGTAAGCCCCGACATTAGGTAGGTACTATCCTAGAAAATAGAATTTTTGTCTGCTCTCTTGTTTTCCCTCATATCTGCACTGACTGCATGTGCATTTCTTCTTATAGGTGTGTTGTCTGTGAAGGAGCTGCAATGGTAATAGCCGTTCACAGCCAAACAACTGTAGTTCCTGCATGTCCAGAAGGCTGGATATCTCTCTGGAAGGGTTTTTCTTTTGTTATGGTAAGGATATAAACACTTGTATTATTAATTCTGTGTCCTCTGACTTTCATTGGTGTTCATCTGCTCATACCTCATTTGCTAATTAATAATTGTTAGATTCTGGGTTTTTTTCCATTGCCAAGAAGCAGACAATAATTCTATTAACTCTAATTCAATGCCAGAAGCATTGATCTGTCTGCAAAAATAAGTGGCAGGAGGAAAAGGGGTAAGGATGGAGGGACAACCACAGGATTTTAGTCTGACAAAAATAACTGCATGCTCTCATTTTCATGTGTCATGCTAGGATGAAACAGGTTTGGGGAGTGGAGTGGTTAAACCTGTCCTGAACACAAATACACCTCTCCTGGGATTTGGCTCTTAATAGTAGCAGGAGTAATAATAACAACAACCACAACAACAATAATAATAATCTTGGAAAAGAATGAGAGCATTTTTGCAGCATCTGGTTAAAATCACTTGCTTGTTTCCAACATCAGCAATTCTAAATGGTATCTTCTAGCCAATTTTCTACTGTCATATATTATTTTAGAGCTATTTCTACAACCACTTACCAATATTGGAGAAGGAAAATGCCGCCTTTGCTTTTTGTGTTTGGAGAAGCAATCAATGCAACAAAAGATGTGAACACATACAAGATAGGGGATTTGGCTTATTTGTAGTTCAGTTACTTTAGTCTTCAACTGGACAGAAACCAGCTGCTTTCTAGTCTTGCTACTGGTTACAGTTTCATGCCTTTTCATGGAGCAGAAAAAGGCCTGGGCAGGGAGTTAAGAAATGCCATAACTGTGCTTGAATTTTCAGAAAGGTTCTGTGCTTCATTAGAAGTCTGATAAAACTCATCTGTATTCATTTTGTTTTGTCCAAGATATACCCAGAACATATGCTATATTTTAGAAGGAGATTTTTCTTTTGTCTGCAGTTTACTAAAGGCTGATGGACAAGTTCTCATTAAAAAATGTATTGGTGGTTACAGTATACAAGTGCCGGCTCAGAAGCTTCCGGCCAAGCATTGGCCTCTCCTGGATCTTGTTTGGAAGAATTTCGAGCTATCCCATTCATAGAGTGCCATGGCAGGGGGACGTGCAACTACTACACAAATTCCTACAGCTTCTGGTTGGCATCGTTGAATCCAAGAAGAATGTTCAGGTAAACTGTACTTCCCTGCATCCACACGCATCGTGTCCATGCTGCAAGTGCCCAAAGCGACAATAACTGCTTGCAGAGCATACGGGGGCTGCCCTAGTGATTCCCCTCCATTTAGACATCCCCCTTCATGAGGTTTGGGGTCATTCTGTAACACAAAAGTGCCTTGAGTGAGCCAAGGATTTCAATGTTGTTGTCAATAATTCCATATCCAAAATTTCATCATCTCTCCCTGTTTTTTTAAAGAAAAATGCAAATGTTTGTTTTCTTTCTTTTAGGAAACCTGTGCCACAGACTTTGAAAGCAGGAGAACTAGAAAATATCATCAGCCGTTGTCAGGTCTGCATGAAGAGACCAGTCTAAACAGTGGCCACTCTTGATGGAACATTAAACTCTGCTTTTATTACAAAAAATTGCCTAACTCTGAAGAGCTACAATTTATTGATGTCCAACTGCATCTGGAAAGAAAATCATAAATGGCCAGTGCAGCACTGTGGTGAGGTAGAGCAACAGTTTGACTTTTGTCTTTGGCAAATAACAAAGCACTTTGCTGGAGAAAGCTTGTAATGGCAGTCTGCAGGAACTTCTGCTGAATGATGTCACTTCTAAGCTGCATCTTCATGATAAAACTATGGCATCATCAGATCTTTAATGAAAGATGTTAATGCTGCCTTGTGTCGTGTGCTTTTCAAACCGCAGGACAAACTAAATTGTCTAATGTCAGCTTACATATATATGTTAGGTTCAAAATGGATATAAATTAGGCTAAAATCTGGCACTTAGGAGAGATAGGGTTCAATAAGAAATATTTTCAGTGCACATTTAAATATCATTATTTATTTAGGGTTGTTTTGCTTTGGTTTTCTTGTCTGATAAACAAGTATCTCCCCAGTTACCTCACCCTTCCTCTGGCTGGCAAACAGGAATACAGTCATTTTTGTATCACTGAATAGTGATGGTTCTTGACTAGCCAGACAGGGAGCCGCGCCATGCGCTGGGCAGGCAGCACAGTGGTGACACGCACTAGCTGTGCTCTCCAGAGTGACTGCAGCTAAGGGCTGGCTAATTGGAAGTGTATTGTTACATTCCATGGCTTTTGATACAGATCATGAGATCTTTTAAATTCTTCAAACATTGACAGTATTGGGCCTTTATTATGATCACATGCTTTTGTCTCTACTGAAGAACTATTTAGCATATCATAATTTGGGATTTTGATGGAATTAACAATTACTGCATGGCTCAAGGGCTCCCATGGCATTATCAGGTTATTACATGCCCATCAGGATGTGATCTCTATTTTATTCATAATAGAAAACAAAATATATAATATTCACTTTTTATAATAGTCCATTTAAAAATATTTATCACAAATTATATTCTGTATTTAAATATTTATCACACATTTCTGCAAATGAAACTATTTAATCCATCCAGTTAAATGCACATGTCCAAAATTTAAAAAGACTGATATTTAAATTGTACCATCTGAGCACTGACTTATACAAGAGAATCCAACTGTAAATGAATTTAAATACTTGAAAAGCACCTTCATTTACTCATATAACTTATATAAAATTGTAGCTCTGAGCGTTTTTTTAATATTTGTTACATTGCACTTGTAGGATTATTTAAAATTAACAAAGTTAACATTTAAAATGTTAATATTTTTAATACTTGCATAATCTTTCAGAATTCCAGTATTTAGTGTTATAGAAAAAGCCTAATTCATCTGAATAGTTCTGTAAATGCATCATTTTAAATGTAGGGTCTAGCAATTCATTGAAAAAAAAAAAAAAGATTTCTCATTTAGATCTTTTTTAAGCCAGTGAAATTTTATATTTTTTCTGTTAAAATATTTGCACTGTGTTTGTCTGACTGAATTTTCAGTGTTAACCTAATGCAGAAAAAGTTTCATCTGTGTTTCATGCCAGTATCTTCCAATGGAGCTGTGAAGATAGCGTTTACATGAACTGAATGGATATTTTAAAATTAGTGTTTGCTTGAACAGTCATAGTACTTCTGTTTGCAAGGTGTAATTGTGATTTTGCAGGCTTTTATGAAGAATGTCTTTGCAGATGCACTACTGATAAGGTATTAATGTCAAGCTAATATTTAGTCTTCCATTAGAACCAGGTTTGGGGATGGGGGCTGTTCTCTTTAAAACAATCATATACTAGGTTTTTCCATAAACTCTGAAGTGTGCTTTAAATTCTCAAAGATAAAATCCACACCCATTGCTTGTTAGGCTGTTGGGGTTTTTGTTGTTGTTTTTTTTCGTTGGTGTGGGTTTTTTTGTTAGTTTGGTTTGTTGTTTTGTGTTGGCTCCCCTGCGCCCCCCGCCCAATTAAGGCTCCTTACGGTCACCCAAAGGCATTGCATCCTGTATACAGTTGATGACTGTGGAGACCCTCATGTAAAATTGCTAGTAAAATAAAGAATATAAGTATCAGAGGTTGAAGTCTGCTGGAAATGGTCAGCAGACGATAATGTGTAAGGAGAAGGGAATGGATTGTGCTTTTAAAGTCCAAAGGTAAGTTACAAAGAGTTATGTCTCATAGTATAGCACATAACTCAAAGTTATGCCTTGTTCCCAGTTTTGGCTTCTGCTGCCCACTTACTGTGTGGCCTTCAACAAGTTCCTAAAAGGTTTTTATAAATAGCTTTACATTTTGAGTGCTCAAATGCAGTCTTTCTTTCAAAAGCATGACATACAACTGCAGGGATACATATGTTGATCAAGTTGGACACTGAAAATAAAAGAAAAACTAGCAAAAAGGTTCATATTACCTTCTGTCTGCAGGTGCAATCATTTTACTTCCCTACTGCTAATGATAGTTGTGAGGATTAGTTAACTCATGTCTGTAAATGCTTTGAGAGCCTTAACTGGAAAGTGCTGAAGAGATGCAAGGTGCTGTATTGTACTGAAAGAATGGAAGCATGAGAAATCAGAAATGAGCAAATAATGGGGGAGCAGAAAAAGGAGGAAAGCAAACCTTCTGGTAAATAGAGCCAAATAAAAATATTTTGACTACATAAAAGACCCATTTCACTTGGGGTTTTTTTGTTATTCCCAGTGCTAATGATCTTTTCCACAACCTATGTGTAATATTATTTACCTCCCCAAAAAAGTGTCATCTGATCAAAAGACAGTAGGTGGAGTTTGCCTTCAGAATGAGACTTACTCTCTTCTACTTAGACTACACCAGAAGTCTAGCACTTCAGTATAGATACCCAAGCTGGACGCTCTCTTTCTTCCCAGACATATTTCTGCATAGAATACTGTGATGGGCTGGTGACAGACAGTGGTTTCGATCTGGAACAACTCAGCCATGTTCTTCTACTGCATTCATTTGTATTTTCTGCTGGATTCATATGCATGAAGCACAGGTGGGTGGCAAGTTGCTGTTGACAGAAATAGTATGAGAGAAAGGGTTGTGATGACAGTGAGGAAAAACTAGGAAGATGAAGGCTGGCTGATGGGGCCTTGAGCGCACCAGCAGCCCCAGAGTACCCTGCCCAGCCTGGCCCTTCAACACAGGTCCAGGCGCTGCATCCAAGCTCCATCCCAGGCCCTGGCTGAGCTCTGCTGTAGGTAGACCCATGCCCAGTCATCTCCCCAACACTACCAACTTCACTTGTCTTTGGCCTGGGATCTGACTTGTCACTGTGCATTTGCCTGATGGTTGCTGGACTGTGAACGGAACCTTTTACTGTCACCAGCCTGGCTCCGTGTTGCTGTGCCCAGTATGGTGGGGCTGTGCCCTTGTTGGAGAGGTCACTGCCCTGCCTAGGCTGGGGTTGTCTTCCTCCGTGGAAGGAAGCCACTCTTGCAGCTTGCTGCCAAACACTCACAACTTGCCTAGGGAACCACTGTAACTCCAGGTTCAAGAAAGGAAATGCCTGGCCACCAAGGAAGCCAAAACCTGTAAAAAATAAAAAAGAGTAGCAATTGTAGTATTTCCTCAGACAGAAGACAGCACCCAGAAGTATTCTCTAAGTGTACACAGACAAACAAGCAGATTGTGCGCATCAGAAAGAAAAGGATAAACCTAAATTTATCATCAAGATTTCAGTGTGAAAATAGGGAAGACATAGCTGAAAATCAAGCTGATAGAAGTGTGTTGCATGCAGCATGAATCACTGAACAAGAAAATCAAGGATATCTGCAGAGAGGTCTGAAAACTCAAAGAAAATTATTTGTGCTAGGATTTCTACACAGTGAAAAAAGGTGAAAAGGCATCCTGAAGGGGGTGAGGGTACAGCCTGATGCAATTCTGTTTGAGATCTGACAGCTACATGGGGCCTGGACAGGCTGACGTAGTCCAAGATCTACTAGTGGTAATTCATACATGATACTGCACTAGAAATCACAACCGGGGCTCTTCTGGAGAATTTCCTATGGATTAGAAGAACCCAGGTGACTAGTCTGTGCCCGCTTTTATTGTGTGACCCCTGAATTTGAATAAATCATATTCAATGGGATAGAAATAGTTACATAACTGACCTCAACATAAAGTTATATATGGGGAACCATGGGAGAAGGACCATATTTCTAGCGTGCTTCAAGAACCAGTTTAGACCTTTTATAGGTCTGTGTTTGCTGTTTTTTTTGTTTTGTTTGTTTTTTAAGACTAAATCACTATTTATTGTAAATCTGAGAGCCTGGAGAAGTAAAACTGAGGAGGAGTATCCTACAGAATGATGGGGATTGCCTGCTAAGATGTGCTCAGGCCAACAATCTGTTTCAAGGATGTCAAATGTAAGATCATATACATTATTTGCCTTTGAGAATTATCTCTAATGTTACACAACTTTTATTTTTATCTAGTAAGAGATTATATTTCAGGCTACTTTTGTCTGTAAAACAGTGCGTGTTGGTATTTGTGAAGAACTGAATTAGCAAATTGCAGGCCTTGGATCAATATACCCTTCAATACTTCTGGCATTGCTACTCATTTTGACTTCCAAAATGTATTCTGACCATAAATGAAAATATAAGGAAAGCTCAGAGGCTACTTTCCTCTCGTTAAAAAATGAACCTCTGTATATAGTAGCATTTTTCATTTTTCTGTATGGAATTGGAAAATTGATCGTTACCTACACCACAGGGAGGCAGCTGCTCTTAGGCAGCCTCTGCTGCCAGCCAGAGCCAGTTTCAGGAAGGGTGACCGAGCGGGGCCCTTGGAAGCGTTTTACGAACACAAGGAGAGGGCGCTCTGCCGTCAGAACTGACCCGCAGCTGGGTTTAACGGATGGCTCCGTCAACCACATTTGCTCACAAATTCTCTGTACGACTAACGGGGTGGTGGTTGATACAGCAAAGACACTGTTTAACAGGACAGCCTCTGTGAAGTCCACCAGCTGGTAAGACCCGAACCTTCGCTAGCAGCCGGGTTTTTTGAAGTGTGGGGTTGCTTTTGAGCGGCAGCTCGGCAACTGCCCATCCTTCAGAAACGGCGCCCTGAAGTGACCGGCCTTTTGCCCTGGGGCCCGAGGGCGGCACGCCAGGTTCATCGCACACCCGGCAGGTTTTTCCACCCACTTAACGCACAATTACATCTCCACGTGTCCCTGTTACACCGGTACGTTCAGCCCCGCAGCACAAGGGAGCGCACGGGCTCCACGCGAAGCCCTGCTGCCGAAGAGACGGGGCGGGCGGCGAGGCGCGAGCCGCGGCCAGCGATGGGCAACGGGAGCCGAGGGTCTTCCCCTCGGGCACCACGGGTTACCGGAGGCCCCTCGCCCGAAGAGCAGCCCCGGGCCCGGCCCCCGTCCCGCGGGTGACCTTCCGCCGCGGCCCGGGGACACCTCCCAGCGCGCCTGCGCGGCGCCCGCCTTCCCTCACTAAAAATGGATGCCCTGCGGCTCCTTCGCACGTGAGGCATCAACGAGAGCCGCTTCCGCCCTCTTTCGGTCACATGACGCGCGGTCCCCGGCCCGGCAGCCCTTACGGGAGCCCGATGGGGACAATCGGCCCGGTTTGTGCCTCTCACCTGAGGAGCGTAGTGGGGGCGCGCCGTGCCGCTTAACAGCCCGCCTGAGGCAGCTCCGGGGTCCGGAGCGCGGGAGGAGCGGCCCCGCCAGGGCTAGGGCTGGGGCAGGGCAGGGGCTGGCCGGCCGGATTCCCGCCGCTCTGGGTGAGTACGGGCTGCGGGGCCTGGCGGCAGCACCCCCGGACTGTCCCGAGGGGGCTGGGGGCCACCCCCCTGAGCGCCCCCTCGGCCTAGGTTGGGTGGGGTCGTGTCGTGTCGTGACGTACGTCCCCCCGGCGAACGCTCCCGGCGGCCTCAGCTCTGTGTTCCCCGCGCCTTAATGCAAGCGTAAATTCAGTAGCGGGACGAGCGCCGCTTGCAGCCGCCTGCCGTGGCTCCGGGAGCGCGTTTTGGGGACTCGGCCCCTGAGGCGACTGATGGGCCGCCCGGGGTGGCCGCAGGTGCCGGGCGGGGCTGGGCAGGCCCGGGGCCCCCGCGCCGCTCCCCCGAGCGCCCGGTTCCTCTTTGACCCTCCTCTGACAGGGGCTGGCTGGGCCCGCCGCCGCGCGCTCCTAAGGCTGCCGCAACACGATGAGTATTTGGGTGTTTCAGAGAAATGGTTGTTAGACCGTGACAATTTTTTTTCCTCTTAACATTTCCAGTATTTTTCTTATTTTTTTTTTAAAAAAGTGTTTTGCTTTAAAAGCTCCAGCTGGAGGTTTCAAACTTGAAAGAACGCAGCCTTAAGTGTTTTGTGATCCCATAGCCTTGTTTATGTATGATAGATATTTTTTTGTTCACGTCATCCTTGTACCAAGAAGAGGAGGTAATATATTTTAAAAGTTCAACACATGTATCTGTACTATGCAGAACAGATTTCAGCATTTAGCCTACCCCTAGCTCTTCTTTCCCTCAAATTGTTCCGTTAGTGCTTTGTTATTTCATAGCCTGTGGCCCCAAATACCTCTGTGATGTATGTTCTGATGGTTTTAGGGTCCCAAAATAGGGTCCTTTGGATCCTATAATACATACGTGTTCTCAACTTTGCTCTAAGCCCTCCTCTTCCCCTTTTACTTGCCAAAGGATATCTAGACACTTGCCAAAGGAGCACTTTGTAGCTTAGGTGCAGGTGAACAGACTAGCTGTAAAGTAGCCACATTGGGAACAAACAGTAACGTAGCTGGAGAAGTTACAATTAGTTCTGTGTAGGCTGTAAAACCTGCTCTGATCTCGGTGCTGGCACAGCTGTAGTGTTACCAGTACTCATCTTCATGTGTCTCAGATGAACTTGGAACACAGGAAGTTCCACCTCAATATGAGAAAAAACTTCTTCCCTGTGCGGGTGCCAGAGCAGTGGCACAGGCTGCCCAGGGAGGCTGTGGGGTCCCTTCCCTGGAGACATTTACACCCTGCCTGTGCCCCTGCTCTGGGTGTGCCTGCTCAAGCAGGGGGGGCTGAACGAGATGTCCCTTCCAACCCCCAGCGTTCTGTAATTATGTGATTCATACTGTGCATAACATTCTTGGCTGCAGCACAGATATGGCCAATGTCTGATTATTGCCTGAATGCTGACAAAAAGTCATCCTTCAGATTCCTAAGCATTGCTTCAGCCTCCTCTCTTCTGTTGCTGTTCCTCTTTAGGAGAGGGGGAAGGAAGGACCCCTATGTCTTTCTGAACACACATAATTCACCTTATAATTTCACTCCCTCTGTCTTCCCTTATTCTTCTCCTGGATTTTCTCCTTCCTTTCTCTCATTAAATGCCACTGATGCTCATTTGTGCTTCAGCTACTCTCTGTCCTTTATTTATCCTGTATTTGTGATTATACCTTTATTGTCTCATTATTCTCAGACTTTTCTATTATCATGCCTCTTTAGAGTTAATTAGTTCTGTAAATATTAATTTTAAAATCCTTCTCCCTGCTTATCATTAATGTGTTCTGTAAAATGCTTTGTGTAACAAGAACATTACAAAAAATATAACTTTGATTTCTGTTCTCTTTAAATAATTGGGGGGTTTTGTTAACAAGCCCTGTTTAAGTATTTTAAGTGTTCTGTTGCTGTAACCTCACTGTTTCTTGTTCTGCTGTTGTCTTGTAAAAAGGGGTAAAAATTGAAATCACTTTGACAGAAAATACAATTCTCAATGTTGCAAAGTAGATGAGAATTAGGCAAGAGTAGGAAGGCGTTGTGGTATTGTATCTATAGGTCCTTGGCAAGTACAGCCAAGCCCACACAGTGATATTTGGTTTATAAATAGTTTATAAAGCAACTGTTCTAATCCTGTCCTTTTTTGTGTGTGTTTTACCTTACAGCTGGAAAGCAGTTGTCATGCAGACAAAAGCAATGCCAAACTTTAGGGAAGCTGTGGTGTAAACGCTGCCGCAGTGTAGCGATACTTGATTGTAAAAATTAGAGCTGTACAGGTATTTCAAAATGAGAAGGTGAACAAGCAGTGAAACACCTTTTGCCAAGTCTTCTGAGCAATAATTATTCTTTAAGCTGCTGCCAGTGGGTATTCTGGGTACTTCAAGTTCTTAAAATTCAGTCTCTGTATTGACATTATGATTTTTACTTCTGTTGATCTGGAAGTGCTTTACTGGTCATAGATCATGTTTCGAAATGAAAAGCGCCTTTTGGAATGTGGAAGTGTCAGAAGACTGTGTACTTTCTTCAATTCACTGGCTGATCTAGCCAATGCCTTGCAAGAGGGACAAATCTAGCTCGAAAGACCAAAGGGCAGGGACAAAAAAGCCCCAGAGTGAAATCTTAAGAATTTTGAAGTGACAGAGCTGCTTAAGCACCTCTTGAACTCCTATGAAGAGTTTAATTAAATGGTTTGTTCCAGTTACTTGATACATACCAACAGTAAGAATTAGTACAGATAGATTAAATCTGCATCGCTTCAGGTATTTCCTTTATAACTACTTTTTTTTTAAGCTTACATAGAACAGTGACCTTCTTGCCTTCTCCCTGACCCCAGTTCTCCTACTGGGCTGAAGTGAGACTTTGAGATGAATGAGATTCTTTCATTTGACCTGTGGTGATAGGAAGTCCTGAAAATAACACTGAGGATCCCAGGATGGATTGCCCAATGGATCACATCTTGAATATACTAAATGAGTGCATTCAATATAGTGTTACATGCTCCAGATCATTCTGTGTGCTTCTTTCTGTTGTCTGAAGGTTACTATTAGTTTGAGGTTTTATTGATAAATATGGAAAGCATTGCTCTGCGTGATGGTGGGAGGAATGGCTTGTGGTCCGTCTCACCTGCCACACAGATGGTCCGCACTGAGGTATTTTGTTTGCAACGTTTGGTGCGTTCAGCTTAGGAAGGCACGCACGCAGCAACAGACATAGTCTTGCCTTGCTGCCAAAAATAGTAAAAGAATGTAGTTGCAATTATAGTGGCAAAACCTGCCTTTTTGCCAGGGTAGATTACCTCATCTAGGGAACGACTTCAAGCAATACCACTAAAAGATTTCTTGCTAGAGTAAGCTGTGCTTCCCATAGGTGAATTTGCCAGGATAACTATATTTACATATTGAGTGGGTACATATATGTGTAGAAATATGTATTTCTCTCATCCTAACCCTAAAAATAACTGTTATCTCAGTCTGAGCTGTTGACAAGACCCCCCAGCTATCGCCTGGATGAAAAGTTTGTTGCAGCTCACAGCTCCCTGTGGGGAGCCCCTTTCCAGCCCCCCTCTAACTGCAGCTCCAGGATGTCTCTCTGTCTTGACTGAGCCTATAACCATAATCTTGTCCTGAGCCATCTACAAGGTCCACTAGCCACTGCCCAGATGAACAACTTCTCTCAGCCATCCAGGTTCCCTTTCCAGCCCACAGCTGCCATCAGCAGCCCCTTTCCAGCCCAAGTACAGCTCTAGGATTTCTTTTTGTCTCAACCTTAAAATTAACCTCAAAAAACCCAGTTATCTTGGTCTTTGTCTTCGATACGTTTCCCAGCAATTGCTGTTCTAGCAAGTTTCTCACAACCCAGTTTCTATGAAATTCCCCCCACTGCTTCGTATGAAGTTCCCCTGCTTTTCTAGGAAAATGTGTATATATAAAGTATTGGCAAACCCTTTTAAGTGTAAATAAAGTCTTGTTCTCTCTCTGCCCATCTTGTATCTGTTCTGCGAAAGTAAGATTTTCATTTACAGAAAAATTCAGAAGTGAGAAGTCTGCAGAATTGCTTGCGATTGGGAACTGGTTGTGAATATGCTAGGTTTTCAAGCTGATTTGACAGGCTGTTGATAAGGTACTTTGTCCTTGTAAGATGAAGTGAGATCTGGGTGACTGACAGCAAGCAGAAGGCTGCTGCCGAAGCTGAGCCCTTTCTTTTCTTCCCCTACATCAACATGCAGTTTTGTAAGGCTTTGTCCATTTTCTCAAATATTGGTACACTGGATATGTGTAAATACAGATCAATATTTCAGATTTCTTACCAATCCTGAATAGATTTCCTACCAATCCTGCCAATTCTGTTTGGTTTGTTAGTTTGTTTGTTTTTCTTTTCCTGCCAGCCAGTGCAGGGATAGTACATTACATGCAGAATTTCTATGTGTGTTTTGTCACAGCTCGATTTGAGGACCCTCACTGCAGCTTTCAGCATTGCCTACAGCATTGCTTTGTTCTTCTGTCATTGCCCCTAACTCTCAGCCTCTTGTGACTATGTGTCCTATGAATCTTATATAATTTGTTTCTCTAAGTTTGTTCAGTTGAGGTCATCTACCACTTGCCTAGTAATCAGAACAAAGAGTTTTCTTTATGCACTTTCTGCTGGTTTCTTATATTGCTGTTATAACTGTTGGTTTCCTTTTGCCAGAATGAGTGGAGCTGCATTTCCATCTCCAGCTGCTGAGATGGCAGAAATTAATCGCCTTCAGTATGAAATGGAATACACCGAAGGAATCAGTCAGCGCATGAGGGTCCCAGAAAAACTCAAAGTAGCTCCTCAAAACGCTGACCTTGAGAAGGGCATCCAAGAAGGATTTCCAAATGCCAGTGTAACTATGCAGGTTCCAGAGCGGATTGTAGTGGCAGGTATGTCTGCATCTCAATAGAAAAAAAATAGGCAAAAATTTAAATTAGTTCCCCAAATTTCTGGATGGACAAAAATTTATATTGATATATTTTTAAAAGAAGAACCTGTAAAATGCTTTCTGGCTTTCAGACAAGTTGCTGCTCATCAACTCTGACTTAGGAAGTTTCTTAAACTTGGAAAATGTTTCATGAGTAGTTTTGGTATAGCTTGTAGTTGAGACAGTTAAGTGAATTATGAACAGAAAGTTTAAATGCAGACTTTTCATCTTACTGAACCACATCTGGAGCAAAAAACATGTTTATTGGTTTACACTTGATTTTTCTTAATTAACTAAAGGCTATAGTACCTATAACAAGTTTTTTGGGGATGTGCTATATACGAGCCATGCAAAATGTGTTTTGTTATAGTCAGAGTGCTAATTATATTAAGGATCTGTCTATAATTGGGTGGGCTCTATCAGTACTACTTTAGTATTTATGGTCATGGGCTTTACAGTGACAGACCTGGAATTGGTGAAGGCCTTACAATTTGCAAAATGTGTGACATGCAGATATTTGATGCTTTGAAAGAGTGATATCTTCACATCCCCAGTCATTGTATTTCTAAACAAATACACCTTTAATAGGACTATGTTTTCAGATTAAAAGTGCCCTTACTTGCAATAACAGTTGATGTTGCTCAGGATTACTCAGGATCATTGTTCTCAGAGAAACTGCTCAAATAAGTGTCAATTAATGTGGTCTTTATGAGAGCTTTAACTATAGGTTTTAACATACAAGCCCTGTTAAAGAAAGGTATACTTAATTATTTGGCATAGTCAGGGGAAGTAACTGATGTGATGTCTCTTTGAACTTTAGCATTGGCCCTCAGGCCTCAGAACACCTTGCTTTCTATTGACAACTGATGTTCTTGCAGGTAATAGTGAAGACATTCCATTTTCCAGACCACCAGACCTTGACCTTCTTCAGTCTACTCCATTCAAACCGCTGGCATTGAAAACTCCTCCCCGTGTTATTTCTCTTAGTGATCGACCGCTAGATTTTTTGGACCTAGAAAAACCTCCACAGCAAACACCTCAAAATGAAGAGGCTAGTACTTATTTTGCTTTTGCCTTAGTTGAGAAGCATTCTACTAAAGAAAGTGAAGTGACCAATTATTTCTCTACTGTGGTGCAGATCTACTTGGTGTTAAAATAAGTTAGGGAAGTGTAGAAATATTTTTATTAGCACTCTAGTAGTTCTAATTATGACTTTGAAGTCCATATTTAACTGGCGGATGGCTAGGGGTTGCCATGCTCAGTAAGCTTACACAGTACTTACAAAAATAAAGTCATAATTAGAACTACTTAAAATACTTTTAAGAAAAAAAAATACTCTTGTGATTGAAGAGAAAGCTGCAAGATTTTTTTAATTTGCAGGTTATCAGAAAACAAACTAAGAGTCTTTCAGTGAGTGCAGTTAACCTTTGGAATTCGTGGCCAGATGATATAACACCACATAGAATTAGTGAGTTTTAACAAAACTGAAAGCCAGCTTCCAAGAATGACATAACATTGGCATCCAGGTGGAGGATGTGTAATGGACATCTTAAAAACAGAAGGATATTTATAAGGCTGTGTATTCTATAGACTCATCAAATAAAAAAAGAAATATATTTATTTATGGTGATAGGAAGTAATATTAAACACAATAGTGCTTTCATACATATTAAAAATTCTGTTCATACTTTTGGAATTGGATCATATGGATAGAGAACGACAGGATTGCAATAAGTTAGGACCTTGGTTTTACATGTACCATGTATCAGATCCTGTCATCAGTTGTTTTCCTCCTAATCACTGTGAAACCCATGAAAATGTGCCTTTGCATATGAGGGCAGATCTAATTTACAAGTCTCCAATGCAAGTTATTAAATGTCTCCTGGAATCCCCTGTCTTTTATCTCCCTTTTTCTCCCCCTGTATGCAGGTACGCTCAGTGGGAAGACTGAAGAGGGAACGTTCCATGAGTGAAAACGCCACTCGGCAGAATGGCCAGCTGGCCCGAAATGATTCCATGTGAGTAGAGCAACAGGGTGCAGGGACACAACTATGGCTTGATTACATATTTCCTTTGTTTCTTATCTTCTCGTTATTTGTCCTCTCCCACTAATATTTTGTACGTTGTAGCAAGTACATAATTTTAAATATTATAAGGCCAGCATTTTTCTTAATTTCTATGCTTTTTGTTTGGTGGGGTCACTCATTTCACTCATTTGTGAAGTGTTTTCTTGCAGTGGATGGGTGGGAGTGTTTGTGGGCTCACAGTTGGTTTCACCAGTTATTGTGAAGTTAAGGGGATTTTTCAGTTTCTGAGCTAGTGTAATATTTTTTTCCCCTGATTTTTCAGGAAACTAAGTTCTTTGTGCATGAAAACGCTCCTGGTTCTCTCACTGTTGATATTATGTGACAGTTCTCATTCATAGGAAAAGGAATATGTATTATAAATATTAGAATACATAATTTTTCTTTGGTGTCAATGTACTTAATGCTTTGGAATCTGTGAGTATATACCTTAATTTTTTGAGACCAAAATGGCAAGCAGCATTTAGAATAGGAAACTTCATCTATCGATACCATCTGAGGTAGCAATTCTTGTGGTGCTTTCTGAAGACATACAGGTCTGCATATTTTTATTAGATATGATAGTCTTTGATTAGTTACAGTTTATTCTGAGTGACAGCATCTTTCCATCTGGCAGTAACTGTTTTTGCAATGTAACACTTAAAACTCTTATATAATAGATTCCTAATACATTTACCATGAAGAATGTTTTCCCTTGTTGAAAGGATCTTAGATTTAAGACCTAAAAGATGGGATTCATCTGCTTTAATGTAGACTGTATAACGCTATTGCTAAAGCACCATAAACTTAATTTCAGTAACTAGAGGGAAAATAAGTGCACGACCTACTTAAGGTCTACCTATTCTTAGTCTAAAATAGATCAAGTGAATTATGTCCTAGAAATGTCTGTTTTCTTCTATTTACAGCAGGGGCACTAGGAGGTACTATATGTACTACATATCTGTCTACCTGTTAGTTTGTCTAAAACTGGTGAAGTGTACTCTGATGCATGTTCCAGACACGTTTCAATTCTCCTCCCAGATCTTCATGGAAATATTGTTGCATATCTTCCTTTTCTTATCTAATCAGGCTTTTGGTTCATACAAGCTTATAGATTGCATGTGTCTAGGTACTCAAGTCTTCTGAGTCATACATATTCACCGAGCTGGCAAAACCAGATTCACATCCATAAGCTCCTGATCAGCTCAGTCTCCAAATATTCTAGTGGCCTACTAAGTCCCCAAGTTCCTTGTGGTTTCGGTCATCCAGTTATGTCCTGTTGGACCAGTCATACTAGAATTTCACTGCAGAAATGGCCTTCACTTACTTCTCTGATAGTTTGCACATGATGCATGCTGGAATTGATGGTCTTCATGTGCTGGAAGCTGCTTGTGAAAAAGTTTACCCCTTTGGTGTTACCAGCTCTGCTTTGCAATGTGTTGACCTTAAACGAGAAACAGAAGGTATATGAATTCTTGCAGTTCCTTGAAATCACTTCATCCTTGCTCCCCAGGTTAGTTTAGTCTTCCAACAGTCATGGGCTGTGTCTGCCCAGCCAGCCACCTCAGAAACTGGCAAGATCAGCCCTGACCGGATTTGACAGTTGCTGTCAGATTTCTCACATATGTTTGGACTTCTTGAATCCAAAAATCATAAATTTCTAAAACTCACCTGTGAGCTTTGCTGTCGCTCAGTAGATACATACAGAATTACTGGTTTAAAATGGTCTGAATATTATTTGCTGTCACAATTTATTAATCTACAAGTAGTCCTTCAGAGGCTTAGCAATGCAATACGAACTTGGAATCCTGTAAATTGAAAAAGGATATGATCAATGAACATAAAACTGGTAGCTTGTGTGACTCAGTTTATCATGTACAAAAGCTGGGAAATTATGACACCTCTAGAGGTTAGTTTTCCTCTCTTGCTGCCAGTGCTAGTGCCTGCATAATGTCCATCATATGAATCAAACTTCTGATGCCAAGCAGTTTGCATTATGAGTGTCTTTCAGGAAAATTATATAAACTGTAGATTGATCCACAATATATTCTCTTTTGTTTGTATGAAAAATATCAGCTAGCTAACACCAAGCCTGCTGTATTTGTGCTCTCTGCTGCCCATGTGGAAAAAGCTGTCTTTCTTCACTGCAGCATTCCACGCTTGCTGACCTGCAGATAACATATTTTAGTAGAATCTCATTTGCCTCTTGTCCTCGCAAGTACTTGTTTTCTTGTGACAGAAGTTATGCTGTGCCTAACATGTAGATCATCTGCTTTGATATCATTGAGGTTCCTAGAAATTGGTTCTTTTTCTGTCATCATTGCTTCTTCTGACTCAGTGCGATCCAAAAAAAGAAATCACTTTGAATGTGCTGTGGCATTCTCAGTGATGCCTAGTCTGGCATTTCTCCCTCACGCAGGCTTTGTCAGTCCTCAAGTGGAAAATGTGACTACGTACCTGGCTAACTCTCAGGAGAATGTTATGTGAATTCAGCTTATGCAAACACTGTGTTCACAGTGGAACTTGTATGGCTTACACAAATGCAGGAAAGCCAAGTCTTTTGTGCTTGGTGAAAAAGATATCTCTTGGCTCTTGCTTCCTCACAATTTAGGCCCACAGGACATATACTATAAAGAGAAAAAAAATTTTGCAAGTTTCATGTAAATAAAACCGGAAGTAGCCATTCTACAAAAAAAATTGATAACCTGGCATTCTGTTTTCACTGTGGTAGCTACTTAGAGAAGCTACCCATGTGGAAGTGTTATTGTATAGCTCAAAATAGGCAATATAGGCAAACTTGCTTGATGTAAATTATGCTACCTCAGATGGTACTGGGTATCACCTAGCTCGTAGACTGCTATTTCTATTAGAGATTCATGGTAAGTGTGATGCATGTCTTCTAAGTTTAGCTTCCTTGTTGATAAATTAGACCATTTAAGTAGATAAGTTCTACTACAAATGTATTCTTTGCACTACAGAAAATGTAATTGTATACCTGTTGCCTCATTTATGTCATCTTGAAAATTCTTTAACATCTAGTAATAATATTTTTTTCCTAGTGGTACAAAACCACAAGAAACCAGCTGCTCCTAAAGTTCCTGTTTCCGGTGGTGTTGGTTGAAAGAAATGGTCTTTGTTCTAATTACTGTAGTGATACGTTGCTGCTTCATCAAAACTGGCTTGACTTTTAAGTTCGTATCATGTCGAAGTAGTTTACTTCTGCAGTAGCAAATACTAAGGTACTCTAACTTGGCAAAGATCAGCTCTTTGTTCCTGAGCTTGTGTGAGTCAGGTTTACATTTTCAAATAGGAAAGAGGGTCCATGTTTTACTTCAAATATTTAATTCCTATCCAAAAAATACCTTTTTTTAGGTGGTTTTTTTTTCTAATATTTGTTTCTCTTACCTCCTTGATTCAACTTCCTCATAGACATGATAGTCTACTTGGATGCTGTGATGAGGACCCCATTGGAAAGGCACACGGAGCACAGCCTTTTAAAACCTTTGCTTTCTAAATAGGACTATAATACTTAAGTTTTAATCTGGAACACTACTGTCCTCCTTGGACAAAATGTTCAGACATACTGCAGAAAATTGCAGTGCTTGACCTACAAAGTGAAAAAATTAAACATTCTGGAATAGATTGTCAGATCAAAGCGAAAGAATTGGCTGGTCTCCCTATCACAGTGTTCTCTGCATGGTACAAATAGTTGTTTCTTTTCCGTTGTTTTTCTCTTCTTGTCGTCCAGTTGCATGCAGAGACAGTTCTGATAATTTTTCGGGAGTTGGGCTTTATTAAGGACAGCAATTCTCAAATGTTTTTTTTAAAAAAACTTGAGACTAACAAGTAGGCACCTGCTTGTACAATAACTATATCTGCATAGCAATAATGACAGCTCTCTAAATTACAATCCCTCTATTTATAAGGATGCTTATTTAAGAGATTACAATTATTATTCAAGGTGGCACAGATCAGATACTGTTCCAAGAAATAAAATGCCACGGTTCCAGTCACGTCTTTCTACTAAGGATTGCACGTAAGCCTAAATGTTACCTGGTATATGAAAATCAAGAGTGTGTTTAATTATGTAGCTCTCTGCAATACTAATTTCTGACTAAGTATCTGTAGTTTAGACTATAAAATTTAAAACAGCCTTTGCTACACTGAATGTGTGGTTTCTAATTTTGCTTCAGGGTTTCTCAAACTTTCCCAAATCATTTCCCTATGTAAAGAACATAGGGAAAAACACTTGGCAGCAAAAGGAAAGGGACAGGTTCGAATAAGAACCAATTTGTAAAGAAAAACTAAATTTCAAAATACCTTTAGTTTGTTTGGTTCTTTGGCTGTTTTTGAATAGCTGGAGAAACAAAGCTTTTTGTGGGCCATTGCCAGCCAATGTTGAATGTGAGGATCCCACTCCTGCTTTGGAAGTCAACAATGACCGAGAGCACACAGAAAAGAGGACAGCATTTCATTATTTTTCTGGTCCAGCCTTTCCCTTAGAAAAACACATCTCTCTAGAGAGTTCATTTTAACAGTTTGAGAAATTCTGTTCTTGATGCAAGTCGTGGGGGAAAAGGTAATGGTGTGCACATCTTTAATGAAAATACAGTCTGCCTGTGTGGTTGAATTTAAAGTAACCTTGATTAGTTAAATCTGTTTACCTCTTGTTGATACTTCCAGAACTGTAAGTCAGAGAAATATCTGAAATAAACCCTGAGTACATCACAAATGTTTTGAGAAGGTTTAGGGGAGATTACTGCTAAGCTAAAAACTCCGCATATAGGAGAATGTTACTGTGCTCTTCCATAGTAAGTTTTGTAATTCCATGTTGTTTGTTTTGGTTCCAAACTCTGGGGTTAACTGGCATTTGTTACCAGGGAGTGCTAAAAGAAGTGGCTGGAGCTGTATGTAAGAGTTCTTTTCAGAAATTTGAAAGGAAATTGTACCTAGGACTAAGACCATTTAACTACAAATGGAGGAGAGAAGTGGGATAGCCACGATGTCTAATGCTAAGTAGTCATACTAAATGTTAGAGAATTTTCCTTATGTTGGAGATTTTTTTCTTATGTCATCTTGGCTGATTTGTATATCAGATATTTGCCTTGTAATATTTCTTCTCCATGGTCTCTGACATAGTCCCAAGGACTGACACATGTTTACAGGATAATAATTTTGAATCTTGAAAAGGAGGATAGAAGAAAAATTTGGCTTCTATTTGTTTGGTTGGTTTTTTTATTCATAAAGGCAATACCCTTTATGGAGAAAATCTGAGTAATTTCATGCAGCACTACAGTTTAGCTCATATCCAGGAGCAAATAGATTTAAATAGTCTCTTAAATAATTAATAATTTAAGAAACTAAACATTTCTTCAGTAAGAATTAAATAATATCTTAAAATGAATGAAGTAATCTCTTGAAACTGCCTTTTCTTACAAGCCACCTATAAAATGACGAGCATAAAATAGTTCAGGAACTAGATTATAGGGTTAGGAATTATCTAGTTCTGGAGTCCACTTTGATTTTCCTTTATTATATGCACTTTCCATTTAATCAGCACATGTAACTTTCTTCTAGAGAACTTTGTGCTGTTTTCGTTAAATAGTTGTTAGGGGATTTTTTTCAGTATCTACAGAAGACTTTGTATGCAAATAACATTACTGTGGTATTTACAGTAATACATTCTGGACAACAGGAATTCCACGATATCTTCCAGTTTGCAATATGCCTAAACACTGTTTGTTACCTTTGGTTTTTAAGCTGTTTTCAGCCTATTCTGTAAATATCTGAAGTGATGAACAGGAAAAATTACTTCTAATATAAAACATACTATGAGTTCAAGCCTTCACCTCATTTCCTCAAGCCAGCAAATCCACAAAGGAGTAATAATTCTCATAAATTCACTTTAGTGGCAGTATTTCCACACTTGCTCCTGCTTCTTGGTATTTTTCTGGTGAAAACTGACATTTCCGATGCAATTCAAGAGTAAAATGTGTGGATGTGAACACTACCACTGATTGCAAAATAGAAGTCATGATAGATATAAAAGAAAGACGGATCCTACAAGTCTTGGAGAACAATCAAAGCTGTAAAGAAGAAAAGTGGATATTCATTAATGTCTCCTTCTCCTTTTTACCTTCTCTTGTCCAAATGTACTCTACAGCAACATGAAAAGATATTTGCAGTTTAAGTAATAAATAATGACCGGTATTGGTCAGGCACCAGCCACTGCTGTCTTTCCATGTGTCTTGAAGCACAGGATGGCTGAACTTTTCTGCAGGTGAAGTGACATCCATGTAACATGCTTTGAATCTGTCTTTTCAACTGAATTTTCTTCCTTACTCAGTTTTGTGATCTTGGGGCCAGCCACTCGCAGAGCAACTCTACCCCAGATTAGAGTACTGATAGAATTATGACTCATCTAGAGATTTTCCAAATATCAAACCTGGTTCCAAGCACTTGGCCACTAATGCTTTACTTAATTTCTTAAAAATGCCAAAAATGGGAAGATTGGCATTCTAACTTCAGAAACTGTTGGAGCAAAGCACAAGTGGCAAGTTGAAAGAAAATGTGTTGAATTAGGGATGCTAATCTTGGAATAAAAACTATCCCAAGATTTAAAGGGTACAGTGACTCTCACTTTGTTTTGCATTTGTGTTAATATTTACAACTAAGTTAACATAAATTAATTCCTGTTGATAAAGCATCTCACCTTTCATTAAAGTTTCCTGATTTAAAAAAAAATAAATAAAAATATCTTGATGTGTGACGGACAAGGTGTATAGTCAGGTTGAATGTAAACATGAGCAAATCAAAGGCAGTTTATCAAAACTAAACTCTGTCAGACAGAGTTGAAGTTTGTATAATCCAAATGGTCACATTTGAATTTCAGTCCCATGTATTTTAAATATTTTTGCATCATAGTCAAAAACTCAGATCATGTAATTTGTTGTCCCTGGTATATGAATTCTGTGTCTTTTTTTTTTTTTAATTTCTTGCAGTTGCCTTTAAACTTTGTTTATGTGCAATTCAAAATATGATCTTCATCGTTAGTCACAGCTTGTAGAAAAATTTTTATTGATGGTTCTGTGTGAGATTCTCTGTATTGAAAAAGGCTTGTGTTTTGAAAGAGAGTATGGGTAGGATTTTTTAAAATGCCACTGATTGTAAAAACAATTTTCTGATTGTCAGTGAGGACTTGAATACTGACTTTCAACAGGTACAGATTTAGCTCGACAAGGACTTTCTAAAACTAACTTATGTAACAGATCATTACTGTGTCCTTGGATTATTACTTGTGTTTGTTTCTGAACAACATATGTAAATGTAGCCCATGATCCCTATGCTACTAGAATTTGGGAGTGTTACCTTATAGTGGAGGGAGAAGGGTAAACCGAAAGCAAGCGATGAGCATTTTGGAATGGGGTCTATCTGAAAAGCGTTTTTTAATTTAAAATCTGACTATAGTATTTCTCTCTTCATTTACTATGCTTGTACGAACAGTGTGACACCATCACTGCAACAGGCTCGTGTCTGTCCTCCCAATATGTTACCTGAAGATGGAACTAATCTTTACTCTGCTCGTGGCATTTTGTCGTTTATCCAGTCTTCCACTCGTAGGGCTTACCAGCAGGTCTTGGATGTGCTGGATGAAAACCGCAGGTGATTGGTTGTCACTGATTCTGCCAGCTTTTGCTGCTTTTTTTTTTTTTTTCTTTTCTCCTTTTTAGTGGAGTTTGGTTTCTGTTTACAAAATAATGAGATGAAATTATTTGCTTTTGCTTTCCTTTGCTTTCACTATTCATAAGCAATTTAATTGTCCAAAATTTCACATTTCAAAATGCTTCTGTTTTGGTCAAATATAGCATTGTTTTGGTTTCCTTCCAAATAAAAATCAAAATAGGAAGTGTTAGTCTGTGACTGCAAAGGATTTTGCTGTTCCCAGATTGTCAGTGTTCTCTGCAATTAATACTTGACCCTGAGCCTGCAAATTTATTAGCCTTGTCTTCTGCTTTTCTGTTGGTGAGCAATGGTGGAAATCAATAAGATTGGGTTGATGTTGTCATAAATCATTAAAACAAATGTGCAGAAACAGGGTAGAATATTATGCAGGGCATTGCAGACACTGTTTCTGATAACAAATTGAGACTTTAGTCTGTTTCGGTTTATTCTGGGAATAGTTATCTCTGGTTGATACCTGACTGCTGGCGACCACTTTTCTGGATGCTCAGAGCAAGAAAGGCAATGTATACCGAGAAGCTGGTTGCTCCTCTGTTTCTGTCTCTGTTGCTGTCTCTGTTTTTATGGATAAACTGACAATTTGAGAGGTGAAGAGCCAACACAAGCCTCGTGGCAATTGGTCACCATTCCTGGAGGTATTTAAAAGACGTGTAGACAAGGTGCATAGGGACGTGGTTTAGTGGTGGGCTTGGCAGTGTTGTTTACAGTTGGACTCAATGATCTTAAGGGTCTTTTCTAACCTAAATGATTCTATGATTTCCATTTTCTTCAGTGGAGTTTTCCCTAGTTGATATATCCTTGGACTGTTTTGGTTTGGCACTTCTAAGCATTACAAGAATGGCACGTTGAATGCTACAGAAACATTTATAAAGACTAGTAATGGCAAGGTTAATTTACCGAAAGTAATTCTCATTTCAATAGTATGCTAGCACAGAGGTTCAGGTAAAAATTACACACAGTTAGACTCTAGTCTAGGCTAGCTGAGACCTCTAGGGCTTGCCAAGAGGTTGAATTAGAGGAGAGAGCTGGCAAGAACATTGTGAGGAACTGCTCATTCCTCCTGCAGCACTTCAGTGTGGCCTGTGCTAGGAAGTTATTTGAAATTTGCCATCTGCCTCTGGTTGCTAATATCCCAGCAGCACTCCTAATATTTTGCAACATGAAGTTAAATTATTTGCTTTCTAGTTGTTTTGGTAATAACATCTGACTATCAATCCAATCTTATTGCGAATATCTGTGTGTTTGCAGTTACTTTTCAAACTGGCACCTCCTGTAGCTCACCATGTTTGCTGACCTGACAGTATATAAAT
This sequence comes from Phalacrocorax aristotelis, assembly GCF_949628215.1. Lineage (NCBI taxonomy): Eukaryota > Metazoa > Chordata > Aves > Suliformes > Phalacrocoracidae > Phalacrocorax > Phalacrocorax aristotelis. The sequence continues at coordinate 11,135,208 of NC_134282.1, forward strand.
GCCCATATTAATATTCCTGAATCATATAGAAGCCCAGTCTTGCTGGCCTTTATGTTCTTATCCTGGGACTTAAAAATGTTGGATGCCTGACTCTGAAATTTCAGGCTGTAGCTGTTAACATTTTGGTGCCTGTCAACATTTGGACAGCAATACCTTTTTTCCTTGTCAATATTAAAGTTTAGACAGAATTACAAGTCTGTTTTGTTTTACAAAATTAAAGCTCCCAGATAAGGAGGGATTCTACTGTCTGTGAATAATAGCACTTACAGATGCTGTGCTCAGAGTCCTTGTTAAAATATAAACTGAAATTCTAGCCCTTTCCCTAGCCTGCAGTGAAGCTAACAGGTTTTATTCCTGGCTTCCATTAGGCATGTTCTTGCCCATGTTTTCTTGGATTCTGGAAAACATACATGTGTGCATACATACACTTTCTACTTACTTCAATTATCAGAATTTCTAGGGTTCTGAATACTTCAAAAGCTGCATTAGTCTTCCTGGTTTGGATTAATTCTTGAGGGGTTCTTACTAACCTTCCTAGAAGAAATGGGAAACCTGTTTATAGTCACCTATGAAAAAATAGGTGCCAAAAAAATTAACTTCTCAATAAGGTGAAAGTGTATTCTTTGTGGTTGGGTGTTTAGATACCCACCATTACTCTACAGCTGGCGTAGGAATGTGAAATTTGGATGATCCACTTGCATGGTTGCAAAATATTGTTCATTTTAAATTGCTCCAAACCTGCAGTCTGTTCTTTTGCTCGGTGTAATGTGCTTTCTATCTCAAAACCTTATATATTTTAACATTTAATGCTTAATACTAGAAGAGATCTTTTAAAATGAACAAGCTCTGACTATGTGTTACTCACTGGAAATATTTTAAACTTGTTTCATGGCTTGCTTTTCTTTTTTTCCCAAATATTTTCCAATCCACTAAAAGTGCTGACTTCAGGTGCTGATTGTACTGCTGCAGGTCATGAATTATGCCTAGTTTAGCTGGCACTGCTCGCATAATAGGTTATTTAAATGGGCACAATTTAATGATCACTGTTTACACTATCTGTTTACTCTTGCATTTCCTTCAGCTTGGACAAGGACAGTAGGTCAGTTTTGTTTTCCAGTTCTAACCATTTTTGTTTCAATTTCTATTGAATGACTATAGGGCCTATACCTAGTGTCTTTTAGAGACTGAACTTTTATGCTGTAGGCAACAAAAAAAAACCACCCCAAAACGCAAACCCTTTACATTTAAAGATACTTTAGCGATGTCTTAAATGCAAGGAAAAAGGCTATTTCCTATCTGAATAGAGTTTTGTTGAAATCTGTACTTTATCAGAACTATTTTTCAACTCTTGGATCAATATCTTTTAATTTAGGATGAAAAAAAACTATGGAAATTTATTACTATTCACTTTCTTCAGGATAGCCCTTTCTAAAAAGCCGCTATCCTTCTTAAATGCCGAACTTCACCCACATAATCATATCCTGAGGTGTTATAACTTTTTATATTGAGCAAGTTTAATGGTAGAAATAAAATGGGATGTGACTTAAAAGCATTGAAGAGGGCTACATAGGACTTTGGATTGGGGTAATATAATTCAGAAGAAAATGCAGTGGGTCTGCAAATGTGAAGGAGCCTGGGAAAACCAGTAGCCTATTGCTTTATTGAAGTAACCACTTCTAGCACCAAGACAAGCGAGGAGAGCAGTTTCAGCCCATCACTGATTCTTCAATTCAGCAATTCTTTCTGTACTTTAGAAGCTGAGCTTCTCACTTAGTTCATGTCCAGAACATGTCTGTAATGTCCTAGTGCCTATTCTTATGGCCTTTCTGAGATTTCTGGAGGTGTTTTAAAGTACAGTGAGAGGTGAACACAGTTGATACCTCTGCTGAACAAAGAGAACGTGCTGGCCTCAGTCCCCTGCGTGAATGCACAGAAGCAATGGAAGTTGGACCCAGTTACCTGGATTGTCCACACCTTGTTTTCCTCCCAGACCACGTGTTTATGATTGCATCATTACTGTGGTATTTCCATTGCATGCTCTGCTCTAAGCAGAGGAAGACAGACCAGATTCATTTGGTCACTGCCTGATCACCTGTTTTCCCACTGTTACTAAATTGTATTACTCTGCATTCCCTTCATGTTTCAGGCTTCCGCTATATTTGCAGTGAAATAGTTAAGTGTTGAGCTTATATGACCTCAGAGTTATGGCTTCTTCTGATCATGTGTTAATATTTAGGATGGAATTGACGGAAGTAGCCAGAAAATTCAAAGTTTTAATGTACTCTTACTCAGTTTTTTAATGAAGGCCATGTATTTAATAGCTTGATGATATTATACTTGTGCATTCTGTATTTACCAAAAACTTGCTGATTTGGGGGTAAGGTGTTCTCAGTTATGAGGCCACTTTGATCTATATAATGAATTCTTTTGTGGATATATAAAACCAAGCAAGTAAAAAGTGTGGGAGAGGCACAGGAATATTCTGGTGATCCTTTTGGGCCTATGTGTAAAGAAATAAAATGTCAACTGCAAAGAAAAGGAAGAAGTTGTGCAGCTTCTTAACAGCCTGGCTGTGCTGGGAAATGGGATTGAAGGCTTGTCTTTAGTTTAGATTAAATTCCTGATTTACACAGATCCCAGAGTGCTCTAGTTCTGTTTCTTGCTGTAGCCCTCAGCTACTTCCAAGCCCATGGCTTTCCTTGGAAGGGTAGGGTGAATTAGCTAGTATTGATTAGTTCTACAACAGCTGTAAAACTTTGTTTGCCACAAAATACCACAGAGGCCAAGAGTTTAGAGAGCATTTGAGACCTATCGTTCTCATTACACAAAATCCAAATGTTGTTGTCCCGTGTCAGACAGTATGGGAAATGCCTGCTGGATACTGACAAGCTGGTGTCACATATCTGCTAGTTAATTACAGGTGACTTTTATTCGCAGAGAAGTTCTGTGACCTGTTCCATAGCTGCTGTTTGCTGAATTTCTTATGCTTTCTCAAAGTATTTAGTTCTAGCATCTGTCACACAAGACTTTAGACTAGATGAATTATTACTCTGATTAAAAAATAGGAATACCTTTTTTCATAACTTTCTGCAAGGCCTCATGCATTTAGGTAAGAATATTCTTTTATTGTATGTATTGGGAATGGGAATTTCTGCTTTGTAAAACACATCATGCTGGCTTATTTCATGTGCTAGATGGAAAAACATTGTGGTATGCACTTATGGTGCTGATTAGAGTAGGACCTAATCCCACTAAGTATTGTATTGGGTTGCAGAGTTTGCTAAGGCTCCTAGATCCTGATTCTTTTAAAGGAAATGAGTGGTTGTGATATTTTTGCATGGTTCTTGCTCGTTTGTAGGCCAGGCTACAGCATTCTCCCAGCCACCTCAGCACCAAGCCTCTGCCTCCTACATGTACCTGCTGTAAGGATCTTTACACCTAGATTCTCTAGCCTCTCTAGGAATTTTATAGCTTGGAGTATACAGGGGTTAAATGTGTGGTACAAGTACCTCCTCTTGGCATGGGGAAAATGGAAGGAATTGAAAAAAGTTTTCAGTCTCTTGAACAGTTTGTTACACGTCATAGATGTGGAACACTAATGCCTCATTACCAGAGGGACTGAAAAGACACAGTACCGGCTTTGTCAGAAGATCTGCTGGTATTCGTGTCTTCTGCAGATTGGGACACAGTAACTTCTAATTGCGAAGTTAATGTATATAATACAGTTGCAGCAACTTTAAAAGTTCTACCTTTTCTTCTCTGCCTACAAAGAAAATGAAAAGAAATTGAAAGAGCAACACTTATGTTCATACCATCTACTTGAAGCTTTTAGTCACGTCTTCCTGGAGAGATCTGCTTCTTTTTGGACTATTTTTGGTCCTTAGGCTACTCCCCGAGGTTTTCTGTATTACATCTAGTATAGATGAATAAAGAAAAGACAAATCTCCCCTTTCCCTAGAGGGAGGACAGGATGATTAAAAAGGATTTTATAAGTGTGTATAGACACATTTTTTTTTTTTTTTTTCCATTGTACTTGGGTGGGGTTTTGACTTTTGGGAGCAATTTTTAAAAAAAAAAACCTGAAGTTTCGCATGGCTATTTTATAAAAAATAAGGCTGACAACCTCCTCCCAAATCTCTGTTCCAACAGTTTGTCTTCCATAAATGAGTTTATAGCATAGAAAGCTTACCTAGATGTCTTAGCTGCATAAACATTCAGTGTTGATTAAATTTGAATGAGAAATATGAAAGTGCAATTTACAACAAAATAAATAGATACTATATTGTAATGAAACATTGTACAATGTAACTGAAAGTATTTTGATGTTCCTTTCTTCTGTGTGTTTTACCTCTTATCTCTGTCATTTCCTGTTTCTGTCTTGTTCTTTCTATCTACAAATCCTGCTGTAGGCCAGTGTTACGTGGTGGGTCAGCTGCTACCACTTCCTCTAACCCTCATCATGACAACACCAGGTAAAGAGTGGGTTTTTTTGTTAGTCATGATCCACTAATTTAGATTCTAAAATTCAGACTTCTATTTCCTTATTTCTAGTGTCCTTACTTTAAAACACAATACTTGTTTCTATCCTCCCTCTCAGCTCTTGAGATATTTCAGGCCTTTGTTCGTTACCCATCCAAGTCACCTGCAAAGACCTCACTTGTCTAATAGATACAACGTGCTACAGAATTCTGACTCAAAGTAATGTGTGAGGGGAGGCTCTTAAATTACATTAGCAGTGTCCTTCACGTATTTTCTATTTAGTAGTGAGTTTTATATTTTTATTGCTAGAAAATTTGGCCTTGCATCACCTTAGTTTTTCCAGGTGTTCTCAGTAACATGCCTGTGGTTGTTAGTTGTGGCTGGATGCCCTTTCACTGCCATTATCTTGGCAGACTGACGACGTTCCAGTGAAGCTGGATACAAGATTCGCACGTAATCTCATGGTCAGGATGAAGGAAAAAAATAGTTCCTTCCATATCTGTTGTTCCCATTGGCCACTACACCTCTGTTTTCATCAAAATGGAGATTACATTTGTGCTTAGTAGACACTGGATTCAAGCAGGTGATTCTTCTCTAAATCAGGAATTCAGTTTTTGTAACGGTCCAAGAGATTGTGTCAAGGGATTTCTTGCCGATAACCTCCTTGATTTAATATATGGAATGGTTTGGAAGTTGGTAGAGTGGCAGTGACATACTGTGACTTCATATTAAATTTATGTGACCTGGGAGGGAGGTGTGCCCATCTCACCGAAATGATGACCCTCTGCTTTTCCCAAGAGATGGTGAGGGACAACTATGCTGCGGATCTGGTGGGGTTTTCTAATTTTTTTTTACCACCTACTACAAATTTTAAAAAATGGCTACAAAAACCCCCTCCCTGGAAATCTCTTTGGCTTTCAGAGGACCTGTAGCAGTAAGGAAAACGTGATATTTTTTTGTGTGTGTATGCAAAGCTTCAGACTTCTTTTTAACAGTAGAAATGTTCTAACTGTTTTATAATTAACAGGTTTATTTCAGAATAACTGCTGAGTTAGCAATGTGAGCTTCACAGTACTGTGGAAATTAAAAAAAAAAGCCAAACAACAAACCAACCCAACAGTTTGTCTTTTAATATTGCCCAAACTGTAGTAAATAGCATAAATTACAGTGAAGCGAATGTTTGAAGTCTCCTTAGAATAAAAAATGAATAGCCTTAATGAGAAAATCTTCCAAAAAAAGAAGTTGCACAAACTTTTCTTTTTTCATCCCATACTGTGTTTTAAAACAGCTATGGCTCTGTTGACAGACAATTGCTTATTTGACTATTCCCTTACTAAAAGCTGTTTTTATCCTAATCTCACCTGGAGAAGGCTTCCCTCTCCCTGTATACCCTTCAACCCAAAAACCACACAGATCAAAATGTAATTAACTTCCTGTCTTGTATACAGTGTTGTTTAAGGATCTCACTGAAGTTCAGACTAATGCAACTCTCATCTACAAACAGCAATTCTTATTTAGAAACAACATATTAATGAAAAATGATACTGGGAAACTTTTGAGAGGTTGTCTGTTGGGGTTGGGGGGAATCTTGCCTGAGCTGAGGGCGTTCTATAGATGTTTGCTGGAAGCAGTGAAAGAGCATGCAGTGCAGAAGTAGTATCTGCACTTCAGTGCAGTCTGCAAGCTTCAGGAATTCTACTTGTATTCGACCATTAACTGTCATTAAATGCTAAACATTCTTTTAGGTGTATTTTGTTGTGGATTTGGTAGCCTTCATGTTATTTTGTTCCATTTCCTAAGCTGTTTCCAGCAGTTGTTCATATGTCCTAATGAGAAAGCAAGTCAAAGGGAACTAATACTGGAAACTGAGGTTTTAAGATGGGGTTTGAGAAACTCAGTGGTAGGTGCAGCATCAGGAACTACTTTTACCTGTTAGTTGTTGGAAAAGTATCTGGTTAAAAGGTAGCATTTGGATGATGAAAACACATTCTTTACGTAGACTTTCTGCCACTTCCCAACTGGTAATAAACGTGCTGTATTTAATTAACTGCCCTGGAGTTAGAACAATGCTTTCTCGGAATTGCTACATTAAGAAAACTGAGAGGTGCTCTGGGAACAAACTTTCTAAGGCATGCCAAGTTCAGCAAGCAGTGACCCCACACTAGACTCTATTTGCAAGGTTCTCTGCTACAATACTGAGATTAATGTGACTGAGATCATTAATCTCAGTAGGTGTCCACTCGGGGTGTTTAAGTAGGTACCCGAGCGTAAGACACCCAATTCTTTCCAAGTCTTCATTTGGTTGTTTCTAATCTGTTGCCAGGTCTCTTGCAACTTTGGCATTTTAGCTCAGGCAATTTTCAGGTTTCATTAATCAGTTACATAACTGGAAACAGTCTTTTGAGAGACCAAGTGACAGCAAGAAGTCTGTCTGCATGGAGCCTCTTCAAAAATATTTCAGCGTGGAGAGCAATAAACCCAGATTCAATCAAGCACTTGCCCACTTCATATGTGTTCATGCTTTACTTAGTTAGGATCCTATTGAAATAGACAACTCTGTAAAAGCTGGGAAAAAAGTTTTATAATTCTTCTCTCCGTCACCACCAACAAATACATCTACTAGAATGTTGATAAAATATGGCACTTGCTATCTTTGCATGGATGAGACAGCTAAGCTATCTCCCTTATTTGATAGATATGGTCTTTCCACCTTGGATACTATGCTTGAAGGAACACCAGATGACATGACAGTTGTAGATGCTGCCTCCTTAAGAAGACAGGTATGTAAAGCGCATTAATTGATCATATTAAGAAAAAGCTTAGTTGTAAAGTGGGGGAAACAGGTTTTCTGTGTGGCTGCAAAGCTATCCATAACAGATATGATGAGAGATCCCCTCTGAACCCCTGCCAGACTGCCCTCACGTATCCTGTGTTCTTTGGGAATCCGGAGAGTCCGACCCCATTTCTGTTTCTACTTATTAGGGACAGCAAGATCTGATCACTAGCAACTGAAGATAGAAAGCCAAATTATCAAGTGTTTAAAATCCATTTATCTGAGATACTAATTTTACATGGCTTAGAAAGTCTGGCAACTTTTAATGAAATATTAAAAGCCTTTATTTATTTTTAGATAATCAAACTTAATCGCCGTCTACAGCTTCTGGAAGAAGAAAACAAAGAACGTGCTAAAAGGGAAATGATCATGTATTCAATTACTGTAGCTTTCTGGCTACTCAACAGCTGGCTTTGGTTTCGGCGCTAGATGAGCTCTTGGAAGGATTTAATAGTTGAAAATACAAACAATTTGCAAAATTCTTTGTTTCTGTTTCTGAATTATATGCTGTTTTATAATTCATACACTGGAAACTTCCACCACAGATAAAGGCTATAGAATTGCAGTGTTAAAAGGACACCTGTTGTTCAGTTATAATGTATTTAATAATTTGTATTGCAAATACTTGCAGTATCCTCTTTTGCATGCTTCGATGTAAATATGGATCGACTGATACGAAGTTTGCTTCATGTAATGTAAAGACAGTGATTACAGGAATAACCACTGGATGTTTTGTTGTGGTGGGAAGAGAACAAATGGAATGGGTTTGGAAAAAATATAAAAACAAAGGAATAAAAAGTAGTTTTTATTGTTCTGTTGTTAGATGCAATTAAACATGATTGCACTAGTTTTCCTTTAGTCTGAGTAGTTTGAAGTGTGCCATATTCAAGGAGTGTGTCCTGTCTCATGAGTATGTTCCTTGTTTAAGCACATGTTCAGGTCAAATAATAAAACGTATTCTTTGCTAACATGCAGATTGTTCAGAGGTGTGTAATATGTATTTTTTTTTAATTTAATTTTGCATATGTTTTTCTATAAAACACACTTTTAAGAAAGTCAGTCCGTGAGTGATCAAAAGATTATGGAGTACAAGATACTGATGTAGTATATTTAATAAAATTCTCAAAAAAAAAATCCCAAACCATTGTTTAATATTATTTTAAGAATATTTATTTGAGGCTTCATCTAAACTATCGGTCTTTGAAGTAAGTAGCAGTGATGGACTGAACAACTTAGAAGTAGCAGGTGGGCATCTACCAGCCTGCTGCAGGCTACCACCCGCTGCACGTGTGGGATTGTTCTCTGTGCGTGTGGTGAGTGTGCAGGTATGGGAAGCTTGGCTGGCATCCCCCCGTGTTGTGGGCAGTTTAAACATCCCCTGTTCAGTCCCACGACCTACTACATTTTTGGTGGCTACTATCAGGGAGTGCTGAGCTGTACATGGTGCTGCTGGGGAGATCTCAGCCTTCCTGCCCCTGCATGGCTGCAGCTGCTGCTTCCACTCACACGCAGTGGTGTAGCGGCCACAGCCCCTTCCCTGGGGGTGGATGAAACAACTGGTAGTGTTGGTGTGTGAGAGGATGTGCCATGATATCAAAACAACTCTTCAGGGGGGACCTTTCCTAGAACAGCTAGACTTAGCCCACTGTGCAGGACCGTTTCTGGGCTCTGAAGTGCACAAACTGGTGAGGAGATGATGGTACCAAGCGGCTGCGGAAGAGAAGGATGTGGGGCCTCTATCAGTGATGTCCTCGGCTTGCCCTGCAGCAGCAGAGGCCGCAGAACAGTAGCAGGACTACCTTTGTGCAGAGACCCCCACCAGCTGCGGAGGTCATGGGTATGCCTGGGCACCCGGTGGCTGCACGCTCGGCTTTGGCGGCGGTGGAGCTGTGCCCTGGTAAGGATGGGCTGATCAGGGAGTATGAGGAGCCCTGCGGATTTTGGTAACGTTGGCTGTGAGTGCCTGGTTAAGGAATGCTGCTCTCATCTGTTCCACGTGCTCTCAAGTTAAAACAGGGCGCATACCCGGTGTCACGGGCTGTTGCACTATTGATTAGGCTGCTGCGCATGCTTCCTTGCGCTTTTCTGTTGCGTATATTGTTTTTAAGCGTTGTTCACTGTTACGTGACTCCACTGGCTATTTAGGGCACTCACTGTGCACGATTTCTCGCTGTGAAAGTGTGCACCTTTGTCTTCTAGGGGATGGAAACACATAAGGAAGGGGCCCACTTTGCACCTTTCCTGTATTGGCGTTTATACCACGACCTTTAAGCTAAAGGTGTACTGTATGAACTCTGATGATGCAAAAGAAGGTTACAGATTAGAGATTTGAGAGCTGTATGGGTAACAGGAAGAAATAAAGCTTCTTTTAAGGGAAGACTTTGCCTTGCAAGTGGAAATGAAACCCAAGTAACAAAGAGCAGATTTTAAAAACATCTCGCACCGCGCCCTGCGGGGGCCGAGCTCCTGGTGACGGGCGGGGCGGGGGAGCTGCGGGCTCGCGCAGCGCAACGCGGCTGCGCCCACGGCGGCCCCGCGGCCCCGCCCCGAGCGGCGGCAGGAACCCGCCCCGGCGGCGGGACGGAGCTGGTCCGCCGCTGCTGTCCCCGGCCAGGAACGCTTCCGCCCGGAACTAGCGGGGCGGGGGCTGTGCTTCCGGGGGGGACAGGGGACGGGGCCTTCCTCCGTCATGGCCGCTCGGCTGCTGTGGCGGGCGTCGCAGTGGCTGCGGACCGGGGCCGGGGCCGGGGCCGGGGCCGGGGCCGGGGCCGGGGCCGGGGCCGGGGCCGGGGCCGGGGCCGGGCGGGTTGCCCTCAGCACCGCGCCGCCCCACGAAAAGAAGCGGTGGCTCCGCGCCTACCTGGAGCAGCAGCGGCTGGAGGCGCCCCCCCAGCGGCGGTGAGAGCCGGCCCGGCCCTCAGGAGAGGGCGGGCGGCGGCGGATGAGGGCGGTGGCGGTGGCGGTGTCGGCGGGGCTCGGGGGGAGAGGGGGAGCGCAACAGGCTGACAAATAGGTAAAATCAAAGCGTTTAAACACCACGTCGCCTTTCGGAGCAGAATGTTTTTAGCCCCGGAGGTCAGCGTAGCCGCGTCTCTGACCGTGGCAGGGGCCCGTCCTGTGGCAGGCAAGCAGTGCTTGGCGCTAGGGTTTTTAAACACCAGTTTTGATCTTCAAAGCCAATTTAGTTTTTCATTTCCTTTCAGTCATCTGAAAGGCACGATGCTTGCAGTACGGGTAACTCCTTGTTCTGTTTCTGAATCTGTTTTCCATGCCTGTAGATCGGAGAAGCCCAACTGGGATTACCAGGCAGAGATACAAGCTTTCAGCCACCGGCTACATGAAAATTTTTCTGTGGATCTTCTCAAGACTGCATTTGTTAATTCTTGTTATGTTGAAAGTGAAAAGGCAAGACGCCAAGAACTTGGGCTAGACAAAGAAGCAGCTGCTCTTAATCTACAAGATAACAGTAAACTTGCTGAACAAGGGATGTCTTTTTCACGTTCTTACCTGACGCAGTGCTTTGAAGGTGCCTACCCAGCTTTGCCTGCAAAGGGGATAGGAGCACTCGTTGATTTTCTTACCAGTCAGGAACTTGTTTCTTATGTGGCTCAAAACCTGTCTATACAGGACCTGACGCTTTGCAAAGAGTTTCCTGTCCCACCAAATGTGTTACAGAGGACGTTCTTTGCTGTAATAGGAGCCTTGCTCAATAGCAGTGGGCCTGAGAAAACGGGGATCTTTGTCAGGGTAAGTCATTACTTATATGTTTTTGTACTGACAAAAACAACATCTAAGGGTCTCAGAAGTTACAGGGGAAAAGAAGGCAAAAACCCCCCAATATTTTCTTATACCTTGATGGCCAGAGATTGGCAGAAGTTTGGTAATACCTGTAACAAGACAATTTGACAATGAGATCTGGTGGCGATGGTTGGGTGGGGTTTTGGAGTTGTGGGTTTTTTGTTTTCTTTAGGAAGCACAGGCTGGTCAAGTATATAAACTTATATACTTCGGGTTTATAATGGTGATATTTCAGTATTTGCCGACACCTGCCAAGGGAAAGTATTATATTCCATGCACTATAGTAGCAAATAATGAAATTATTCCATGTCAGGTCACATATATCTTCAATTTAAAAAAAATTAACATTTTATATAAAGCAGGCACTCAGTTCATAGGCTTTTCATGTAGAAGCGCAAGCACCTAAAGGTATTTCACATAAAAATGTTCAGTTAAAATGTAGCGTTACAAAAGAGTTTTAGCAGCTACTGTCCTTTTAGTTGTCCTTTTCACTTATTTCTAGTCTTGCAATGGAGATATATTTGTTAAAATCTTATTTCTGATACAAGCCCCTTGAGAGGTCTCCAAGAGCAAGTAGCCGTTAACAGGCAAGAGAGCAGTCCAAACTTTTCACCAACAGGTGAAAAGTCCCATGGGTTTGCACGTTCCCTTCAACCTGTTTGCAGAACTCTTCTGATGTACAGCTTCTTGCTTGGTAGCAGCACTGAGTTGCTTACCTCGTACTCGGAGCTGTGCATAAGTATTGTTATAACCCCTGTCTTGGGCTGGTGCTGCTCCTTCTTGAGGTCTGGGCAGCTGACTTTGCCCAAGGCACACACCCTGTCAGGGGCTAAATTGGAACCAGAGCTGCAATGTGTAGCGACACTGGTTAGCTGTGCTTAGCTGTGATGGAGCGCTGAGCAGTTTCATCATTCATCTCAGCGATTTATTGTCAACTGTATTAATGCCTCTTCATATTGTGTTTTTATTAGGAGACACCAGAAGCTAGAGCCTTCATTAGCTTTCCCATTAATTGTAACTTCTAAATATTCTTGTTTAGGATTTTTTTATTCCTGAACTCATTGGAAAAGACCTGTTTGAGATCTGGGAAGTTGTAAATCCTATGGGCTTACTAGTGGAAGAACTGACCAAGAGGAATATCTCTTCTCCAGAACCAAGAATTACCAGGCAGTTGGGAGTCAGCACGGTTCTACCACTGTACTTTGTTGGGTTGTACTGGTTAGTACAATGTTAAAGTGAAATGGATTTAAGCTGGGGGAAAGGGGAGGAGGGAAGATGATGATCTTTTGCTTATCTACTCATGCTGTTTGGTCAAGTTATTACAGAAAAGAAACCTCACAGTGACATCCTTATAAAATCAGCCATTTAAGTGTTGGCCATAGCTTGCTGTGGTGATGCATAAAAAGACAGTATCTGACGAAAGGGCTTCAAAGTCTAAGCTGGGTGCACAGGAGAGTCTGGGTGTATATTCTGGGTCACCTGACGTTGGAACTTTGCAAAGACCGTAACTGAATGGCTTCAGAGGGTCCACAGCTGTATCCAGGGCTTAGAGAAGGGTAAAGAGAGATAGACATCAGGAGAGGTGGGGTTGAAGAGAGACTTATTTTATATTCCAGATAAGCTTTTTAATTTTCAAATCATGGGCACTGTAAACTAGGCAAGAGGAGTGTCTGTATCCAGACAAGGCTTAGGAAGTTCCAGTCATCCCTGGTGCACTTGTCTCAGGTGTGGTCAGTGCTTGTCCTGGTCTCTTGCCCAGGGCTAACATTGCTCCTCTGGAGCAGGACAGGACCTTCTTGCACCAAAACCCACATCGTTGCTTTGCTAAATGAGCTGCAGATAAACGCATGGTAAGATTGACTTAGCTTGTTCTGATTTATCATGCTTTGATTTATATGCCTCCAAAGATTTATTATCTTACATAAAAGAAAGGAACTTTGACTATATTTTCTCAGCAATCCATGGTGTCCCTTCACAAACTGTTCCTGTTCAGTGTCTAGAGATGTTGATTAAATAGAGCTGAGAACATACTTCATAAAATAAACTTCTCTGTGAATCCTTCTGAAGAAGTTTTAAAATGCTTTATTACCAGGGGAGGAGAAGAGACAGAAGCATTTCACTTCTTCATTTAAACTAATCAGAGTAATGAATTTGCATATTTTTAACACGGCTAACAAATTGAACACTGTAAAGAATCAGTGACATGTTAGGAATCTAAATGAACACAGTATAGTGTTCTTCCAGGAAATGGACGCATTTCTGATTTGAGTTTCCACGACTGAATATACAATCACTTACCGTTGCAGGAAAGCCCAACGGAAATGATTGCATTTGCGTATATATAGAAATTACCTTCAGTATTCACAGACAACAGAGGAAAAAAAAATCTAGCAACCCTTATTCATGACACACAGCAGTGCTCAGGATTTCATGATGAAAATGTTTTGGTTTTGGTTTTGTTTTTTTCCCCCCAAGCGATAAGAAGATTATAGCTGAAGGTCCTGGTGAAACGCTGCTTGCTGCAGAGGAAGAAGCTGCCCGCGTGGCACTGCGGAAGCTATATGGGTATACAGAGAACAGGAGACCTTGGGATTACTCGAGACCCAAACAGGGATTTGCAGCTGACAAGGCTATCGGCAGTAACTAGGTGATAAAAGACATTTCTGATTTCTCTTAGGAATTAGTGGCTTCCATGCTGAAAATATATGTAATTTGGAAAGCAAAATTCAGTTTGGTTTTCTGATCTTAGTGCTTGAAACTTTCAAATCAAACATGGTATTAAAATAAAGTCTTTTCCTTTTGCACAATGTTTAATATTTGCTCATTTTCCTAAACATAACAAAAGTACCCTTATTCTGAATTTTTTACTTTTGGCTGAGAATTTTTCCCATACGTCACAGGAGACCATTTTTTAATGATCTTTAATAAGGTGTGACAAAATCTCACTGTATAGAGAGAGGTTGCATGAATGCTTACTTGGAGATTGTTTTGAGGGTATTATTAATAAGATGAGTTGAATTACATATGCAACATTGGTCTGTGGATTGCATCTGGATTCGTTTGTCCTTGACCCTGTGAAAACATCAAATATGATGTTGGTGATACTGACACTGTTGGTGATCCAATTTAAAAAAAAAAAGCGCAGATGGCATTCTTGGGGTCTTACTGCTTGCATACGAATTTTGTTTGCCGTATACATTGGTTTCTGTTATTGGAGCATACTCTGAAAGAGGGTGTATTTTCAATTTTAAAACTTGTAGAAATTTCTCTGTTGCAAAACTAGGAATAAGTGAAAATAAGGATCATGAAGGCCTGAACCCAGAGAAATTGGAGAACATGATTTAATAATAGGCTTTTCTTTTTTCTTTTTGCTACTTTTCCTGTTTATTCCAGATACTTCATTTTCTTCCTGTCTTTTGGCTGCTTAATTTAAGCAGTCACGTGACTGAAGTGTTTGATTCAGTGAAATCAGTGTTTGTTTTGTTTGCACCAGCTGTAGCTCTTCCAGTGCAACTCCAAGTACATGGAAGGTCACTTAAGAATAACTCTGGTACCTGTACCATGTTCCTATTAAATGTCATAGAAACTCAGTTTGTGTACCAGAAAACAACAGATGCATGAGGGCTGTGACTCTTTTGAAATAATTTCCTTTTAAACTGAGTGAGCATCTGTTACAAACTGGGACTGAGCCCTCAAAGGAAGAAGCTGAATGTAAGACGGTGGTTAAAGTGTTTCCTGCCTTATCCCATTGTGAGCACTGGTGGTGAAAAAAGACAGCAGGTAAATGTGCCTTCATTAATCTGGAGGAGAAAAAATATGCAGGTGGCCGTTCAGACAGGTTGGATGTTACTGTCCACAGCAACAAGCATCCATTGCCTTCGTCCCCCAGGATGGATTTATGTGAGGGACATGTAGCAGCGAAAGGTCCCCAGCTGCAGTTGTGGCTCCTAAGCAGATCTGGCGTACAGTGCAGGTGGCACATTCCCTGCTGCCCCTGGGGTGAGAATGAGTTCTGACTCTGGTCTGCTTGATGGAAACAGTGTTAGCGTATTCAAGCAAAAGAACTCGTTGTCTGTGATCTGTGTGTGTCTTCAGTATTTTGTGTGACCCGCATCTTAAGTGTGTATAAAACGCTTATGTGGCTGGATAGAAGTGAAACCTTTCTTCTGTGTTCTGGCATGAGAGGTCACATGCACAAAAGCGTGAATATAAAAAAGAGAGCAGAAAGATCAGTCCAGCGTAAAATTGCTTAAGTGAAAAATTCTAGCTAGGTAATCTGTTATCACTTACATAAGCAAAGCCAATAAGGTCACTATATTCCAGGGGAATAACAGCAAAATCTGAAAAGAGGATAGAAATTACTCATGCTATTTTTAGTTTCCAGATGAGGTGTTTCTCTTACCTTTACCTATTTTAAAAGGACAATAGTAAAGGTGGGGTTCTTTACATCCAAAGTTTGTTCTACCTACTTTTTTATATATATATACAAGTTCATGTATTTTGAGAGAGAGAAAAAAGCAATTTTCAGGCACTTTACCTTAAAAGAATATTTAAGATCTGCTTACGGTGTCTTTCCAGTTTGGAATATGGGCATAAGTCCTAGGAAAAATGGATTACTGAATAGCGTGCTGGGAGAAAAATGAGTAACACAAGATAAACCAATTTATTGTGTAGTACATGTATGGAATGTCTTGAGCTCAAATGGAAAGACAGTTTGGGGACATAGAAAGAAAGGACTGGGTCTTCATAGAGGTGTCAGTGAAAAAGGAGTCTTTATAAGAAAATGTGTCCTACTTTCAAGCTTCGAAAGGTCAGAAAAGCATTTTATATAGTATCTGTGCTTTAATTTCTGGCACTCAAGCATATATTTAAGGATTTACTGTTGCAGTAGTGGGATCACTTACATATTTCAGATTCATAACTTCTTTTTTTTTCTTCCTTTTTTTTTTCTGATTCAGTAGCCATAAACAATATCTAAGTGGCATTACAAGATGTCTTAGATTTACAGAAATCAGTATCTACAAATTCTGGTGAGAATGGCAGCTTTTCTTCTACTCGAAACATTGTTCATGAAATTCCATGGTAGTTTTGATGTCTGAAAAGTACTTTGTAAGCTACTTGCATTGGTTCTGACCTAGGTGCTGTGTACAAGTGCATTTACATCTCCCAGTGGTTGTTCCTGTCTTAAAATCACATTTTATTTATTTTTCAGAGAAGACAATAGATCAAGCAGCGTATCAATAATTGACAGAAAGGAATCAGAACAGTTTATTCTTGCAGCCCGTTGAACAAGTCATTGATTATTGTTATGAATATTACATTTGTAAACTTAAGAGTAGAAAACATGTTCTTTAGCATTTATGGAATTTTGGAATACATTAACATCATCTCGAGTCATCTTGGATTATGGTTTTCTGTATGCTACCTTTTAACCTTATCTGATACAGACATTTCTGTTACTGTATTTGCATTTATCCTTCCCTTAACTCATTCAAACCTTCTCATAATCAAGATTTTTTTTAAGTGAAGTTATAATTGGTAAACCAGAACAAAAATAACAATATTTCTGTGCTAACTTAAAATATGATGTCATGTGTGTACTAACAGCTACATTTTGACAAAAGTACCGTGCTATAAGCTAACCCTTTTTTTAGCTTTCTTTTCCTTCTTGATCTTTGTATTAATTCACATAAGTGTGCTAATATGCTTAGACGCAGATATCAGTCAAATTATGAAATAAATGCACTACTAGTCATTAATCCATTAAAAGCAGTGGCAGTTTTGCTATTGATTTTGGTCTAGACTTGACTTTACTCCAAATGTTAAATAAATTTGGTGTGTGAATAGTCTTAGATTATTCTGTTTCTCTCATCTAGATCCTTTGTCTTTTTCTTGAAAGTGTTTTAAAAGTGATTTTGAGAAAGGTAAAAGAAGTTCTACTGTATTGGTCCCAGCTAAGTAATTGGAGAAAAACTTCTTAATATGCTTTCATGCTCTTTTATTAAGTTACTTCTGTTCCCAGTATGTGCTTTTGCTCATGTGTCACAAGCTGTTCAGTAAAGAAAAAGTTCAGGAATAATTCCTCTGTTAATTGTGGCTGTGACTTAAAGGCAGGATGTTAAAATACAATCAATTTACAGTTATCTCCATGTTAATTCGGAGATTGAAATTGCTGGTGAAAAGTTAAAGCTTGAATTGAAATTTCTTATACCAAACTCCTGGGTTTTATGATAAATCAAAAATTTAAATAAGCTGCTCTGGTATTATGTTGCTATAAAAAGCCATGAAGAATTCAAAACATCAAAAGATGTGTTGTCATTCTTTTTTGTAGGGCGGGGGAAAGGGATGATGCAGTACAGAAACATTAGAAAAGCCCTACTTTTTCTTGTCCTTAAGTTTACTGAGCGCTGAGGTAAACTTTAAACAGTCTCTAAACTATTTGGTTTCTCTTACATCTGAGCTTTGAAGTTTAATATTAAAGAGACGCATTTAGTGTAGAGAAGCAAGCATCTAAGGACAGATTGTTTTTATCTTTTCAAATTGATTCCGCTGATCTAATGGCACTGGTTTTGTGTGTTCACTGTTTCAGCTTGTCTAAGAAATTGTTGATAAATTAGGAAGATAGAATGGTCAGTAAATAGCCACTGTCATAGTGCAAAGTTGCACAGGGGAAACACGTCTGATCTGCCTGACAGAATCAGAGCATTGAGGGCTGTCGGTGATTCTTTAAGTCTTGGGTCATACTGTAATGCAGCACTTCATGGTGCACCTAAAAACTGGGGCTGGTCCTTGGGAAAAGGGTAGCTCTAGGGAGAAGGCAAATGTTATCACCCCTTCCTATTTTTGTGTAATAAGTGTAATGTTTCTGCCAATCTGCGGCAGCTATGCTTGTGGCTGTGCTCTTGAACTTCCAGTTTCATGTGCAAATATGTTATCTGAATTACTACAGCCCAGGTATTGCACGACTGTCGGGGACCTCCTGGATCATCAAGACAATCTGTCATCATCATAGCTATGTCATATGATCCTTTTCCTAGAGAGATTGAGCTCCATTTTAGAAGCCTTGGGTATTTTGCTCCTGTTGCTCCAGCTGGGAACAATTACAGAACCTCACTGTTCTGATACGGAAATTAAAAATTATGCTTTACCTCTGTAAGTATTAGTTGCCAGTTGTGTTCACTTGTTCTTATACCAGGGTTCTTTATCAGAAGAAATCTTAATTTTATTGACATTGGGAGAATTTTGCATTTAATTTCAATGAGATGAAAATTTCATCGAGTTTCAAATGTGCTTGAGAGTTCCCCTTTATAGGGTATCTCAACAGCTCTGCAGTGCTATGTTTTCCCCTAATTAGATTGGGATGCTTTTATAAATCAGAGCAACATTTGTTTTTGTAACTTGAGTAACATATTTTAGACTAATCATTACCTGACATCTGTAGTTTAATTCTCTTTGTCCTGAAGGCATGATTTTGGTTTGAAGTACTTCATTTTGGTACTTTATGCAGGCAACCAAATTTCATTGCATCAACAGGTGGGTGTGTCTATTAAAAGACCGTATTCTCAATAGTCATTCAGATGATGTGGTAAATTTTTATGTAGCATAACTAAATTAAAAACATGCATACTTGCAAAAAAAAAAATTTCTGAAAGAATGTTTTGATATCCAGCTTCAAATAACCTTTAACAGTATTTAATGCAAGTTGTTTCAGTAGAGAGAGACAATGGTTAGCTGTAGTCCGTCACTTCTGGGAACAGATTCTATAGTTTCATGATTCACACATATTTAGGAAAGTATTGAATCAAATCTTTGGTTCATCAGTGCCAGTATATTTGTCTCTTTCTGTAGGCTGTGGCTAGCACTTAGGGGGTGGGGGTGGTGGGAAGTGCCGCTGGCAATTTTTCCACCTTATAGAAGTGAGAAAATAAATACTTTTGCCTGGTGTGGGAGGTCAGTTTCTGAAGTTGCTAGGTTTGGAAGCTTTAAAATGTTCTGCTCTTGCTCATTTGACCATTTCTACAGAATGGTGCCACCATTTCCATAGTACATGATAACAGACCCCCTGCCACGTTGAGCTGACAGTTTTGTGGGGACATATCTAGATTTGTGACAAATATCTTTGAGGTAATGCAGGGCATATTGCCAGATCAAACAAATAATTAAGCCTAGTTGAATGAAAAATCAGGTGTTCCTCGAGTCTGGAAGAAGCACACTAGTGGAACACTACTGTCCTACATTAGATCTAAGCCTATG
The DNA here is from genome assembly GCF_949628215.1 of Phalacrocorax aristotelis. Lineage (NCBI taxonomy): Eukaryota > Metazoa > Chordata > Aves > Suliformes > Phalacrocoracidae > Phalacrocorax > Phalacrocorax aristotelis. The sequence goes on from NC_134282.1 coordinate 11,154,571, forward strand.
ACAGCAAATTCAAGTAATTGGAGTTCACGGGTGCCATTCTGCAGTCTGTTCTTGTGGAGTATCTCCTTCATGGAGGCAACCCTACATAATTAAGAAAATAGTAATGAAACTGAGGAGGTATCACAGAATTAGTCCTGTAAGCGCAGAGGATTAACCGGGGGAAGCGTTCCCACCACCAGAGGGCAATAATTTGTCTGAAAGTCCTGGCTTGGTCCAATAAAGAAATTTCGTTGCTCTAATGATAATTTCAGTAGAAAGAACTAGGAGGCACAGCTTCATCCTCTTAAGTTAGGGGCAAAATTATCAGTGCTTGTGATGATAATGTAACAAAATGATTTGTAGAAGCAATTCCAATGTCAGAGAACGTGTAAGGAGGAAAAGAGTCCAGAGAGAAAATGGCTTCATTTGCTGAGTGCTAGCTGAACACTAATGGAAATAATTCCCTTTAATTTCAATTGATAGAAACTGAAAATGTTTACAAAATAACTTTTTCTATAGGCCATCAGAAGAAAAAATGGTTGCCTAATCTAAAAGTGTGTATCCAAAGGTTGCTCATTCCATTACATGGGCTTCCTGCATCAAGTAATGACTCTGGCAATGAGCTTAGTAGAACTACTTTTGTAATTTGATTGGGCTTTCATCACTAGGGGGCTAATGGTTTTAGACTGTAGTGGTTTACCTATCATTTCCTGCTTATAATATCAGAGTACAGTTCAGTTTTGCTTTTATGTTTCTTTTGCAGTAGAAATATATGTTAAATGTTTCTATCTCAAATACGATGTGGTGCTGTTTCAGCATGTTTTAAGTCAGGCAGACATGTTCAACAGCCTGTATCCGCCAAGTAGAGAAAATACTTTGGAGGTAAAAAAAAAAATAATAAAAAGACATTCACATTGGCATTTAGCAGATGCCCACATGGCAATTCATTATTGCTTCGATTGCTGCTTTTATTAGTTTAGGATGAACCTACCCTAGATGCGCATATCCATAAAGTTTCACTTCAAGACCCATGGCATTGCATGTTTTTCTTCCAGCTGCTGGGAATCTGCACTGACGCTCAGTGTCCTGTGACTTCAGGTATGATGTCAAAGTGAGGTTTGTGATTCAGTCTGTGTGCCGCATGAACAACAGACAGGCTGCTGAAGCTCATTGAAATCTAGACCAGTAGCAAAGCTGTTGATTGTTGCCAGGTTTCAGAGGTAGGTAATCTATTTCATGGTTTATTTCTCTGAAAGATTCGTTTTGAACTTGTCAGTTCTTAACTGGTTATTTCAGCTGCCTACTGGGAGCTTGGCTGTAAGACCAAGTGATTAGGAGATGATTGATCATGGATCAGATTGAATTTAGGTGATCTCCTTACCTCATGAGAGGTAAAAATGGGCAATTTAAAAATAACAAATTTGAACACTTTTCTGGACTGGAGTACTATACTAATAATTTCCTAGTAACCAAAAATATCAGGGACTAGATGAAAATAATCATAACTAATAATAATAAAGTATGATAAAATTTGCAATAAGCTTCAAAATTTTCCTTTAGAGAAGGATTCTCCCTGTTATAGATGGGATTTGCTACTAGTGACAGAATCCACTGCTGAATTACCTGATTCGTGCCAGATTCTTTTTGAAACCTGCAATGAATGCTTTTCATGCTTCAACATAATTTCCATTTTTGAAGCATAACAATACATCCTTTTACCATGAAGATGTCATTCCAAAGAGTTTGCGTTGACGAATGGTTATTTGGATTTCATTATACAAGGGGATGAAATTCGCTGTAAAGAGGAACGAGGGCAATTGTGGCCATTGCCTGGCAGTGCTAAGAGGCGCTAGCATAGAAAGAAAATGTGGTACTTCAGAGCAAAGCTGAGATTGTGGACAATACTCTGAAAATTCATTGACTGTTGGGCGCTTAGTTTGTAATGAGGGTGAAATAGAATTAAACCCTTTGACAGGTGGGTTTGCACAGTGATCTCTATCAATGATGGAAAGAGGAGTGTAAAACAAGAGTTTACCCAGGGAAATGTCTAGATTCTGATCTAGTTATTTCCAAAAAATTGAAACTTTTCATTTATTAATATGAAGTCTTTCTCTGTTAATAATTACTTTGCTTATATTGTTTTATTTTTGAATTATTAGACTCATAATCCTAACCCTGAATGTTGTGGTTTAACCCCATCAGCAACTAAGCCCCACACAACCACTCGCTCACTCCTCCCGGTGGGATGGGGGAGAAAATCAGAAGGGTAAAAGTGAGAAAACCAGTGGGTTGAGATAAAGGCAGTTTAATAGGTAAAGCAAAAGCTGTGTACGCAAGCAAAGGAAAACAAGGAATTCATTCACTGCCTCCCATGGGCAGGCAGGTGTTCAGCCATCTCCAGGAAAGCAGGGCTCCATCATGCTCAGTGGTTATTTGGGAAGACAAATGTCTTCATTCCAAATGTCCCCCCCCTTCCTTCTTCTTCCCCCAGCTCTATGTGCTGAGCATGACACCATATGATGTGGGACATCTCTTGGGTCAGTTGGGGTCAGCTGTCCTGGCCGTGTCCCCTCCCAACCCCGTGTGCACCCCCAGCCCCTCGCTGGTGGGGTGGGGCGAGAGGCAGAAAAGGCCTTGACTCTGTGTAAGCCCTGCTCAGCTGGAACTAAAACATCCCTGTGTTATCAATGCTGTTTCCAGCACAAATCCAAAACAGAGCCCCATACCAGCTACTGTGAAGAAAATTAACTCTATCCCAGCCAAAACCAGCACACTGAGTTACCAAAGTTGTAGTCAGCACCTAGAGCCAGCCGCACAGCACTGAACAGCAGCTGTTCGCTAATCAGCACGGCTGGGCACAGACCTCCTGTATCTCTTGCCTGCATGTGTTGACATTTCAGTTGGGCATTTATCTGTGTGCACAAAGGTACATACAGGGAGCGAAAAATAAGCTGAAGGGTAGTTCTGGCATCAGAGCAATATTTATAAGCTGGCTATGAATACATTGAACCTGAAAAATTGGAAAACTGGACCTTAAGTAGTAAAGTACTGAGGTCTGAAACAATCCCACAGAAAGAGAAGCAGGATGCAAAAACCCCCTATGTATTCATAAAGTGGATCTCGATAATTTAGGAAGGTCAGGGTACACTTAAAGACCTGTAAGGGAGTGATAGTAACAGTGTCATATATTCTAACAATTACAAGAGACTTGATTAAAAGTTCTAAGTTGTAAAAAATACCTAATAGCTTCTGTCATGCTTTTGTTTCCATATTTGTGGTGATTTATTAATTGTCAGGTTCCTTTTCCCTGCCAGTTTTCCTCATTCATGGTACTCTGGAGGAACTTGTTTTAGTTTTTTCCATTTGTTTGAAACTCGTGCGCATTGGGGGCTGTATTTCTTAAATCCCTGTGTTTCCGTCAGTAAGACGCTGCTCTTCAATAACTAGGGTATTGCTCTGAGCAGACAACATCCTGAATTTTTCATTCACTGTGGTGTTTCAGCATATTTATTCATTCTCGTCCATGAACTCCCTTGTCCACAAACCAAACTGGGGAAAAAAAACCAAAACAAGGTTTTGTTCTAGTCAGGCTGCAATAATGTTCTGAACGCTTACCCTTTTCCAGTTGCCAAAACACAGTAGGTGGAATATTACTATGCCCACCATGCCTTAATTGTTAATTTGTTTATGCCTCTCTTGTGTTTTGGTTGTTTTTTTTTAAATTTAATTTATTTAAGCATGTAACCAGTAAATACGAAATATTCCTGTCATGTCATGGAAAAAGCTTCTTTTTCATGTCAAGTCATTTTAGTTAAGTCACATGCTGATGAGCATTTTTCTTTTTCCTCTTGGTTAAGAAGGAGTTTTTCTAATTGGCAAATAGTTTCAAAATCTGCATTCTTAACTGCAATTCACCCACATTGTTTCAGGGAGACATGCCCGTCATTGCCACTTACCCAGAGAATGCATTCTTGAAAGGAATCTTAATTTTTTCTTCAAGCTGTTTTTATCTATAACTATGGCTTGCAGTGTTGAAAACAGTTCAAGGCAAGAAACTGCAGATGTTCTTGCTGCACAGCAGAATGTACAAGAGGCCTTAATGTCAGGGGATTCACTTTTCTTGTTAAATTAATTATTCTAAACAACATTTTGAGGGTTTGCCCTTTTACTTCCAAACTAAGTGACATGGCGATAAAGTGCGAATGTGTTACTAGTTTTTGCAGTATTTTTCCCATGTCTGGATTGAGATTAGGCTTCTCCTGCAGAAAACCTCCGTTAAGAGGATATTTGCAGCCACCAGGGATTATCTGTATCTGTTCACTGCAACTGTGCTGGCCTGTGCTACACTCTCCAGGGAATCTTTTATTTGTTGTGCGTCTTGCTTAGTGCTATTACTTTTTGTGGGGGTTGAATTTGCAAGTAACTTAGCACTGTTTGACAATGTTTGACACAGAGGCCTGTTTTGGACACCGGCCCCACCGCTGTCAGTTCCGAAAGGAACCCGGATTGCGCAATTAATACTTTTTCCAGCAATAGTACCGACAGCCAGTGAAACAAGCCGCGGCTCTGCTGGGTTTGGATCCACAGGGCAACCGGCTGTTTTTTGGACGTCAGATATCACGCGACGTTGTCCAACCATACGTGTAACCCTGTGGAATCCTACCGAGCAGCCACAGACGAGCCAATGCACAATGCTAGTAGATACAGGCGCAGATGTTACAGTTATCACAGCCGAAGGTTGGCCTTCCACATGGCCTACAGCATCCCCAGCTAGCGGATTAGTAAGAGTCAGAGGCCTGTCCAGCGCATTTCAGAGTTCTACAATCCTCACGATAAAGACCCAAGAGGGAACGACATGTACTGTTCGTCCTTATATCACACCAATTCCCATCAGCCTGCTGGGACGTGATGTGATGGGACAGTGCAGATTTACCATCTCCACCCCTGAAAATTTTCGGTAGCGGCCATCGAGGCACGACCGCCACTCTGCCTCAAATGGACAAGAGAGACCCCCGTACGGGTGGATCAATGGCCGCTTACCCAGGAAAAGGTCGGAGCCCTACAGAAGCTGGTCCAGGACCAGCTTGCACAAGGACACATGGTACCAACAAACAGTCCATGGAATTCCCCAGTATTTGTAATCAAAAAGAAAAGAGGAAAATGGAGATTGTTCATGATTTACAGCAAATAAACACAGTCATAGAGGATATGGGCTCGTTACAACCTGGCCTACCATCACCTACAATGATTCCATCCAATTGGAATATAATCATTGTCGATCTGAAGGACTGCTTTTGTACCATCCTGCTGCACCCAGACGATGCTCCAAAATTTGCTTTTTCGGTGCCAAAACTTAATAAGGGGGAGCCAATGGATCGATATCACTGGACTGTACTCCCTCAGGGAATGAAAAACTCCCCAACAATGTGTCAGTCATATGTTGCAAAGGCAATTCAGCCAGTTAGACAATGTTATCCAAATATTTACATGTACCATTACATGGACGATCTATTGTTAGCGGGACCAACTCGTACTGTGCTCAAAGAGGCCCTTCAGGCCTTAAAGCAAGCACTGCAGGATGCAGGACTTCAGATAGCCCCTGAAAATATACAGACTGAACCTCCGTGGAGGTATTTAGGATGGAAAATTTTGGAACAAACTATCCAGCCTCAAAACGTGGGAGTAACCGCCAATATTCAGACCTTAAATGATGTACAGAAACTATTAGGTAATATTAATTGGATTTGAACTCAATGCAGCGTTGATGACGCCACTCTTACTCCCCTGTTTGGCCTGTTGAAGGGAGACACCGATATAAATGCACCACGAAGTTGGACACCAGAGGCACAACAAGCGCTACAGATAATCAGCGACAAACTGTCGAATCAACAATGCCATCGTCGCAGCGAAGACATCCCGCTCACACGGTTTGTCTGTAACCAAGAGGAGCAGCCTCTTGCTATAATTGGACAGTGGGATCCACGACGTAACGACCCTCTTGTTATTCTAGAATGGGTCCTTTTACCCCACCAACCTGCCAAGACCATTGCCACACGAATAGAAATGTTTGCCGACCTTATTAAAAAGGGACGGGAGAGAACAGTAGAGCTTGCAGGGGAAGAACCAACACTTACTGTGTTACCTATCGTAAAAACTTATCTGACTTGGAGTATTCAACATAGTCTTGAACTACAGTTAGCCTTAGCGGGCTTTAGTGGAAAGCTAGATACCCATCTTCCCCCACATAAGATGTTTACCTTTTATTATAATGTTAAAATAGAAAATCAACCATTGTATCAAAGACAGCCGGTCGATGGCCGTACGGTATTTACCGATGGATCAGGGAAGTCAGGCAAAGCAGTGGTAATGTGGGAAGAGAAAGGAGTCTGGAAGCATGAAGTTGAGATTCTCCACGGCTCACCACAAATAGTGGAGCTGCACGCAGTCATAATGGCCTTTCGATTCTGGCCTACCGCCCCTCTTAATATCGTTTCTGACTCCCAGTACGTGGTGGGCGTGGTTCAACGAATAGAAAGAGCTCATCTTAAAAATATAACAAAGCAAACCCTATTTTTAAAATTTAAAGAGCTTCTTTTTTTAATCGAACAGCGGAAACACCCCTATTGTATAATTCATATTCGAAGTCACACGCAATTACTGGGTTTTCTTACACATGGTAATGCCCGTGCTGACATTTTAACTAATGTAACCCTTGTTGCTCCCATACCGAATGTATGGCCGCAAGCATGACTCTCTCATGATTTTTTCCACCAATCAGCAAAGGTTTTAGCGAAACAATTCTTTATCACCATTGCTGACGCCAAGTTAATTGTGCAAACTTGCCCAGACCGTCAAGCCTGTGTGTCTACCCGCCTTAGCGGTGAACCCTCGAGGTTTACATTCCCTCCACCTGTGGCAAACAGATGTCTCTCACATTCCTGAGTTTGGACGACTTAAATATGTTCACGTATCCGTTGATACGTTCTCTCATGCAATATGGGCAACGGCCGCCACTGGCGAAACTAGCAGGCATGTACAGGCCCATTTCCGAGACGCTTCTGCTGCACTCAGAATCCCAAGTGAAGTTAAAACTGACAATGGCCCAGCCTACAGCAGTAGCTCACTTAAAACCTTTTTTCACAAATGGGGTATTCGCCATGTTACTGGCATTCCCCACTCCCCTACCGGTCAAGCTATAGTAGAACGAGCACACCGCACAAACAACTGCTCCAAAACCAAAAAGGGGGAGATAGCCAAGAAACCCCACACAACCAATTAGCAAACATATTATATGTGATGAACCATTTGTCACTACCATTCCAAAATGATACGCCACCTACAGTAAAACACTATAAATCCTTAAGCAAAGCCCTAACGTCTATTGAACATCGAGAACAGCCCGTAGTAATGACAAAAATTCTAAGCACGGGCCTGTGGGAAGCCCCTCATCCACTAATAACTTGGGGGAGAGGGCATGCTTGTCTCTCCACAGGTTGCGGTCCCCAAGGGATTCCAGCAAAAGGAGTGAAACCATGGCTTGCAGCCTCATCACCTTCCTCGCCATCATCAGCCTCTGCCATTCGTGGGTCTCCGTCCAACCACGAAAAAACATCTGGGTTACCCTCGCAAACTTAACGGGACAGGAGTCGATATGCCTGTCCTCAGCCAGCGCGGATAACCCCTTTACAACATGTCTTGTGGGGACTCATAGTTGACTGGATGGGGAATCACAGGATGGTTCAAGGAAATAGTAAAAACAGCTATAGTATTTCTAATAATATTCCTAATTTTGCTTTCAATTTTGCCATTCTTTTGTCAGTGCTTGCAGCGATTAAGAGAGAGAACAGTAAAAAATGTCTGGCTAATACAAAATAAAATTGGGGGAGATGTGGGGGATGAATTTGCAAGTAACTTAGCACTGTTTGACACGTCCTTGAACTGAAGCAATGTGGCAGTAAAAAACAGTGACAGGAATGTGGGAAATGCCAAGAAGAATTTAAGTAAGCAAAAACGAAGTAGCGCCAATAGAACAGCCTATCAGAATGTAGCATAAGGCGTGTGCTTAGAGCTAGCTGACGAATAACAGAAATTGTTTGTGCACGTGATCACGTGAGGAATGTGTCAAAAAGATATATAAGCAGTGAAAATCTGACAATAAAGGTCTTCTGCAAAACATCTGTCAGGAGTCCGTGACATTCATCCCTGCAACTTTTAACCTGTTAATAGTACCAGTTGTAAAGCCCTTCTCTCTGCAATTTGGAAAAAGAGGAAATTCTCAGGGATTCATGGAAAAAATATTGGTGGCAATATCTCAGATTTTAAATGAGTAATGAGAAACATTACACTAAATTTGAAGGATTTGGTTTCCTTTTGTAGTCTACTTCTAAAATACTTTCTTTCAGACATGGGATGGCTGAAGAACCGAATTTTCCTATACTTACATTACATAGCTTATTTTCTTTATTCTTCTCTTGGTATGATATCTGAAAGCTCTATTTCCAAAATTTCCCTATTTTATGTCCATCTCCATCGCTTTAAGATAGTTCTTTTTTATCCCATTTCAAATCCAAATGGATGTTTTCTGATTTTTTAGTTATTGTGATACTTGTTATATTCATTGATTTGTTCAGTGCAATGTACAAAACTCTTTATCAGGCAAGATTCAAACACTACTACATTGGAGTCACTGATTTACCATCTCAGTGTTTCAGCTAATGGAGTGCATGATAGGTATTTCATGGCTTGTCTTGCCATCTTAGACTCGGCCCACTTTTTCCTTCCTTTTTGACCTTTTTCATTCTTTATATATTCAGGTTGATTTAGAGAAGTAGAAAGTTTTGGACCTGTTTCCTGTGTGTAGATTCCAGTTGTAAACACCGCTTCAGGATTACCATGAGCAATAAAGGGTGCCTGCTCTAGTGTTCCCCAAATCAGTGTTCAAGTGATGTTTATTAGAAGAATTAAAATTTTAGGGAAGTCTGGAGGAGACTAGAAGAGGTTTGTGAAGGGTAGGCAAATAAAAGAACACTGGTTGAGAATATTACTTCTCTTTTAATATTGCTTCCCTCTTTGAAGATGCTTGTCCTATTACCTGTAATTCTTTTTGCCAAATCTAAGGCAGTTCCAAGACAGCACTAACCAAGAGTAGTTCCCACAAATTAGACTGACTAATCAATAATTCAGATTCATTAGTGGAGAGGAACAAAGGCCTCTCTTCATTCCCATGGGAGTTTTACAGAAAACAGGCAGGAAATGCTCAACATCAAGTAGAAAAGGAAGAATTGAACTTGAAAATAACACTGGCTTTTAAATACAAATCTCATTCATAGGTCAAGAAATAAGTTATATTATATAAATTTTAATGTGAAAATTAAGTTGTTCCTGTAAAGAGAGCTGGGAGAGCATTTCCTGGTTTAGTACTTTATGTAGCCAAATGCTACAGAAATTTTTGGTGGTTTAGGTATCTTTTGATTCCATCTCTCCCTCTTCTAATTTAGAACCAAAAGTTAGACAGATTTAAACTGTCTTTCCACTATTGAGGTCTGTCTTTCAGCTCTTTGCCTCCTAAGGACATTTGTTTGCTTCCTTCTCGCTTTATTCATATCAGCTCCACAACCTCTCTCTTCTCCTACAGGCTCTAGGCTGCCTTTTGTATTGCTAACATTCCCGTGGGCAGTTCCAGCAAATGTAAAATATGATTTGGCTTACCGTTATTTTTCTATTGCTGTTTATACGATCAAACATAAATATACTCCCTTTTAAGTTTAAAGGCTTCCACTCTCCTCTGGCGTGTTCCTCTGAAAGGATGCATGAAACAATCATTTTACAAACAGTCCTGTGATTTGTGGTACGGTTTATAAAGCGTCATTCAACTACAGGATCTTGCAGAGTAATGATAAACCAGTACAAATCAAAATCAGTAACAGAAACTTTGGCACGTAGCCTAAAACTAAAGGTACTGTAAAGACAAACTTAAAAATAAAACACATTTACTCATGTACAAGATATTGCTATGACAGATGCTTTGCCTTCACTGCAACTGTATATAGGCGTGTTCTTTGCAGTACTTAGTCTGTGATTACAAACTGGAATATGATCTTGTACACTTAAGGCACGATGGAAATTCAAGATCTTTGTCAAATAAAGGGGTAAGGTTGAAATATTGATAACCTTTTAACATCACTGACCAAGCTAGAAAGCACGAAGAGAATAATGCCTCCTGAGCTACCAAAACTTATGACTAAAACGAAAAAATGAAAAAACGAAAAATTCCTGTACCTTTGGAACAAGTCAATCTGCTGAAATGTCCTCCCTGGATATGAAAACCTCCTGTTGAACTAGACTGGATTACACAGTGAGCTGGGAAAATCCTGCACTCAAAACCCCCTCACTGAAAAATAATAAAATCTGTTCTTCACCGAGGACAGTGCCCAAAGGAGCTTGTAAATCTTAAGGCAGTAAACCAATTGTAATCTTAGGCAAGACAGGCTCACAAGGTCCCCTAGTAGTTCCAGGCCAGCCAGGAGAGCACAGTGTTTAGTTAATAACTGTAAGCACAATTTAAGTAATGCAGGAGCTGCTCACTCTTCTGAATTGCTTTCTAAACAGCTAAAAATCAATAACAGAATTTTTTTTTTTATCTTATCAATGGATTTCTATTTCATTTTCTTAGTTTCTTTAGAAGAAAACAGAAGTAGAGGATGAAGAAAGCCCAATGAGTGTATTTCCATGAGAGAGATGTTAATAGTTTAGTTAACTTGAAAAACTGAAGAGAAGTAGGTGTACAGGATAACTAGTGCTACCTGGGAGTCCATCCAGGAAATCTCAGTCCTTCCCATTGAGAAACTTCAAATAGCTTGAACTGAACTGCAAGGTAATAGATTTAATTCAGACAAAAAGAACCATATTTTTAACAACACTAACTTTAGGATGTCACTGGTTGATTCATTGCAATTCAAATTTTCCACTCAAACTAATGACTGCAAGAAGCCCATCTAAATTATTATTGACAATCATTCTTAGCGATCATCACCAAGAGCAGAACATCAAGCTAAGGGGAAAGATAGATACTTAAGGCTTTTTAACCGCCTCTGATGTTGGTCTGTTGTGTTAACTTCAGAAAGGCATTCTACACCTTTTATGGTCCTCTTCTTGAAACCTGTCTGGTTTGTTCAGATTAACAGGAAAATTCTAGTTTACTTTGCAGCAAGGAGAGTACGCGTCTTGCTATGAATGCCTGATACCTGGCTCTACACAGCTTCAGTCTGTCTCACTTGGAAACTGTAAAAGCTATTCTAGTAATAAAGACATAGTAGATAGGCCATAAACTGTTGAAGGAAGAGTCTAGAGAAGAACTGCTTTTTCTGTCTATGTTTTTGGTCTTTTTGATATTTCCTGCTCTTCTGCTAGCTCTTGTTTTTGCGTCTCTCACCCCATACCTGGAACCGCCTCCACGTCATCCTCAGAGCCAGCATTTCGGCTTTGAATCTCAGACTTTCATTGCTGTGGTGGCTGAAAATCACTTCCTACGTGACATTACTCAAAACAAATTAGGTGTATGTCACACTAATAAAACCTGACATTTAAAAAGGAAAAAATAAAGACCACTAACTTCTGCATTACAAAAACCCAAGCTGCTATGGCTGTGGCTTGCTCTTTATTGTGAGTTCTGTTTCCTACCAACAGCTGTTATGGGTAAAGGCGAGGCTATCGATCATTTACCTTTTCTACTATGTTAATGTCACAGCAGTGGGTGGGAAATGTCAAAGGGAAATGGAATTTCAAATAAAAACAGTTTTGTAATTCAGTCATATTTGTCTGACCATTTCCTGCAGTTACATTTTCTAGCTTTAAATAAGTGTCAACAATTAATCATGATTTATATAAACATTACTATGGCTTTCTCTTGTTTTGCTCTCTTACTAAAATATATCTATTCATTAACAAAAAGCTACTGCTTAAATAAGGCCAGGCACAGACACACTAGTTTCTACTCAGTCGACTGAGTCTTTAATAGAGCATATCAGTGAGCCTTCCTGCCAGATACACTTGCCGTGTTCTCTTTTAGCATTTTCAGAAAACCCTTCAGATACAAATATTGCAGTAGCCGTTTACCACAGATCCGATATACCTAATCCCAGGATTAATTTTGTGTGCCCATCAGTAGTGAAGCAAGATGGATTTAATAGCCCATTAGTCTTTCAGCACGATAATTTTCGTGTCACTTAGCCTGCTGGGTTAATTGCTTTAAAATGGATATTATTGACCTCAATCCTAGTGACAAACAGAGAATGTCTTATTCATCTCCCAAATGTACGTTCTTAGACTCTTATTTCTTTTGGTCCTGACAATAAGTCCCCTAGATTATGTGCTTGTATATTATGATTTATACCCTATTAGCCCATATTTAAGGGCTTACTGAGGCAACGACTTTCAGATATTATTACCCATGACTGGGCTAACTTTTAAGTTCTGTTTTTTATGTTGCAAGCATAGGGAATCATTGTTTTACCTCTTGTTAAGACATTAATTTTAATGCTAAAAACTGTAGCAGGTGCAGCAGGGATTAAGCACTTCCAGAATAAACAGCTGGCCAGTATATTTCCAACCACAAAAGTCTGGTCGTTAGGAGGAGAGAATGAAGAACAAATTTGGACAGAGGAGCTGTTGGAAAGGAAGTTCCGGTCCTAGGGTAGAGGAACAGAAGAATATATCAGGCAAAGAAAACCAAAGAGTAAAGCTGAAGAGTAGAGGTTTTATTCATTGATTTTTTCCCCTCTTACTAATTTAGCAAAACACAAGCCATCTGTTCTGAGTAAATTAATGCTAGCTGTGAGGAACAAAAAAATAGAAAGGGAGGGAGTAGAAGAGCAGCCCAAGTTACATTATTGCTTGCGGGGAGGTGAAACAGGGCTGGAAGCTAACACAGCCAATTTTCAGACCTATATAAGTCAACAGTGTAATGCATTTATACATAGGTAGTTGTATTTCTCAAGCACTGGTTCCTATGAGAAACAAGATGGTGAGATTTAGATGCTTGATTGTAGGAACCCAAGATTTGGAGCAGATCTGCTCACAGTCTCTAGAAGAATCCAGATCTTGGAGAGCTTATGCATATTTGTAGAAGGGTGTATCCTCACAACCCTCTGAAGTCTCTTTATGCAGTTTGCTGGGGTAAATTGGCTTTATAAGAGATAGAATGGAGAGACTTGGCATTTTTAAAAAGTGATTTCTAAACCAAATTAATGTTAATAAAGGTCATTTATCTACTAGCATAAATCCATCTTGGGGCTGACCATGAATAATGTCAGTACTGTTTTTTCATGAAGGAAATTAGAGCCTGCTCTAGAGTAATATGAAATCCATTAGACTCCTATTGATCTGCATGATTGACTTAAACAGTACCAGGATTTTCCCTGGGAGCTCAGTTCCACCTTTTAATGACAACTTCAATGACAACAATATTGTTTTTATGAAGAACTATTCAAGTAAGCACGTTTGCAACACAAGTAATTGAAGTTGGACATTGTTGCTTCAGTTACAAAGCACCTTTGACTCTTGATGAAGCAAAACCCAACTGTATGTAGCAACTCTCTGCTGCAGCAGGTGGTGTGGCCGATCATTGCTCTCCAAAGTATTTTCCAGGAAAAAAACCTTGTTTTTTAACCTTTAAACTTTTTTTTTCTAAATTTAGGTCATCTACTTTAGGTCATTTAGGTCATTGGCAAATCTCCAATGTTAGCATGTTTTCTACAAGGCAAAAAAATTGAAAACTTCTGAAAAACAAGAATGTCAGCATTTCAGAGAGAAGTGAAAAATTAGAGGAAGCAGTGAGAATTTGGTCCTTACAAGACTGGAAATATTTCATGTTTAGTTTTAAGAATGCTGTTTAAGCATTTGTGATTATTTTATTATTTCCTGATGTTGATTTTTCAGTATTAACAACTCCTGCCATCCATATCAGGAAAATTTGAAATCTGTGCATTATACTCTGGGTTTAAAACTTAGGACTGGTTGATCAGCTCATGTAAATCAGCACATCCAGAGGAATCAGAGGAATGCCAAACTACTGATGCTGAACACCTAGTCCTACATTTTTTTATAACTAGAACTATGAGGAAAATACAGCAGATCAGATCTTGCTCCTACTACAAAAGCTAGTGCTAACATATACACTGATGTCACAAGTGCAAAACTTGACCTTAAATAGACAGCATTGGGAGTCATTTAACCTTAAAATATTTTAATCAGTGTTGCCAGGAAGTTTTGCAAATTAAATCACCGATAAAGTACACTGAATTTCTTTTTTCTATCAGAATATTTTGTGCTCTGTTGAAGAATATTCCTTTAGGCACCTTTGTAAGGAACAAACGCATATTTTGTAGATCAGCGGCAGATTTGAGTTCAAGGCAGAGCCAAGGGTTCCTCAAGGATATCAGCAGATATACGTGACTGCTGGCTCTGTTTTCTTTCCTTTGATGAGGAAAGCGTCCAGCCGGGCACCGACAGCCAAATTCCCAAGGGGAAACTCAGCGCTTTTCATCTCCGTTACGAAAAAGAGACGCATAACAACGTCCTCCTCACAAATCCCGCTGCCTTGTGAAAATCGCACTAAGTGTACACCCGGGCCCTCGGGAAGCACCACGGCCACCAGCCTGTTCCCCGGGCGCCACACTGCAGCCCCCCCAGTGAAACCTTCCCGCCCGGGAGCTTAGGCGAGGCTTTGTTGAGCCTCCTCCAAGACCACCTTCCTCAGCCCCCGCTCTCGCGAGCTCCCGTGACGGGCTTTCCAGGCGTTTGGAGGGGAGGGCCGTCCTGTTCCGGGGGCGGTGGGAGCGCTGGGGTGGGGGGCGACGGCGGCATTCGCTGTGTCCTGGCCCCCGGACCGGGGCGGCGGCGGTCGCGCAGGGAGTGCGTCCTCCCACCCGAGAGGGGGCGCTGCCCCCGGGGAAGCGCGTTCAGCTCCGCCGCCATCTCTTTCGCTGATCTCATAAAGGTGTCGCGCAGGTTCCGCCTGGGTTCGTCATTCAGCCGCCCCGGGCCTGGCACCGCCGCCGGCCTCTCCCGGCCCGCCCCCTCCCGCCCTCTCTCGCGGTGCCGCTGGCCGGCGCGAGCGGCGACCGCGCTCCCGCCCCGGCTCCTCGGCGGGCGCCGGTTGCCCTCCCCGCCCCTTCCTTTCCCCCCCCCCCCCCCTTCCCCCCGCCCCGGCCCCCTTTCCCGCCGGCCGGGCCCCGGAGCGCCACCGCCGCCGTCGGGCTGTGAGCGGGGCCCGGCGCCGTGCCGGGCCGTCCCCTCGCCGGCGGGGCCATGGCCGCCAGCGCCAAGCGGAAGCAGGAGGAGAAGCACCTGAAGCTGCTGCGGGAGATGAGCAGCCTCCCGCCCAACCGCAAGTGCTTCGACTGCGACCAGCGCGGCCCCACCTACACCGACATGACGGTGGGCAGCTTCGTGTGCACCTCCTGCTCCGGCATCCTGTGAGTGCGGCCGGTGCCGGCCTTCGGCTTGCCTTCCTCTGGCCGGTCCGGGGGCTTGGGTGGGAGGGCGGCCCCGGTGCCGCGGGGGGACCCCTGCCCGCCGCCGCCCCCTGGGCTCGCCTCGCCGCCGGGAGACGCCTCTGCTCGGGGGCGGCGGCTCCTGGGGCTGGAGCTCCTCGCCTCTGGCTTCGCTGCGCCGGCCGCTCCCCCCATGGGCTTGCCCTTCCTGCCTGCCGCAGGGCTGTGCCGGGCAGCCGCGGCGGGGGCTTGCCCGGGGACGGGGGGCAGCCAGGGGGGCTTCCCGGCGGTGCGGGTTGCTAGCCGGGTGTGTGTGCGGGGCCGGGCAGCGGCAGCCCGGGGCTCGTCCTGCGGCTGCTGCTGGTGAGGTGTTTCCCCGCACGTAGGGAGTGCGAGCGTCTGCCTTCGGCGGGCTCGGGGAGCGGGGAGCACCGCCACTCCCCTGGAAGTCATCGAAGGTGCCGTTAATTAAGCGTTTGGAGAACCGTTTTGGGAAGGGAAGGGGGCACGTGGCTGAGCGGTTCACTTTCGTGGCACTCTTGAAGACGCCGGGGAGACTAACCCTGTCGTGAACGCCGAGCTTAACGTTCAAAAATCTTACTATAATGTTAACTCACCAGCCTCGCCTTTTGTGTATCAAATTGTTCTTGGCAGTAGTTTGTAAGATAACTCTTTAAGCTCCAGCTTAGAGGATAAACTCTAGCCTTAATAGTTCAATATACTTGATCAGAAAAGGAGTAGAAGGTTTTTTCTTGGATCTGTTACTTCCTACAAGCTATATATATAAACCTTAGAAAGGGATTGGCGCTGATAAAGTGGATTGCATTTTTCCTGTTCCTCATTCCTGCATGGGCCTCCCCTCCACTCCTCCCTTTTCCACCCTTCCTCCTCCGCGATAGTGTCTATGAACTAAGAGCTGAGATCAGTCAGTTCTGAAGCTCAGTTACATATGCATAACTCGGGGGGGGGGGGAACAAGCCCTACTGTCTTCAGCATTACTGTTCCTGTAACTAAATCTGTTTGCTTGTTCATGTTTCTGTGGTCTTGTGCTTATGGAATGGAGCAGAATCAGAGAGAGGCCAAAGTGGGTAATAAATAGTATGTCCGAGGATACAGGCTTGTGTTTGTAAGGGTTTGAGTTCATAAAAGACATTCAGGAGCCTGAACTACTTTTTGTCCCCGTACTAAGAAGGACTAAGTACCCCGCACAGGCCTTCCAAGTAAGATCTGGTGTCTTAGAACAAGGTTGGTAATTATATTGAGATTCAAACCAAAGCAAACATGTTAGTTCTCTGCTGAATTTACATGGAACAAGCTGCCTTTTATATTACTAGACAGCTAATTAGTCTTGGGGTTTTTTTCCTTCTAACTTCTACTTAGTGTAGACTTTTGAACAGGCTTGATGCAAATACACAAAATGCATTCAGGTTGTGGAACTGAAAAGAGACTCTAGTTTTTGACATATATGTGCTACTTAATCAGCCAGCTCTGGCTATTGTTTGCTCTGTTAGCAAACTGTTATTTGTGCTGGCATGTGAAACTATTTTAAGCTACTGCACAGAGCTTATTTAATGGTTGCACGTGTTCTTACTGGTTAAACTGACAGCATGATAAACCTGCTTCATGAAAATATTTTCCTTTATTTTTCAAGTTTCTTGACCTTAATAGACAAATATATTGTGAGTGCTGCAGAGATGTTTAATGTGGGTTCCGTGGGATTCGTTCCTTCTATCTGTTGGCTGGGAGGTATGGACTACTAAGTCCATAGTCCAATTTACAGTAACCAAAAGGATGTAGATGTGGTGAAACAGCTAGTAAGCAGGGGACAGCTGTCGCTGGCTGTTAAGTTGGCCATCATTTGGATGTTAACATGCTTAAAGGAGGAGGAGGACTTTTTCTGAATAACAGTTGTTAATATATTGTTATTCTCATAAAAAGCAAATAGCTCTTTCATTCTAAATATGCAGTGATTTTTAATTGCTATAAAAAAGAAACCTCAAACAACATTTTTCGTTGTTGCAGCTAGTAACACCTACCCTTAAAGCTGGAGTAGAGGACTTAAGAGGACTTAAAGCTTTCTTTTGAAATAAATTTGGGCTTGTTCTTTCATGTTGATTTGGAAATGCTTTCATAAATTTTGTGTGCAAGATCATATGTATTGGTTAACACCTTAGAACCTAGCCAGTGGAATATCTTTGTTAGCGATGAGACTTAGTGTAGAGATAGGTTGTGTCTGTCTCATAACTAGAAACTGTTATTTTTAACACGTCTATCAGAATAGTCCTTCATGCAACTTATTTCCAAATGCTTTTCACTGTAGAATTCCACAGTGGAGGGAAATTACTTGGGAAGAAACCACATAATGGCAAATAAGTGTAACAGTACTGCTGCTTCTGTAGTGCTTAATGGCTGCTTACATTCTACCTTGTAATACTTTCTTTACTGTAAGGCTTTAATAATCTTATTACTTCATCTTGTTTGTATGCTATGTGAAGGACTTGCATTGCTTCTTGTTTTAATTAATTTTTTCTAATCTGGTACAGGAAGTATTCTTGGAGTCGAGTTGACCAGTTCTTTCAAGTATGAAGTGCCCAATGCAAGGTTGAAGTACTAGTACATTAACAAGTCTCCTTCAGAAAGGTTACTTAATTAATTAAAAGTGGTTGCTAACATCAGTCTTAGACAGGCATGTTGTTCTAAGTATGGTTAACTCTAAACTTGCAAAAAAAAAAGTTAGACTTCAGATTTTAAAAGTTTTCTGCAGTGTTTATTCACTGCCCTAGTAAGGACAGTCTATTCAAACCCAAACCTTCATTCTGGATCCATCATAAATTTCCAGGAATGATTCTATGTGTAGAAAGAGAGCGATACTATTTATTACTAGATCTGGCTTTAAAAAAATACAATTTTCTTAACTGTTTCCAAAAATAGTATGTATCCCTTATTCAAATACTGCTAAAAATGAAAGAACTAGTGACTCTGCTAAAAAGATCTTTCTGATTTTAGTGATGAAGGTGAGTTTTGGCAAGTTAAAAGAATGAATAACATGGAGGAGGTCCTTTTCTGTAATACCTAAGTCTTAAGTTTCCCATCAGATTGGGTTTACTAGACCAAAAGTTTTGCTGTGCAACATGGTGCATGCAGGAGAAGGTTCATGGATAGTGGTGTGGATAGTGGCTTCCTGGTAAAATACCTCTGCTTGTTCCCTGTTCGCTTTGGAAGTGGGGGGAGGGAAGCACACTAGTATCACACAAGCTGTGCCTAATTCAACTTTTTGGTGTTGGACAAGAATATAGGATGTGTAGAAATATACAGACAATTTCCTCTTTCCCGAGAGTGGGAGGAGATGCTCTAGAGGATCAGTCTTCTCAGGCCAAGTATTATGGTAATAGCAAACCAGAAGACTCCTCTTTATTATAGCAAAACCGCATCTCAGGAAATGTTGGCAGAGAGATTCCTCTGGTTTGTCAGAAGTCCTTTGGTTCAAAGGATTACGTTGGTAGCTATGTCTGTTGTGTCTCTGGATGCTACCATGTGTCCTGCTGACAGTGACATCCTTCCCTTTGTCTTATCAGAGGCCTCTCTATCTTACTTCTCAGCTGTCTATGCATATCTTTGCTTTCAAGCACTTCTGTACCACTCCTGGTCAGCCTGCTCCTAACTTCCATAAAATTAACATGTCTTTAAATTCTTGAATGGAAACTATTGCTGTTTGACTTAAGAGTCCACTTCCACATGTTTCGTACTATGGAAATTTTGTATTTAATCTTGACTTTTTAAATATATTTTTTTTAATGCTGTGATAGTTAGGACACTCTTTCTACCCTTTCCCTCACTGGTGCCCTCTTTACTCTCCCAACTTACTGAGGAAGTCTCTTGTTCAGATGTTTGCACTTCTGGCTTGTGTCAGGAAGGAGCAACAAAGAATGTTTAGAACATACGGTCGCTGTGCGGAATGCTGAAGCCCTTTTATGCTATTTCTTACAATTATTGGATCATGTGGCCTTCCTTTGGCTGCTTATGATATTCCTAGTTGAAATTTTAAATTTAAAATTTTCCTGGCTAAGAGACTTCTGTGTCAGCCAGATGGGAGTATTTGATGGCAGATACTAGTAACAGACTAAAAATAAGTCTTTGCAATGGTGGTGAATTATTGTCCCTTTCCTCAAAAGAAGCTCTGCAAAAATGAAAACTGTCTAGTGTTAAAGCGAAGGTGATTTTGGCTGTGTTGGCATGACTTACCAGTCCCGTTTTTTCCTTTGGACCATGTTTGGAAAATGGCTCCATGTGTTATATACATGTGTGTGTATATGTATTTTTTCCAAGCGTATTTCCTATATTACTGTATTTCTTGCTTTCAGTGTCATGGCTGGAGAGCAAAGGAAATGTCTATACCACAGTGAATACTATGCAGTTCAGAAAGGATGGGTTTTTTGTTTTGTTTCTGGGGTTTGTGTGTTTTGGTGTTTTTCCTAGAAAAAAAAGTCAAATTAGCCTTGACTGTCCTTCTAAGTGTGTATGTGAGCTTTTTGCTGTTAAAAATAAATGAGCTTGTGAGATGGTGGAGGGTCTCCAGGGAGGCCTACAAGTATCAGCAATGGCCAGTACTGCTTATATTCTCTTTTGCTAATAACAGTAGCATAGAAATAATAATGAATGCTGTAACATCGGGTTTTTTAAAACTTGTTTTCCAGACACCTGGGGATGTAGGTGCTCTACGATGGCTTGGCATTTGACTTGCCTCATTAACTTCCTGCTTCTTAAGGGATCAGATTTTGCTGGCTTAGACTTCAGATAGTGTTAGAATCTGATACAGGGGGGCATTAGTGGTGTTGAGTAGCCATCTGCCCACCATTCCTCCCATGAAGGGACCCTCTATCCCAGCGGAGTCCACTCTTTTTTTTTTCTCTACCCTCGCCTTCAACAACTTTGCCAATGTTTGTTTGAGATGAGTGCAGGAATGGCTGCTCTGCCAACAATCACAAGTTCAACCATAATTTGCTACTAAATTATGGTAGTAACAAACATTCAGTGCTGGTTGACAGTGTTTTGAGTGTTTAATATTTCAGTCGCCAGACTTCAGAATCTTGCATCAGTGGCCTTAAAGCTTTATTTGTTTGTGGCAGCACCAGTTTTAACAGTGTTCTCTGAAGGAGAGAGATCTCATGTTCTGCTCACATTCCTTGTACCTGCCCCTATGATAGGCTCTGTCACTAGAAGGTCGGGCTGACTGATTCTGTGGAGGGTCAGTGGAAGATAGTTTCATAGCTAGAAGTTCTGGTCACAGTGCTATTCCACAGAAATAACTGTTGATGAGCATGAAGAAGCTGGCAGCGATGAGTGGGATCTACATGTGGGATGTTCCAGCTTTGGTGTGCTGGATAAGAGCAGATGGTGGAATAGTCATACTCGGTCATCTTCCCCAAGGCCTCTTAGGAGATAGCTGTGATGTGGATTAAGCGCTGAGGTCGCATTTGGTTGCTGTCTTCCTCGGAACTCCAGTAGAAAAAGGAGTAACTGGTACCGCTGCACGGGTACAGGTTGTAAGTATTTGTTCAGCGTCAATTTAAATTTAGGACTGTAATCCATTTTCTCTACTGTTAAATAGGGAATACTGCAAAGTGCTAGAACTGTGCAAAACACTTGTCAAATATATTGAAAGAAACAAACAAAGCAAGTGGTAGCTTGTTTTTTCCTATAAAAAAGGTTTGTTAATCCTTCATAAGGTGTAACTGTACTTGGCTGTCTGCCAGCAAGCTTCCCCCATATGCAGATGAGTTATTTCTGAATCATTTGGGTCATCAAGCAACCTCTGTAGGTAAGGAAGGGTAAAAAATATCTTAGGATTTTGAAGTAAGAGTAGCTTTAGTACTTCAGCTTGCTTCTCGAGTTCTGCTTCATAAATCTGACAACTGCTCTGTTTTAGGGAGATCCAATAACATTAGACCCATGAACTGACTAGAAAGTGGCTCATGCTAGTTAGAAATCATAAAAAAACCAGGGTTTTAGTTGTTCTAATGGTAGAGTCAAAGTAATTTATCTAAGGAACATAACGCATTATGTTTTGGGTTGTATTCGTATGCTGCGTAATACAGCCTCTTGACTTGAATTCCTTGTACCAGTCTGACTTCTTGCACTGGTTTAGCATAAGAGGAGGTTTTTCATAGGCTTTCCCCCACCCCTTGCCATGTAAAATAAACATAAAAATTACATGTACATATAGCATTGCAGCTTGATAGTTGATTTTGCATTTATGGTTATTAAAGTTATGTTCAGGATTTCCCATCTTCCTGGACCACTGATGTGGTGACATGCTGTGTTTCATAACACAAGCCATCTGACACTTTTGTGGTGTGATCTGACCTTTAGGAGTGGGGCATGTCTTCCTCCTTCAGCAGGAGGGTGTAAAAGAAATGAGAATTCATCTTATCCCACATCATAGATACAATGTGTAAATCGGTGAACTTTATAACTTGAACCTTAGAATTCTAGAGCAGTCTTCACCGGAGAGAGGCATGTAGGAAGTCTCTAGTTAGCCTAAACAAAATCTAGTCTATGCTTTAAGGACGTGTAATGTTGCTGCTTAACAGAACTGAAGATATGTGTTTGCTGATGTAAATGCTTTGAAGAGCCCTTGTAGATCAATGTAGAGTAGATACGGCTTAAATAATTTGTGCAGTGCCTTTAAATTGTAAACACAGGTACAGTATAGCACTTGAACTATACTTCTTGTAAAAATTATTTTCCAGCAGGAGATAGCATGAAAGTTAAGATATACTGCCTGTGCTGAAAAACGTGAATGTGTTAGTGAATAACCCAAGCTTTTAAAATAGTCATTAAATAGTTTACAAGTATCTGTGTATCTTAATAGGAGGAGACTAAACTGAACAGGCTAAGGTAGACAGAACCACTTTTATTTTTACTGTAGAAGCAAGGGAACAGTGATTATCATATAATATTTGATGGAGAATATTTATGCGAAGTGCCAGGCCGATGCCATCTTTGTTTCTGTGCTGTCACTTAATATGCAGTTCTACAGTGTCACTTAGTGAAATATAATTACACATGCACAGACCAAGAAGGTGTTTAAAAAAACACAAACAAAAAAACACAAAAAACCTGCCAAAGCCCAAACAACTACATCTAATACTAGCACCAGTTCTGAAACAATGAATTTTAATTGCATAGAACTCTTGAAGACTTTTTGAAGTTGCATCATCTTAAAATTACTATGTAGTTAAAAAAATCTTAGAAAATAATAGAGTATTTAAATAAGTATTGTTTATTTGTGATGTAGATGTGGATTTGATTTACAACTAGATGAAAGATGTTAAATTGCTATTTTCAATTTAGCATTAAATTTAAACTTTGCAGCAAGAAATAAATTTGCTGATGGTTGAGTTGAATAAACTCCCTTGAAACCTCTCTCATAACCTTAAAACTTCTGCCGCCTTGTCGAGGTGCTGAACCATGGAGTCTAATTTTAGATGCTCAGATTTGAAAAATTTGCTTAAGCAAATAGCATTCTGTAAAATTAATTCTCATATGCCAATAGGTTTGTATATGACTTCTGTTTTTAAGCTACTCTTAAGTTCATTGCATTTCTTGGCAAAATGCAATGTATTTTTATCCAAGGGTTTCAGATATTGAGGATCTTAAATCTATTTTTTTAATGAAACTTAGGCTAAAATGTTACTGTTTAGTATACTAATCAGTATCCAAGTCTTAACTAAAAATGTGGAAATTTTTTTAACACAGAATCAGAATTGTCGTCTTACAGGTACAGTGTGAATTTCTGTGTCAAGGTGAATTTGCAAGCTAAATACACAACAATTTTTTTCTTATTGTACTTAGAAACTCAAAGTACTAAAAATATTTGAAAGCTGAATAGAAAGTCTTTATTTGGAACACCAGTTTTTTGCCGTTCACTGTTTTGATCAATAACAATTTAATTTATAGTTAGCGTTCTTGGAACAATCACTACTAGTCATCTTAACTTGGATGTCAATTATCTTTTTTATTCCTAAAAGCAATCTGTAGCATATTTATAATTACAGTGAAGTAACAAAAATAAGCAATAAAGCTAAATCTCATCAGTTGATTTGTCAGCAATTTGTTAGCCCTGTATTACATCCCTGGAAAGTTTTCCCCCAACTTCCTTTCAGGAAACTTTCTTCTCATATGCATAACCACAGAATTTTGTGTTCTTTGATATCTCATAGTTAATGTATATTTATTTTTTTTAAGATGGTATCGCAAAAATCCAGGCCTGATTAACTTGAGTGTTAAACTAACCCCATTGTATTGCCTGAGTTAGCGTCTCCACTGTTTGGTGTGTGTGGGATGTAATGTTTTTGTTTCCATTGAGCAAAACAGGGCTTGATTTTAATTGTAAGTATTTGTGGGCAAAAGCAGTAGTTAGCATGTACTTAAAGAAAAAGCTTGAAAAGAAAGCAAGCTTTTTCTTACACTGGCACTGTTGCTCAGCAGGATTTTTCTCTATGCTTGCAGGTTTTGACTGAACTGGGTTTGACAATGTCAGGCTTTGGCAGCATAAGTGACTTGAGTTTCTGTTAGCTCTGCTGCAGCAGTCTGGTGTGAATGTGAGAATGGTGCCAGTCTTTGCTTAAGGCAGAGCTGCGGAAGATTTGAGCTATTGCATTAGTGATGGTATCTCTCATTCAGGAGCACAATAAAACCACTGTCTTTTTGCTTTTGTTGCTGTTGCTTGTGTAGTGTTCAGGAGGAGGAAAACAGACCGACCTGTGAATGGAGGGGCAAAAAGTAAACTAGAAAAGGGTGTTGGGAGGAAACAGGAAGCATGGGTTAAAGCAAGAGAAGAAAGAACCTGAGCTGGGGAGTTCAGCTTGAAGAAATCTAGCTGTTGGGTAGAAGTTGTAGTAAGAATAGACTGAAGTGAGGGAGGAGTTGGTGGGAAAGAAAACTACAACAGAGGGGCCCAAGACTGAGAGATGAAAGGTAGAGGCAAAGGTGAACAAGTTTGGGGAACTAGTTTAGCATTTTCTAAAAAAGTCTAATTATGCTTTCATAAATTTCAATAGAAAGGATCAGAATGAGTTGCCCTGTGCAGTTAGTCTCCCTGAAAGCTCAGTTAGACTTTGCATGCTGAATGCTATTTTGAGGTGAGCTTACACAGCCTTAAGTTCTTTAGCAGTACCTAAATGAGTGCATTTTACAGAGATGGCGCCTGAGTTTAAAACTGACTTACAATCACTTTGAACATTATAAATGTATAATGACAGATTTCCTGAATACTGACTAAATACTTCTTGCTTCTTCTTTTAGACGGGGCTTGAATCCACCCCACAGAGTGAAGTCAATTTCAATGACTACTTTCACACAACAGGAAATAGAATTTCTGCAGAAACATGGAAATGAAGTAAGTATCATTTGGAGAATATCAAGTGGTTTGGGCACTTTAATATTAAATTAAACTTTAAAACACTACTTAAGGAAAACTTGGCTTTTTGGTGGAAAAAAGAAGTATTTTGAAGCCAACATCGTCTGAAGTGATGCTTCTAAAGAGCTTGTTTCACTTGGGTAGCTTATCACCATAAAGCTACATGTTATTGCCCAGACAATCTAGATTCATATGATCAGTGTTTCTGAATTAGTTTTTCTCTAGCTTTTGCGTAAGGCAACATGCATCTGTGTTGGTTTTTTCTCTTGCAAGCCCAGACCTTGAGACTGACTACAGCAGAGTTTCCTGAAAGAGCATACCATGACAAAAACAAATTTGTTGCTTATAGCTGTAGTTCTTCAGAGTAGATGTTAAAGTCTTCTAGTAGTCTCAACATCCTCTTTCTTTAATGAAAGTATATCAGTGTTGAAGGTTCTTGAAGACAGCAGGGAAAGGGAGAATTTTTTTCATCTAAGGATTATTATCTATTAAGTGTCTATGTTTAGAGTGGCTTGGGCATCTTTGAAGACAAGAAGTTCTAGCATACTGCCTTTTTGGTCTTTTTAATAGATGAAAACTAAATCTGAGGTAAATGTTGGATTGGCTCTGTGGGGACACATGGAGCACATAGATCCTGGACGTGGCTATTGCTGTCCTCAATTTGAGGATGATGTGTTTATATTTTAATACCATACTATAGCATTGAGGATTTTAGAGGAAGCTTTTTCTTTGGTTCTGAATTAGAAAAAGTTCTATTTCACTTTGTTTGCATCTGTATTCTGTTTTAGAACTATTGATTGTAGGCTACAGACTGTCTTATCAACGTGTTCTTGTGAAGCTTTGTAGAGATAAATCCCATCGTTAGCGAAAATGCTGATACATGACGTTCTTAAGCTTGGCCCATTCATAACTGTCAGGTTGAAGAATGAAAATAGAAGCAGCAATTTCCTTTTCTGTCCTGGTAAATGTGTGTTATTTGTTGAAATGACTGTTAGTGGATGATTCCTCTAGACATGTCTACAACAAAGTCTAAACTCCTCCAGACATCATAAAATACTCTTAATGGCTCTGACTGTTTTTTTAAATTGTTTTGGCATGTTAAAGCTGTATAACATTGCGTATATATGTATGTACATATGTGTGTATATACACATATAGCATATTGCTGACTTTTTGCACAGGGAGAATAATAACAAATCTTTCATGGATTTCAATATAGTATGTTGGAGTCTCTTTCCATAAGATTAGATTGTAAACTCAAACTTTGCTTTAAGCTTCACAAGTGTAAAGGAAAATGTGTGTGTGTCCCCCCCCCCCCCCCCCCCGCATCTGTTTTCATTCAGTTTTTCATTGAATCTGCAATGGCTAGAGAATGCTACTGGTTTCATTTTTCACTGATTTGAAGCCTTAAGTGATCCCCTATTAGTATAGTTGTCCTTCTCATTACAGACCTGACTAGTCTGCCAATCATAATGATTTAGTTGATACATGATTTAGTATTGACATAAAAAAATTCATGTCTCTCCAATGCTATACTATGTTTGAAAAGCAGGGGTCTTTGTGTTTCTAGTACTTATTCCTCTAAAGTCTTGCAATGATTTAAATGAGTTACCTCATAAATGAAGGTGTCCTAAGTTTAATTTTGGGTTATTGGATAGCAGTGCATTGCCTTAATTCTGAAGTAACACTGAACAGATTTATAATCGCAGATGGTAGATTTAACAGGAGCTCAAATACTGAACAGAAATTATATTGGTTTAGACACTGTTAGAGATCTAAAACTTAGTTAAACATGTTTTCACTTTGTCACAGTGTATGTTGCAGTAGTTAATAAGCATTTTGCTTTCTCTTGTTGGTACTGGACTTTGGAACACTCACCTGCAGATAAGATAACCTGTTGGGCTGATTAAGTTCATCTGACCTCACAAAAAAACTTCTTCTTTGCTTATCTTGCTTTTCAGTATAGGTGGCTCTTGTGTATATAAAGAAATGAAATTTTCTAGGATAAACTTGTTCAAACATGGAACTGTCCAAAACTTTACTTCGTTTCACACGTCCATATTCTACAGTCACTAAATGGTTTAGGTGTTGTAACATTCAGTTGTTTCCATTCTGCAGCTCTAGATATATATATAAATCAACCTTTTACAGTCTAGTATGTTTAACTTCCATTTTTCTGTAGTTTGTAAAATACTCTCATTCCTACTTTGTCCTCCCAGTCTTTCTCCAGCATGGCCAAGGTCTCTGTGGTAAGCTTTCTTGCTTCCAGATGAGCAGATCATGGTGTACAACAGGGAGCTTGTTCTGAATAGAAAGGAAGACAGCAAGAAAGCTTCCCTGAGATAAAATAGTTATTAAGGTGGGGGTGAGTCCTTCCTAGAGGAAGTAGTTTTCCACTCCTTCAAAGAGTATTGTATGAGGATTATCTAATTATCTAAGTTATCTAATTAATTAAAAAAAATTCCTAATCTCTGATAGAATAATTTTTCCCCGGTTGTCACAAAGTGACATCTTTGACAGACATGGGTAAAACATTCAGTTAGTGAAAGCCTTCCACAAAGCAACTGCTTTGGGAAGAGATTATTCAGGTGTGAGACACCATCTCCTTCCCAGTATATACACCTCCAAGGAATGTCTTTCTGGCACAGGTAACTTGAACTCTTTTTTGGATGAGTTTTTACTGCTTAAAATACAGATTTAAACCTCTTTACTGTACTAGAAGTCATCTGTGTTTTGGTGTTGCTTATTCATCTGCAACTATAAACAGAAGTCCGGACTCTGGTTTTGTGTAATGTTGGGGTTAGCTCACTTTTGCAGCAAGAATGGAGACATCTTCAAGCTGATGTTCCTTAAGCTCCTTCTGAAGTCCTTTTGAAGGATAAAGGCAATTCTGACTCACTGGGTAGGATTTTCCCCATCCTCATTATCTTCATGAAGAGAGGTATTTTCACACTGTATTTTCATGTTAGGAATAATGAGGAGAGAGTGGTATGGAGAAGATTCTGTTTGAATACTCATAATCAAATGATGCTAATGTTGATTAGGCCTCTGATTCAGTAGTGCAGTGATAGTAGAAAGTGAACTCACTGCAGAAAGTGGAGGTGGTACTCATCTCATGTTGCGGTTATAGCTGTGAATATTTATTCAGAAGCTTTCCCCTGAAGCTGAAAGATAGTATTATGAGGCAAACCAGTTACAAAGTTAACTTTTCTACTACACTTTTGAAAAGTTCCATATGTTTTAGAACCTTTACAAATAGCCTAATACGCATATGGTGAAAGAAAATGATTTGGTTAGTCTCGGATTTGGAAAAATCTGTTCACCTGGGGGCAAAGAGCATGTTTACCTGAGCTAATGAATAGAATACTACGTGGGTATGCTCAGCTGCTTGTAATTACCTTATCAGTGCTTAGTTTTGGTTTTGTGCCAGTCTTTCTGACTCTTGATAGTACCTGTGCAAGTGTTTCTTACCACTCTAAATTCCAGGAGAACCTACAGTTGCAGAACTGCATGGGTCTTGTTCAGAGCTGGTGTCTGGCCTGACCAAAATGCTTTCCTAGAATCTGCTTTAATACGAGACATGCCCTAGAAACCTTGGATTGGAAAGAGCTGCCGAGTCCTGACAGAATGCGCTGTGCAGTCAGGTGTCCTTGTAGTACATCCCTGGTTCTGCTAATGCGATATAGAGATACATGAGCTGATTGTGTATAGAACAATGTCTTCATTAGAAGGATTTACTAGCTTGGACTCTGTGCTTAGGAAAACAGCTATAGTTTCTGGACCTAAACTTGCTTCGAAATCAGTATACTGGTGGTATAAAATTCTTTTAACCTACAGAGATTAATGAATAATATTGACATCAGAAGTGCTGAATTACTAAACAAAGCTATAGCTTGCTTACATAAGGGAACTGTTTCCAAATCCTTCTTCCTGTGGTGAGTGTTATGTTTTGGAACATAGTTTTGTTGTGTTGTAATCTGTAGTTCTTTGCACTGTCAGCATTACATTTGGTGCATAACTGAGGATGTTTTATTGGGGGGCAGAAGAAGAAATCTAATTTGGTATTTACCAGACTCCTGAAATGCAATATCTCATTAGAACTTTTTAAACTAGACTGACAAGTGTAATTTCTATGCAATGGTATGTCTGGGTCTAAACAAGAAGTGTTCTGTTCCTGTAGGTCTAGTGGTGTTTTTTCTAGTTGAAATGCAGCTTCTACCAGCAGAAGAACTTGCCCTGTGATAGCTTTTCCTTGCTGTGCTGCCTTCACTGCATATGAGAGAAGGTGGCTTCATGAGCAAAAACTTAATTTTGCTGCCCAACTGAATTTTTATTATTTCTAACTAGCACAGCCATGCTAACAGGAGTTTCTAAAGTATGGTGGCTCAATGTGTTGTCTAAGCAGAAGGCCTTTGTCTCTCCCATATCCTTCTTCCCACACACACTGGAGATCTGTATCAGTGAAATAGTTATGACATGGTAAAGTGTTGTTTGCTAGCTGAAATATTTAGCACTGAAATACAAATAATTGAAATTGCAGATTGTCAGAGGCCTTCTGCAAAATTTGATGGATGCTGCTGAGTGAGGGTTTTTTTTCTTCATTACAGTTTTTTAGTGTGCCTGTCCTTCCCCATGTTCCTGACTCTGTAAAAACATACACAAAAAAAGCCCCAAAACATGACAACAAACCCAGAAACTAAACCAAAAGCTAAACATCTGTGGAAAACAGGTATGTTTATGTTCGTGTCTGCCTTTGAGCCCTGCCTAGAACTCCTGAAGGCATGAAATGTTACTATGAGGCTGAGTTTTAAACTGGAAGCCTTTCTGGTCAGCTTTGTTTTGTGGATTACCAGATGTGCAATGAATAGGATGAGTTCTTTGTTCCTTTTGTGTTAAAGCAGAAAACAAGGGTAATTACTCAAACTATTGGACTACAAATGTAAATAGTGTGTGGAAAACAAGACAGGTAAATGCAGTTTTTCTAGGAAAAACAGTTTCTCCCTCAAATAGAATAGCTGTTGAGTGCAGATGGTAATGAAGAGAAATATAGGTAAAGACTTTTATAACATACAATATGCACTTGGCCCAATTTCTCCTTTCAAAGATATATTTAAGTTATGGCAACTCACAGTTTCTGCCTTGCTACCTCCTGGGTTTTTATTTAGGTCAGGGTGAGTAGGTTGAAGCTGGTTGTGATTCTCTTTCCCTCTTTGATTCATGTTGTACTTACTGATCTAATTCTGAACTTCCCAGTATCTAGTTGCTAAATGTCTAATGGCATCCCTTGCAGGATTGGAGCCTGTTGGCAAAGAACAGGTACTGTTCTTCCCAAACTAGTTGTAAAAGGATTCTCATGAGCTTTCAAATTTGATGAAGATAACTGCTGAATCTTGTTTTCTACTTATTGTTACCTGACAAGATAAAACTTTGCTTTGCCTTGTTACTTTGCAGCTCCCACAATGTAGTAGAGGCAGGCGAAACTTCAAAGTCTTGCTTCTGTCAACCCTTCAACAAAAGTAGACTTTCAAATGCTGCATGTGCTTAATCATTCTGACTTCAATGCTGTCTTTTTTCGTCTTGCTGCATTGGTGAACCAGTGGGACATGGACTAATTATACTTTTCGGGGACAGTGGACAATGATTATGGATTGTTGGATATGTTCCACTGTTTCTAGGGGCTTCCACATAACTTGAATGTTTACTCTTGGCTCCAGCTTGCCAGGCTCTTCTCCCCTAAGCTGAGCATTTTGTTTAGTAGAGCTTTGGTTATCAGAAGGAGGTGTATAGCAAGGCTTCTGGTGAATGAACAGAGCTTTTGAGCAGAGGCTTATTTGTGCTGCTGTTGCAAAAAGAACAATATTAAATGGCTGAACCAGAGTGTTACCAAGAAGATGGTGCAATATAGAAGGATTTCAGAAAGCTGTAGAATTTTTAGGCCTGGTACCTTAATAGTAATCTTGTGTAACTTTGTGGTGAGTTGGGATGCTGCCTCATCTATTATCTGTAAAAGCAAAGGAATGAGTAATTTGTTTAAAGTGGACCTTAAGATGTATCATGAAACTTGGGCAGTAGTATTTTCTGAGTCAGCTCTGCAAATCTAATTTATATATGGAATAGTTAGAGTGGAGACATGTTTTGAAATATGTGCTCTTTGGGATATTAGGTCAAACTTCTCAAAGCCTGCATTGTTCCGAATTTTTGCTTCTTTTGAAAAATACTTCTTTGTTTTCTCAAATAGTGTTTGTATTAGAAAACTAAGAAGAAAATTTCATGTTTAATAGAGTGACTGGTTGCTTAAAGCTTGGTTTTGTGCAGATTTATATGTCCTTTATTGCCTTTTTGCACTTTTTTCCCCTTGTCCTGCAAGTAATGGCTGGGCAAGAGTCAGCACGTGCTGTGCATAACTGTGTGCTAATTTGTTCAGGTGTCCTGCCCAGGCAGCTGTCAGGCCAGACAGCGCTGAAGCTCATGTTGAAGGATTGGCAGATTATTCTACATATCCACTAATTTTTTATAATGATTAATCTTTTAGTATCTCAAGTGCTGTCAAATTCGGATAGTGGATTTAAAAGCTATGAGTAGTGGGGAATAAAATAATTGGGGTAGCAAAGATTTAAATGCTGAGTGATCATGCCCCACCATAACTCAACAGCAAGTTGTATGGCATAAATTTCCTTGATCTTTATCATAAGAGTAACTTCTAAATAGCTTTGAAATAAACAAAAAATGGTGATGGCCTGATCAGTAAAAATATTCACATTTCTCACAGCAAACTCTCTGAACAAATTTCAGTACTGTTAGTGACTTATTTTAAGACTGTGGAAAGATAACTGTTTCAAAAAAACAGTTGTATGATGAGGTGAGTTCTGTCTCTGGCAATATTTCTTTAAATTTCCAATTTTTATTTCATCCTATGGTATTGCACAGCACACTACCATTTTCTTCTTTGTAGATAGCTGAAAATTGTGTATTATGGCTCACTTGAAGCATAATCAATGCAGTATTGTGGATCCCTGTCAAGTCAGATGATAGTAACAAAAGTATAGCTAGAAAGAGCAGACAGGTCACCAGCAAACAAGGAAAGACAACGGGCCTTTTATTGTGTTCTGAATGCTTGCTTGGAATGGCTGCTGATGATCAAAGCATTGTGTGGTACTTCATACAGAAACAGACAAAACTGTGCCTTTTAATAGTTTCTTGTGTGATATTAAAGCTTTAAAATTTGGCTTTCTAAAGGACTTGTCTGTAATTAAGCATTGTAAGAAATCGTACTTTCTCTGAGAACTTCTTAGGTAAAGAAACCTATGTAAAATTTTAATTTGCATCTCTGGTGTGGTAAAGTAAACGTTCTAACCTGTGTTTGTATAGCTACTGCTGTCAGACTCTGTTAAAATGAGAACTCCTTGCTGAAGCATGTGCAGCCAAGTCTAGGTTCTTTTGCTTGGTGGTTGTGTGTTGCCCATTAGTAATACTGTTCTCTCTGCTACCAGTAACAGAGAACCGATAAGCAGTGCCCGGCAGGTTTAAGTAAGTTATAATAGTGACTTAAGGCATATTTCAGTTGTTACTGCTTTTGTTCTAAGTATTTGGAAGAAATTAGTTGCTCCAGGAAATGCTTTTAGAAGCCTGCGCTCTGAAGGTTTCCAAAAATTGCAATGCAGTGCAAGAATTGATGCCCTTAAGAAGCTTGCATCACTTTAAACCAACAGTGCGTTTAGGCAGTGCAGTCCTTCATACCTGTTTGCATACTCATAAACTTATCTACTATATCTGCATAGCTACTAAGTGATCTAAAGTCACACAGGACCTTGTTTTCAAATTTCTTGTAGCAATCGCCTGTAGTGGTCAGGAAGCTGTAAGACTACTTGACGTGGAGGTGTTTTTTTTTTTTCTGGCGTCCTCCCTCCCCCGTCCTTGAATGCTTACACACTTCAGGGTGAGGATGAAGCAGAAAAGTGGGAGGGAGAAAGGTGAAAAACTGGATTGTGGTTTGGCTGTTGCTGTGAGCTGATCTCAGTACAGGTTTGAGTGGTACTAGTGATACGGTAATTGTGATGAGTTTCTTTGATCTGACTTGTTTTGGGTGGTAGGAGAAGGAGGAATAATTTAATGGATTGATATGGGTGGGGAAGAGGACCCCCTCTTCATTTGCTAGCACATCTTAGGCTGGATGCAAACTGATCATAATATAGCCCTGAGCATTATTCTGGTAGGTGCTGGGATCAAGTAAGGGCTGTTCCAACATCTGTCTCTGCTTCTCTGAAATTAGGCACAACTCTTCTCTGTATTGTTTCCTGTTGTTCCTCCCGATACTGAAGTTGGGGGTGTCGTGGGGGGGCAGGGTGGGAGG
The DNA here is from genome assembly GCF_949628215.1 of Phalacrocorax aristotelis. Taxonomy (NCBI): domain Eukaryota; kingdom Metazoa; phylum Chordata; class Aves; order Suliformes; family Phalacrocoracidae; genus Phalacrocorax; species Phalacrocorax aristotelis. The sequence goes on from NC_134282.1 coordinate 11,187,812, forward strand.
GGACTGTTGTAGACTTGGACACCACCAACTCCTGCTGCCAGGTATTCTGTAATTAGCCATAAGCAGGACTTCTCTTCCTCCTAGCAATCATGTGCCTACTAGTTGGTACAGTTATACTCACAAATCTAAGTATAGAAATACTACTGCTGGCCCACATCAGACTATTGACTGCAGATATTTAAAGCTATACTGATAAATGTTCTGACTATAAATTTTGTCAGCAAAAAGTAGCGCTTATGTGAAAGATTACCGCTATTAAAATAGCGCTTCATGCTATTGGCTATTATTTTAGAACAGACTTGCGACTTTTTTGACTGAATTTATATCTTCTAACTTTGTATGAACAAGTATTAGTATTAAATACCTTCAGTTTCATTTAATCTACTACCATACCGCAAATAACTGTTTAAATTTGCAAACTCAAATTAGTGCGTAGAACTTAACCCTTTTGTGGAGTGTAATTGCTGAATGAATGCTGAATAGCTGAGTGTATTTGAAGTAAGAACTACTGAACTTATTTTTAGATGAGAGTTTAAATCACTAATTTGGAGCTATCCTTTGATAGTTAGATCTGTTTCCCATTGTGTCTCTAGTGAATAGATGACAGCAAGGACTGGAGTGTTGGACATACAAGCAGGCTATATAAAATTGAGACATCGAGTACAAAATATATATTTACGCTGTCTGTCTAATCTCTCTAATCCTAAGCAATCTTCGAAATGACCTATAAGATAACACTTGATAACTAGTGCTCCTGAAGATGCTACATTGCTGCAAGTTTGGTGACATTAGCTGGCCAGGTAGAGAAGAAGAAAACCTCTCTGGGGAAGATGTAGTGGAAGTATTACAGCTTCTACCTTGATTTGCCAACGTTCAGGGCAATTGGTTTATGCAGCTCTTGCTTGTCAGCACATGTGCTTCCTCTGAAGGTCATGGGGACAAGGCTGAAAACCTGCCACTATTGCAGGGAGAGAGGGCAACATTTGTAGGGGGCATGTAAGAGGGATGGTCAGGACTATTTCAGAAAGCATGTGGGAAGAGAGGGTATACATCATAAAAACAAAGCTTTTTTGACTCTGCTTCTCTGGAAAAAAACTTTTAAAATGGTAAGAGTCTTTTTCTGGAGGGTAGCTAATGTTTGGTATATCGTTTGGGTACATAGTCAGGTTACTGGCAGAATAGTCTTAAAGTGCTTAAAGAAAATATTTTAAGTGTGGCAACTCCTGTGTCTTGTTTAGAGAACAGTCACGATTTTCCTCTTGTCTTGGTCAGGAAGCGAAGCTGAACATACTGAGAATTTTGTAATTGCTTCAACTTTTGCTTGCTCGCAACTACACCTAGAAAATTAAAGCAGAGCAAGAATACTTTTCCCCCTTCTTTCATATCTTCACTCAAGTTAAGTGTATATGATACCATAGAAACTGCATCATGGTAAGAAAGGCTGTTTTTTAAAAAGTTCCTATACTCAAATAGTAATTATAAATACTAAATGTCAGATCCTTTAAAAGCTACCATCCGGGGCTTATGGCATATAGAATCTGTTGAAACAGTTGAAATACTGAAGTACAGGTAAGGGAATATGTAGAATTAGATGAAGAAGTGTCTTAAAGATCACAAGTAGAAATCAGGTGCATTGCCCCTTCACCATCAAATACTGTTTTGCAAAATATTTGTAGTATGTACTCATGAAATTGGATGCTAGCATTTGCTTGTCCTGCTGTGACAGATGGTCTTTCAGACCGGTACATGGTGCACCAGTAAGTTGTTAAAGCAACTCAGTCTGGAACAAAAGATGTGCAGCCGCACACTTTTTAATGGTTTCATGTATTAACAACTGTAAACTTAAATAGGTTTTCAATGAAGGTATTTTCTCTGATTAACCCATGGTTGTGTTTTTTTATAAGGTGTGCAAACAGATTTGGCTAGGCCTGTTTGACGATAGATCATCAGCAATTCCAGACTTCAGGGATCCACAGAAAGTAAAGGAATTTCTACAGGAAAAATATGAGAAGAAAAGATGGTAAGATAGCTTTACAATTACAAAGACTACATCTATGACAAGTGAAGATGGACAGTTATCGTGTTTTTGAGTGTGCTTTCCTTCTTGTGTGCTCAGTAGACTAGATTGCACAGCTCTATAAAGTAAAACCATTTCTGGATTTTGTTCAGAGCTCAGAGAAGACAAACTATTTGAAGTTTCTCTGTGTAGTTCATAGTGATGGAACAGAAGTGGCCTAAGGGGATGTCAACAACAGTGTAAAGTAAGGCATTTGCAGGCTTTTATCAAGAGGTGGAAACCATGTGGTTTGTGCTATAAAATATTGGTAATTTGGAATTCTAGTTCATTTTTAAAAAATATCTGGCATATTTAAATAATGGGTATTTTGCAAGCTACTGATAGGACTTTTTGCAGCATCAGTGGTTAAAATAGCAAAGCTGAGATCTTCCAGTTCTCTCACTTGAGTCTTACGAATGTTGAACAGAGCTTTTCATGGTAAGCCTCTAAAAACGTTGCTCTCTTTGAATGTAGGTATGTTCCTCCAGAGCAAGCAAAGGTGGTGGCATCAGTCCATGCGTCCATATCGGGGTCTTCTGCTAGTAGTACAAGCAGCACACCTGAGGTGAAGCCACTCAAATCCCTCTTGGGAGAAGCTGCACCCACACTGCACTTAAACAAGGGCACACCTAGCCAAGTGAGTAATGACAGCTGAAGAGCAGAGAACTGGTCAGCAGTACTTTTTTTTTAGTGGCACATGAGTTTTTGACGTAAGAACTGTTGTCTAATAATATGATCGCTAAAGAACTTTATTTTATGTATTTTATTGCAGTATACAGATGTTTGCAGATCAGGTTCTAAATTAAGTTTGTTTCTATTGACAAAATTGATTTTTTTATAGTTATTTTCAGTAAGCAGAATCTTCCAGTGTGATTGACAAGTGTAGTTATGAATATCTTTTGCTTAAATAGCTTTAAAACTTTGAATCTAATGTGATATGTTTTTATGTTTCCTTTTTATTTAAAAAAACAAAGGCTGATACTGTTAACTATGAGATTCATGAATATGTGGATGAAAAGCATGCATGTTCATTATTACTTGCTATGAATTCTGGACCTGTCTTATTAAGAAGCTTTCAGGGAGTGTCTGTATGCTGTTATATAAAGCCAAACAACACTATGTACTTAGATTTTGGAGGGAAGACAGATTTTAAAAAATGTTTTACCTCTAGGATACAGGCAGCTCTTGAATGGACCTCTTAAGACTCAAATAGTAGAAATCTGCAGCTTGCAGCCTTGCTATGGAATTCTTCATTTTTTTTCTCCTATAGTGAATTCTAAAGACTTTTTTTCCCCAATGCAGTGAAAACTTCAAAGCCACCATAGTAGCATAAATATATTGTCTTCCTCATACTGTAAGAGGAAGGTCTGTGATGTATACAGCATCTTGAACTTCAGGAAAAAATAGCTTGTTAAATATGCGTAGTCTATTCTAGTATTTTCAAAAAATCAGTTTGGTAAAATATCAGCTTTTTTGTACTAGCTAATTGAAATGTTGTTTATAGTCTCCTGTTGTAGTTCGATCTCAAGGACAGCAGCAACAAGAAAAGAAACAATTTGACCTCCTCAGTGACCTTGGCTCAGATATCTTTGCTGCTGCTCCGCCTCAGTCAACTGCTACAGCAAATTTTGCTAATTTTGCACACTTCAACAGTCATACAGGTAAGTATTCTGAGCAGCGTATCCATTTTAATAGTGTAAAATGTAATTTTAATTTTTGATTACTTTTAGTCTAAAACTTATTCACGAGGTATATGTAACTTCTGTGCCTTGAGATTGTTGTATTGCTCAAGATTTCCTTTAGATCTTTATAAAGAAAGGTTGAAGACAAAGGCTGATAATCCCGCTTTTTGAAGCGGGAGTTGCTATAGCTATTTTCTATATGTATGATTAGACTGTTCCTGCCTACTACTAGAACTTTAGATTCTTCAGGGGAGAGAGTGAGAGGATGAGTAACAGAATGTAGGGAGAAGCTGATATTAGACCTTCAATTTTCTTTCTGAAAATTATTAGGAAGAGCGTTCATAGAAAGAAAGCAGATATTAAGGATATTAAGGGAGTTCAAATGTATTGACAATAACTGTCAATTTTTTAAAAGGAAAAACAAAGGCTTCTTCAGTTTAAAGAATGACCTCCTCTTTGTGTGTGTGTCTATTTGAAAACTGAATACTATCTGTGTGGGTAGTATTCTGTAGTTTCAGGAAGAATAAACAAGCTTTTTGAGCATATGTATTGACTGAGGGTGGGGGTAGGCCTTGAATTCTTAAAGAATGACTTCAGTAAAATATACTGAGCCCTCAGGGTTTATTTTCAGCCAAAGATCTTGAGCCATAGAAGTCTCTCCTAAAGAAAAAGTTGATTTTGTGGTCACTGAACTATGTTGTTGCTAACTTGCATTGTAATTGTGGGAAAGTACCTTTGCCTGCCTTGTCTGAATGGGCTTTTCATCTAGTTTTTCTGAGAGAAACTGATGCTGCTAAGCCAACAAGAATAAGATTTCTTGCAAATCAGTCCTGAAATTGTTAACAGCTGGGAGGAAGTGTGATGGAGGGGACTTAAAGCCCACCCGGGGAACTGAGCGAAGTATCAAGGCTATCTCAGAGTTAACTTCAAAAAAAAGTATGTTGTCAAATAGCTGGCTGAATTCAATAATACAGAATATGAATTGTTGTTGCAGTGGATTTGGTAGAATCCTGAACATAAGTTTTCATGTTAATCATCTTTTTGGAGGTATATTTAACTGGGAGACCTTGTACAACATTGGCCAGTCAGCACAGTGTTACTGAAGAGGCTGCATATCTTTAATTCTTTCTAATAACTTACTCTTTCCAAACTTGTTGCTGAATGATTCTGTATTTATATACCTGTAATTACTCCTCGTGGGTTTCAGGAGATGGAAATTCCATTAAAGCAACATTTCAATACCATGTTCCAAATCCAGGTAAAATTTCACTGCACCTCTGTTGGGTAATTTTTAAAAGGATAAAAAGCAATATGAACGCTCAAGAAAAAATATAATCTTAAAGTCTTAATTTCTGGTTGAAATAAGTGATGAAAATCAAAACTGAGAGGAATGCTCAGCTGTACTGACTTGTTTTCTGTTTCAATAATTAACCTTTGTGGTAATTCCCATTACTCCTTTCCATTAGTTTTAGAACCCAAAACAGTTTCAGGGCGGGTAAATCAGTTTCTAAAAGACAAAAATCTAATTCTGAGCGTGTGGTAGTTGAATGTGTATTGCAGACTGGTTTATCTGAAGGTGTTTTCTGACTTGTAAGGGTAAAACATTTCTAAGGCTTGTGCTATGTGCAGTAACCACAGGGTAGTGTTAACTGAAACTAATAATGAAATGTTATAGACTCTTCCCTTTGGAACACAAGGAGAGCTGACCAGTCTGCCAGCTTTGGCAAAAATGAGTTTTAAATGCTCATTCAAGGAGCTGTACAAACATGTAATTTTTGTTAGCAATCACATGCTACAGCAGAGGATGGAAGAACTTGCACTTAGTGCAGCACTACTTTTGCAGTTTATGGTCCAGTGTTCTTGTTTTAGGACTTGGTTTTAGATATGCCTACAGGGAATGAACTTTTCTCTTTCCCTTCATGTTCACTATGATTAAAGAAATCACTGAAGAGCACCAGCAAATTTAAGGTCTTCCAGTATAAGTTACTGTTTCTGCAATTAAGGCACAACCTGAGTGCAGCAGCTGATAGGAAAATGTTAACAGACTTGTGCTGTGATCTGTAAAGTGTATATGTAAAGCTTGAAAATTATGCAGGAAGTGCAACTTCTGATGTGTTCCTTTTTTCTGAGTTTTCTAATGTTCTAAGCTGGCACAGGATGTTGTTGCATGTTGAAGGGGAAACATGCTGACCTTATGTTTACTGTCTATTTAATTTACAAAGTTCCATAACTTCTGCAAAATAATGATATTTTGAAGATGATGGTAGCTGTTCTTTGTAGTTGACAGACTGGTAATGGTAACAAAAAGATAATTTTTAGTATGTAGACTTTCCATTAACTAATGGAATAGAAGACCTGCACAAAAGATCAAAAAAAAGCGTAGTGACACAGCACAATGCTGTGATAGGTAAGAGGGGAGAAGAGGCTTTACCCAAAAGAAATAAAATAGTACGACATAATTATTGTCTTCTGGAGAATTATTTTCAATTTTGTAGTTGAATATATGTGGACTTTATTTAGGTTTTCTTGGCTTTGCAATGTTTCATGCCTTTATTCTACCTAGTGCAAACCTCAGAGAAGAAACTATGCAAAGATTGTAGGGGCAGCTTGCATTGCCGTGGTGCTGTCATACTTGAGCCAGCTTTAGCCAGCTAGCTTTTGTACTGCCCCATTGGTCTGCAGTTACAACAGCAGTTGTAAATCTGTGCCGATCTGCAATCCACTGCAGTTCCTTAACTTAGGGTTGTTCTTGGGTTTCCCTGCGGAGAGCTGCATTTTGGAATTGTCAATCTACATATTGTTCAGGTACAGAAAGTACAAGTTTTACCTGGTCTTTACCTTTGTGCCGCTTTTACATAAGTTTGAACTTTACCACATAAAATAAAGCAAGATTAACATCTGAATGCTCTGCAGAAGAGTCCACAGCTCTACGGTTTTAATGGGGGTCCACTTGCAAGTCATACTTTGTGTCAGCTGATTGCAATAAAATTAAGTGGCCTGTAATATAGTATGTTCCAGTTTTTAATCTAGACCCAAAAAATACTTCATTTAAGATTCGTGGCATTATAGTCTGTTTGTGTGAGTGGTTAAAATAAAAAATTTTTTCACATTTCTAGGAGCGATGTTTATGTACTTAATCATATTTGGTCAATTAAATGTCAGTCTTCATGTAGCCCCTATCTAATTGATGCATCAGGTTTAAAGCAATGCTTTCACTTTAAAGCAAATTAAATTCTTAATCTATTCCTCTTAAAAAGCTCCTGGTTTAAAGACAAAACAAACAAAAACCCAAACTGTGGAATTTGGAGTTTCTGTAGAATGGTGTTTGAACCAATACAGAGGGTATAATAGAAACTATTTTGCCTCTGTGTCAGCTTTTTCTCCTTGCACACTTTAAAGGTGACATTTTAGGACAGAACTTTCTTGAGACCTTGCTTTCTTATTGGTGTTTTTGTTTGTTTGTTTGGGCTTTTGTTTTGTGTTCCCCTTCCCCTGCTTGCTGACTTCCGTGCTGTGGTGGGTTGACCTTGGCTGGCTGCCAGGTGCCCACCAAGATGCTTTCTCGCTCCCCCCCTCAGCAGGATGAGGGGAGAAAATACGATGAAAAAGACTTGAGTCAAGATGAAGACAGGGAGATCGCTCGCCAGTTACCGTCATGGGCAAAACAGACTTGAGGAAGATTAACTTAATTTATTGTCAGTTAGTGATAGAGTAGGATAGTGAGAAATAAAAACAGAACTAAAACCACCTTCACCCCTTCTTTCTAGGCTCAATTTCACTTCTGACTCTTCTACCCTCCTCCCTGAGTGGTGCAGGGGGATGGGGGACGAGAATTAGTCAGTTGATAACACTTAATCTCTGCCATTCCTTCTTCATGCTGTTCCCCTGCGCCATTGTGGTGTCCCTCACCTGCAATAGGCTACAAACAAATGGATACAAATAGATCCTTCAAGAACTGCTCCAGCGTGGGCCCTTTCCGTGGGGTACAGTCCTTTAAGCATGGGCTGTTCCAGCATGGGCCCCCCACAGGGTCACAGGTCCTGCCAGGAGCCTGCTCCAGCATGGGCTTTCCACAAGCTCCATCTTCCTTCAGGGCATCTCTGCCTGCTCTGGTGTGGGGTCCTCCATGGGCTGCAGTGTGGATATCTGTTCCACCATGGTCCTCCATGGCTGCAGGAGGGCAACCACCGTCTTTACCAAAGTTGTCTCCATGAGCTGCAAAGGGATCTCTGCTCCAGTGCCTGGAGCACCTCCTCCCCCTCCTTCACTGACCTTGGTGTTGGCAGGGTTGTTTCTCTTGCATTTTTCTCACTCCACTCTCGCACAGCTGCTACACAGTGTTTTTCACCCTTTCTTAAATATGTTACCACAGAGGTGCCACCAGCATTGCTGATGGGCTCAGCTTTGGGCAGCAGTGGGTCTATTTTGGCTGTCAGAAATGGGGCCAGCTTCTGATCTTTTCCCATAGGGGCTGCTGCTACAGCCCCCTGCTACCAAAACCGTGCCATGTAAACCCAATATGTATGCACATGTATGCACACTTCTAATAAAAAGTATTGTCAAGTCAAACCTCACCCTCTCTCCCAGTATCCCCTGTGAAGAAATACTTGCGCTTCCGTTTGTTAGCAGCATTGTGGAATACAGTAGTTTTGCGTTTCCCTTTAGTTTATAAATCTGTATTACAGGTGCTTTTTAAATAGAAGTGAAATAATGCAACTTTTTATTAGCATTATGTGGCTATTAAGTAACAGTACTTAAACAATCAGCATAATTTATATACGTATATAATCTGTACAGTGTAATATAATACATAATGTATATACTTATCCTGGAGGGATTCTGCAGATTAAACAAATCCTGACCCAAAAATACAATGCATTGCATCTATTATTCCAGAAGGTGTTTTGTTGGCTTTCTTTAGATGGTAGCTCAAGTTACCTATATATACAGGTTTGGTTTGCATTTGATTAAAAACATTTTTCTCCCTTCTCCCTTATAACAATGTTCAAGACTTTCTGTGGAGCTTATTACTTAGGCATGCAATTCCTGTTGAATCTATGGATGCTTGAACGTCCAGCTCTTTGAAGTTAGATGGGTGTTAGCTTTTATTTTTTCCTATAGTATGGCATGAAAGGAAGGTGAAAACTGAAATTCTATTTGAAACTTCCATAGATTTATGTTGTGGTTACAGTTTGATTGCTATCTGCTTGATATTGGTATTGATTTTTTCCATATTTCTGTACTGATTTAGTTTTCTAAAAGATGAATTTTTCAACAAAATTAACTTATAAACCTAGCCAAAACTATTCAAGTTGTTGCGAAACTAAATTCACCCAATGAAGAAGCTCTTTGTATATGAGAAGTTCAAATCATCACTATTTTACAAGAATACCTTCTAGTTTTTAGTCTCAAAGAAGTGTTCAGTTAGTCAACAAATTCTCGTTTTAGAAACTAGCATTTAAAATGATATGTGGTTTTGATTCTATGGGTATATGTCAGTATTCTGTACTTTTGGGCTGTTTTTCCCTGACCAGCCACCACTGCAAACACTCTAGGGTTAAGCTGAACTGGACTTCATCAGGTCATGCAGTTGTGAGTAGTAGCATATATGAGGAGAAGTAGCATTAACTGGTACAACTCCGTGAAGGTGATTTGCAAAAGCTTGTTGAAAGACAACTTTCAGTCATAGAATATCACATTTTTTCATGTAAAAAGAAACTACAAGGTAGGACGTAACCCTTGGAGGCTGTCATGATCATGAATTCAGTTAATACATCTGTTTTTGTGTTTATTTCTCATATCCATTAACATGTTTTGTTCCTTTGCAATTTACAGCGCAGAACTCTGCAAGTGCAGGTTTTGCAAACTTTGATGCATTTGGACAGTCTAGTGGCTCGAGTAATTCTGGAGGTTTCCCCACAGCAAGTCAGTCTTATTTTCAGCCCCAAAATACAGGTAGAACTCCTAGCACTTTTGATTAATACTTAATTGAAATAATCCTTACCTTTATGTTGGAAGGTACTTGAGTTTATTTCTTGCATCTGCTTGCTTTAATGCAATCAAGCCATCTGAAGCTCTGGGGAAACTCAAAATTAATTCCTTCTGTTTGGTGTTGATTTTCTTTTTTTTTTCCCTAATGCTACTCAGAAGTCTGATTTGGCACTATGTGTTTGTTAGCTCTACACCTGAAATAACTATGAAAAAAGTAAACCATACTTGCTTTTGAGAAATATTGAATTGACTCTTTATCTTGTAAGAGAAATGTTTCAGTAGACCCAAAAGCACATCACAGTACCAAAAACAGGGTGTGTCTGTGTATAACATATGCACACACTGCAGTATGCTTGACTTCATGTGTAGAGCCTATTGCTAGGATTTGTTTTGCTTTCCTTTAATTTGATCGTGCTTTAGAACTTCTGCTTGAGCTTACACTTGCTGTTTGTCCAGATCTTTGGCTGACTGACTTTCTTTTCCTTTTTTTTTTTTCTTTTGAGTGTGGTGTCGTTTTAAACTTTTTTTCAAATTTTCTTTCTCCCTCCTTATGTTAACTTTAACCCACACACAATTTCTGGCTGTCCAGCGTTCAGAACGCTTTCATCTAGCTGCAGTTTTGGTGAATTTACTTCAGCTTTTCCTCTCCAGGCTGTACACAGTAAGTTCCACGCAGTGGAAAACTCAGCTTGCTACTTTTTATGCCATTGTAGTATAGCATTTTCATTCCTACTGTTGCATATGTTTTAATTTCTTGATTATGCTATTGAAGTTGTGTATTCTGTAGTATGAGTGGAATCCTCAACCGTTATAAAATGTGATATGTATGCTTAATGGAACAACTCATCTAAATTTAAGTATATGACCTGCCGAGATTAAATTGTTTGGACACTGAAGAGATGGAAGCTCCTGGTTTCATATTTGAACTGAAGTTCAGTTGTATGGACATCAGTAAGATTTTAAAAATTGATTTATGTATCTCTTACATCAGTGGAGACTTGGTATAAAAAGAGCTGTGCTGTGTCTTCCCCCTCATCACTTTCCTGATTGGATGTAGTCTAAAAATCTGAGAACAGAGAACTAAACTATCTCTCTAAACCTTGGCATGGAATCATACTATTTTTGAAATCCTAGGCACTGTTTTTTTTCTTGGAACAATGACTGACATCTGAAATGGTTCAACATTGTACTATTAAGTAAATGCAAATAGTAGCTATTCACTAGAACATATGACACAAAAATGAAGCTTCTGTATTTTGAATATTAAGGATTCAGGCAAATACTGATTTTTTTTTTTCTAGCAAAGTATTATGGCTTAAATTACTTTAACAGCTAATAAATAGCATGAAGTTTTTCCAGACCAAATTATGACTGTGATTTAAGCTGTTGAAGCTTGATGGTTTTTTGTCCCTGATCTGCAGACTGAAAAAATATTAAAAAATTATTTTTTATGATGACCCAATGTAACTTTGAAGGAAATGGGAAAGGGTCTTAAATGTGTGGGATGGGGTAGGGGAACATGTTGCCTCATGTAACCACAAAGAGGTGGGATTATTGTGCTGTCAGTTAGAGTTGAAGAGACTTTCTCTAGCTTTGGAGCATTGATGATGTTTAACTTTGTTACAGGTGGAAGCGCTGGATCGGTGAACGCTAACTTTGCTCACTTTGAGAACTTCCCCAAATCCTCCAGTGCTGATTTTGGAGCCTTCAATGCTTCTCAGAGCAACACAACAGCAACTGCAGCCAGTAAAGCTGCAGTGAATAAACCGAACCTCCAGTCAGCTGATAAATATGCAGCTCTTGCTAATTTAGATAATATCTTCAGTGCAGGGCAAGGTATTAAACTTCATTTGTTGACTTGCTAATTCTCCATGTGTATACTTACCATAAGGGTGGCTGTGCATCTCAAAATGGTAACTGTATTTCAAAGTGTCCATTCTTTAAGTTACACTGGCATGAAATTCAACTGGTATCCTTAACATGTAAGATGTAAGTTTTAAGACTAACATCGCGCCGAAAGGATGTCAGCAGAATACTGCTTTTTGGAAACCTACTTGCTGCCAAGATGAATACCTCTAAGTGGAAATAATTATTACTGCAATAATAAAAATGTATAAAAATATAAGTATGTATTTCATATTTGTGCTAAAACCTATAATGGAGGCTCTTGGAGAAGTACAGTTGTTGCAGAGAACTGCCAGGGTAGCTTTCCTACCTCTCTGCCACAAAAAGAGTTGGCTTTAGTTTTTTATAAACTAGTAGCAGTGATACTTGGATTTAGTTGATTTTAAGTTAAGGAGAAAAAAATTAAAGAACAACTAGGTTTTTCTTCTCAAAAGGCATATAAAAACTTGGATTGGTTTGTAATGTAGATGTTTGTTCTGAAATGGATAATTTGAGGGTATGTGTTCTGTTAAATTTTTTAGTTGAAAATGATGGTAGTACTGAGTCATTATTTTCCAGGGAAACCAGAGTCTCTCTGGAGCTGCAGAATATCTATAAAAGGATGACACTTTTCTAGTAGCTAATGGCTGATTAAACATCTCTTTTTTTGCTGTATGCCATAGTGCATATTTAATTTTTAAGCCTGAAGCTTAAACTGTCCATGAACTTTCATTTAGTTCTCAATGTTGGTAGGGCAGAAAGTGAAACCATGTTCATCACTTTTAATCTGATTTCTTTCTAGGTGGTAGTGAGCAAGGAAGTGGCTTCAGTACAGTGGTGTCAGCATCAGCAGGTCCTGCACTATCAGCCCCAAATCAGTCAAGTGCGTCTTCAGACAAGTATGCAGCTCTAGCAGAATTAGACAGCGTGTTCAGCTCCACAGCAACCTCTAGTAACGCATATACGTCCACCAGTAACGTTAGCAGGTACTTTGTTAGGTACTTTCTACACTGACCTCAGCAATATGCAGAAAAGCAGCTCAAAGTTGTTTCTCAAATCTGGTTTAATTTCTTATCTAAATAGGGAAATGTTGAACGACTTTAGAGGTACTACTGAAACTGCATCCTTTCTTTTAAATAATAGCAGTACTGTCTGATAGGATATTATAAGAGAAAATTAAGAATACCTGCTGTCAGCAGAATTCTGCACCTTTCTAGCCATTACATGCTAAGCTGTTAGATGGTAACACTTTCCTGTACAGGGTATTTGCATGCATACTGAAAATCATAGCATCATCCCTGGCAAAAAGAAAATTCAGATAATTATAATGTGAATGGTCCCAACTACTTATCTTTTAGCTCATTAAAGTAATAAATACCAAACGCCTGTTATAGCTCTGCTTGGTATTGCGAACACCCCTGAAGCTTCTGCTTTGCAACCTTTATGCTGATAGCCTCTGTTGAATATTCTTTCTCCTGCTTTTGGTGGAGAGGACTTTTCATTGCTCAGCAATAGTTACAGTCTGTGACTCTGGCATCAGGGGCTTAGTTCCTGGCAACCATGAATTATATTGCAGTTTGCAAACTGCATGTAAGCATTCCTTTTCTTTTACATACCAACAGTAATAATTGTAAGTTGTATTTAATTGTTAAACAAGCAATTCTGACTTCACTGAATGTATGAATTATTTTCAGCAATGCTTTTGGAACAGTACCCGTGGCTGCTACTGCACAGACACAGCCTGCATCTTCAAGTGTGCCTGCTCCGTTTGGAGGTATATAAGTGTTACTAACACCCTTTGTGGACTGTAAGCAAATATCTTACTGATTTTTAGTTGATAATGCTGTACTTTGACACTAGTGATATTGAAGTTACTAAAGGGTCAAAAAAGTATTGTTGTGATGCATTTCAAATTAAGCATTTTATCAATTCCTAATTTTTCATGTAATTTAGATATTTAGATATTTATGTATCTGTATAAAAGCTGTATAAACTTCATGTGAGTCAGATTTGCTACTTTTAAAAGACTATATTAAATGAAATGTTTTTAATCTTTCAGCAACACCTTCCACAAATCCATTTGTAGCTGCCCCTGTTGCCCCAGTGGCACCTTCAACAAATCCATTCCAGACCAATAGCCGAGGAGCAACAGGTTAGGAAAAAAACCCAGAGTGTTGGGGAAACTTTCAAGACTTGCATTGATTCTTTTTTTCATAGTGTGTAACTTTGTTCCATATAGGTTTTCTATATTATCTGTGTCTAGTCTATTTGACATGTTGTGTGTGTGTGTGTCCAATGTAGAGTACAATGTTTATGAATAGGCTGCCGAAATCAACTTATTTTAGGTAAGTGATGTTTTCTTATTGAGCTGAGGACACTGGTTTCCTGTTTCTGGCCCAATCCTAGGATTTCAAATGGTGGCCATGAAAAATGTCAGAAGGATCTGTTTAAGATCTTCTAAAACTACCTAAGCTACCTGTAGTCTGTGTATTACGAGTTGACTACCCTCCAAGACTGTAACTGTGGCTTTGAAGCATCCTTCATCGCAGGTTGTCTGGAAATCAGGGATCTTGAAAGCCCTGCTGCTAAGCTTGTACACTTGCTTTTTTTTTTCCTCTCTTTGTTTCAAAGCCTTTAAAGCCCTCAAAACCAAAGAGCTGGGGATAGAACCAGGAAAAGACAAGGCTTTTGGGCTGTTAGCTCCTTGCCAGTCCACTTACTCAGTACATTGGTGGTGTCCTTTATTTTTTCTCTCTTAAAACAGTAAAGCACATGTTTAAATATAATCTTTACACTCATGATTTACATAAATTTCTGGGGGACGATTCTGTAGACTCATAATTGCATAGACAAAAACATAACTTTTTAAAAAACAGACTTGTACTTTTCTTTAAAACACTGAACTTGGATTTAAATGACTATTAGATTATGCTAATTTTCCTCTCCAAAGGCACTGCTAAATTTTGGCACTCTTATTGGTTAAGTGGACTCCCACAGACTTAAATCTGCTGATGTATTAATTTTAACACTGAGTTGTGCTTTGCTCAGAGTTTTAGGTAGATTTAATTAAACTGATCAGTCTGAGTTAAAACTGAGTTGATCAAATTCATGTCCTCTGCTGAAATGAATTCTGGTTTCAGTCCCTTTTGAGATATTATGCCGTTAAACTTACTTGGGGCATTAAATAGCTGAATATCTTTTTCCTTATTTTAATCTCATTTCTAATTGTGCTGTTTAGGATCATCATTAAGAACTTTTAGCCTCTTTAGATAAATTTGTTCGAATATGGCAACTCTATCTTTCCACCTTCTAAACTGCTGTCCTTGGCTTGCAGAGTTTCCAACCCTTTGGCAGCTATATATGTACTAGGTAATGGAGATAATGACTATAAGTAAAGATAACATTCTACCCCGTGTAAGGTGTAAACTTGTAGCTTGTCCTTTTATGCTAAGCTTTCTTTCTGCATGAACTTTGCTATTTATTACATGGGAGATCTGTTTTGTAGCGTTTTATTTCTAATGGTTTCCTTAGCTTAATCTATTGCTGGTCAAGCTATGGACAAATTGTTTGGTACACATATGTGTGTATATTTTTGTGTGTGTAAATATATATAAAAAATTAAGAAATAACTGTTCAAGAGTGTATAAATGATTTGACATTGTCTGGTCTCTTTGTGGCTTCCATAAGGCCTCTCGGGAGCAATGCACTCTCACATATTTCCTCAGGCTCATTTTGGTAGGTGGCCACATTTGGTATCAAGTTTCTTGTGGCTAATTGTTCTTGCTTGTAAAAGCTTATTGATAGCTATCTGGTTCTCTGTAGAATTTCACAAGACTTTGTGTGTTAAAATGGAGCGGGTATGGACAAAGGGAGAGAACAACATACATAGACAACCTATTAAGCAACTAAAACAAAACCATTATTGATCTCCTCCATGGTCACAATATAATGCTAACAAGTCGAGTGACTCTTGAAGTTTCTACCAACGGTAGCTTGATGCCTTTTGGGATATCAGTGCTCTTTTTTTGTGTGCTTTTGTTTTGCTGTTTTAGCAAGTTTTCCTGTGGAATGGTTTCTTTGCTATCTGTAACTTGAGAACAATGTTAGTACATCAGTTTTGCGTGTACTTTGTCAGCAGTTTATGTGTGTATAATGTCTTGCCCTTGAGTACTTCAGTGTAATTATCAGTTGAAAAATTTATCCCAATATTCATTAAATATATCATTTTTTTTAAACAGTTGAGCTTGCATAAAACCTAACTTGTAATATTTTAAAAGTCCTGTCTGATGTTCCACGAATAAAATGCCTGGTGTCTGTATTTGTACCAAAAAAAACTTCTATACGCTTCTCCTTTCAAGAATAACTCCCAAAAGACTGAATAATGGTTTTGTTACTACACTTTTGCACTTGATGTGCTCCTGTTTATTTGTTGAAGGCATGTGGAATAGCACACGAGCTGTGTTTTCTTTACTTGAAATGTTCAGCAGAGAATCAGATGAAAAGTTTTCGGGTTTTTTTTGTTTTAAGTCTTACCTCGACAGTAAGAGTGTTTGCAATAGGAACGTTGTGTGCAAATAATATGCATGGTAAAAACTTCCTTAAAGTGACATTAAGGATGGGATGAAGAGAGAGGGGATGCATGTATCCTTTAGCTCTTTTTTTTTACTTGTAACTTCTTGTAGTGCAGCTTGAAGTAAGGAAGATCCTTTCATGCTTTTCTCAGAAGGAGAAAAACAGAGGGGCTTATGCTGCCTGAAAGTGCTTGCTTCTGATGTGTATGGGCTTTTACCAGAAAAACTCTGCGGGAAGTATATGATAACACAGAGAACATAAAAAATAATTTCCTTTTCAGAAAGTATATCTGAATGTGCTGGATCTAGTAAATTTTAAATAATTTCATTCATTTTTTTTAAAGCACAAAAGTAAATTATGCACCATGTTGGTGGTGATCCAAGCTAACGAATCAGTTCAGTGTAGAAGTTGAACCTAACTTTGTATCGTCACTGAGGCATTAGGAGACTTTTTCTTAACATCACATTATAGTAATTCGTCTCATGAAAAAAGTGATTTCTTACAAATAATTGAATATTATTTTTTGCCTACCAGCAGCAACATTTGGTACTGCGTCCATGAGTATGCCTGCAGGATTTGGAACTCCTGCCTCCTACAGTCTTCCTACTAGTTTTAGTGGCAACTTCCAGCAGCCCACGTTCCCGACCCAGGCAGCTTTCCCTCAACAGACTGCTTTTGCTCAGCAGCCAAATGGTAGGTCTATACACTTTAGATAATCTTGTTTAAATCAGAAACATGGAGAAAATTATCTGAGTTAGCAACAATGGGTGTGTATTTATTTTGGTATTAACTTGATAATATTGATAAGGGATTCCCACATTCTGTTTTGGCCCTTTGGCTGAGCTTTCTGACTTGGCTCTGTGCAGTGACATAACTGAATTTTTACCATAATCTGATACTAAAATAAGTATTCCCAGGCTTAAAGGGTTTTTATTCAAGAAGGATTGTTTTGTCTTCATATCTGGAGTGTCTGCAGCAGATTATAACACTTTCGCTAACTTCATAGAATACAGGCAAGAGAAAATTGGAAAGTAGTTTTTCCCTAAATTTAAATGATAAAATAACATTGAAAAAAGTGCATATGTAAAAATTGTAAATTGATTAGTTCTGAGCAGTTGAAAATAAAACAAAGCCTAGCCATATTTTTTCCACTTGCATTCCCGATAGTATTTAAGTAGGATCAATTATCCTGATTGTGCAGTCAAAGCTTTCACTTACTTTTGTGTGGAAGCTGCAGCAAAGAACTCTTTGAAGACTGGTTACTAATATTAATATTTTTACTTATCTTTCCAAGGAGCAGGTTTTGCTGCATTTGGACAGGCAAAGCCTGTAGTAACTCCTTTTGGACAAGTTGCAGCTGTTGGAGTATCTAGTAACCCTTTTATGGTGAGTGCGTTGTTGCATGATATTAATAACTTCTGTATGTCTGAAGGGGCATAATCTGTAACACTTAATTTAGAGACACAAAGGGGGGTTTTTGCTTCAAATAAGGGAAGGCAGCATGTGGATCTCCTAAGTGCAATTCAATGTTATGATGACATGGCATCTTTAAGACTGTTAAAATCAAAACAGAGGTACTTGTATACTATGCTTTTACAGCAGTCATTTCGGAGAACCACAAAAAAAGGCTGCAACATAAACCAGAAAAACTTCCTAATAGGTTGTTTCTTTTTTATGTATCCTGCATATATGATTTATGATATGGAAAAGATCTTGAATATTTTTCTTATTTTTCTTTCATTTTCCCCCAGGCTGGTGCACCAACAGGACAATTTCCAACGGGAAGCTCATCAACCAATCCTTTCTTATAGCCTTATAGACACTTTACCCAAAAGAACTCTTATGTGGTCACATAACATCTCTGCGCCTCTTGCACTGTTGTCTTGTTTCACTGATATTAGCTTTAAACACAAAAGAAGTCTTTAAGAAGTAAAAATAAAAGCCTGCATTGTGTACCTTTAAAAAATTAAAAAAAACCCCAAACAAACCACAAAATCCAAGAAAATCAACCCCCCCCACCAGGTAATAACGTGCAAAACAGAGGGCTGTGGTAACATCCTTGAACCTGTGAACTGGCAGGTAAAAAGTAGCGGTATCATGTATATTAAAATTGGCTAATAAGTTATTGCAGATACCACATTCATTATGCTGCAGTACTGTACATATTTTTCTTAGAAAATAGCTATTTGTGCATATCAGTATTTGTAACTTTAACACATTGTTATGTGAAAAATGTTACTGGGAAATAGATCAGCCACTTTAAGGTGCTGTTGTATCTCTTGGAATGAATGAGCTACATCATTTTAACCATTGGTATTGGAAGTCATGAAGTTAAATTGAAGGTTTGTTCATTTCTCAACACAATGTTTTCCTTTCCTAAGAGCTCTTCTATTTATACATGCCTAAATCTCTAATGTTAGAGGGATATCTGTCTGCATAATAAAGCTGATCATGTTTTGCTACAGTTTGCAGGTGAAAAAAATAAATATTAGAAAAAACAATTGTGTAGCATTATTTCTGTGCAATAACACTTTTTTGTGTTAAAATGTTCATATTGTGAGTCTGATACACAGATGAGTTATCAGAAGCAATATGCTTAAAGGTGAGTTAAGCTTAAAATTTTTGCATGCCTTACTTGGATATGTTTCTTTGTGTCCTAGTGATTAAGCTTGCTGTTCTAGCTCAAGTGAAGTGACCTATTGAACAGGAAAATGTTAAGTGAACTTGGATTATTTTGACAGAATAGCTGTGCAATGAAGGACACTGGAAGCACTGAGGAGAGTAGTTACTTGAGAAATGGTTAGCTGCGATAATTACCCATGTAATTATGGGTAGCTAAGGACAGTCTTTGAACAAGACTTAGTTGTGATCAGAACAGTATGTGTAATAGCAGGCCAAGGTACCACACATGTAACAGCACTCTCTTTATTAAAAATTGATATATATTAGTAAGACCTCTTGTGGAATATTAAATTCATCAATTTTTTTATTTACTGGAATATTTTCTGTCATACTAAAATGCAATTTGTAGAGGGGGCAAAAAATGTCTGGCTTGTCTAGTCTGTAATAGTAAGAAGGTTCAAGAAAAATATAACTTTGCATCAGAGTAGTTGGTGATGGTGTTTTAAAACACAGACGTAACTGGCTTGAGTTCAAGTGTAATATCAGAGCTAAGAAAATAATGTAAATATATTATGAATACAAAAACTGCAAGCTTAAAGGTTTCTGACCAGCCAGAGAACAAAACTCTTAACAGCTTTCAAGATAACAGGAATAAATAAGATCAGCTGTCGCATGACTTTTGACAAAAGGATGTGCAAACCCACTTGAGGCAAATACGAAAATTCTTAAAGGTAAGACATTTCCCTTGTACTTTACTGCCTGAGTGTTAGATCTGCTTATTTCTAGGGGAGCTGAAAGACTCAACCACTGCTTCTAGACACTCTTTATGCCAGTGCTTTTGACTTCTGTTGCTTGCCTATGGGGTGGTAGTAATTTCTATACTTATTTTAAGCTTTGAAGATCCCAAAGCAGGAGACAGGCAGGTTATACAAGCTGCTTATATAGTAGCATTCCTCGCTTAAATGTCTGGGTTTGTCCTATTGACATATTTAAAGTTAAGAGACTTGAAGTCTTTCTTTTCCTTCTGATGAGGACTGCTGGACAGAGTATGGTGTATGGCTTAATTCCCAAGACTCTTTGGGAAATTCACTAAAATCTCCAGCAATTGAGGGTTTCCAGGGTGTTAGCGATGCTCTTGCTTTCACCAGTGTTTTAGCATAGTATAAATAGCTGTAGTTCTTCCCTGTTGTTGACCTTACCTGGTTTGGGATAGTAACACATAAATGTAGTAGAGAGTGGGGAGCTGCAAGGGTTCCGAAGGACTTCTGGAATGCTTAAATATGCTTATTGCAGGGAACTGGACCAAAGCAACCAAATCAACGAGATGAGGAATAGCCTTGTGGAAGAGGAACAATCCTGTGCTTCCTTCACCTAAATTGATGCAAATTAAGCTTTGGGCAAGGGCTAATGAGGTCATCTATTGAAATTGTTGTGATCCTAATGAAGCTGATGAGATACTGAAATTCATTTAAGTATGCAAGGCATGCAGTTTTAGGTGATGCTATAGAAATAGTGGAATACCTTATTTTTTGTAACTAGTTTGAATGCAGAAGAAAGGTTGGCAACTTCTATCATACACAACCACATCTGTTTAGTGTGTGTTCACTAACTTGAAGTTTGTCAAACTCCAAACAAGTGGCTGAAGATCTTGTATTGTTTTGAGTGTCCTTTGTATTGAGCAGAAACCAACACCATACTTGTTTTGTTGATTAGATTTTTTAAATAGCTGTATTTCCAAAATGGATTCTTCACCCATGATTATAAATGTTTTGTCGTAGAAATCTCTACAGTTGTTCACGTAATTGCTCATGCAGCTAGCATAGTTGCCAAAAAGCTATACTTCAGCTAGCTTTTCAGTAGCTTCTTTAGCATTAAAGCACTTGATAACTTTAGCCCTTTTATACAGAAATTAATTTTGGGATCTTCTGGATTAATACTTTTACTCCTAATAGGTCAGCTCTTGTGTGTCAGAAGATGCTGTAAGAGGTACATCCCGAGTTCTAGAAGGCAGATGTGATGCTCAGTTTCCGCACTTCAAAGTTACTTAATGGCTCTAAACTCCCAAGCGCTGTGTTCAAACGAATGTTGAAGCAAGAAATTAATTTGAAAAGGACCAAATTTAGCTAGAATTCCTGAAAAATAATTATAAATGTGGTGCAAGTATTCTGCTTTCTTGAAGGGAAAACTTATTAAGGCATAAAGGCAAGCTCGAGCAGCTTCTAAAAATTATGTTTTTAGGGGAATTAATGATTTTTACTTGTAAGCTGAATTGGAGAAAACATTAGTTCTGACTCTTGGCAAATCTGTAAGTTGTGGTAAAGGAACACACTGGAATTTGCTGTTGTCTGATAGTTGACTCCAAAGTGGACGTTGCTGAACATAGTTGAAAGAACATTCCATAACTAGCTTTAAGTTATATCTAATCTTTAATTTCTATACAAGACAGTCTTACTTAAATACCACCACTTAAAGTGACTCCCCATGGCTTAAAAATAAATATCTAGTTCAGGAGGGTTTTTGCTTCCAAAGATAAGCATGTGGGTCATGACAGTTGTCAGACAGAACTAATGCATATGCTTATCCAGACAGACCCTCAAAGGGAAGTTTAGTGTGTTGTATTCGTATATCTTCAACAAATTCACAGTAAAGCTGTCACTGCATCACTAGCACTTTATCTGTATGTAGTGACATGTTTTTCTTAGTCCTGGAACCTCAGATTTCTGAGGAGTGCATGGTCTGGGTGGAATCTGAAATTACTGCATTTGGCTGTTTGTAAACTGAAGTGACAGCATTGCTGTGCTATGTAGCATTGTAGTAATCCACCTTTGAACATATAGTAGTGTTTTTTGGAAAAAAATGGTTTATTGCTATTTGTTAACTTGCTTCAAAATGCATGTCACAACTTCCAACTGAAAGTCTTAAGCCTTTCTAAAGGTTTCTGTGACAAGCTTTCCAACAGATCACCTTGCTGCTGTGAGGCAACTGCTTCTCTAGATTCTCTAGTGTTGTGGCTGAATTTCAGCTGGCAATGAAGCCCTACCCAGCCACTTGCTCACTCCTCTGCTGGGGTGGGGGAGAGGATCGGAAGAGTAAAAGTGAGGAAACTCCTGGGTTGAGATAGAGACAGATAAATAATGGGTAAAGCAAAAGCCTTGCACACAAGCAAAGCAAACCAAGGAATTAATTCACTGCCTCCCACGGGCAGGCAGGTGTTCGGCCATCTCCAGGAAAGCAGGGCTCCATCATGTGTAACAATTACTTGGGAAGACAAATGCCATTACCCTGAAAGTCCTCCCCCTTCCTCCATCTCCCCCAGCTCTATGTGCTGAGCATGACACCATATGGTGTGGGACATCCCTTGGGTCAGCTGGGGTCAGCTGTCCTGGCTGTGTCCTCTCCCAGCGTCTTGTGCACCCCAGCCCCTCACTGGTGGGGTGGGGCGAGAGGCAGAAAAGGTCTTGACTCTGTGTAAGCCCTGCTCGGCAGGAACTAAAGCATCCTTGTTATGAACACTTTTCAGCACAAATCCCAAACAGAGCCCCATACCAGCTACTGTGAAGAAAATTCACTCTATCCCCACCAAAACCAGCACATCTAGGAATTTTTGAAGGTCTTAAACCTATGACTAAATTACCTTTAATTGAACTGTTACCTCTACTGTGTGTTTCAAAGGCTGTGTCCTGTAAGTTGTTCTGTTGTGAGGTTCAGGCATCTGTATTCACTTGCTTGTGCTTATCGAGCATTAATAGATCATTAAATTTTAGTTTAAATAAAAGATTGAGGGTTGTTTGGTATTAGAGCTACTGGTGAAGAAAATAGGCAAAATGCATCATCCTATTGATGAAGCTCTTTGTGATGTAGGCTTGTATAAACAGCCTGTTTAACCATTGATCAGTGAAATTGGTTGAGCATTGTTTCTCCTAATTCATTGTTCAGATGATGCAGCCTTCTGTCCTGTTGCTTGCGGCCATTCTTCTTGTCTCCTTTGTTAATGATCAATGCTTTCACCAGCCACGCTGTTATTTCTGCATTTGATAGAGATAATGGTGTATATGCTTCTGATCAGGAAAATTCCAGCTATGACTGTGAAGTAGCTGCCATAAATGAGAAACTGGGAAATGGAGGTGGGGAGGAAGGAGAGTCAAAAACTGGTTTTGCTGTTAGGTAATAACTAAAGGGGTGTTCCTCCATGGTCACCTTCCCTTCCCTGTCACCCATGCCCAAAATGATCCCATCTTGAAAGGATTCAAGAAGTCTGGCTGCTTGCCTTCATACTGTAGGAAGTCTGTGGTTGTAAAAGGAGGGGGAGAGAATAAGGGAGGAGGACAGCTGCCCTGCGCTTTCTGTCCCTTCTCTGAAAAGGTGAAAGCTGGAGGCTTGGACCTTGTTCAGTATGTACGTTTAAATTTTAAATCCAGAGATTTAATGGGGAATCATGAGATTTGTTAATTTGCTGAATTACAGTAACTTAAAGATTCATCCAAGGAAACTGTCATTTAGAATTACTCTAGTAATAGACCCACAGATTGCGCTTCAGCTTGCTTCCTGCTTCTGTTTAGGGTATATTGACAATAAACTTGTGAATAGTAAGCCTTTAAATACAAAAACAAAATCAACCACCACGTGAGTAATAGGTGGTGGTCTTTCCCTTCTGCTCTATGAAAATATTCTTAAAATTATTGGAGAAATGCAAAATTAGCAGGACTAGAGGACAAGTAGGTTGTAGCTACTGCCAGTTCACTTTAAACCTGTTTTCCAAGTCAGTAACTGTCCTAAGATAGCCCATTCCCTAATAGCTTCTCAAAGGCTAATATTGGAGTAGAATCCTCTTTTGGAGGAGAATAGGGGAACTGAGTGCAGTGTGAGTAACGTAACTTACCTGAGTGCTGATATCCAGTCCCAGACCTCTTGAATCTACTACAACAATAGTTAAAATTGTCTGAATCACCAGTGCAACAAAGTTGTTGAAGCCAAACATCAAGGCGTAACGCTCCATGCTTAGATTGACAGCGATCTGAAACCTGAAAATGGATGTACAGGTTGGTTAAGCTATGGAGAACATGGAGGCTTGCAATTGACTTATGTGAGGAAGTTTGGGCACACGTTAATGTGCACAGTGGATTTTTCATAGGATAAAGCCTCTTCAGTCTTGGCTAATAAGCTTTACCAGCTTCATTTTGGCAGAAATCCCTTTTTTTTTTCTGGCTTCAGCACTTCCATGCATCCTACTTACTTTACTTATTTGAGTGGATATTTTTGTGAAATAAAGACCTATGTATGTTTATTTGATCATCTAAGGAATATTTGTACCTAGATCATTGAACAGCCAAATGCAGAATAAGGTAGTTTCTGACTTGGAGTAACCTACTGTAATGGTTAGGTCATATACTTTTTTTTAATAAACTAGATTATAATTTTATATAAGCTAGAAATAGTACGTGCTGTTGTCATGACCTATTTAAAATCTTATTTCTAGGAAAAATTTCAGTAAAATTGATAAATTTAAAATGTGACACTGATTTAAATCAATTCAATTAGAACAGTTGTGTATTATACTTACGTTGCTATTGTTATAAGGAGCATATAGCATGCTTTAAACACAAGGTAACCAGCATAACATGCCCAGATGTTGTCAGTAAAGCGCATGAGAAACAGAGAACCAGCATCCATTGCAGAGAAAATTCCCAAAGCCAGCTCTCCAGAAAGATCCCAGTTTACTTTGACATATCCAACTGCCATGGATGTTGCTGAACCTAAAAATTTGAAAGTAATAATCAAAACTCTGAAACATTATCATCCTGGATCATGCCAGGAGCTCTTGAGACTGTTGCAGCCACAATGGGCTTTGTTAACAGTGTGGCTTATGTTTTGTATTAGTGGTGTGGAAGTCTTCTGTTTGGTGGTTTGGTGTGGGTTTTTTTGGGTGCGGGGGTTTGGGGTGTGGTGTGTGTTTGTTTTGTTTGTTTTTTTTTAACCTTGCTTGCAGAGCCTTTACAGAGAAAGTGCCTCGTGCCTAAGGCTGGAGGCAGCAGTGTACGGTTTATTGTTACTCCATTTTTTTGAAAGCTGTAAGCAAAGAGAAGAACAATCCCACCAAGCATTTTCTGCCAAAACATGCATAATGGAGCTTAATTCCTTCATGTAAAGATCGTTATGAAATTAAAATCTATTGCAGTCCTTCATGCTTTGCTTTTTTTACGAAAGCATCTTTTTCAGTTTCTGGTGAAAAATCTTATGAACTGTATTTGTCAATAGCTTATTGACCATCATGTATAACAAAAGCCCTTACTTGAGCGTCATATGGTATAACAAACTCCAGTGCCTTGATTTTTTTTTTTTTAATATCTGGAATAATGATGAGGTTTACTTTTCTCTCCATATAAATTCTAGAGAAAAACTGTTTACTGCTGCAAGAAGGTTATCCAGCTATGGTTTGGGGGTTTTATGCTTCTTTAGCACAGGGCCTCCTGTAGGTGTATGAAAGCTCGTTGAAACACAATATGCTGTAGTAGCTCAAATGCAAAGAGAAGTTTTGGTCCAGCCAGGTTACACAGCAGCGGGTTATGGGAGTCCAGAGAGCGCCAGTTGCCCAGATGTTTTCAGGCAGGCTAGCGCACTAGTACAAAATTGAACTTCATTTACTGGTTGCATGTGCTCTTCATCAGAATTCAGAAGGTCATAGCAGGCCTACTCCTTTGGCCTATCACTGCTATATCCAGAGGTTCCTAGTACTGTGAGTGCTTTCTGTACTCTGAAATAGTATCAAGTGCCAGAGGGTGCAAAAGCAAGAAAGCCTTTGGGAATACTGTTCAAGCCAGCAGTCTGAGAAGTTTTGGGGTAGCTTCAGTAAAATGCATTTTAATGCTGATTGCAGGGAGGAAGAGGAATCTGAGAGTTCCCTGTAGAAATGTGAGATAAAGTTCCTACTATGAAGGAGGAGATATAACTGTATTAATGTGAGCTTAAAAATGAGACTCCATTGGTATTGCACAGCTATTTAAATGAAGAAGTTGCACTTAACCCATATGCTTTCTGTTCTGTAGCCAAAGAGGAATGCCATTTGGATGGACCAAGTAACTGTAATGAGAATCAGTATCGGTGAGGTTGGAAAAGACCTCTGGACTTTTTTCTAGCACTGCTAAAAGCAGGGTAGATGAGAGCAAGTTGCTCAGGATGGTGCCCAGGTTTTGAACATCTCCAGGGATGGAGAGTCCACATCTCTGGCCAGCCTGTTCCAGTGTTGAATCACCCTTATAAAAATGTTCTTGTATATTTAAGTGGAACTTTGTTTAAATTTGTGCTCCTTGCCTGTTGTCCTGTCACTCGGCACCACTGGGAAGAGCCTGGCTCTGTCCTCTTTACTCCTTTCCTTCAAGTACTTATGTACTTTAATAAGAAACCTTGTTCTCACAAGGCTAAACAATCAGTGCTTTCAGCCTCTCCTTGTATGTCACATCCAGAGGCAAACTATTGATCAGGATAGAGATGCAGTCAGAGAGTATTTGTTCAGGAGCGCTCATACTGAAATGATCTTGAATCCGCTGTCTAAACAGACCATCTAAAGCAGTCTATCTGTTAATATGCTCTTTTCTAATTTTTAAACCACCTAGCTGAAGTTGTATTTGAGGGAGGAACAGGTGAGGTGTCATTGCACAGGGCTTTTGAACAGCTTGCTTGGGGTTAAAATAATGGTGTAAAACAGAGCTGTGAACTCAAACTCTTAATACTTTGGTGGAATGAGGTGCCCTAAGAAGGAAAACATACGTACAAGTCTTTTTAAGATTATTTTTGAAGACCCCACTGATAAAGTTGTGCAGTAAAAACATGCTTTGCACACTATGTGGGTGTTACATATTGGAGGCTGTTGCTGTTGACCTTGCTCCTCACAGGAAACAAACAGAAAGGCACCAAAGACGTTGCTGAGGAATGCCATCAGCACAGGATGGGTCAGAAGTAGTTGTTAATGATCTTTTACTTACCTAGAAAAGTTGCTATTGCTTCAACAGCTCCATTGTACACTGCAGAGCTGTGAGAGGGGGCTCTGAAGTCCCACAGCACTTGGATATAATTCAGAACCTGGTTAAAGCCTGCTGTAGCCAGAGCCCACCACAGGGACCAGTAGAGAAGTTTCCTGGAGCTGTAGCAATCCCTCAGGTCCTTGCTCAGCTGCACCAGTACCCTGAGTACATGATTCTGGGGCTTGGCATTATCAGCCTGATGTTCAGCTGTCGGTCCCCTGTCAGCAGATACGCAGCCCTCGTCCTCTTGGCGGCCCGGTGGCCTGTCGGAGCTGACTGTAGCCACAACTTTATCTGGTCCCGGGAGAGTTTCTGAGGCATCTTTCCTGTGGAAGAACATACTCTTCTGAGGCATTGGGAGGAAAAATGAACACACAAATGCCAGGGACACGGAAGCCAAAGTAATGGCATTAAGGTGAAAGTAGGATACACCTGCTAAGGAAACCAGCAGCTGTCCCAGCACGGCAGCAACAGTGGCTGCCACAAGAGTGATACTTCTGCAATAGCTCGTCACTCTCTGATAGTGATCGGTGCTGACGACGCTGTAGATGTAGGCGTAGTAGGCGACCTCGGTGGCTGTCACCATTCCATAGAAGAATTCCACCACCTGCATGGCCACCACGCCATGTGCAAAGAGGAGCAAGAGCCACGTGATGATAAAGCTGATGCCCTGGAGGAGGAGGATGGGCTTGTAACGCACATAGTCTGTAATCAGGAAGACTGGGAAAAGGAGTGCAAGGTAGGAGTATGTCCAAACTGGGAAAATCTGGTTTGTAACCTAGAAGAAAATAAAAGAAGAAATATTTTTTAAAAAATATGTCTAAAATTTTGGGTTTGATACTTTCTGATTATAGCATTAAAGGAATGTAGTTGTGATGACAGGAAACATTGAATGATGTGAATTGTGCAGACTTAAACTGCCTTACACTACAAAACTGTAAATGTACTCCTTAAAAGGCAAAGATAGTGACGCTAGGCTCTACTACATAGACAGGTAGACTGGCTTAAAAAGAAATTCTAGTAAAGGCCTATGAAGAAGGCAGATTTTGATGTGCAGCTGTTCTAAGCAGTGATAACAGTGTTTGTGTCAGAAGAAAGTCTGTCTAGCATCAAATGCTATTCTCCACAGTAGCTGAAAATGAATGCCTATTTAATTTTAACTTTTACATGAGTCATTGTATACCTTTCATCACCTCTCTTTTTGTTAGAATTAGAACAAAAATGCATTTGTGTCTTACGATGGGGAACTGGTAAGTGTGTAACTGTTACTATGCTATGTTCACCTTCTACATTATCTTCAAATTTCATTTGTTAGAAGTAAATCAGTCTTTAATGGAACAGCATTTTGATAAGTTTCAGTTGGCCTTCAATGCATAGATGCTCTGAAAAGAATTTTTTTTTTCCCCACTAAACCTGATCTGCATTCAGGTTGGAAGGTGCTGTCTACTGTTGCCACTAAAGCTCAGTGCTTGCCAGGCAGTTTGACTACAACTGTGGCAGGGGTATCCCCTTCTTAGATACAGTCATAGAGAACGGTCCCTTTGTGCAAGTTTGGGGGAGGTCTTATCCAGTAACTGCTGGACCTGCTACGGTATCCGTTCATGATCACTCATTCTCTGCTGTCCTGGGTTTGGCTGGGAGAGAGTTAATTTTCTCCGCAGTAGCTAGAATGGGGCAATGTTTTGGATTTTTGCTGAAAACAGTGTTGATAATGTGGAGATGTTTTAGTTGTTGCTAAGTAGTGCTTACACTAACCAAGGACTTTTTCAGCTCCCTGTGCTTTGCCAGGTGCACAAGCAGCTGGGAGGGGACACAGCCAGGACAGCTGACCCCACCGACTCAAGGTACGTCCCACACCATATGGCGTCATGCCCAGCATATAGAGCTGGGGAGAGAAGAATGAAGCAGGGGGACATTTGGAGTGATGGCATTTGTCTTCCCAAGTAACCGTTACGCGTGATGGAGCCCTGCTTTCCTGGAGATGGCTGAGCACCTGCCTGCCCATGGGAAACAGTTGAATTAATTCTGTGTTTTGCTTTGCTTGTACACGTATGGCTTTTGCTTTATCTATTAAACTGTCTGTCTCAACCCAGGAGTTTCCTCACTTTTACTCTTCTGATTCTCTCCCCCACCCCAGCAGGGGGGAGTGAGTGAGTGGCTGGGTGGGGCTTAGTTGCTGACTGGGCCTAAATCATTAAATCTGCTTAAGCAGTTAGACTAGAAAGGAATTGTTTCAAATGCTGGAGGGACAATAGTAGCTGGTTATCTTTTTACTTCTGAACTGGTACTGGAGTGAGTTGCATGGTGAGGAGCAGGTTCACTATATCTTTCTGGGTGACTTGTTTCTCTGAACTTTAATTAGAATTTTTAAGTGTTTGACTGAAACGTATGCAAGAACCTCACAAGAGATGAGTTTGACTGAAAGAGCCAGTATCTGTACTACACTTATGTTTGAGTTAAGGATTCTTGTTGAAAGCAGAATTAAGGCATCCTATCATGCTATTTGTGTGTTTTACGTAAGAGAGAAAATTTCCCTTTGTAGTTAAAAAAAAAAAAAAAGGCCAACAACCCAAACCATGAATACCTTTTTTCAGAAGAAACCTTGGGTTCCCACTGTGCTAGCAGGTTCTACCTTTACATTTGCTACTGCACATCAGGAATGACTGTACTTCGTATTAGCTGTACGTGGGTGTACCAAGCTTCTGTTTTCTAATTATACCATTAGCTCCATGACTCAGCCACTTGTTAACTATGTCCCCTTTTGTTGGCAAGTGTACTCCTGAAGCAGCCAGTGCTGAACAGAAGAGCAGAGCAAGGAAATCTGCAATGCATGCTTTTTTAAAAATAAATTTAAAAAATTTATATATGAATCAGACCTCCAGAGGGTAATGAACACATAAAACAATCTTGGAATGTAGGTAATAATCTAACAGCTCATAAAGGGAAGTCTGCCTGGTTTCTTATGATTTGCAATCACTACATCACTGTCAGTGTAATGAATTCCACAATAAGTATAAATAAGTCTTAGTGTTGCTTCTCCTTTGGGGTTCTAGGTGGGGAGAGGAACTAGCTGACCAGATTTTGCTTAAAGTACCCATTTCTTAAACATCCACCAAAGTGGTTTCAAAGTCCTAAGAATGTAGGGACTTTAGAGTTTTGAACATTCTGCAAAAGAGGCGAGTCCTTACGCTCTTTTCCAGAAGTATTTTAAATATGAGTCTCTAGATAAAATATACCTGTATTGTTGAACACTTTACCTCTCTTTCAGTTATTGCTGTAAGACATAATGCTTTATGCATTTTAGTTATTACTTAAGAGAATAGTTACATACCTCTTCAATTGTTAGGTTTTTGTCTGGTCCAGTTAAGTAAGGAGTGAGAAAAGCTTCTGATGGCCTCATTGTGGAGAAAAATCCATATGCACAGATGATTAGTGTGGGATAAATCCAGCTGCGGCCTACGGCTCCCTTCCAGCAATCCATAATCTACCTGGAAAAAAAGAGTGGAGAAATAAGCACACCAGGAATTTATAAATATGCTCTTCACAGTAGGTAAAAATTGATTTATAAATTTACTTTTTAACTAACCCTAGTTCAGCTAATGTTTGTTTCACTAAACCTGCCAGTGATCACAGATGCAGCTTGTAAATGAACAACTTGGATCAAGGTGCATTGGTGGTGGTTAACTCCAGTCTCTATCAAAGGCTGTTAATGACGTGCTTAGAATTCATTGGATGCGTCGTAGTGGAAGAATAAAGTTCCATTACAATCTCATTTCTGAATAAATGAGTGGGCAAACTGTGAGATTAAAGCTCATTCTCAGCATGCTCAAGGAGGCTGTTTTTTTGTTAATTTGCAGCCTGAGCGCCAAGTGGAACGACAGGAGTGCAAGCCTTTTTGTAGACAATAAAAGCCACCAGCCAGCTCACAACCCACTGTGAGCTTGGTTTCTTCAAAATACTTTAATACTCATCATATTTCTTGCACTCCTGTTATCTGAGTGGGTAAATAAAGCTGCAGGAAACTATCTGCTTGTGGTACCTGCTCAGACTTGGAAACGAAAAATTTTACTTCACTTTTGAAAGTGATCAAAGGGAAAAGAATGGGACTTGGTTTTTTTTCACTGTAGTTGGCAGCAAAAAGAAGTCTAAAGAGATCTGGGGCTTTAAAGCTGATTTCACTCATTTTGCTTTAGAAAGTCAGTTCCACTGTTCCTGGAAAACAAGTGAAACAAGAATGTTCTGAAACCATAAAAGAATGAAAGCAAAGCACTGACTAATATTTAATCAAGCTGTTACAAGCTATTTCTTTTAAACTATTGAATTCCATTTTATAGCAGGCACTTTATCAAAAGTGCTTGTACTTGCACTGTGAGATTATATTTATTAAAACCTAGCATAAATAGTATGTTGTTAAGGTATTATTTCTATGACCTCAGAGGAAGGGTCCAAAAATCAATCCTAACCCTGAAACTTGATTTCAAGTGATTGCCTCTGACTGTCATCTTACTCTTACAAATCATTGTATCTACATATAAACAACAGCCTGTATTATCCCTAGCTCTTTATATCTGCTTTAAAATCTTTTGATATCTGTTATCTTTTAAAAATAAAAACATGTTAAACCCTGAACTGATTCATGACATCAGCATAAATCTCACATCCCTTCCAAAGGCACTGAGCAAGTGAGAGGACAGCACACTTCCAAATAACTCCAAAGGTAAATTACCTGTCAAAGCTGTGGCTGCCATACATTTGCTGTGGACTCATGCAGTTTCCTCCAAGGATGACTTTCTGTCTTAAGGAAGTCAGAAACCACCCTTTAGGATTGGAGGTGCTAAGAAATTTCTGTCTTTGTTCCCTAAAAGTTCTTTCTAAACTTGATAAAATATTAACAGAATTTTAATAATAATAATAATTCAAAACAGCTGCTTTTGCTTGCAGAACTTGCCCATGAAGATGGCGGGGGAAGCTTTCTCCTTTATAGGTTTTGTCAGCAAACTAATATAAAGATAAAGCTTTAAGACTCACAGTAGCTAATGAATAATAAAAACTGACATGGCAAGAAAGCAATCACTTGATTGCATTTTTGTGTTAATGAACACCTTTAAAAGCTCTGGTCTCTGATTCATGGGTAAGATGCAGCACCCATTTTACATTTTGGGCTGACCCTGACCCTCCCCTGCACACAGCACAGTGGCCTCTGGGCTCACGGGATCTCTGCTGACTGCCCTGGCTTTGCTGGGAGCGCGAGGAGGTAGGACAGAGAATACCATATACTATGAGTTGGCCAGGAATTACTTCTATATAAGGACCAATCTGTCACTTAAGGGCAAATGAACAGGAAAAGAAGCTTCTAATCTAAAAATCAAAACATAACTGCTTTAGAGAAATGTTGCTGCTTTGCATTCCTTTACCCAATTTTTTTTTTTTACTGGACTCCCTATGTCTTCCAAGGTTCATCAGAGGAGGGAGTTGATCGTGAAGCCTGTTGGTGGAATGCGTGTTGACAGTGGGAGCAAATGCTGTAGCCGTGGCAGGAGGGGCCCCACATTACCCAGAGCAGCTTTGTGAGCTGGACAGAGCCTGGTCTTTTTCCATAGCTATGGAAACTTCTCATGCTCTTTCTAGTGTGTAGTACAACCAGGCAGGCAAGTGTTCAGAGAAGCCAGGCTTGCCTCCACCTCCGTCTTTCTTTACCAATGGCTTCTGAGAAAGGAGAGCCACCATGGAGAAGATGTCACTGGGAAGGTCATCTGGCCTGCTGAAAGGTGGCTGCTGACTAGCATTTCTCTGGTAACACATGCAGTGCTTGGTTTGATACCTGCTTGCTTTGAATATGAAGATACAATCTGTTCGCTGCCTTGTTGGCCAGAACCGGCCTTATCAGTTTGCTGGACTGTATCTTCATGGAAGACTTGTGCCTAAAACCACTAATGTTCCAAACATAGTTAGTTGTGTTTAGAGAGGGTTGTAGCTATGGGAAGCGATGTGCTCAGCTCTGGATTTTCACATTTACTTGGAAGCTTTTAGCATGCTGGGAGAAAGATAAGCATGTAATACTAAAAGCTGGAAGGAGAGGTGGATTTGTTCTGTTTCCTTTTCCTGCAGAACTAGAGAGCCTGCGGTTCTAGCCTTGCTCATAACCTGCCAAGCCTCAACTACCTCTTCTCCAAAGAGTGCGTGGGTATGTACATGAACACACAGGTAGATGTGTGCCTCTTCCTGTTTTGGATGGAATCTTTAACTGATTGCTGGGTTAATACCAATTTTCAGCTGAAAACCCAGGGTAATGTAAGGCCTTACCTTTCTTTTGCTGTTGTTTCTGACTCCATTGTGTCATGTCCTTCTTAATACTCATAAGATCTACCCTCTTCCTTCCCTATTCCTCCTCCCCTCACCCAATGTTCCGCCCAACTCCCAACCTCAGAATCTTTCTTTTGGAAATTTGAGAGAACAGGAATACATTATTTTGATTTTTTTTAAAGTCTTATATGTTTTCTGAAGATAGTATTCTCCACAGCTGCAAACCAAATACACTGTGTCTGCTTGGTTCCTTTGCTCCTTAGTGCTATCCCATTTACACGTAAAGCAGTGACCTCTGACCAGCTCAGAATGGAAGAATTTTTATGGTTATTTCTATCAGTTTTTCTAGTTCCCTTCCTGCAGTTTACTACTACCATTTTTTTTAATAATAGCAAAAGGTTTCATACGTTGCTGATTCCTTTCCTTTTGTCAGAAGCTACAGCGAGAAATATTCGTGAACTTTCTGTACCAAAGGCAGTTTAAGACAGTGGAGGTGGAAATAATAAGTTCCTCTTCTTCATTTAAACACAAACTCCAATAGCTTCTAGTCTAGGACTGGCACCTAGTTCTTTAACTAAATGCCTCAAAAGAAGATTCCTACTCAGAAGGAAAAGTAAAACAAAATAGTTCTTGTTCTACTGGACTTTGTCTCCATTTCTTCAGGTAGGAATATCATGCCCTCAGTTCTGCAGTAATAAAAGATATTTCCTGCTTAGTGGAGACTAAATACATCTCCCACTTTAACAGCTGTGTTGGTTAAGCTGTCTGCTTAGAGCCAGTTTAGAACACAGAATGTCCACACAATGCACAACAGTAAACAAAAAGCCTAGAAAATTAGCTGGGTTCATTTGGTCAAATCCTACCACTTCTTTGTGCAACTTGAAACAAATTACTTTTATACTGCCTCCTCTCTTGCCTCTGGACAGTTTGTCCAGTTGCAGTATGTGACAATTGTATGAAAAACACATATGTCTGTACAAATCATAGAATCTCCTGAGTTGGAAGGGACCTGCAGGGATAATTGCGTCCAACTCCTGTCCCTGCATAGGACAGCCCCAAAATCCACACCATGTGTCTGAGGGCGTTGTCCAAATGCTTCTTGAATATACACAGAATTGTATAGGTTGGGAAAGACCTTTAAGATCATCGGGTCCAGCTGTAAGCCGAACTCTGCCAGTTCACCACTAAACTGTGTCCCTAAGCCACACCTACACATCTTTTAAATACCTCCAGGGAGGGTGACTCAATCACCTCTCTAGGCAGACTGGTCCAGTGCTTGACAACCCTTTCAGTGACGTATTATTTCCTAATATCCAGTCTCAGCCTACCCTGGTGCAACTTGAGGCCATTTTATCTCATCCTATCACTTGTTACGTGGGAGAAGAGACTGAACCCCACCTCATTACACCCTGCTTTCAGGTAGTTATAGAGAGCAATAAGGTCTCCCCTCAGCCTCCTCTTCTCCAGGCTAAATAACCCCAGTTCCTTTAGCTGCTCCCCATCAGAGTTGTTTTCCAGACCTTTCCCCAGCTTTGTTGCCCTTCTCTAGACACACTCCAGCACCACAGTGTCCTTGTACTGAGGGCCCCAAAAATGAACACAGCATTCGAGGTGCAGCCTCACCAGTGCCGAGTACAGGGGCACCATCCCTGCCCTGCCCCTGCCCCTGCTGGCCACACTATTCCCGATACAAGCCAGGATGCTGTTGGCCGCCTTGGCCACCTGGGCACACTGCGTTCCATGGGGTTGTTGTGACCCAGGTGCAGGACCCAGCCCTTGGCCTTGTTGAACCCCGTACAGTTGGCCTCAGCCCATCAACCCAGCCTGTCCAGATCCCTCTGTAGAACCTTCTTTCCCTCAAGAAGATCAACACTCCCGCGCAACCTGGTGTCATCTGCAAACTTACTGAGAGTGCACTCAATTCCCTCATCCAGATCATTGATAAAGATATTAAACACAGCTGGCCTTGACACTGAGCCCTGGGGAACACAGCCCGTGACTGGCCACCAACTGGATTTAACACCATTCACCACCACTCTTTGGGCCTGGCCATCCAGCCAGGTTTTCATCCACTAAAGAGTACACCTGTCTAAGCCATGAGCAGCCAGTTTCTGCAGGAGAATGCTGTGGGAAATGGTGTCAAAGGCTTTACTGAAGTCTAGGTAGACAACATCCACAGGCTTTCCCTCATCTACTAAGTGTGTCACCTTGTCATAGAAGTAGATGAGGTTAGGTAAGCAGGACCTGCCTTTCCTAAACCCACACTGACTGGCCTGATGGCCTGGTTATCCTGTACGTGCTGTGTGATGGCACTCAAATGATAGATTGTGTCTCTATAGGAAAAATATTATTCTGTAAATGCTCTGTATTTTCTATTTTTATTAGTTAGATGTAGGCATTGGAAGCCAGAAGCAAACAGCAGTACAGAAATAACTTTAACATATGGATATAATTTATATTAAATTAGGCATTCTCTATGCAAACTCATTTATAGTCTCTTTTTAACTTTTCCTGGACCGACTGTCCTTTGTGATGGACAAAATTAGCCATAGGACTTGAAACTTCTTGATAAATTCTGAGATGCCGACCTTGCCAAATATTTGGCCAAGTTCAGTGGACCTCCCTCATTTGGAACTCAAAAGCACACATGATGCTAGCTTTTTTGTTTCAGTTATAAATCTTCTTGGATATTTGTGTTAATCTGGAATTTTCCTGTGTGGAATCAGCCAAACTTCTCCACAATGTACTTCTTTGGTTTTAGTCCATACTAGTGAACCTCTTTGATATTTTGTTCTTTTTCTGTTGAAACAGGAAGACACTCAGTCCTGAATTTAATTTTACTGGAAGCACAAGGAAAGGAGTGGGGGTCTTTCATTTTGTTTTGACTCTGAAGTTTTTCCCTTCTGGGCTGAGATTGCTACGGACTCAGTACAGTGTTTAGGTTGCGGCTTTCAATAGTGGGCCAAGCAACAATTGTGGCTTAGCAGTGTTTTAGTGAACCTGCTCAGGTAGGTTGTGGGAACCCTGCTTTCCTGCACCGTTGTGTGCAAAAGGCCCGCTTTTGATGTGGGCTTTTAAATTAGAAAGGGGGAGTCTGTCACAGAATCGCCTGTAGTTAGGTAGGAGAGACTATAATGACGCAAATGCAATTCCTTCTTCCTTAGTTCAGAACAAAGTATGTGCAAAGCGGAGGACAGACCCTTCACCCACATGCCTGAGCAAGTGTGCATGGAAGCAGCTTGCCAACACCATATACAAGAGCTAGAACAAGCAAGGCAGGGTGAACTCTGACCTTTGCCATCGTGCATGGTGGGATGCCAAGGTGGTTGCTCTGTTCTTGTGTATAAATTACTGCTGTGAAGCTATGTATAGGCAAGTAAATAAGATTCTAAAGCAACTTATCTTTTCTTCTTAGCACACTGCCATTATGGCGAGATCTTAGCTGGCATATGTTGCAATGAAGCACTGTAATTATTCAGTGTACTTTTCAGGGCTGTGTTGTGCATTCATCTTGCACTGCTGTTCCCTGCATGCTGCAGCAAGCGCTCTTCTCCCATGAGGGCCTGGCCATGTGAGCCTGTCTGCCCGACTCCTACAGCCATGTCGTATAGCCAGTTACAATCTGCTCTTTTGATTCGTGTTCAGCATGGTTCAGATGCTCTTTGCAAGATCTTGCGATTTTCCTTTTGCATTTGCTTGAGACAAGCATGCAAATGCTTCTGATCAAGAAAATCCCAGCTATGACTGCAAAGTAGCCGCCATAAATTAAAAACTGGGAGGGGGAGAGAAAAAGGCAGAAGAATTAATGAAAAAGACATTAGGGAAACGCTGCTTCTGGAGGTGATAGGCACTCCAGTATTTTGTTTACCTGTGGTCTGGCACAGATTCTCTCTGTTCAAGTTTTTGTTTTGTGATTAAGCAAAATCTTAGCTTTTCCAGCAAAAAGCAGGCCTTTGAATGAAGAACTGCCCCTTGCTTCTGATCCTTATGCCTCTTAATAAACATCAGGGAGGGGAAAGGATAGGAACAGGAACAGGATTTTTTCTATTAGTGCAAAATGTAGACGTAGCTTCATCACCTACATAATAATGAATAATGTAAGTGAAGATTCTGAGTTGGTCCTTTTTTACTCTTGCACATTTCAGTGCTGTCACAACACCGGCTTCAGTAAATATGCCATGCCACAACAGTGGCAAGGCTATTTATGAAGTCCTACATACTCCTGTCCTTAATTTTAAAGCTTTTAAGTTTAAGTCAATCTTTAATCTTTTTAAGTAAATTTTGCCTTCTCTGTGCAGAATATCTGAATAACTTCTAGTCGTCTTCAAATCCGTGGGAGTAGGAACCTGCTCCAGCTGAGATCCCAGCTGAGAAAATGCAGAAGTCAGTATGTCTTAGTTGGCTCCAACATGAGTAGAACTGGGCTGGCTGAAGTCAGGGACACTGCTGAGAGATAGGATATCCTATCCCAAATTAAGTGCCCAAACTATGGGCAGAAAACTCTATTATTATTTACATTGAGATACAGGCTAGGTTTGCTCCTGAGTTGGAATTAGAAGGCAGGTGTCCTTTTCACTTAAACTGAAATAACTCCAATAATCCAGGCTGTGTCTCATGGTCTTGAACTCCCCTAACACCATATGGTCATGTTGATTCTGCATCTGAGAAAACCAGCCTGAACTTTTGGGCAGAGGGTGTTCTGTTAATTAGCAAAAGCTGGTCAGATAGCAGGGCCTGATTATTTACATTCAGGTGTATCTGCCCTTAAAAAGTCAAAGACCAGCATCTGTAACCCTAAATGCTGTTCTAAAAGGCAAAAGGGAAGATTGATGGCTGACACAAGGTAAAAGCAAGATGTCTAGATTTCTATAGAAGACCGAGGGAATTAAATTGTCCTTTGGCATAGCAATGTCTTTCTTGGAAAACTTCTGAACATGAATTGGCTAAGCAGTAAATAGGAAGTAAGTTAATAGCACTTACCTGAGACATTATGTCCAGACCCAGGCCTCTTGAATCCACGACGACTACTGTAAGAATGGTCTGAATCACCAATGCAATGAAGTTGTTGAATCCAAACATCAAGGCATAGCGTTCCATGCTCAGATTGACTGCAATCTGGAACCTAATGTGAGACTGGCAGGTCAGTTACTTCACACTGGGTGGAAAGGTGTTGCTCTCCATTTAGTTGATGAAGAGAAGCGATTCACGCAGATGATATATCAAGGACAGAGTAAACGGTGCATTGGTTTGTTTGCCTCCTTGCTTTCTCTAGAACAATGTCTTGACTACCATAATGTATTTTGATGTTTTTGTGCTTGCCTGTGTTGCTTTTCCAAACCGTGCTATTGGTGATCTTCTTCAGCTAGTAGAATATCAGATCTCTTTAACTTTCCCCTTTGTTCCTTTTCTACCTTCACAGACTGTGCCAGAAAGGTTGTAAAGTCTCCATGGTTGGAGGCTGTCAAAGACCTGGCCAGACAAAACAATCACCTGATCTGGCATTGCCAGGAGTTCTGCCCTTGCTGGGGGCTTAGACTAGAAGGCCAGTATGGGTATCTTCTGACCAGCTTCTCTGTGATGACACTTTTTGCTTTGTGGCTTGACAGTGGAGGTAGCATACTGTTTATTTCTGTCAAGAGCCTGCAGATTTTCTTTGCAACATCTTTTTTGACAATAATCAAAACTTCTTTCCTTGCAATATTTACCTCCAAAGTTTCTATCTGAACAAGTGTGTAATTTCTGCAGTACTCTTTACTTTTAGCAGGATTTTTTTGTGCAAGCTTTTTTTTTTTTTAGAATATGTTGAAATAGTCTGGGTGTGGTCCACTATAACACGCTAACAATCCACCAAAATTAAAATAGAGGATTCACTTGGCTTCATTCAAGACAGGCATAATCTTGTCATGCATTATAGTTTTAGCAGGGTTTTTTTTTTTAAATGGTATCTGAGTAATTTTGGCTTTTGACATCAAAATACATCTGGTATTTTTGTTAATGAAATAGTGTTGTATGTCTAAAGACACTCCAATCAATAAAATAACTAGACTAATAACAATATTTTAGATTTATTGCACACATAATATATAATCTTTGGTTTTTATATTATTTTTCTATTTCTGACAACAGAATAGCTTGGTGTCTCCTAAGAGATCTATCCTGAGTTTATATGTCCAATGTGCTCTTCTATTCCTTCTTTACATCATAATATCGTTAAGGATTATATGTATAAAGTTATGTTGGGGAACACTCTATACCAAATCCTTTCTTGCATTCATGCAGTTAATAGCTTGCTAAAAAGTGTATCAGCAAGGTGGTCTAGAAATAAGGGATCTTCAAGGATGGTTGTCAAGGCATGCTTGTCCCTGTTGTTCACTTTGCATCTTCCGTGCCAAGAAGGAGGAAAGTAGACTATATGTTTTGCTCTTACCATTGCCTTTTGTAATAAAGATACCTTGTACCTTGTTAGTTTCTGCCTAGGTAAGTGTTCAATGTCCTTTTTGATAACTTTCTTTTATGGTTGTTCGGAAGAATGAAAACAACGTAACTAGACATTTAAGCGTCCTTGTCTTTACCTAAACAGTTACATCAGCTCCCTCTGAGTAAAAGGAGGGATACCCAAAGTAAACTTAAAGTACAGTTAGTATTCTGCACATAATTGCAGTGCTGAGAGGTTTTATACTTACGTTGCTATTGTTATGAGGAACATATAGCATGCCTTGAAAACGAGATAGCCAGCGTAACATGCCCAGATATTGGTAGTGAAGTGCATGAGAAATAGAGAACCAGCATCTATTGCAGAGAAGATCCCTAAAGCCAGTTCTCCAAAAAGGTCCCAGTTAATTTTCATATATTGTACTATGAAAGATGTTACTGAGCCTAGAAAAAGAGAGAAAAAAAAAAAGTAAATGTTGTATCTGTTCTATAGCCAAGTCTTGCCACCGTCACATGCTGAAAGGCAATGCTGAATAATGAAGTGGAGCAGTTCTGAAGTGTTTTGACAGCATTTCTAATCACTTCTGAAGTCATGCAGATGAATGGTCATTTTTAGACAACTGCATAAATCAAGTCTCTGCCATTCCTTTCTTAATGACATATTCCACTTCACAGGATAAACTGTTATGGAGAAGGATTCATCATTTAGCTGTCTGTACCCAGCATGTATCTCTAGGGAGAAAACTAGGAACACAGTTTGGAGCTCAAGAAGAACAATTCTTCCAGCTTGTACTAGCTTACTTTATAGCTAAGCTAGTAAATCTTCTAGGTTAATAATTTTGCTCTGTGCAGTCCATAAAGGGGATAAACTGTCAAAAAAGGGAGTTTTGTGAGGTATCAAGTGAGCATATTCAGGGAAATGAGAAAGGATAGCCACTGTTTGCTTTTGGTGGGCCTGCTACAAAGACGCTTCTGTTGCGAATGTAAGCCACCTGACTATCCATCTTAGGGCTCTCATACAATTTTAAAACTTCTACACCTCTACATTGAGAAACAGGCAATTCCATGAGAAAGAGGAATTCATCGAGGAGTGGTTACTACAAGAGTTAAGTGCTCCTAATGCGTCATTCAACTATTTAGTTGCGTACCTCAGCACGAGGGTAATTTTTAATCTTAGAAGTATTTGTTTTTCCTTAAGGACTGTAAGGGTAACCTGAATGACCAGCTATGATACAGGCATGTTTATTTTCCCTGGTGGATCACACCCCAATGTCTTGTGCAAGTTCTCTACAGCAGCGCAACGTGAATATATGAAACACTGCCAAATCGGGGTGATATCCTTTGACATTACCTTTCAATAACATTACTTTGCTTATGTGGTGTGGGCATCTGCTTCCGGTGCAAAAACATAATAGTTACCATTAGTAGCATAATGAATTCAATAAGGTCTTTTTCTGCAAATCTCTGTATCTTGGAATGACTAAAATTCTTCTTCCCACCCTGCAGCACAAAGTATTTAACTAGAAAAAGATCTTAATGAGAGGATTATGTTCTTTTTGTGTAAAATATTTACCAAAAACTCTCATTTGTGTAAGCTGATACCATTGTTAGGGGAACTGTATGATTCTTGAATGGGGAAAAAAAAAACCCCAACAACCTGATCCAAAGAAACATAGGTGCCTCTGAACGGATTTAGCAGCTGGTTGTAAAGTCTGCGTCCCAGTCCTAAAAAAGAAATAGCACAGCTCGCATTTTAACTGTGTTGTATGTAAGAGAACTAGGCCTTGATTGCACAATGCGTACACTGGCTTCCTGGAGTGTCTGCAATGGAATGGCACTTCAGAAGTGCTCTAAAGTAAAACTTCAGAGACTGCATTTGTGATCAATGCTTAGACACTAACTTACTCAGAAAAGTTGCTATTGCTTCAACAGCTCCATTGTACACTGCAGAGCTGTGAGAGGGGGCTCTGAAGTCCCACAGCACTTGGATATAATTCAGAACCTGGTTAAAGCCTGCTGTAGCCAGAGCCCACCACAGGGACCAGTAGAGAAGTTTCCTGGAGCTGTAGCAATCCCTCAGGTCCTTGCTCAGCTGCACCAGTACCCTGAGTACATGATTCTGGGGCTTGGCATTATCAGCCTGATGTTCAGCTGTCGGT
This sequence comes from Phalacrocorax aristotelis, assembly GCF_949628215.1. Classification (NCBI taxonomy): domain Eukaryota; kingdom Metazoa; phylum Chordata; class Aves; order Suliformes; family Phalacrocoracidae; genus Phalacrocorax; species Phalacrocorax aristotelis. Next base: position 11,229,531 of record NC_134282.1, read on the forward strand.
CCCCTGTCAGCAGATACGCAGCCCTCGTCCTCTTGGCGGCCCGGTGGCCTGTCGGAGCTGACTGTAGCCACAACTTTATCTGGTCCCGGGAGAGTTTCTGAGGCATCTTTCCTGTGGAAGAACATACTCTTCTGAGGCATTGGGAGGAAAAATGAACACACAAATGCCAGGGACACGGAAGCCAAAGTAATGGCATTAAGGTGAAAGTAGGATACACCTGCTAAGGAAACCAGCAGCTGTCCCAGCACGGCAGCAACAGTGGCTGCCACAAGAGTGATACTTCTGCAATAGCTCGTCACTCTCTGATAGTGATCGGTGCTGACGACGCTGTAGATGTAGGCGTAGTAGGCGACCTCGGTGGCTGTCACCATTCCATAGAAGAATTCCACCACCTGCATGGCCACCACGCCATGTGCAAAGAGGAGCAAGAGCCACGTGACGATAAAGCTGATGCCCTGGAGGAGGAGGATGGGCTTGTAACGCACATAGTCTGTAATCAGGAAGACTGGGAAAAGGAGTGCAAGGTAGGAGTATGTCCAAACTGGGAAAATCTGGTTCATAACCTAGAAGAGAAGAGGAAATCTCTGGGTTGTCATTCTTAGGGAAATGAAGTTCATTTATTTTAAATGGCTTTGTATATGGAAGTTTTCGCTCTGAAGGAATTCCTGAAATATATAACTACACTGAAGCAGCATGTGACTGGTGAGCAGGCAAATGGATCTTAAATCCATTAAACGGATCTTTTATTTATGCCATCTGCTGCAGAATGTAACCTGCCGAAGCTGGTTACAGTTGTGCTTTTTTGTTTTTTTTAATGTGTATAAAAACTCTGTTTAAAGTTTTACTTTTTCATTTTTGCTGCTTTATATAAAAGAAAGGGCAGAGTAAAACCATACCTCATCTATAGTCAGGTTTTTATCTGGTCCTGTTAGGTAGGGTGTTAGGAAAGGTTCTGATGGTTTCATCATGTAGAAGAATCCATAGAGGCAGAGGATCAGGGTGGGAAAAGTCCAGGTGTTGCTCTTCTCTAGCTTCCAGCAGCCCATGGCCTCTGTTGCAAAGCTGAGAAGGAAGGTTGTTAGAAGCATGATACTGCCCACACAAGTGCAAAGACATCTTGTAACTGATTTTTATTTTGTGGTTTCTAATGCTAAGGAGTGCTCATTAGAGGCTGGCAGTCAGAAGCCATTTTTCTTCATAACTTTAAAGTGAACAGCTTTTCCTTACATTTGTCTGCTGTTTCTCTGTCTTTGTACATAGTTTATAAAGAATGACTTCGAAGATCTTTAACTGGAAGACAAATTACACTGTCATTCTATCTGCAATGACCAAGCTAACCACAGGAAAAGCCTTTCTAGAGAAAAGTCACTGAAGACAGCTGAGCACTGAGACTTCACTCAACGCCATGACTGATGACAGCCAAGTACCTTGTTGACTGATGAGTAACTAGTTCACAATTGCTGTTTTTTCTCCTTCACCTCTTAGACGTGCATGGCTTTCCTGGTATGGAGAGTTGGTAACTCTGGAGTCCAGCAGATGAGAGTTGCTAATAAATACAGAAAGGGTGTCAAGCCAGATCTTCAGCTGGAATTAACTGTGTCAGAAGTCAAGTTTGGATCTAGATATCCCATTTTCAATCTATAAAAAACATTTGTTGTCACTGAAGGTAACAGTTCACACTAAAATGAAACGAAACCAATATTTTTGTTCTTGTCTCTACCTGAGACTTAGGGAATAAATTGAACTTTGCAACTCTGCTGGACAGAGCCAAAAGAGAAGTCAAAATGGGTGTGATTGGGGGGCACACAAAGAAAACAATAAGTTATACTCCATATTCCTGTTGGTATAGGCAATGTCAGGAATCTAAAAGCATAGTTTATCTTTGGAGCCCTCTGGAGGGTGCTTGTTACCAGCTAGGACTTCCATCATTCTGCTTTTGACTTTTACCTATTTACCTCCTAAGATTTTTTTTTCCAGGCAAAAATTTTAATCTTAAAAATGAAGTATTTTTGTTTTGAAGTGTTTTTCCTCAAACTCTTTTGTAAAAGCTGACGAAAGATCTCTTCCAAAACAGCCAGAAATATTCATGTACCTGTTGATCCTCTGTCCATTGAATCTGGAGTGATTCAATCTGGAGTAGTCCTCTTATAGGGTGTGATATATAATGTATAAGGCAGCAGGCATTATGCATCTTCTTTTCTAACATCACACTGTGATAGCTCATTTTACTAATGGTCTGATGCACTAAGAAATGTGTGCAGATGAAAGGGAATTTGAAATATTTAATTTTACACATAACGGGTGAACCATTGACATCACAGGATTTACAGCATAAATGAACTTATCTGCAGTGTGAACCACTAGAGGGCAAGATGACCCCAGCAAAGGAAATATGTGTATGGGAGGAATGCAAGACACGTTCAGAGTGCTCAAGGAAAGAAGCATTTCTTCCCCTCATTCCTCCCCAGTTGTTGTAATAGCTTCTGCTGCAGACATGGCTTTGGCAGGACCAGTTTTGGCCCTGCCCAGGATCACGCTCATCTAGTCACCATAATGTCACCTCGCTGCCCTTTCACATCATAATCATTAAACTGTTACAGCACCCTAATGCCATGTGAACGTCTCATGGTACCGAGAGGTTCTGAGAAAGGCATCAAGAAGAGGAGGGATGAAAAGCATCTCTAGCACTGTAATGAAGAACATTTGTACAAGTTAGCTCTGTGACTTAGCCAGGTTATACTTTTCACTTGCCAGCCTAGATTCTCTGCCCTAGTCTGTTTCAGGCCTTGCCATGTTTGCTCTCCCCCTGGCAGGTTGTGTGATGTGAAGGCAGCAGGTCTCATGGATCCTTTCAAAATGTCCTGGACCTTGGGAGGTGAGAGGGGCAAACCACTATATTCCCAGGGCTTGCAGGGTGCTGTGTACTGCACCTGTGATGCTGCCCATCTGTAGCAGGGCTGTGCCATCGTGTGCAGTAGTTTCTGTTTTGAGCTATATATAGAAAAACTTTAAGTGGGCCCCAGTCACTGCATCCCTCCAGTCCCAGCACATACACTGTTTGGGGTTTTCTGCTAGACATGTACCTCTTTGAGGCACCTGGTCAGGCTGGCAGGTAAGTCAGATGAGAAGTTTCCCACCTGAATTAAGCAGCTGTGCAGGAAAAACCTGCCATTGGTGCTGAGCTGGGAAATGCAGTGGGCTGAGGGCTTGCAGGGGCAGGCTGCTTTGCCCTTGGGGAGTGGGAGGTGGGTGCTGCTCTGCCCACAGCAGAGTGCGTGCTTGCCTCACACCCCAGCCCTTTGCTGGGGGCGAAGGGCTCTGCTGCAGCCCCCGCTCAGCTCTGCCAGCTGCTGGTATAATTTCTCCTTTCTGTATTCATAACCACAAACCTCTGGCAATGATATCTGTACTTTGGTGGTTAAGGGGGAGGGATCCAAATTGTACCCATTCAGTCACCCCTTATGGTCAATTTGACTTTTATAACTCTATAGGGTTTTTCTTAACTTTTGGAAAGATGGTGGGATGACTCGGTGTCATTCTCAAGCAAAACCTTCTCTGTTTCTCATTTCCCCCATCCATTCTTGGTTAGCACCAGGGATGTCAGCTCTTCTCCCACACAGCCTGACCCAGCCTCCAAGTTCCCTACCCAATTGCTCTCTTCTTTTCTCCCCCTTTCCCTTGTCACTTCAGGATTTTTGATTTCCAAAGTTCATATATAATCTTACCTTGTCTGCTGGAGCTCTTCCTTTTGAACTTCCAAAGGAAAGGTCCTCTCTTAGTATCTCCAGTCTTTCTTTTGGCTGTCCAGTCTGTATTGCAGCTACTGGATTATATTTGGTTTTTGTGCTTTTCCTGTTCTTCTGGTATTTCAGCTTGCTCCGATGACACCTCCTTTGAAAACACTTCTAGCTGGCTTGCTTTCAGCATCCACTTTCAACACCCTTAAAGGAACAGCCAGCTAATCCTTTGGACCTGCCCAAAGGCAGCAGTAGATTGAGATCCAAACTATGAGTTTGGTGCTTAACTGGCACCAAAGCAATAGAGCTAATCCTCAAAGAATTTTGCGTATGTGGCTTGGGACCCACCTGTGCTTGTAATTGGTCTGTATTAAAGATGGAGCAGTAACTACCCACGGGTAATGAAAGAGATGAGGGAGAAGAAATACCAGTGTTATAAGGTTTAAATATTTCCCCACTGAATACATGAGATTTCATACTATTCTAGCAGGTTTAAAAAGAAAAATATTCTGTTCTGCTTCCCCTTGACTGTTGGCTGTTGGCAAGATTCTCAGATCTTTTGCTTAGGCAGGTTCTCACAGTCCTGCTGAAGATGGCCCTATAGTCATCTTCAGAAGGTCCTGCAGGACTCAAAACAGTGAAGGATGTTGTTTGAAATGTACAGATTTGCACAAAAAGTATGTAGCTAAGAATTTAGATTCACACCCACCCCAATCCTACAACATACAGGTCTGGAATGAAGGACACAATAATTACTTAGCCATGTGACCAATACACTAAGAAAATCGTAAAACTGTAAATAACAGTGAATTATCCAATAATTTCAGAGGAAGGTAGCTTCTTAGTTCATATACAGGAAAATGGTAGAGTAACTTTAGAATAAGGCGATATGTGTGAATAAGCAAAACATACAAAATTCCCTGCTGGGTCAGATGAATTGCCCAGCTAGGCCAGTGTTTTGCCTTGGCCATGTTTTGCAGCTTTTTTGCTTCCTATTCCTCAGCACTCAAAGTTATGGGATTAGTGATGATAGACAGGCACCCCTGCTTACTGCCTTTATCATTTGTTTGTTGACCTGTTGTCCGTGAATCCATCTAATCCTGCCTGGGACACTGCTGTATACTCCTGTGAGCTTTTGTGATGTATGTCAAACTAATGCAAGAAAGGGATGTAGTAGTTCCTTTTGGCACTTTCCCAGCCGTCAGGCACTGTCTGACACTGATTCCAGAGCTATTTTTCTTCTACTTCACTGCATGTTTAATTGAACCTATAGCTATGGGAGATGACAGCCCATGAGAGGAGACTGTGTATACCTGCATTCGAGTCTATTCTCAAGGACTCTTGCTAAAATGCAGAGAACTTCTGTTGAAGTGAATAGCATTACTCTGGGTTTGCATTGACTTAACTGAGGTAAGAATCCAACACAAATTCCTTGGACTGGAAAAAAAAAAGCCAAACTACATGTTTCCTTTAATGTAATAATGAGAAAGAATGATTTAAGTAACTTCCAGTTATTGATGTTTGCTGCTTCTGCTTTCAGATCCTCTTTTATCCTCAATTAGATGTTCCTTCTACATTTCTTAGTCCATCTCTTTTGTACCTAAAATTTCATCCTTTTCACTGATTCCCATCTGAATGCTAAATGGAAGGCAGTAAAACTATGATGGGCTTATGCAAGTTTTTTGTCAACTTGAGCTCTATGTCATAAGTTACCCGCAGCAGAGCTTAGTCGCTGGGTTTGAAGGGGACCGTGTTCTTTATGCTGAGTTTTAATGTAGTCTGGTTGGAAGCAAAAGTGTTCTTCTGCGTGGAGGGCATCTGTTCAGGTGGGAAAGGGAAGACTCTGTAAGACCTGGAGAAAAGATGATTTTTATAGTAGTAGTGTATCTTAAAGAGTTAATGCAATGTGGTCTCTAATGTGTCAAGGAGGCAGGAAAATTCTGAGGAGAGAAGGGGAAGGAAAGGCAGTAAGAGAACAAGACTGCAAACCTCTGTCACCCTGGTACCTTCTCCTGCCTCTGCTCCCCCTTGGGCTTGATCCTGGTATTATCTCTGGTGTTTCACAGGATGGCACCAAGGCTGAGAGCCTCACCTTGGCTGTGTGAGGTACATCTCTCTCTCAAACTGTCTGGTTGGGTGCTGACTTGAGCACTGACTTTCAGCTCCCAAATCACATCTGTTTCTTGACACCTGCCTAACTTAGGAGAAGAGACTTTGCAAATCAAACTGAAGGCTTATACTTTCTGAAGAATGTGTACTGTACTCCCTTAAAGAAAGAGTGATAGCAAAGAAGATTTCCTGTGGCCAATATGGGAGATTTTTCTCAATTGGTGGTCAAATATAGCCGACACACAGAAAGGTTGCAATGGCAGTTATGAAGATTAAACTGCCTCTTTGCTGGATTCCTCAGACCCAGGAGTATTTGCAGGGCCAGTTCACTTCTTGATTTATGGATGAGCAGATCTTAATCTTTTCTCATGCACTATGTACCCATTTTGGGAACGAGCTGCTCTTTGCAGTCTGAGCCTGAACCCCCGGTGCAGGGGTGAGGGTTTCTATAACTCACCTCTCAGCTGAATCTCACGCAGGGTTCCCAGGGTATGGAGCCATTCGCATGCTGGGCTCAAATGCTTTTCATCTGAGACACTTCAATGCTTATGCAAAATCTAGTTTAGAGTATTTAGCTAGAAAGTACTAAGTGCATTACTTCAAAGGGTATATTAGAAAATACATTCAACAAAACTGTTTCAGGTACTTAGTTTAAATGTAGACTTATGAGTACTTCTTTACTAAAAAGTAATGACATAACCTTATTTTTCACTACACTGCTACCTACATAAGGCTAATGCCCTTCCTTTTTATCCAGTCACTCTTCTTATTCATGTCACTAGAGTGCACATTACCATTTGCACAGTGCAGGGTAGTGGCTGCTGATAGCAGTGTAGGATCTGGGACTAACAGCTGTGTCATTAATCACCACTCTGGCACACTTTGGGGGAGTTAATTCTTTTTTCTTACAGGCAACATTTTAGTTGTGGCACACTTGGATGCTTGCATAAGTAAGGCCTGGAGCTCTTGCTATAATGGGCTACCAACACAGCATGGAGCAGGTAGGGGTTTTTTGATGAGCTTATGAAGACTGGCTGAACCTACTTTGCTTGCAGGGTTAATGTCCCCTGTTATACACTGCTAACTTTGGGCCAGTGCTGGGTTGAAAGGAGTGCTTTACGCTTTTAATCTCCTGTTATCGGCCAGAGAAAGTTAACGTCGGTATCTTTAGCTTTCTGCAATAGAAGTCACTGGATGGATTTTCTCCTCTTTTTGGTTACAGTTTCATTGTTGAATTAAACATAGGTGATGGGTCAACACCTCCATAGCTGTGAATGGCTGGGGAAGTAGCACCCAATTTACTCTGGTTGTCCCTTTGGGAGCATTGCCAAGACTTCACAGGGATGTATGGCATCCCTAGTTACATGGCAGTGAACTGCATTGCAGCGCTCTGATTTGCTCCATGTCTCTTATGAAAATCTGTCAGAAGCTTTAGTAGGCTTCCAGATAAAGGTGTTTCACGTTGTCTAAGGACTGGGTTTGTTAGTTGAGCGAGATCCTCCTTTTACTTTCTCCCTCTGACTGGCACAAAGTACACTCTGGTCTCCCATCTGAGGGGTGTAAATCAGCGTGGTCCAGAAGAGCCCCAGAGCCGAGCTAGAGAACAGTCCAGCATGTGAAGGTATCTGCTGATACTTTTTTGCTCCAAAATCCATTGTTCAAACTGAAACTGTTTGTGAGCTTTCAAGTATCTTCCTCTTTGATTTAGAGGTCTAAGAATGCTGGAAAATTTTAACATTTTTCAACCTTGTTTTTTTACAGTTCAAAGTTTGTTTTGAACAACATCAACAACAAAATCAAGCAAGTAAATTGAATAGATGATAAAATTTCCAGGATTAAGCAGACAAACGATATCTTATGTATGGTCTCTCTCTTGGCATTGGGGTGTATTTCAGCCCTAACAGCCAGTTTTATTTCTGTTGCAATTGTACCAATAGCAAAATACTGTCTTCAAAGAACTGAAATCCAAAAATAGTGCAATCCAAAGTTTAGTAAAGGTTGGAGAAAGTCTTCCTGTTGCAGTCAATGAATGTTACAGCAGGGTAGAAAAGCTTATGGAATAATAGGTTATACCATAAGTAGTTCCTTTTGTTTTCCTTACGTTTTCCTTCCAGATCATCAGCAGAGGACAGGAACTATTACTTTGTCAGTGGGATTCTCTGGGGATTTTCCTTTTCTTTAAAACTTTGTGGTGGTTGCTGTAGGTCCACAGCTGACTTTTGTGCAAGCGCTGGCTGCGAGTGGGTGTACTGGGCTCTGGTTTCCCTCTGCCTCACACACAGTATGTCTGTGAGCTCTTCTAATGGCATACAAGCCACCAGTGTTTAAAGGAAGAAGAGCAGTTTGCTATTTCTGGATGAAGTGGAGGATAAATGATCCTGGTGATCAAGAAGTGGTTGAATTTTTGTTGTGACTGAAAAGCTATCTTTCACCATCACTTTACTGTTGTCAGTGTTGTTCGCAAGTTGGCTTTGAGCTCTTTGCTTCTGCAAACTGTGGTTGAGAAAAACACGTCTATTTTCTGCGGCTAGTAAGAACATTTTGCTTAATACTTACTTGATATGAGCTACATGTTACATGTAAGAATAAAACAATTGCTTTCATAAAGTACCAAATGTTCTAAAAGTTGTGGCCTGTTTTCTCATCAGTGCCAACCACAGATCACTCCCATGACAGCTATGAGCTCCACATGACCAATGAGCCAGCCAAAGTCCATGAAGCACGTAGTCTCTGGACATAGAGCTTGTGACAACTCCCGCTGATTTTTTTTTTTAGAAATGAAAAAACTCATCTTTTTAATTCAGTGCAATTACTGTTCAACACTATAATAAAAAATGAATAAAAATCATGCTTTTAGGAGATGAGGAAGAGAATAAAAAGAATCTGTTAAGCTTCACCTTTAGACTTTGGAGGGCATTGCAGTCACGGATAGATGAGTGTAGTATGCATATCCCAGCACCAAAAAAACCTCCAATAGCTCCAGGTTTGCTACCTGGTGATTGGACGTGGTGACTTTGCCTTTGTATTTTTTGTAATGATGCTATACAATCTAATTCAATGTGCACTCTTAGCTTGTGCTTTAGCCTTTCTTTAATTGTATATGTTCTTCATCTCCAGTTAAGTAACAAAAAGGAAATGATATATAGGTCAAAGAGAACTCATTTAAATGGATTAATACTTTTAGTGACTAATGGTGACTTACCGTGGATTGCCAAAGAGAGGTGAGAGGAAAAGCCTGAAAGGATTTCTAAGTAAGTTTCCATGTTGAAAGATCACTTTCCAAGGTGTGTTCCCTTGTCCGCTTATCCTACAAACCTCCTACTAGTGGCAGATTTTGCCCTGTCATCACGGACAGACATTTCATTTCAGAGATGCAAATTTGCATTTGCACAACTCGTGTGTGTAGGAAGTTTCAGCTTAGCACCTCCGCTCTACCTTTTTTTTCTTTTTTTTTTTTTCCCCTCAGTGTGCATCTCATTACAGACACCGTGAGAGACTTTGAATCATTGCAACAGCCCAGGTAGTGTAAAGTCCTGCTGCAAGAACATTTGTCACATTTTGACAAGTGCACATAACTAGCTGGATGCTTCATGTAACGCTAAATCTCTAATGACATTTGAGAGGCTCAAAATAAATGCATCATGCTGCTAGTGTTTGCTTGAAAGTAAGAATTCTTGTTCTCAAAACATCCCGGATTCTTCCAATACCTTGAGTTCTTGCAGCTTAGAAGAGTTTGGATAATAGAGTCACTAAACACTTTTGCAGTGTACTAGGGACTGGGGTTTTTTTGTTTGTTGGTTTCCCCTCGACCCCCTGCCAAGAGTGTGTTGGTTTTGTCCCTTTCATGAAGAACAATCTTTTTTACATAATCCTAGATTTTCTCCATGTGCCTTCATCTTCTTGTTAATCCTTTCAAAGGCAGCAGTTATAGTGTATGTGTTGCATCCTGAAGTTCTGGCCCTGGTTCCCTGGTCCCTTGGTGCACTAGGTTGTGTACAAACATGAAGAAAATGAGGACCGTCCTCTGATCTGAGGAAGGCTAAGCCTAGTATCTCGAGGCAAAAATGTTCTTGTAAAACACAGTTCACTTTGGAATAGCCAACTCTGTCAAGCCCAGATTGCTTGGCTTAAAACATCTTGTGTTAAAACACCCTGTCAGCTTTTCTGGCTCTGGTTCTTGCAGAACAAGCCCTTGTCTACAGGAGCCCCTGAAGCCTTTGAGCAGTCCTGCGTGGTTGGGGACAGTGCCTTCCTTAAAGCCCCAGCCAATGGCCTAACCAACAGGGCACTGCTGGAACCGGCTGGAGTTGTCCAGTGGGCTGGCCAGCAGTAAGGTGAGGAGGACTTTGAAAATGAGGACAAGAAAGATATGCTTGAAGCAGCCAAGGGGAACCTTGTAGAAACAGAGGAAAAATTACCCTGGCAGGTGTTTCCTTAATGGGAGCTAGGGCAAGACTGCCCTTGTTAGGGCCCCCAAATGCCTCTTGCAAAAATCCGTATGTGAGGACTAAGGTCCAGAAAAGGTATTTTAAGGGTATAGGAGAATAAGAAAAGCAGTATCTCAGTTGTGTTATGCAAAAAAACCTGTAAGAGTTGGGGTGGAAGGCTGTGGTTTCCTTGGAAAAAGAGCAGGACTCTTGGGCAGAGGGAAGTCTGAGTCGGCTGGTTTGGGCAACCGTGGTTTAAATCTCCCCACAGGAAAGTACCTATAATGTAACTCCATAGTGCTGAAAAGCTACAGTGATTGCAGCACTTGCCTTGAGAAGGCCTGTGTCCATTGCTACTCTGCCAATGTTCGTGACAGAGTCACTCAATAGTATTAACTACTATCTATTAAAAATGAACTTGTTTGTTTTTCACTTTGCAATCCAAAATAAGCAGGTGTTACTGCATACTTTTAAGCTAGTCTTCCAGTAATACATGACAAAATGCCAGCTGTGCTAATCATGTACTAAGTAGTCCAGAGTGACCAAGTGCTCCGTATGCCCAGTGTGACTTGGTAAAACCTTCAGTAAATGAGTTCTCTTGGTCAACTTAAAACTTTACCACTTCATGTCATGTAGTTCTTCTTTCTTCTCTTTTCTTTTTAGGGTTTGTTTTATTTCTTTTAGGTCAACTTGAGGAAGCAAATAGAACATGAGAAAAAAAGGTTTACATTTTCTAAATGATTCTCTTCTAATTTTTAGATAAAACTATTCACCATGTTTCAATTGAAACTAAAACTGTATTTCTAATTAAATTTTTAAGTGCCAGATTTTTTCCCAGCTCTATTTTTTGTCTACTAATTATCAAAATCTGGAAAATGTCACATATATTTCATAACTGCCAAGGAATAGTATAATTTTCTCCTCTTTCAGAATGAAATATCTTTTAAGTGCAAACACTTGTTTGTTAGTAGCAGAAGGTACCTTGATGTTCAGGCTGTGAATTTTGGCCCCAGCCACTTTCCTTTTCCAGATCTGCTTTGGGATCTGTACATCTCTGTGAAACTCTCAGCCACACCACAGCAGCAGAAAAGCACTGACCAACATGTGTAGAGGTGGTGAGGTGGGGGCTGTAGAAAACCAGAAGCTTTAGGCTTCATTTCATTGGGGTTGTAGGATGACTCTAGTGCTAAAAGGTTGCTGACAGCTTTTTTTGGTGAAGTTTCCAGGATGTTAGACCACAGTAAATCACATTACTACTTCTTTTTGTAAGCAGGTTCCTTTTTGTCTGCAGATGACACTTGGTGGTCTCAGTCCCTTGCAGGAGATATATATTGTATCCTCTCAAGTGATTCCTTCCCTTCTTCCCCACCTTTCTAGAAGTTATGCAGAAAATTGGCACTTCTCAACTTCTTTAATGGTCAGAAACATATTAGTCAAAACGTTTCTTTTCTTGTGTTTATTATGCCTAAAGACACATACGAATTACGGTTGGAAGAGAGAAAGAGCTGTAATAAAGCAAACCTAATGTAACCTAGCGCTCAGCTTGGTAGGCAGCTTTTAATCGGTTCTCCTTTTAACTATTACTTTCATCCTTCTTTCCAGCTATAGGTTTTGCCTTCAACTTTGAGAAGTTCGTTTCTGTGAAAAGGTTGTTGGTTACCATAAGGGTCTATAGACAGAGTAGGGCTAATTTTGAAAGAGAGAAATCTGTCCTCAGAACACCAGATATTCGGCTCCTGCATGTATGTGGCAGCAAGCAAAAAGCAGTGCTAGGATGGACGCTGGGATGTTCATGCAGATGCACCAGTCTTCTCATAACCTGCACTTCCGATAGATCAGAGGTTAATTTCTCCCAACAGGCATATAATTTGTTCATAATTGCATCAAACCAATGTCATTCATTACTATTTCTAGATCTGTTCCTTATGAAGTGCAGCATATAATTAGTGAAAACTGGTTTCTTCCGTCAGATAAGGATTTTTGGCAGTCATGCAAATGTTGAACTGTGTGAAATCAGTGTATTGCATCACAGCTTTGAAAGCTCCAGAGATACTGAGCCAGTTCCCTGTGGAACTTTTGTGCTTGGGATTTATTATGCATTTCATCATGAGGGATTATGCAGTGACTAAATCCCCGCATTTGGCCCTGTTCCTTCTGAACTAGTGCCTTCTGCCCTTTGCTCTGTCAAAGGTGTCCTAAAACATTGGAAATTACAGGAGGGAATTTCCCATTTGGTCCTGTCCTTCCTGGTTGATCAGCTGTATTGCTATGATTTTTTGTTTTAGCAGTTTGGACAAGGGCAGTAATTGCGAGGATGAATAAAAATGGAAATTTTGGTAAATTGCTGCCAGCCAAGTAAAAACTGTCAATATGTTTCTTGTCTTATTGTAGGAGATAGGTAACGATATTCTGGACAGTGTCTAACAGCAGGGTAGATAAGAGATGGTTTTGGGTATTTTTTAAATCTTCCATGTTTAATATTAGACCTAAACCCATAAAGTGACTGTAAGCTGTAGTCTGTTAGTCTGTCACTCAAATAGTTAATGATTATAAAATTCCTTCTCTGTCTGTGTTCAGAAGTTAACGGAGTGTTTTACGCCTTGCAGTTATATGCCTGTAAAACTGTTTTGGGATAGCAGAGCTGCATAGTCAAAATAGATTAACATTGTGGGGCCACAGTTTTAAAGCATTTCAAACTGTTTTCCAAATCGTGTACAGTTCTGAATTTCCCATGTGCATATGGCTTCTCATATGCAAGATTTTGCACGAAAACAGACATAGCTTTATTGATACAACTCCACATGTACCTGGAAACCAGACGGTCTGCTTCTGTGCTGTTCCTCAATGGGGAGAACGATGGAACAATCCCATCCCCCAGATATAATGCCCATTTTTCTACTGGTACAGGGGTGTTTGTCAAGGTTGAACTATTAAGCCCTTTCAGCACTTGAGATTTTCAGCAGGTATTTCTGTGAGTAAAAGCCCTTTGGGATAAAAGAGAGGAAGCGTATTACCAGGCGACAGCAGCCAGGTGACCAGTGAAAGGCGACAGAGGGGCTACAGCTTTGCAGTTGGTGTCTGAGGGCAGTCTGACGCCCCAGCAATCCTCTTTAACAAACCCATACTTCTCAGGACTAATGGTTTCTCCATATTACCTTGGAAAAGGCTGTTTTCCCTGATGCATCTCCTCTCCCTTCACAGCTCTAACTGAACAGCTCTATAGCACTGGCACTAAGATCATGCTCAGGGCATGGCCACATCTGCTTGAGTGTCTTCAAGGGTATTTAAACTGGGCTTTCATATCCCCTGTTGGGCAGCCTCTCCCAGTGTTCCACCCTCCTCCCTGTGAAGAGGGTTTTTCCACTATGGCTGAATTTCCCTTTCCACAACTTGTGGCTGCTGCCTCTTATGCTCCAGCCGTGCCCCTCTGAGGAGACTCTGGGCACAGCCCTCCCCACACAGCCTCGTGAGCCCCAGCACAGGGAAATAATGGCATTCCTCAACCTGGCAGCCCCCTCGCTGACCCCACTCCATGCGCAGCCTCCTAACTGCATCAGTATTAGGACACTAAACACAAGGTATTGGCCCAGCAGTGACCACCCATAACTGGCCCATGAACAGACACTGAGGTGCTGGTCACCACCTGGAGCCCTGGAGCCCAGTCGTTCACCTGTGTTGCAGTCCCCTGTCCAGTCCATACAGCCCCATCTGGCCACAGAAGTGCTAAGGGAAACCAGGACGAACATCTCATTGGGTAAGGGTGGTCAACAGCTGCCATCCTCTCATCCGCGGGGAGCCATCGCTTCCCTTGAACCTCCTTGTTTTTATATTTTTTGCCTTCTGTTTACATTATGGACTTTGAAATATAAAGACTGATATGATATGGTTATTAGTCATATCAGGAACCAGCAGGCAACTTTCTTCAGCCATTTGCATTAAACCTTTTTTGATTTTTTTTTTAACTACTTTGTGCAAATAAACTGAAGGTACTTTGTACACACTAAGTACAAATGGCTTTTGTTCTAAATCTAATTCTTAACCCAATTTCCTACATCAAACAAACCATGAGATAAAATCAGTACCAGGAGCAAGAGCCCCATCCCACTGTGAAACGAAGCACAACACCGGCCATGGCCTCCAGTGGGAACCAGAGGTGCAATGAAAACTGCCTGAGGGCAGAAGTGTGGGGTGAGCACTAACTGGGTGATGTCATTGCTCTGGTATCCAAACCACTTGTGCTTAGTTAGGACTAGGTAGAGGTGTCAAAGCTCCTCGGGTGAGAAGATTCTGTCCCAGAAACTGAATGGAGAAGAAACAGAGATGTAGAGTCAGATGGGAGACTTGAGATGCAAGGCCACCCCCATCTAGGTAACAGTATCACATGTTAAGCTGTAATTGCCTAGGAAATGGCATAAGGAACACTAAAGTTGGGTATGGGTGTCAGATTTGGGATCACTGAGGAAAAGGAATTAGGGGTGAGTTGTTTATTTGGGGGGAATTTGGGCAGAGGAAAGGAGATGCAGGGGTGGTGGAAAGATAGGTTCAAGAAAAGGAAAAAATGGGGAGTAGGATACAAAATGAAGAAGAGCAAGAGATGGGAAGGTTTTGTGACAGGAGGAGTGCTGTGCCCCCAGGCAGTGGTGAAGCTGGCCTGTGGGCCCAAGCTCCCAAGGATGCTGGGGGCAACCCCTGTGGACAACCCACCAGATTCTCCATCAGGTCTATATCCAAAAGATAGTGCAGGAGGGGGGAGTAAGAAAGGATAAACTCATAAGGGAGGATAGACTTTTACCTTAATACTCAGTGCAGGAGACAAAGGCAGCAGAACTGCGATTTAATAGCACTTACTAGTGATTTTTCAATTTTCTCTATAATAATTTAACATATATTAATGTAACCACTGTATCAATACTAATAGTAATCAACAGAATTGTAACTTAGTATTATTTGAAGTGATATAATTGTGAAGTAATATTGCTAATAATAGTGGTCTTTTTATTACCCAATTAGGGTATTAGGGTATTTTTTTAAAAAAACATGTGCTGCTTAATCAATAAACATTATAATCGTCCTAATCAGTCATGTCTCAAGTCTCCAAACTAATGGGGGAGAGCTAAACTTAGGGAGTAACAAGCACATTAGCAAGACAGGAGACAAACTGATCTCTTTTTCTTTAGAAGGCTTTGTTAGCAATTTTAAAAATTGTTTGCCTAGTGCTTTTCATGGTCTTGATACTGATTGATGGATAAGAAGATACAGTTAGCGTCTTGGCAATCTTAAGAAGTTCTCTTTCTAAAGTAGCTGGAGACTTTCCTAGTATCGACACTAGAGTGAAATCATAGAATCGTGGAATCATAGAATCATTAAGGTTGGAAAAGACCTCTGAGATCATCAAGTCCAACTGGCAACCCAACACCCCCAGGCCTCCAAACCATGCCCTGAAGTACCATGTCTACACATTTTTTGAGCACCCCCAGGGATGGTGACTCTACCACCTCTCTGGGCAGCCTGTTCCAGTGCCTGACCACTCTTTCAGTAAAGAAATCTTTCCTAATATCCAATCTAAGCCTCCCCTGATGTAATTTGAGACCATTTCCTCTCATCCTATCGTTAGTTACTAGGGAGAAGAGACCGACCCCTGCCTCGCTACACCCTCCTTTCAGGTAGTTGTAGAGAGCGATAAGGTCTCCCCTCAGCCTCCTCTTCTCCAGACTAAACACCCCCAGCTTCCTCAGCTGCATCTTGTAAGACTTGTTCTCCAGACTCTTCACCAGCTTCGTTGCCCTTCTCTGGACACGCTCCAGCACCTCAATGTCCCTCTTGTACTGAGGGGCCCAAAACTCCACACAGTATTTGAGGTGCGGCCTCACCAGGGCAAGTATAGTGGCAATGGAGGGATGGGAGGGTGGAAATGAAGGAATGAGTGTTGATAACCCAATGCCTAATTTTCCTATCTTCTTAAAGGCAATTGCTTGACAGAGACTGGATGGTGTGAACTCCTGCTTAAAAAATAATAAGAAAATAAAAAATTCCATGTTGTTACTGGACAGCTAGTTTAAAAAAAAAAAAAAAAAAAAAAGTGGTGCTGGTGGGGAAGATAGCGAATTGCTTATTGCCAGCCTGATGCTTCTTGATACCTGTCAATCTAGAAATAGTTATAAGTGATTTATGTTTAACTGCTCCTATCTTTATGGAAAGGAAAAATCTATCAAGCCAAACTTCTATCATTTCAGGTGTTATCATTCTAGTTAGCTATTTCACAGCATTGCCTAAAGCTGACAGTCCTTAAAACAGTTCAGAAATAGCTGCATAGAGCTATTGATCTTTATGTATTTTTATGGCATTTCACTATGATCCATAAAGAAGTTACAAAAAGCAGTGTACATCAGGGCATGGGATCTTTATTGCTTCTTCCCTTGGCCAATAGCAGTGGCTCTGAGGAGAAGCACCTCCAACATATGTGATGCCATGCATGCTGCGAGGCTGCTTATATGTACCCCAGCCATATGAGCTTCTCTAAATTCTGGCTATTATATAGAGAAATGTAATTTATCTGAATAATAATCTGTTCTAGAGTTCAATATTTTTACATTTCTAGGAAGAAATAATAGGAACGGACCCTTTGTGAGAGGTACTGGTAGACTGTGAAGAACAGAAGGTATGTAAATTATAAACTGACGATAACTGTGTCCCTGAGCTCTACCTTAAGAGAAGCTACTTAAAGCTCAGGTTACTCTATAACCACCTGGAGTGGGCAGCAGCTCCTGTGTACACCAGCTGAACAGGACATGGCCTGCAGCCATTACATTCATTTCACACAGGTCACTATAAGGCATTGGAAAGTAACAGCCTTCAGTAGCAGCTCAGTGTACTTGCAGCGATGACAGAGCCTCTCTACAGGGGTTTCCCCCAAGGCCGTGCAAGACACGTTTAAGATGGTGTGTGTTTTAGTTGAAAGTTCAGGAGTCACAATACTCGGGTACAGTTTGGCATGGGAAAGTAACCAGACACAGCGATTGCTTATGAATGAGAATTGATGCATTCTGGACAGTACAGATTCAGTAGAAAATACAGACCCCATTTCAAGTTGCTCTTAAGCTAACAGTTTCAGATGAGATAGTTCAGATGTGTAAGAAACAGGCAGAAAATGACGGCAGTGGATATATGGTAAAGAAGCTCTAAAAAAAACCATTTCCATGAATACTCAATGTTGCCCACTTGTCCCCACCAATACTATAACCTAGAGCTCAGAAAGCAGTCATCTGGAAAGCCTCATGTTACTGTGTTGGCCAACCAGTAATGCAGTGCTTTGGTATCACTGCAGATAGTTACCCGGCTCCTGTGAGCGTGCCATCCTTAAATGAATCTGGCTGGGTTATGCCCACCTGCCTCTACCCCCAAGTTTGGCTTATCGAACTAGAGCACACCAGATACGTAGTTTCTCTAGGTAACATCGAGAGTCACCTACATTTGACTTTCTTCATTTCACAACCCACACTCCTACCCCTAAAAATACACATGCTTCACCCACAGAACCATTACCTCACAGCCTTTTATTTCCTTTTCTTTTTGGCTGAATCTTCTAACCTACTTAAAAAAAAAAATTTCCCCAGCACGCTGTTATCTCCAGTTATAGCACCAGGAAGGTGTGCTGGGGCTGAACTGGGCATGATGGAATTTGCCGTGGGGAAACCCGCTGATGACAGTGGAACCCGCCCGCGTGTGAATTCCCGCGGCTCCTGCCACCCCTTTATAAGCAGGTGGAGGTGCGGCAAGGCTGGCAGGACAAAAGCAGGCAGCACCCGAGCACTCACTGGAGCACAGCTGCTGTGTGGAGTGGAAATGGCTGGCTTTAGCAGCAAGAGCTTGGTCCTGGTTTCCCTCTTGGGGCTCCTGGCGCTGCTCCTGTGCAGCACCTCCGAAGGTGAGTGAGCGCAGGCATTTAGCCCCAGGAACTGGTTCTCAGTGTCGCTCCGCAGCGCGCCAACCACGCTGGACTGTGCAGCTGGCAGCAGGGTGAGGGTGAGGTGGAAGGGGGTTGTTCCAGCAAAGTATGCTGCCTAACCCTCTTCTGTCGACAGGGAGCTGGATAGTCAGGGGGCTGACGAGCAAGTACCCTAGGCAGCACGGTCCAAATGGGTTTTATTTACTTTGTCATTTTCCTTCATACCAGCACAAAGCAACCAGGATTGCTGCCTGTCTTACACCAAAGTGCGTCTGCCTCGGTGGGCCCTAAAGGGTTATACTGAACAGCTCTCCAGTGAAGTCTGCGATATCAA
Source organism: Phalacrocorax aristotelis (assembly GCF_949628215.1). NCBI lineage: Eukaryota > Metazoa > Chordata > Aves > Suliformes > Phalacrocoracidae > Phalacrocorax > Phalacrocorax aristotelis. The sequence goes on from NC_134282.1 coordinate 11,248,083, forward strand.
TGCGATCATGTAAGTTACTTTTCAGAAGATCCTCTGGTTTTTCTCACACGTATTAACCTTAGGATATCTGTTTGGGCAGAAACAATGATTTGAACATCATGAATTTTTTCTTGCTTTTCCAAAACATTAACTGAACAAATTGTATATAATACCTGCAAACAAAATACACAACCTGTAGTTAATAAGGACTACTAACTCATAGGACAGCCATACAGTGTAAATAATAAATCTGACTGTTTAGGAATCAGCTGTGCAAACAAAGACATGCTTCCTCTCCAGCTGAGGGCCACTCTAGCCAACAAAGGGTGTTCCCTTGCCAAAACCCATTAACAGACACATAAGCAACAAGAGATTTCTTAATTCACAGAGCTCAGATTTTCCCCCCACAAGGTTTTAGCCATCCTAAATGTTCTTCTGTCACCCTCTCCTTAGTCTCACAAATTATTTCTGGCATTCAACAAAGTTCTTTGTCTCAGTAGTTCCAATAAATTGAACACCTCTTCATGGTGCAAAAAATGATCCCTGAGACTGAAGCAGCGATTACATTTAAATTTCATTCGGTGTTTCTTTTTTTTTTTTTTTTGTATAGTATTGGAGGGGTTGTGGAGCACCCCATATCTAGTGGCATTTACAAAAGCAGCTGCTATTGTCTATTATATGATGCACGTTTTTGACCAAATGCATCTTCACAGTATTTACTAGCAGGGATTTCTCATGATTTACTGATCTCTCTATCACTATTTCTTTTCCAGTTTCCACACCTACAGTGGGCTGAATGCCTGTGTAAATCCTAGGGAAGGCTGGGTGAAGAAGCATCTTCTTTTCCTGAGGTAGGAATCTAAAAATCTAAATACTACTAGGCTGATGAAAACAGAGCATGTATGAAAGCCCATTTCTTAAACCTCCTGAATGCCACTTGTGATGGCAATGCTGAACACATTTGTCTTTCCATCTCCTGTCAGACAGGGCTACTCCTTTTTAGAGTCTTCTTGGGGACAGTCATGTCCCCTACGTGAGCTACTCTCTCAAGAGGCGCTATATCTTGGGAGAGAAAAATCTATAATTGACTGGTGTCTGACATCATTGTTTATGTGTGTTCTCTCGTTCTTTTAACAGTCATAAGCTCAAGAAGATGTCAATGTGATCTGGTTTCTAGCAGGGAACTAAACACAGATGTGGCTGAAGAACCATTAGGTTCAATCTCTCAGCTGAGATCGTCGTCTTGTACACTGTTGTGTGCTCACTCACCACTGTCTCTGGCTTCTTTGGAACCATTGAACTTCTTGAGTTGATTCATATTGCATCGCTGTGTTGCTTGAATTAAGCATTTTGTTAGTTTCTAATTTTACTAATATTTGTATGTTACTAATATGACATAAGATTACTATTTAGTAAGGACTGCCTTAAGCAGTTGTACAGACTATGAATTTTATTAAGTTTATTGCATGTTATTTTTGTTTTGTTCAGCATGTGTAAAGTGGGTTATTTATTCTGTTTATTTTGTTATTTCTTTAGCACTGTCTTGTGCCAAAATATTCCCTTTTATCTCTAGTTAGTATTATAATACTTCTTGAACTATTGTTAAACAAAGTCTGCTTGTGGAAAAAAATGGAAACTGGAGTTTAAAAAAATAAATGTTAAAACCTGTGTAATATGTTTATTTTTTTAATTGAAAAAGGTGAATTCCCCTTGAATTGAATTCCTTTGCTTATGAGGCTCCAGCTGCAACAGTTATACAAGGGTATTCACACCTGTTAAAGCTACTTTCCACCTTGCTCGCTTTGTTTGCCCTGTGGGTAGCTATGACCTCCACAGGATACAATTCCTTCCTCACCCCAAACAGCTGCTATACATGAAGTTTTGCTTAATACAAAGACCTGTTCTTAGCTCAATTTCATCTTAATCAGCCTTGAGAGAATTTTTCTTACCAGTATTGCTATTTATTCAGCACAAACCTTACATATATTGTTACAGGGCAAGCTTCCAGCTCATCCACTGGGAAGGCTTGTGATAACATAGTCTTCTCTCAACCTAAAGGGCTTTCTCTAGGGGAGGAATTTGCAGTGCCTTCCTCCCCTTTATGTTTCCTATAGCATCCTATGACTTCTAGCATAATGAGGTTTTCCTGATGCAGGATCTAGGAAGGAGGTCTGATGGAGGTCTGCAGACACTCCTGCAGCACAAATGATGCCTGAGAAAAGTAATGGGACTTCACGGAATAGGTAGGACATGGGTGCAGGTTGATTAGAGAAGGCTACTTAGCTTTTTAGGTTCTACTAGATGGCCCACACGGTCTTCAGGGATGTGACCAAGCAAGCTGTGTAGGTGTAGTCCTCTTATTGTCAGCACCAGACTCTTACAGATAAATCTACGCCTTGGCGTTTGGTACCTTTTAGTCCTAGAGATAGAAACATTAATTTTAATTTAATTTAAACTTAAATGTAAAGCATTTTTTGTGCCCTTGAGAGAGAAGCTGAGAGGCATTGGGTTTTTAAAATGGTATTCATGACTGTAAGGCTGTCATCTTCTGGTTTAAAAACTTGCTAGAACTTGAGCAATCTGCTTGTGGCTCTGCAAATATGGGAACTGGCAATCCTCCATGGGAGTAGCTCTGAAGGAGCAAGATTAATTGGCTTTGATTTCTAGCAGGTGGATTCCATGTCTCTGATACTAAGGATACAATGTAAGGAACTGTCAACCTCCAGGGAAGAGTAATCACCCAGTATATTCCCTGGGCATTCCCCTAACTTTTGGGCAGAGCTCTGCCTTACACCTGCTAGCATTAGCGTGGGCTCCAGTTTGGGCTCAAACAGCCTGCAGGCTAAATCGGGCACCAACAAAATGGCACAGACATAATGAATGGATTTGTGTGAAAAGCGTCAGAAGGTGAGGTTCCCCAAGCTTACTTCGGGAACTGGTAGGCTTTGGTGGAGATGTTAGGAACCAGAGCTGCATATCAACTTGGTGCAGAAAATCCTGGAGTCCAAGCTAGCAAGTTCAAAGCAGAGGAACAAAGTAAGAAAGTGAAAACTGATGTGTGAAATTCTGCGGGTGGCTCGCTGTACTCCCGGGTTGGGCCTGTTAAAAGTTTTGTACTGCTTTTGTAACTTGCCCTTCCTTTTGTCAGCTGTGGCTCTATTGCCACAAAACCCCAGATGCTTCACCCACAGAGCTATGACTTGTGGGATTTATTTTTTTTTTTTAGTTCCTCATATTCTGGTTTAATATTTCTTTATAACCAACCTCACTGGAGGAAAAAACACCCTTGAAAAGTGGTTTCTGTGCTTAATAACATAGATGATAAGGTTGTTATGTTATTGGTAGGAAATTCCATATAAAAATAGCATGTCCCTCCATGCATCCTGAGGATACAGTGCTCATTTATGATACCTATTTGTATCTCCAAAATCATCAGATCAGAGGCACATTTTTGTACATAACTTTCAGTGGCCAGTTAAAAGTTCTGACAGGTCTGAAAATCTAGACCATCCCTAGGAAAACCTGAATGCTGATTACTTTGGTGGGGCTGTTCTGCATTTGTGTAGGTAAGTTTCTTTTTCCTCTATATCTTTGGCCCACAGCTCCTAATTCAGCGTGTGCAATTTTGTTGAATAATTTGAGATGCAGTATTAGATGCTCATTTGGGGACTTTTCCCCTTCCATTTATACAGTTTTTTTAAAAAAACAAATTCTTTTTTCTTGCAAAATGTCAATGAGGCTTTTTATTAACCTTGGATATAATTTGGATAATGGGTGTGAGAACTTTCCCTTCAAAGTCTCAGCACAACTTCATATTTCAGTTCCAAAGACTTCTGTTCTCACTGTACTGAGACCAGTCCTCAGTGATTCCTGTGCCTGCTGGAGTATTACTATTGAATCCTATTTATACATATTCTTTCTGTGGGTTTGTTTGCTTTTTTTTAAATTTTTATTTTCCCTTCTTTTTTTTTTTTTCCTTTTTTTTTTTCCCTAAGGCGATCTCACACCATTCCCATTCAGGACACTGAAGCATTTCAATAGCTTGGGGTCTTTGACAGAAAACTTTCTCTTCATACATGGAATCACAACGTGATTTACTCACTTCTTAATTTTTTTCTCCCACTCCAGCACAAAGCAACAAAATAACTTAGCGTTGCATGGACTTTTGTAAGGAATAGAAAACCTTCTGCTGACTTAATTTTGCTGTTAAAATACAAAACCTGCCACATGTCATCTGCTGGGCAAATACTAACAAGTTATTTGCTGAATTACTGTTCAGTTGATGGTAGCTCCTAACTATTGGTTGAAGACTGTTTTATTTTTGTTCCTCATCTATTGTTTTTTCCACCATCCACACAAATGGGGGTTATAAAGCACGTGCAAATCCAAGAGACAAATGGGCGAAGGCCCTTCTTAGCCTGTGGTATGGTGTGCATATTTTCGAGTACATCCGAAAACCACGCACTACTGGCTGTGCTTAGTGACAATGACACTTCTAGCTCTTTCATAGGGGTGTTGACAACTGGTCAGTTATTTTCAATTACCAATACCAGTGAACCCGCATGAAACTGAACTTGACTCCTGATGAACTGGAATGCATCGTTCAGCGGTAATTTTGTTAGGAACTGAATTGGGGAATTCATGAACCAAGAAGGGCATCAGGCTTGTGACACTGTCATTTGATTTTAATGGCATACACCCAGCTGGATAAACATCAGAACAGTACAGATGCTCAATTGTAACAAGCCTTCTGTATGCTAAGCTCTCAGCTGTATTATGCCCTGGCAGTTTTATTCCAAATACCAGGTGACAGGCAACATCCTCTGCCAAAATATGAATCATAAAGGAAATTTTTATTCAGACTAAAACCAGTGCATTGTGTACATTAACTTTACTATGCGATTATAGTTGTATGACTGTATATAAATGCAACATTGTTATCTATGTTCCTGTGATCTTGTGGTTGTTCTATTCTGGGAGGTGTCAGGCTTAACTGTCCAGCGTTGCAGTCCTAACTCTGTTAAAGGTTTTTAAACTGCTGTGTTTATTCCTTCTGCATTATCAATTGCAGATAGCTTCCAGTCAAGGCTCACCAAGAGTTGCTGGCATTAGAATGTTTAAATACTATATACAACAGGAATGGTGCTGTGGCTGCTATTATATATTAACCATAGTGTATTGCTCATGTGGCTACTACCATAAATAAAACCAGGCACTTGTTTAATAGTCTTTCAGCTATCTTGAATTTATAGCATTATTCAAAGATTATGCAATCCTAAACACATATGTAACGAAATAACATCAGATGAAATTTCAAATACTATATGCTTAAAAAGCAAATACATTGAAGGAAAAGTAGAGGCTAAAATACTATTGTTAATTGTTTTTATTAAATGTACAACATCATTTCTATAGTTTTGCTATATGAATTCAGTTATACTCCCAAAATAAAGTAACAAATTTATTTGTAAGCATTTGCATCTACATCTATATTTCCGTTCTCCTGAAATTTTGCTACTCCCTAACTTTAAATGGAAAAGTCTATAAATTGTTTTTTTTTGGACACTCACTTTGTGTCAAGGAGACAATCGATAGTCTGGGTTGAGATCCCCTGGAAAACCAGATATGCTCTGTAGAGTGTCCGCAGGCAGAACTGTGCTGGATACACTTAAAATGCATATCCTATTCTAGAGGGATCTTACCTACCATCACGGCCTTGCAGCTGCACATACAAAAGCGAGGAAAAGAGGGACTACACATGGCTGGTTTTCCTAGGCGAACAGTGCCAGCAAAGGTATATGAAAATCCAAGGAGAGCGAGCTACCCGACTCACAGAAGAGGTGACTGATGTAAGTGGGAGTTGCCTTTGTATGGGTATCTAGTCTGTGGATAAAAGGTCTGGATCTCAGGTTCTCTTAAATTTTGTTCCTTCCCAACTGTTAATATTATTATTGGAGTGGGTAGTGCTGTATTAATGCTAATTACAACGAATGGATGATATACATATATATTGTTTTGCACATCCATGTGAAGTATATCAAAATGACAGTAAAGAAACTTAGAAAACAAGAAACCTGGAGACAATGCAATAAGACTACCACACTTAGCGAAGGCATATAGCTATGTAGAAAACATGATGGTTTATGTGAAATGCTTAATGAATTTTGGCATTATAAAAATGAAATAGAAACGCCCAAATGAGTGATTTTGACTTTTTTACTAAAAACCATGGTGAGATGAACACGTTTCACTTTAATGAAGCTCTGTTTTCTAAAACAAACGACTTTCACTACTTGTCTTTTTCAATTCTGTTGTAGACTTACTAGAAATCCTGTTATTCGTCAGGAGCTTTTTGCTTCCTCCTGACTCAAAGTGGTTTGACTCAATTGTGGGTTACGTATATGTAGAAGTGCTCCTCAACTCCCCTCACTAGACACAGCTGGATAACTCGCTGGCTTTCACCTTGCAGCTCAGACAATCTGATCGCAGAATACTTACGCAATTAACTGATACCATCAGCTTTGCTGTCTTGCCTGGATGACTCAGAGCTCTCATTAACCAAAAGGTCTTCAGCCCCCTACAGTCTGGACCATGGAAAGAAAGATTAAAGGCATTTCTGAGTTCTTCTCAGAGAGAGTAAGGTAAATTTTTTTTTTTGGTTCTTTTGCATTGAGGTTTTTTTTATTGTCAGGTTGCCCACCAGCTTGGCAAGGTTAAGAGGAAAGACTGTCCCTTAGAAAGTGGACAGCAAGGAAAAACTTTTTTCAGCTAAGTGAAAATTTGACTGGAACAAGTAAGAGCATATGGAATTTGCCTGACTGCACGGGATATGTAAGGAGTTGGTCAGAAATGAAAGATGGAAGAAAAGAGCAAAGAAGAGAACTGCTGGTCCTTTCTGGTGCTTCTTATTATCTCACCGTAGGTAACCAACACATGCACCTATTCATGTGAACAGAAACTTACAGGTGACACACTTTCTACACAAATAGCAAGTAGGTTTTTTTTTTTTAGATAACTTTAAGTTGATGAAAAGAGCCATGCAAAGATGAAAAACAATCTTTGGGAAAGAGAGTACTTTGTCTGTTCTATAACGCTGTCAGCTCTTTCTCCCAGCATAGCTCTTACCTAGTGTTGTGGTTTAATTCCAGCCAGTAACTAAGCCCCACACAACCACTCGCTCACTCCCGTCGCTGGGGTGGGGGAGAAAATCAGAAGAGTAAAAGAGAAAACTCGTGGGTGGAGATAAAGACAGTTTAAGAGGTAAAGCAAAAGCTGTGTACACAAGCAAAGCAAAACATGGAATTAATTCACTGCCTCCCACGGGCAGGCAGGTGTTCGGCCATCTCCAGGAAAGCAGGGCTCCATCATGTGTAACAATTACTTGGGAAGACAAATGCCATTACCCTGAATGTCCCCCCCTTCCTTCTTCTTCTCCCAGCTCTATGTGCTGAGCATGATGCCATATGGTGTGGAATATCCCTTTGGTCAGTTGGGGTCAGCTGTCCTGGCTGTGTCCTCTCCCAACCCCTTGTGCACCCCCAGCCCCTCGCTGGTGGGGTGGGGTGAGAGGCGGAAAAGGCCTTGACTCTGTGTAAGCCCTGCTCAGCAGGAACTAAAACATCCCTGTGTTATCAACACTGTTTCCAGCACAAATCCCAAACAGAGCACCAGACTTGCTACTGTGAAGAAAATTAACTCTATCCCAGCCAAACCAGCACATCTAGCAAACAGAAAACTCCCAGAAGATCATGTTCCTTACACAAATAATATAGTTTTCACATTTTTCATGGCAGTAATGTCATGATTAGCATTGGAAATAACAGAGCAGAAGTGAGAAGGAGCTCTAACAATGCACAACAAAGTGTACGCATTAAGCGGTGTCTGTTTGGGCAAGAGGAAGCAGGTTATCTATGCCAGAATAAAACAACCTTGAAAAAAATTACCTAAACCAATTTAATTCACCATGCAGAAACAAGGAAATATCAAAGCTCAGTCCTTTTGCATCTGACAGACCCGACAATTATGAGAAAGGACAGCATGCAAAACTCCCCTTAGTAAAAATCCACTGCACCCATTACTAACATAACAGAAATAGGAAGTGGCTTTCTACATCTTTCCCTTAACTCAGACTACTCTTGGGCTGGCCTTTCTGATTTAGTTCAGCATACCACAGACTGACCTACTTCAGAACAAGTGGGTCATGATACAACTTTAAATCAGGAAGCCTAAAACCCACTCTTCTCTGCAAGCAATGGTGTGTTTGAGTCAGAAACACTTTATTCTTGTTATCCTTCTTAAGATGGTACTTTGGCTCAAGCAAAGAGATTTGCAGAACCTGTAATGGCAAGAACCACCCAGGGTTCTCAAAAGGAAGCTCTTCAGTATAACTGTATTAATTTTACTTCATACTTTCCAACGCAGTTGTCTCCAGCACTCTAGATAAGTGTATACTGCAGCGTTTCAGACGCTTTTGACTGAGTTTTATAGTATCTTAACTTTCTGCCACTACTTCGAACTGCTGACAAAAGCAAAAATGTACAGGGAACAACTAACGTATGTTATCTTTTCAGGCTGATAACAACAATACTTTTGATCTCTGAACATAAAAGCTGATTATCTAATCCAGAGATCAAAATTGATGCAGAACCTGGATGAACGTCCCAGCATTTAATTTTTCTTTCTAGTGTAGATATTTTTGAATTCTCTATGGTGTGTATGCAGATTCTTTGAAGCTGGCCTTTCACAGCTTAGCAGCTGTGTGTACTCTTTGGATGCTGAAAAGTATCAGGGCAACAATTTTGCCCCAGCAGTCTAAAAATTTTCCTTCCAAAAGTATACACTGGTTGCCCATTTCCCTGAACTGGAAAAAGAACTGCATTTCTGCTTAACAGTCAAGGTTTAGTGGTATGGACGTCAGCTGTCTGCTGTATCATCAGAGCCCCTGCTTAACTAGTCCTCAAGTAATTAGCTGTGTTTAAGTCCTTCCCTTCATTCTCTCACTACAGTTTTTACCTTTGCTGCCTAATGTCTCCTTGAGTAATCCTACCAGTGCTACAACTCTGGCTCTGTTTTGTCAGAAAGACATACTGTTAGTTACTGTATACTTATTTTGCAGACAGGCCTGTCCTGGGTGGCACTCTGGGAACAACTTCATGTCAGCATAATGGTAGGTCTTTATCCCTGCCAGGTGGTCAGCAATTTTTTTTCTAGTTACTATATAGGAACACAGCAAACAAGGCCATTATGCCAGTGCCTCTTTGGGGCAGTCCGGATAGCAGGCACAGAGCGAAGAGGGACTGACTTCTGTCATGACTCCACTGCTCCTGAATCTTCTGCTTACAGAAGTAAGGAAAGGATGGGAGAGTTGAGGCCTGATTTGACTTACCATCTTCCAGTGTCATTATTGTCTCTTAATCCCAGGTGATGACAAGCTGTGAGGCATGTGTATTCAGACGGGGATTTACAGCAAGAAAGTCAGGAGAGAACGTGCTGAACCGCTGGGTACTGACGTCATGGAGCCCTGCAAGCCTTTCTACTTTCCTCTCCCCTGTTTAGACTGGGGCTGCATTTTCCCTTTCTGTGTCTCATAAAAAGCAAACAAAACAAAGCTGCAAAATCTTGAAAAAAAAAATTGCTCAAGAATATCCCAATAATTGATTCAACAATGCAAATACAACCTTGAAGTACAGAATTGGAGAGATGCTTACGACATAATTTATAGCTAAACTGCAGATACTCCTCATTTATGCTGTAGAGAGAATCAAACCTCTAATTTTGACTAAACAAATTAAATGTAGCACTTCTAGTTGGTGTTGAGTAATACTGAATGCACCAGAGAGCCGCATGAATGTGTGTTTATGAAGAACAAAGAAGGTGTTAACATAGGAAGCAGTGTCCATGTCATGTTCGTTGTTCACATCATTTAAAAGAACAGAAAAATATTTATATTCTGAAATGATAATCTATGTGGATAGATATTATGCTAAACAAATACAAAAAGCTGTTAAGAAACTGGAGACTGCCAAGACTAGGGGTTGTTCAAAAAGTTATTTTTGAATAGGGTTGGTCCAAGTAAGTCAATTCAGCTGGAATGCTGTTCAGATTATTTGTTTTTCAGTAAAAATATTTCTTATCTACCTCAAGACTTTCCACATACAAATAAGACAAAAGGCTTAAACAAACAAAAGGGAATGAAAAACCCAGAGACCACTTTGTCCCCCAGTCATGTCCCAAAGTAAATCTGGACTTGGCCATTGTATTTTACTTCCTGGCTTTCAAAAAACCAAAGGACTGTCTTCAAAGTGAAGCTGTAGGGAGCCATATGGGTGTTTTTAGAAAAGTCACGTATTGTTAGACACTGACTGGGAGTGCCTTCTCTTGACCCGTTGTCAACAATGTGGGAGATGAGGAGATTTGCTAAATGAAAGTGTTTGCTGCTTCCCCCTATTGATGCTCTACAGTCATTTCTGCATAAAGCTTGATTAAAATTTTTTGTTCTCTTAATACATTATCTTTTCATGGTTCCATGTTGGTTATCTTTTTTAAAATATATTTTTTATTCTGTCTTTGATGAAACAGTATTTTCATACTCACATTATCTGTCCTGAGTTTCTCTTTAAAAAATTAAGCCGATTAAGCTTTTTTTAAAAAAAAATCTTTGCCTGTTTCCTTAGTAATCAAGTGACTATTTGCTTTTCAGATAGCTTTCATATATTTGTTATGCTGTTACTTGTGGCTCTTTAGCACTCTATATTTTATCATTTTTTTAGTGCACTCTAGCCTTTGAAGATCTGGTACTTTCCTTTCTACGGCAAAAATTAGAAGCCCTTGCAGCTCTGTATGAATTATAGCATGAGCAGTTCTAGCTCATGGCTTTCAGGGTAGTCAAGATGAGCTGACTGTAAAACTTCAGAGAAGCCTTGCAGTACTAAGTGAAAGGACAATAAAGGGTAGATAAAATTCAGCAGGGATAATATATGCATCTGGGAGAAAGCAAACCTAAGCTTGTACGAATGGTGATGTGCTCCTAGCTGGCTATTACTGCTCTGGTAACATCTTGCTGTTATAATGGATAGTTCTGTTGGAATAAAACAACAGCAGTTAGCCTTGAACATTATTATTTCATAGAAAAGAAGTGACAGGAGGAAATAAAACCATGCCACGCTGCTGTATCAGCTGACGGCGCCCTGCTCCCTCAGGGGAGCAGGACGCGGACATGGCTGTACAGCTGAGGTGTAGGCCTTGCCCGGGCAGCCGTGTCCTCGTCCTGCCCGGGCTGTGCAGCCACCCGGGCCGGCAGTCAGCCCTCCGCACAGGCCTCCGTGCCGCTCCAGCTGTGCGGATAATACAAGCCGGGCCGGCGGACTTGAAGAGGCACCGCCACGCCTGACGCAGCCGCCTCGGCCTGAGGCCTCGCCAGACTCTCAGCCGTGCCCGCCGGCCGCCGCACCGGCCCTCCCCAGCGGCCCTTCCCGCCCAGCGGCGCGGCGCAGCGCATGCGCGCAGGTGCTGTTTGGGCGTTGCTATGGCAGCGGGCCGCAGCCTAGGGCAGGCGGCGGCGGAGGATGAGGCTGAGGCGGCTGCTGCTGCGCTACTACCCGCCGGGTGCGGAGCGGGGCGCGGAGCCGGGCGCGGAGCCGGGCGCGGGGGGGCTGGGCCGGTGCCCTGCCCTGCGAGGGGCTGTGCCGGCACGGCGGGGCTGGGGCCGCGCGTGGGGACTGCGGCCGGCGGCCGCCTGTGCCGGGGAGGCGGGGTGTGTGTGCGGGGTTTCCTGTCACTGAGGTTTCCCTCACCTCTGCCACGGCCTCGGGCAGGAGTAAGCCGCTGGATCGCGCACCTGCAGCTGCATTGGCTTCAGGTGCGGGTATTTTGGCACCGCGGTCGGTTGAGAGACTTCCAGCTCACCGCCGATCTGTAATTAATAACTTATTGTTGCGAAATCAAGCCAGTCTTATTTGCGTTGGAGTAAGGAGTTTAAAAGTTAAAAGTGGCAGTAGTTGGCACAAAAAAAATCTGTATGTGTTATCAAAAGGCCTATTTAGCAAAAAATTGCTGCATTTCTTATTTTTCCTTTCTTCCTTTCTTGACTTCTGAGCAGAACCGTGCCCTGAAAAGCTATTCTAAGCAGCCTTCATCATTTATTGTGAACTCAGCCTCAATTTATTGTGAACTCAGACTTAATGAATTTGCACAGGCGAAACCAGATGGAGATGGCCAGCTCAGGAAGTGGGTTGTAATAACAGATCTTTCTTCCAATTAAAATTTTTTCTCCAAGTCTGGGTAAAATGCAAAATGACATAAAAATTAATGTAAATTATCCTTTCCCACAGAAAACTAAGGAGCAGCAGAACCCTTTAACAACTGTTTCAAAACAGGAAGCAATGTGGTTAAACGTTTTAATACTTAAGCTCAGTAGAAGGTGTAGAGGTGCCAGAGCATACCTAGAAATGGAAAGTGTTATGATTTTCTATACGTTACTGCACACAGGCCTTTGCAAACACTGAAATAAATATAACTGGTTTTGTAAAAAGTGTTTTCCAGGCTTCTAGGAACACCAAACTACAGCAAATATCTTCAGGGCAGCTTCTTTGAAAACAGAGATTATGAAATCATGCAAAAAGTTGTTGGGGAAAAAAGAGCTTGTTAATTTCCAGAATAGAAAGTGGCTTATAAATAATAATGTTTAATATCTTTTATTATATAAACACATCAGAGTTGTTCATCACCCTGCTAACTTTCAGCAAGAACAGCCACCCTCCTAGTTTCAAGAACTGGAAATAGGTCTGCTGAAGTCAGTGGAGCAATAAAAGTGGAAGCATTGCAGTCTGCAGCACATGTTAAAAAATCCCTGACATCTAATTAAGACCTCTTTGTTGTGTGTGTGTTTTTTTTTTAAAAAAAGGAATTATTCTGGAATATGTACATGGTGGTGAGCCAAAGACCAGATCTATAGATCTACTTAATCTCACAACTGAGTAAGTATGATATTTCAGATAACAGCACTTGGCTGTTTTATAGAATGCTCAAATACAACTCTGTCGGATTGTTTTAAACATAACTGAGGTCAGCTATGTCTTTGTTCACTAAAATACACAGAAAAGAAAATAACATAGTCAAATTGTTCTCCTACACTTTTAAATACAGAATATTGCATTCCAGCTGACTATTACTGTCACGCTTTTCTGTTCAGAGGTTAAGCTTCTTTTTACTTATAGTTATGATTGTCAAGGTGCCTGTACAAAGCCAGCAGAAATGTACAGTGCTTAACGATGTTATGAATGTTAATGTCATGATGAAAGGCAGTTAGTTCTTAAATCCTGTAATAACATTTCTAGTCTTCAGAATGATTTCAAAAATGGGTCTAACTCAGCCCCTAGTTACTGTGGTTTAAATAACCTCTGTTGAAATCACTGACAATAACAGCTAGACATAATTTCAAATCTCTCCTGTTAATTAATTATCCTCATAACAACCATGGGTAAGGTGGTGCAAGATAGGCAAGTAAGTGATTCCCTCCCGTATGTTTGTGTCGTGGAAATAAGTATCTGCTTCTGTTGCAAGTAATGGAAGGGTTCCTGGTTTCTTTTGTTGCAAAACTAATAGCAGTTGGGTCCTTTGAAAGAACAAATAAGAGTGCGTCATCTGATTTCCTAGTCTCCTACAGATGATGAAAGACATTGCAGGAGCTTGATATACGTAAAAACCAGGGAAAGACCTAACTGAAGAATAAAAAATATGATGTATTTCAAGTTTAGATTTAAGTTTGATAGGATATTTTTAGGTAAGACAGAAGGCAGAGGTCACTTCATCAGGAAGCAAGGGAGACATGCTATGTGGAGGACAATCTTCAATCACATCCGGCTCTGGTTTTCAGACATTTGGAAGGCACCAGTCTGAAACTCCCTTATGTCTTCCTTGTGAGGAATAGGAGAATGTTGACAAGTTACTATGCTGAATTAGCTTTAACACTGCTACTTGTAATTTATGCACCAGTCCTTGAGAGGTTATTTGACTGGCTTTTTTGTGCATTCAGTGACAGAATATAATGATATGTCACAGAATCAGAGAATCATTTAGGTTGGATGTGACTTCTTGAATCCACCTGCAGCAGGGTCAGCTAGAGCAGGTTGACCAGGACCGTGTGTAGTTGGATTCTGAATATCTCCCAGATGGAGACTCCACAACCTCTCTTTGCACCATCACAGCAAAAAAAAAATAAATGTATTTTACACTTTTTTTTTTCATTTGTGCTCCATGATGCTTGTCCCCTCAGTGGGCAGTACTAAGAAAAGTCAGGTTCTCTGTACTTCGTTCCCTCTCATCAGTTATTTGTACACATGAAAATATGGAACACTTTATGAATTTGCATACCATATCTAGTAGATTTTTTCACAGAACTTTTTGTCTGGCATCAAACACCATGGAAAGTTTATCAGGATTTATACAGCTCTCAAACTATTTCTTCTGCTTTCCTCCAGCTAATGTCTTTCTTTAGGCACCCAAAATTAAAAATTAAAAGAAAGCTGAGAGCCTTAATATGGTTTAGGTCATAGTAGTTAGCCTACATGCTCTATTCAGCCAGCTCTGATAGGTAGGAAGAACTTCAGAAAGAGGAAAAAAATGTCACCATTAAATAAAGCTGCCAAAATCCATGAAGTTTATTATGCAGAAAGGCATGAAGTAATATGATAGTCCTAATATTGACATCGATATGGAAGAGTCTTTGCATGTGGGCCAAAGTTAGTACACAATGTAGGCTGCACATGCAAGATGAAAAATCCAAATTTATAAATGATTTATTTTTGTCTACCTGGAAATATCCAGCTCAGTACTCTGAATAAAAACTAATGAGCCACTTTATGAACAAAATAAGTTGTCTGGTATTACTTAACAGGAGTATAAACACTGAGAGGATACTAATTTATGGGGATGTTAGTGGTTCCCATTTAGTGAACTGATATAGAAAATCCCCCTTAGACTGCAATGATTTACATACTAACAGAAATGCTAGGCTTTCTTGCTAGGACTAGTTTTAAGTGTATGTTGGTGCTTTGACTGCCGGGTATTATCAACCCTCAGTTTCTTATGGATGGCCAGGAATTGACAGTGTATCTGATGATATGAAAAGATGATCCAATTCCACAGACTAGCTGTGAACCACTTCCTGGGGGCTCCACGGACACCAATAGATTGTGGACTATGTTTTAGAAGTTATTATCATAACTGAGAATTAGAGGAACAAACATAGATTTGTGAAGCCACAGACAGAGATAATTTTAACATTTTCTATATGTAATTTATTGTGTTGCTACTTCATGGGCAATTCATTAGGAATTTATGAAATTCCACTTTAATTTAGATATTTATTCCAAAACTAATGGTTTTGGATACACGTTTCCCATATCTGACCCTCTGTGGAAAGCCTTTAAGAAGGTAAAGTTCTTGCCAAGCTAAAATTTTTAAAAGTTAAATTTTACTGAGCAAATTTAGTAAGAGAGGGAAGGAAGCAGAGAAACAAAAAAAGCTTTATCCATATTTCTTTAAGATGTTACAGAATGAGATAAACACATATCATTTAATTACTTCAGTTTCTCTACAAGTAAATAATATTTTTGCTTTTATAATCATGATTATTGCCAGAGGATGAAATCTGGTGGGTTTGGGTTTTTGGGGCTTTTGTTGTGTTTTGTTTTTTTCTCATAATTAGCACAGATGCCATAGCCTTAGTAGAAGAAATTCAAAAAGGAGAACCTCTCATCACAGCTTCATGCAAGGAACACGTCATACACTTAGTACGAAGATTGCAAGAGAAGCTAGGGGAAAAAGAGGATCACAAGTTCTACCTTTTTAAGGTCAGAGGCATCTTTAAAATAATTTTGGGGATTTTTTGGGGTTTCAGTTGTAATGTTGCAAGTATGTTTTTACTGCTGCTTATTATGCCTGAGAGCAAAATTTGGACTTTATGACCCATTTCTTGGGTCTTTTTGATCACCTCTGCACTGTTCAGAGTGACTGAGTCTGCCCTGGTTATCTCTGCCAGGAATTCCCCCCAAAGGACGGGAGGTATAACTGTTCCTAGACACTGTTTATGCAGGCTTATGTACAAGGGTGTGTTTTTGATAGAGAGAAATCTCTCATTTGTCAAATAAGACGCTAGGTCCAGCAACACCCATATTTAAGTTCAAACAAAACCTCTAAAGAGATCCCAAGTAAATTAGCTGCTAGGAAAGGCTCAAAATGTTGTCATACCCTTGTCTACTTGTTCTTAATTTTGTGAAAATTGTATTTATTTTAGGTATTCTGCTACATACATTAATACTTGTTGTCATTACTTTCTGCCATTACTATTATGTTTGAAAATTGATAGTTTGGTCTTCAGCTTATGGACAACACCTTGTAAATTTATTTTAAATGAGTAAGCTTTTTAAGTACAATTATTAGAGAGACCTTTCAGGACTTAAAATCCAGGATTCAGTCTGTCAGAAGAGAAAAGGTTTAATTGTATGTAACTGTGGAAATAAAAATAAAATTTCTTCCAGAGATTGCATGTTGCAATGTGCAACGTTTGTTGTATCTTTATTGTGTCAGCAGATGGCAATGTGTAGCTGTTAAAAATTGCTGGTCAGTGCAATGCTACTGGTTGTAACCTTAAATTTAGAGAGAAAAGGGAGAAGTTTTGTGTTGGTTTGTTTGGCTAAAAAAAATCCTTACATGTTGCTAGGTGTATCTTGGGTTCTTTTGACCAACAGTATACAGCTGCATGAACTCTGCAAAGATCTATGTATTTAACCTTGAAAACAGAGCTATGTAATAAGGTATCTTAAATCTAAAAAGTTTCTGTTCTGTTTTAAGGTATGCTCTCAACTGAGATAATGCCTTGCTTTTGACAAGCTTTAAAAATTGTCTGTTCATCACAGAGACTGCCAAATCATCAAAGGCTTGTCCAAATTTCAGTATAAATAATGTATTTGTTCTTTGTTGGGTATAGTGCCATGTTTGAGCTTCTGTGTTTGGAAATACTAGAAGAAAGCAAATCCAATCAGTGCTGGCTTGTTTCCTTCACTCAAGAGTAGTCAGAAGTGTGTAAAAAGAACTTTTTTATATTTTAGTTCCATTCAATGCTTGTAAATGAAACATGAGTATCAGGTGCTTCTGAGATACTGATGAAATACAAGAGGTGGGTGGGAGTGAGAATTTTTTTTTCCCAAACAATGTTCCATGTGTTTTTTACTGTTGCACTGCAGCATAATCTTAAATGAGTGTATAAACCCATCTTTTTGTTATTTCCAGTATTTATGGTGATGGTGTTGTGTTAGCTACCCTGCAGAGAAACAAGCTTTTATAACAAGTTCTCATGTTTTAAACTATTACATAGCAATGACATGCTGTAGTGATTTGCAGATTTTTATCGTAGGGACTGCTGTAGCAGATTTTGCAGAAACAAGGTACATATTTTTTAATATTGCCTAAGGGTTTGATTATTGTATCTTGCTGGCTTAAGAGTTCTGTGGATGAAGCAACTGCAGCACTGGGCACAGGAAGAACAGAGTTAGTCCCATGATCTGAAATCGAACATAAATCGATCTTGTTTTCCTCCCTTTTTTCCATAATTGTTAAACATGTTTCTTGTTCAGAACTGCCTGCGTGGAGTCCTAAAAGAGTCATCATCAAACTTCCATAAATTTCCATAATTATCCCTTCTCATATGCAGATAGTTGTATACTGTGGCTATTTTACAAAAAGCAAAATATTTTTGTCATTTCCACATCTTGATTGCCCATTCCTATTGCCTTTTTTTGTCATGACCTCATAGAACGTACATGTAACTTATTTCTATTCTTCCTGGTTTTTAAAACAAAATCATATACTAGTTGAAAGCATCCCATTGCCTAAAGGACTCAAAATACTCAATTCAGCTGGATCTCTTGATGCACTATATAAGGCTTAATATATAGTTGGGATTTATTTTGTCAGTGATCACACCAGACATGGTCTCCCCACTCATTTGTTTTTGCTCTTTCAGCTCTGGTCTAGGGTTACTTTGCTGGTCTCAGAGAAGGTGGAAAAAAGCAAACATGGGTTCATTCAAGTAAAATATAAATTTGAAATCAAGTCTATATAGTATCTGCAGTGATAAACTGCTGAGGCATGGGTGACTTTTTAGTTAGGGATTAATGTATTGTAGCTGTAACTGCTAGTCTGACAGGAGGAGAAAATATTAACCTATTGAAAATGTTGAACAATCGTTAGTTTTGGTTGTTTTTTTTTTAACTGCATCAAATGTTTTATTTTCTCTCCCCCACTTCTCTTTCAGGTACTTAGAGCACATATATTGCCACTGACTAACGTAGCGTTTAACAAAGCTGGTTCCCGGTAAGTTGTTTTCAAAGTCAAAATACATAATCACTAATTGAAGTTTTGTATTTGTAAATTAAATTGGAAGGGAATTTCAGTGCTCTTATCTTGCTGCAAAAAGAATTCAGCTGTGCTCCTTAGAAGCAGCTTCAAGCATGACTAGGAACTGGATTTCAGGCCTCTGTGGGAGAGCCAATGGGAGATGCAAAAAAGTAGCGGGTGAAATTCAATTTATGCAATTTTTTTCTTCCAAGGTGATAGTTTGTTGACAATGACCATATTCCAGAAAGAAGCACCTTTATGGCAATAAAGTCAATATTGCTAAAAGCTAAATGAGTCTTTGACATAAATTCATTTGGGACTTTTACTGTAGTGGAATTTCATGTTAGTTGATTTCACTTTGGGCATATGTCTAATCATTTTTTCCTTCATGTCTAGAAAGCAGCATCTTGCTTTTTAGTTGAAATACATTAAAGATTAGAAACAAGGTTTCTTTTATGAGTAATATTTCAATAAAAAGAAAAAGAACCTCTGTGGTCATAAATCTATATTTTTGAAAGAAAGAAGATATTTTTGGGTCTGAGAAGTGCAACTGTATCTGTGGAAATAACTTATTTCACTGTATACTAGGACCAGTAAGATATTTACCGTATTCAGAAATTAATTTCTCTTTGCTTTAGCTTTATCACTGGAAGCTATGACAGAACCTGCAAAGTATGGGATACTGCATCAGGAGAAGAGCTACACACACTGGAGGGACACGGAAATGTTGTCTATGCAATAGCTTTCAATAATCCCTATGGGTAAATATATTTTCTCTGAGATGTATTTTAATTGCTTCTGATGTTATTTTGCAAATCCAGAACTTTTACTCAAAATTTAACATAAAATAGACTATCTCAAATTGAAAGAGTTAAAATTCTGAATTTGTAAAGTTCAACTATAGCTAATCACCATAGGATGATACTATATATTATTTGTATAAGTAGTTCATTCAAGCATGTTTTCTGCTGTAATTTTTAAAAATGAAATTTAGAAATTCAAAGCAGAGATTTCATTAGGTCTTCAGTGTCTAGAAAAATACAGATGAGTCAGTTTAATATATTGAAACAGATTTATTTCAATAATTTCTACATGAGGAGACTGTGTTCTGAATGTTAATAATTCTTTACTGCCTCCATGTAATTGTATATGATGTGAGATACAGGTACTTATGACTGCTTGTGTTGTTTCGGTTAAGGAGAAGGAACATTTATGTCATAACAAAAGTGGATTTCTCCATTTGGCATTACCCTTTAGTTATTATTTAGGACATGCTTTAGAGGTATCAGAGCTGTTGAGTAATTTTTATGAAATCCACGAGGTGCCGCTGTATGAATGTCAAATATGAATCTGTGCATTTGGTTTTCTGCAGTAACTGTTTGTCTTAGGTTAGAATTGCCACCTGTTAGGTGAAGGGGATTACATGTTAGCTACTGAAGTTTCATTGTCATTTGCTTCCTGAGGAAGCTGTCATGTGTCAGTAAAACATTTTGCTTCTCTGCAAAATAAGAGAAACCAATCCCTATTTTTATACTTAATCATATTACTTCTTTCACTGTCACATGTCCTATTTATCAGTTAAGCAATACAGAGTTAACATCAGGAAATAAATGTTAAAGACTTGTTCTTATGCAATTTGGAGCATTGTCATTTCCCTCTAAATGAAAGACTTTATCCAACCTAGAACCCGCTGTATCAGTGTCTTATATTCTGATATTATTCTTTACCTTAAAAAAGCAGTTAATGAAACTCTTTTATATGCTTTGAGGAAGCTAATGCATGACAAAAATCTGTGCAAAGATCAATAACTAGACTATAACATCAAAGTGGAAAAGCAATACATAGTGAGAAAAATCTGATGAGAACCTTGAGCTACTCTTAATTTAAAAGTTCAGTAAAAAAAGAACTTTTTTTTTTTTTCTGCTAATCTTTAGGTTTCAATACAGTATCCCTTGCTACATTTTCTAGGTAACTCACTTCAGTCTTGCTTTAACTGCAGTTGGTCACAATCCTTCCACTGACTTCAGTGGGAGTAGAGTTTGACCTCTGAAATTTGAGTAAACTGCTATAAAAAAAAGAACTGTGATAAACAGATGCTGTCTGATGAAATGACATAACTTAAATATCTCTGGAAGTACAGCACTTAATCTCATCCCTAATGTAGGTTAGTCATCAGTTATGAACACTTCTGTGCTAATATATAGGCACAGTGGCTGTTCTAGAAACTAATTATGTCTGCCAATTTTTTTCCCTTAACGTAACTTCTGTTTGTAAAATCCTGCTCCAGGATCCTCTAGTGCGGCAGAATGCACAAAAATGCATGCAAGCTTTGACCACTGGGTATTGTTTCTGCGCATTCTACTGTCTTTGAAGTCAGAAGTTTTTTTGCTGCATAAAAATGACAGGGCTTTTTCCATTTAGTGACAAGATTGCCACTGGATCTTTTGATAAAACCTGCAAACTGTGGAGTACGGAAACAGGAAAATGTTATCATACTTTCAGAGGACATAGTGCAGAAATAGTGAGTACTGTTGGACATTTCTTATTCCTTTGTGCTTCCACAGACCTGTCACTGATGGCTGTGCGTTCCAAGTCCCTGTGAGCTAACACTGGAAGGGCCAGATATTCTGCTGCATCTATTCACACATTCAGACATTGTGAACATTTCTGCACTGCAAGAAAAGATAGTCTGACAGTTCTCAACAAATAGTATAAAACATTGTATACAGTTTGAAAAGATATTTTGATTTTTAGTTTGTTCCAATTTCCCTTGTTTACTAAATGTTAAAACATTTTTGAAAAAAAACATAACAATTGGAATTTTTGATTTATTGCACCATTTATTTCTTTGTTTATATATCCCATCTTTTTCTAGATATCTTGCATTGTCTCTCATATCTGTAGAACTAAATCCACAAGAACATCATTGCTTGTATTGCTGTCTTTCACGCTGAGGTCTGTACTTCGCATACAGGACCAATTGGAGCCATAGAAGAATGAATTTTTGACATTTTAAGAGTGTTAACTGGGAATATGTAGGATGCTGAAATGTCAAAGATATGTGAAACAAAAACAGTTTAAGCTTAAAAATGGTTGGTTTCTTGTCCAATGTACTAGGAGCCCTATTAGCAATAGCAAATGTCTTGATGCACAGCATCCTGATTTAAAAGATATGGGCAAATTCACTGAAACTCAAAATTTCAATGCAGAATATATTTTATAACAAAAATAGCTATACAGTCATTATTTAATAAAGCATTGCTGGAAATTGTTTCTGGAAACAATTGGAATTTAATTTGTCGATTGCAAGGCCTGTAACTAGTGTGAGAAAATGGTGGCATTGGCTAGTGGATTGCAGTATGGGGTTCCAGAAAAAGGCCCCCTCTTCCCCCTCCCCACCCCCCAAAAAAATGTGCATGTGTGAATTCGGATGCCTTCTGTCTGGTGTGTGGATCAGCAGATTGTAGGAAGGGGCATGGGTTCAACTAAAGCTAGAGCACACTGATGTCTCCTAGGGGAGGTGTGTGCAAGTAGGGGAACGTGTACGCTGAGGAAAGCAGGGTGTGCTTGTAACCCACTTGTCTTGTGAGAGGGGATGAGCGTGCATGTAAGAGCGTGAAAGCATGTGTATGATTAAAACATCTTGGAGTTATAGGAGGAGGTTTAGAAATTTGTAGCTGTTTATTAAGATTGCGTAAGTTTATTGTATTACAGATACTGATGCTGAATATATAGTTCTCCGCCAGTTATGCACTGTTAATAAATTAACAAACTGCTTCAGTCTTGATTTTGATTAAAACTTTGTGAACTAAATAATTTCTTCCTGTGACACAAAATGAAGCAGCTGAATGGTGAATTTTAATCCAGGCTCAGAAAACGATATAGGAAATCTTCCAGTAAGTCTTTTTAGTGCATTGCTGTTGCAAAGCAGCCAGTTAGTCCATTTGATTTGAGTAGTCATCCAGAGCTGTGTGATAAGGATTTGTTGCTCTTCTAGTGAACTGTTGGAGGAACCCTGCAATTTTTCCATATGCCATAAAATATTAAGTCAGACTTTTGTCTTGATTAAAAATATTAATCCTGACCCATTGTTTTTGAGAAAATGTAATAAATGCTCTCCTTTCCCACTTTTTCTATCCAACATTTCTTGCTACAGGTGTGTTTATCATTTAATCTTCAGAGCACATTGGTGGCAACCGGAAGCATGGACACCACCGCCAAATTATGGGATATAGAGAAAGGAGAAGAAATAGTCACTCTAAGAGTATGTTTGCCTTCCTTATGTTTTCAGAGGTGTTCCTTGTTTTCCTAGGTTTCTAACTGAGATAAATAACTGTTACAACAGTTTCAAAACTTGCAGAGTTTGTGTTACCAGATAGGTCCCACAGTGACTGCAGTTACAAAACAGATTAAAAAGCCTTGAAGGGAATGATAAAGTATGGTGTTTTATAAGAAGTCCTGTTTATCAAAAGACAGATTTTCTGTTTTCAGTAATCTGCTATAGATCAGAATGCCTTCCATTGCTCATTAAAATAGTGCTATACTGTAAATTATGGCCTCCTTTTCATTAACGTAAAGTAACTCAGAACATTAATGTCAGACACTATATCTGTGTGGATCTCCTTCCTGTAAACATCAGCAGAGGAAAGCCATCCAATTACCTCTAGATTGTGATGTCTCTTTGCTCTACATGCCTTGCTGGGATTCCACAGGTTCAGATTGGCCTGTGCTGTTTCAATGCATTTCTCTTGCATAAATCCTAGATAACAGGTGCGTAAGTTTCCTTTGGTGTATGTGGCCTCTAGAGTTGGGAAGACATTTTCTCCTTGACTTTCTCTTCCTCAGAGCCCTGAGCAGAGCAAAGAGCAGTGGAATGTGTGAACCTTTAACTTATAAGAATGCTTACATTTGTTTGTCCAAGCCTCTCCACCAACACCAACGACAAGCTGTGCTGTAGTTTACTGTAAATGAATCATCTGATTTCAGTGTGTATTGGTGAACAAATGAGATTCTGTTTAAATGAAATACGGAAAATATGCACGGATGATATCACTGGACAACTTCTCACAGCTTAAGCCATACACCTGATTTTTTGCAGTTGGGATACTGGCTATTCCACAGTCCAGTAGATCTTTCTGTCAAAATTGTGATATACTGGATGAGACAGTACATAATATATTGAAGGGTTATAGAAGGATTATGCTGCTGAAATAAAGCTACATATTGAATGATGTTAATGGAAAAGTCATAATTTGCTTTCTCATACTCCTTTTTAAAAATTCTCTCAGGGGCATTCAGCAGAAATTATTGCATTGTCTTTCAACACCACTGGAGATAGGATTATCACTGGCTCTTTTGATCATACAGTGGCAGTGTGGGATGTTGGCACTGGCAGGTACTAAAGTACTAATAAATATCATTTTACATTGCATGTTTTAATGGCAAATCAAAGAGACAATATTGAGCTGCAAATTACAGACCTTGTCTTTTTTACTTAATTTAGAATGTGTGTTTCTTCACCTTATCATTTGTTACTCCTGTTCCCTTTGTTCTTCTGAAAAGGAATGTCTCAAAAAATGCTTTGGTACATATTTTTTATTCTAAATTTCCATCTTATTAGTACTGAGGAAGCAGAAAGAATGGACAGATCCTGTGTTTGATGCTGATGAATTCTCCAAACAGGAAAATATTTTATCAGCATGGAAACTCATGGTTTGGAAGGTGTCTAGAATTTCTAGGTGGAACAGGCTGTTTAAGTAGAAAGAAAGTATATGTTATGTCATTGAAAGTTAGTCCGGTCACATTGCCATTATAAACCATGGAGGGTCTCTTTTCCTTCTCACGTTTACATCAGTATAAATTTATGAAGAGGAGAAAATTTGGCCCCTCTGACTGCAGAGAACAAAATGTTGTGATAATGATGCCAAAAAATAATAATGAATTTGTTGTATTATCCTGACCAATCCACTTGTTTTTTCAACTGGAAACTCGGTATAAGTAGAATAATAAAATGATTTCCCTGATTATTGACAAAGATAACGATTCTATTATGTTTTCAGAAGTTATGTCTTTTTTCTTTTTGTGAGAGCAAGGGCAGTATCTCTGTAATATATGAAAGGGAAATGCATGTATAGTGATATCTCGGGGTAATAAACAATGTGTATAGCTTCAAAATGAGAGTAATCACGTGACTTAAAAATAATGCACACGTAGTACATCATTTAAGGCTTGATCCTGCAAGCTTTGAGCTTATTCAACGCCAGCAGTTTAATGTTTGGCATGTAAATACTTAGGAGGCACTCATTCAACAAATTGGATCTCTGATTCAACTTCATTCAGCCTGGTGGTCTTGCAAATATTTTTTGTTTTAAAGCTGCATCTTCTAGCTCCTTGTCTGAGCCTGCAGTGAAGTCAAAATCTTGGGATTTTCATGTTGCGTTCTCTTTTTTCTAAGAAATGAGTGTGGACTTCATATCAGGGTGTCACGATCCACTGTTGGGTTGAACAGTGGCAGAGGTTAAACCCCCCTTGCTTTTCCAACCAACCTCAGTTAATTCTGGGAGGTTGGGGGTGGCTGGGCTTAACTTCTGATTAACTCCAATGTGTTATCTTGAGTAGGTCCCTTTTACATTCTCAGAAACAGAATTAACGCTCATAATGGAGTCAAGTGCCTAGTTGCTTTATTTTGCCAGAAATAGATACAGGAGAGAAAAGCAAAGAAAGAGGGGAAAAAAAAGGTGAAAAAGGGAACGAGGGGGAGTGTGGGAGAGAGTGGGACTGTTGCAATAGCTGTCACCACGGATCTGTGGCAGTCCGATGCATCTTCGAAGCCCGTGGAGGGGGAGATGTTCCACAACACCCACCCCACCGAGTCGTCTCTGCTGGTTTCCCCTTTTATAAGGTTGCTCTCTGGCATAGTCAGTAACTGTTCTGCACACCCCTGCCTCCCACTCTGCGGTGGGGCGAATGCCCAGTACTGTCGCTAGAAGGTGCTTGAAAGTTCTAGAGGGTCCGAGCCCCCCCCATATGTTGCCAGTCGGCCTTGGGCCCGGGCGTATGCGCGGAGGACGAGTACTCCGAGATAACGGGGCGCACATTCCTGCCGGGTCGGCCTTGGTGATTAAACTGTTCTGCTCAGCTGCCGTAGTGATCAGGCTTTGGTAGAGAAACTTGCCTGCCAACAATGTTGAGACAAGTTTCTAGTCCCTGACACAGGGTCAATACCAGGAATTGGAATATGAGGGAGAAAATTCTCATTTAAACACTGGCAGCCCTGGTAATCAGCTAGTGGGCAATATAATTGTGCCAGGGTCAGCATTCAGCCTTTCAGATGGCAGTTGGGCATGTATACATTTAGTAATAATGAAAAGTTGCAGTCAGAAAGACTGTGAGCAAATCATACTCTTCTGTATACAGGTTCAGTAGATTTGCAAAAATCTTGTAGGTGAGGTTGTGTGTGCCTGTCTTCCACCAAAGGAAATAAATGAGAAACTGCCTTCCAAATTTGAGTTTGAAATAGAACTTTTAATTTTACTGGCTGCCTCTGATGAATACCTGTGTTCCTCAGTTTTATTCTGGGTAGGTATCCGGAATTATCTTGAAGGAAGTTGATGCAGGGACAAGAAATCTCAAGAAGCGTCAAGATTTTCTTAGTAAAATGTAAAAATTAAAAATAAAAGGGGGGACGACGATGACATGCTTTTGTAATGCAGGTCTCTATTTCATCAATAATTTCTCAATAGCAGATACAGTCAGCTATAGTTCAGCTGAAGGTGTCTAAAGAGCTTCATTTGACAAATCAACAGCTTCATTTGACAAATCAACAACTCCTGGGGTCAGGAGTGCTAGACACCAGTATGCTGAAAGACAGTCAGTTTCTTCTTATTTGCAATTATGGTGCAAATATTAGAGCATCCATATATTAAATTGCACTGGAAACTGAAGGCTGAAGAAGTATTATCATGACTGAAGCTGGGTTTTTTTAAAATAATTTTAAAAAATTTAAATTTTACATTTCACAAGCCTGTTTTCTTTCTAATTGTGTATCTGATAGATTGTGGTTTCTGTGAGATGTTCCACATGTTGCTACTTATTCTGCTTATTGGTTGGATATTTACATTGAAGCTTGAAGCCTGGACTACCTTTTTGAGATTTGGAAATCAAAGCTTTAAAATTTTAAATTACAACTTTTTTCATTTTTAGGGATTTTGGGTATCAGGTATTACAATAACAGCAGCCTTGATGGCCAAATAATATGTTCACAAAGTTAAGAAGTTTTCCATTGTTGTTTTCTGCTTGATGATTTTTGGTTTTACTTGAAAAAGGTCTACACAATTAAAACAGTGCAGACCTCATATTTTTAGAAAGTAAAAGGAATAATTCTGTAAAATGGCATGGGTATAATTGTTTTTGTTATCATAAACAAATAGAAAATTCAATTTCTCAGGAGATTTGCTTTGCTGTTCATTTAGCACATAAATTCATTTAGCTACCCTTATATATCTTATGCAATGAATAAAAAAAATTCAGTTACTTAAACTAATTTAGTTGTTTTTTCTAGTCATTAGTTTATCCATTAGTTAAAGCAGCTTTCTATTAATGGTACAGTGATATTAGCATTGTGATAGTAACCTAATTTACCAATCCTTTAATATATATATGTATAAAAATTAATCTTTTTTTAGGGTTCATTGCTTTATAGGCCATTAATTCATAGGAAGCTATAATGGCTAATTGTACCCTCTCTATTCAGCTGAAGCTGAAGAATTTAATGGTATTAATATTGTCAGTCTTTGTACAGTAAGAAGTTTAGGATTAATGAGGATTAGAAATCATATTTTGGTTTGGCCATCATTTGCCGGTTACTTGGGAACATGCTAACATTAAGTACCTGATTAAGTTCCATTTGATCTAGAGTGGATTTCATAAAAGGTTTAGATTATATGGAGCTTTAAAGATGTACTGTTACAGTTCATTGAACTAGGATAATGGGAGAGTGATATGGAAAAACTTGCTGTATGTGCTTTGTATGTAGATGAATACAAGAAATCTGTCACTGGCACTGGGAAGTCATCACGTTTCACTGGAAATACATTCACTAAAATATTTTTGAAAGAGAAGGGAGGACTTTTGCATTTTATTCCTTACTGCCTCTCTGTCTCGATGATAAAAATTGGAATTGATTTAGTACTAGAATCCTAAATGAGCTGTACCACTCCATTTAATTGCTTAAATGGATAAAATGAAGGCTTGACACCTTAAGTATACCATTTTATAAACTTACTTATAATTTATACGCATATATCAAAATAGACACTAAAAATGTAAATGCTCTTTTTTGTAGGATGTTACATATTTTAATAGGCCACCGAGGAGAGATCAGCAGTGCACAGTTCAACTGGGACTGTTCTCTCATTGTCACTGGATCAATGGACAAAACATGTATGGTAAGAAAGTTGAGTATGTACTGAATACAGATACTTGATATATAAAAATATATCTTTTGTAAGTGGAGGAGCATTATTTTAAACTAGTACATCTAATTCATTAACAAATTTTCAATTAAATGTAAAACCCATAAGATTATTCATTTTGGTGAAGTCCAGTTAAATAACAATATATATATTTTAAGGCTTGTTTAATCAATGCACTGAAATAAAAAATATATAGGACTTCTTTAAACTGACTAAGCAGTGACTTTTCATTGATTTATATCCAGGTTTCATAGTAATACCTTCAGTCAGACAGCAGAAAGGGCCTATACATGTTGCTGGATTGATCAACTAGATACCTGTCAACTTAATTAGTCAAAATAAGCAAAAAAAAAATAATTATCCTTATTTGTCTATGCAGCTGTGGAATGCTATGACTGGGACACATATAGCAACTTTAACAGGTCACAGTGATGAAATATTGGATGTCTGCTTCGATTATGCTGGCCAGCGTATTGCAACTGCCTCTGCTGATGGTAAGTGACGTGACTGGGACGACTGCTGTAAGAATTGCAGTGGTGGCATAGACCAACTTTTTCCTTTGCTTTTGCTTTGAACGTAGCTTGATGAAAGCAGAGTATCATGACTCAAAAGTATAGATCAAGCAACGTTGGTTGCATTGTAGAAAGTTTAGCATTAAACTTAGAAAGTTTTCCCCAGTGAAAATTTTCTTATTTTTCACACTTTAATAAACTCAACGTCTTTCCCCTTTAACTTCAAACTTGTAGGGGTAATAATTCACTTGTGGCTGGAAATGTATTTTAAATGTTTAGGTAAGTAGCTTTTGAGTGAAGTTTGATTTGGGTGGCTCAAATTTAGGTATAAATGCAAAAGGTAGTTGGAATTTTAGAGGTGGATTTGCTACTGGGCTTTCCAAATGCACAGCAAGATGAGACACAATAAAGAGGTACCAAAAGAAGCAATTTTGTTTTGTTATTGGTATGCAGCAGTTTTGCATGCTTATTATTTTTTTCAGGAATGGCAATAAACGATTTTTTGTATTTACCTGCACAGTGTGATATTATAGCGCATAATGACAATAAGTATTATTTTTACATAATGAAGCATTTTGATTTGCTCTTTCAGAAACAGGATACCAGCCTGGATGGGGGCGCTCTTTGGATCTGATTTGCTGTAGCTGCTAAATTAAGACATAAGACAATGTAAAAAGTTTACTGAAATGTAATCAACAGCTTATTAAATATAATTAATAGTTTATTAAATAGAATGAATACCGGAAATACAGTGAAAGCTTTCTGAATATATTGTACATCCATTCCGAAATTACAGACTTCAGTGGTCCATGTTCTATGTGGACATGTATTCACATTTTAGAAGTTTTCCAGCAGAAACTATTAAGAAGTCAACCTGTTCCAAACAGATTACAGATCCTTTTTGACATACTTCATTCTTGGAGGATACTGTGTTAAGATTGTCTTCTATTTCTCTTGAAATCAAACCTGAGGATGAATGAGGCCCTCCCAACCTTATTAAAATGTTCTTATTGAAGCGCATGCTTAAACATAACAATCACAAATGGCTCCTAATTTACTATAACAGGATCAGCAAGAGTCTATAATGCAGAAACAAAAAAGTGCATTGCAAAGCTAGAAGGGCATGCAGGTGAAATTTCAAAGGTAAGTTGTCTGTGGTTTGCACCTTTTCTTACTTGATTACAGGTGACATCCAATCCACCAGTTATTCCGTGACACAGGAATACTGTTAAAGAACGTGGTGGTGAAATTATTCATATTTAAGATTGAGAGGTCTGGCTAAGAACCTATCTGTACTAAAAGAACATTCCTTTCAACTAAAAGCTATCAGTCAATAATTGTCACTGGGTGTGCCACTCCTATCGGTTTCACCAAGAGCCATCTCTCCATATTGTCACGTCATTTAATATTTGTTTCCTTAGAATTGTGGCAGTTAGCAAGCTACTTAAGAAGTCCATCCCTCCCAGGGATGGATACCTGGCTTATTTAATATTGAAATTATTGTTTTTCCATACCTCTTTCCTTTTTCTGAAACATTATATAGGTTGGGTCTCCACAATCACTCGGCAGAGAGCAGAGAGGGTGATGCTGTCTGAATGTTCTCTCACTTTGGTCATATTTAACAGAGCTTGTGTCCGAGCTGTCCTAAATTGTACCTGTGTTATTACGCTGTTGGAGTCCCTAGATTCTCTGACAGAATAAGCACAAGTTTTTTAGTCTCTTGATGACATCTCAAGGCTATTGCCTCTGAGGTTTTTACCATTGTCCTTATTCCTTGCTTCTACCAGATCTGCTCCTCTTCACTCTTCTTCATTTCTCTGCACACCTAATTTATGGAATGGAACTGAAAAAACATACTTCTGTGGCAAAATAAATGGAGAGTCTTATTTTCAAAAGTGCATAAAGGACTTGGAAGTATAAAGCTTGTTTCAAAAATCACTTGGTCATGAGGAGTGTGCTCATCTACTTCGCTGGGAGTCTTGTCTGGCTCAGTTTTGAATGCTAAAGTTCAGTTCCAAATACATTTAGTTACTTCCACAACTGTACATATTTTTCAAACTTTGTTATTTAATGCTTGCAACTTTTCATTATTCTTTCAAACGGCTAGTTTTCACTAGCTTCCAGGCTAGTCCATGGACTTAGTACACTAAGTCCATGCTGCTTTTGTTTGATGTATTTTGAAACTGAAACATTAGTATTTTGAAACTAGGATGGTTCTTAGTAAAACTCATGTGCTTCCACTGTATTGATTTGGCTATTATAATCACTCCACTGAGAGAATATTAAGTTCCGAAGAGCTAGTCTTTCCTCACTTAATATACTCAGTGCAGTATTTCACACTCAGCGTAGGTGCACTGAGGAATGCACTTGGAATACATGCTGACATGTGGGCGGGTTAGGGACAGCTTCCATCAGGGTCCTTAGTGCTGGCATGGTTTCTTTGTTGGAAGTGGTAATCTGCTCATCCGGGAGCATGTTGAAAAGTCAGTCTATTTCTGCAGTTGTTCTGTGTAGCTGTGATCATTTGGGAAGTTTACTTGGAAATGTGATTTCTGGAGAACAGGCATTTTCCCCCCAGTAATTAAGCAATTTTGCATTATACAATAAACCTGGTATTGACCACTTAGTGCTATAAAAACATATCTGGTTATTTGGAAATGCCTGCAATTGTGGCAATGAACGTTTAACAAATATGAAGACATACTAAAAAATGAGTTGCCTTCAGTGGAAGTTTTGAAACTACAGGCTTATGTTATTTAATGTACAACTCTAGAAAATAGGTATACATTTTACATTGGAATGATGATAACATTTAAAAGTTGTTACAGTTGTAGAGCAATTGTGATTTTTTGGATCACAATGTTCTGAAGTGTTGGTCCTGTAGTAAGGACCTTTGTACAGACACAAAGTTTTCAGCCACAGAATTTTGCCAGGGTGACTCTAGTGGAGTTCTATCCTCAATTTTAGCTGAAAAACTGAATGCAAGAGTTGCTGGTTTCTGTTTTCACCTTTTCATCACTAGGTATGCTTCTTTTTCTAGGCGTATCAACTTGCTAAGTAATATAACTCTTTTCTATATTTTTTTAAAGATATGTTTCAACCCTAGAGGCAATCGTTTACTAACAGCCAGCTCTGATAAAACAGCTCGACTCTGGGATGCTGCTACTGGACACTGCCTTCAGATATTAGAGGGTCACACCGATGAGATATTCTCCTGCGCTTTCAATTACAAAGGCGATAAAATAATTACAGGTAACTAATATATTAAAATTTTTTTTCTTTTTTTGAAAGACATTTTAAATCTTTGTTATGGTACAAAAGGTGTCCTGGGGCCATATCCCAAATGCAGGTACCAGCAGAGACTTGAAATGTAATCAGAAAAGCTACAAACTCACTTTGGAACTGAGGCTTAAGTGAATGTGGCCATGAACACATTTGTATAAAGGCATGGGCATACCCTACCGTCTGGCCTATGGGCACGTACTAGCCCCAGAGCAGTGACTAATCCATTTTCTCACAATGTGTTGCAGTGAGGGAGGTCTGGATGAGCAAAATGCAAAGCTTTTTAGATGGGAGCACACCTTTGGTCTATTTGGCACTGCATTCTGTTCAGATTTCATTCACTTCAGATGAAAACTCATGGGAGTGGAAAACATGAACAGAGTATTTGTAATCACTTCAATCTTTTGAGAGAACTACTAAAAATATTGCTGTTGGTCCTGCTGCCTCTTCCTAGTCATGCACAGAAAAATATTCCTCTGGCTCCTCAGCATTCCGGGTAGATTGTTGATATGCGTGTTAACAACAATGGCTAAGTTCTGCAATACAGCTAAATGATTGCCTCACAATGTGTTTTTATTAATAGGGAGCAAGGATAACACCTGTCGAATATGGCACTGACTGAAGATGAGGAAGGATCCAGTCTGGTATATGCCTCCTTCATGGGTTTCAGTCAATAAACTCAATCTTTCAGATCGGTTTTCTCTTACCCTCTTTGTTCAGCTTCGGCTTTGCTGAAGTAGAGAAGTTACCTAGATTTTGATGTTTCACGTTGCTGATGTCTGGTAGTTATCGAATCGTAGAATTACAAAACAGTAGCAGCTGGAAGGGGCCTCCTGAGATCCTCTAGTACAACGCCCCAGATCAAAGCACTGTCAACAAAGCAGGCTGCCCCAGACCATGTGCATCTGGTTTTGAACGTCTCCAAGGATGGAGACTCTACAGTTTCTCAGGGCAACCTGCTCAGTGCTTGATCATTCTCACAGTAAAAAACCCGTTTGTTTGGTTTTATTTTTCTTATTTTTAAATTTAATGTTTTCATGTATTTCAATTTGTGCATGTTGGCTCTTCACTGGATACTGCTGAGAAGAGTATGGCTTGGATATCTCAGTCACCTGAGAGAAATTGTGATTAGTGTGAATGAATCCAGTAGGATGGCTCTGTTTCTTTGTGTGTCATTTTTTCCTTGTAGCCCTTTTAATAAAAAATAGCATTATGGTACTCTCGAGTGTGAAAGGAGTGTTGTTATGCACATGGTCTGAGTAATTCTGTATTAATTTTTTTGTTGTGTAATGAAGTACTGAGTTAAAATGCCAGTTTCACTACTTGTAATACAATGTCCCACTCGCTGTTTCTGGGGAAATCCAGCAACCGTTTGTGGACTGCATCGCTATTAACTATTGCATGCATGTTGTAAACTCCCACTCACCCCCCTTTCATACTTTCCATTTCTTCCATTCCTTTCTCCTTAGCCCTCATTCTTCTGTTTTTGTCTGAGGTAAAAAAAAAATAATGTGGGTGGTGACTCCAAATCTGAATCCTGGCCTAGAGATTATGGCCAGTATGAAGAAACCCTACACACTAAAGATTTAGAGCCAAGGATCATGACATAAACTGAGAAGTGGATGAGGAAGTCCTGCAAGTTATATACGACCATACAATGAACTCTAACCCAGGTTTACCTCCTGCTAGCAATTGCCAACAGGCTTCACCTGTGCATAGCTCTCCCCACCTCCTAGCAGAGCACCTGAAACTGCAGTTGCTCTTTGCAGGGCAGTAGTGGTGGAGCAGAGCTGATGGGTCTCTTCCAGCAGCCGTGGAAGAAGGATAAAGAGGCAAAGAGGGTAGGATTGAACAAAGTACACGTGGTGACTGGGAGACAAAAGGAAGAAGGGAAGTATGCAGCAGGAATGAACTTGGAGGTATTTTGCTTATGTTGTATATCTCCGGGTGGTTATGGACTTGACTTCTAAATGTTGTTAAATTTAATAGGAAGTTACTAACGCTGATATGTTCTGACTATCTCAGCGTGCTTGCCAGCATCCGTGTGTGTAAAGGAAGAAACAAAAGTGCCTGTCATCACTTGGCAAATATCCCGGTGGTTTCAAGTAGTGTCATGTTGTGGGAGAACTCAGCAGTGTGCAGCAGATCATTTAAAATGAAACCTTTAGTAGCAGGCAGAGTGACTGATACTAATGTTACAGTAATGCTTGAGGTGTTTCCCGTTGTCTTGTGCAAAGACTTATGATTCCAGAAGAGTAACTCGGTAATGTGGAATTGAAAGGGGCAGGAAGGGCAATGCAGTTCTGTGTTACTTTAGAATTGCCCCATGTCCCTAGATCGCTTTGCACTTGTACTTACAGGTGTGATATGGGGGCTTTCTGGCTGACAAAAATGGAGGAAAATTAGTGTAATGAAGTGTGTACAAATATGGTTACATAGTTAAAAACTGACTTGCTGTGTAGCTATCACAAAGTAAAATAATTCTTTGGACTGCGATTAGGAAGTAGATTTCTTTTTTGTGCTTAATTTTTGAGGTTGGGTTATTTTCTGTTGCCTTTTCCTCTATGTTTTTTCTCTTGTACTAGGCTAGAGATTCAGTGAATCAAACACCTGTAGCAGCTTTTGGCTTTGAGCTCTTGTTCTTTTTTTATGCAAAATTGTGAATGAGCTGAGGTTTCATAGGCTAAGTGTTGGACTGGGAGGCCATCTGGGCTCCCTTTCTGCCTCTCTCTAGATTCCCTGAGTGACTACCGCTGCTTTTCAGGCTAAGTTATCCAGCTTTCCTGCTCATATGTGAAATACTTCCCCATCTGGTGTGATTTACAGCACCGCTGAAAAGCGTGCTGACTTGGTGCCTCATAAGAACTTCAGCAGTACTCTTGATGCCATCATATGAACGCTTTGACGTTAGGCGCTCTGCACCTTGGTTTACCCCTATGTAGGTTTAAAAAATTATAGAGATATACGTTAGGAGTGCATTGTATAGATGTGTTATCTTGAAGCCATTCTGTGTTTCTGGTAGCATCTTGGTCCCTTTCTCTAATTCCACTTCAGTCCCCGCAACCAAAATAGCACGCACGTGTGTGTACTCTAATGCTATTGTCTGGTGCCTTTTTAATCATATCAAAACGTCTGGCTTCTGCATACCTTGCACTCTCCAAACCGCCAGTGCAGTCACTGGGTGGTTGGAGTGGGATGTGGCTTTCAACATTACCCTGAAATGCTGGCAAACATGATTTACTGTGACGTTATTGAGAAGGATTACCTCAGGAGACTCAGTAGGGACTGTCACGGTGGAAATCAGGTCTGCTGTATTGTTTCTGTCCTTTAGACCTCTGAATCCTTCCAGTATATACCACTGTGAAGATAGGAGTTTGTTTTTCTGGGAAAGAAACCCTTAGCTTGATTCATGTGACCTCCCCAGGGCAGAACATACGCTTTACAAGAGAAGGATGAGGATTTCCGTACGATGTATGCTCATGATGTATGCTTTTTGTACCTCTTGAGATTCAAATAATAATAGTTGTACCAACTCATTTTTTAAAAGTGCCATTTTTGTGACAATTTCTTTTTTGGCTCCTTCTGTGTGATCACTTGCATTTCCTGAGTAGTTAGTGAACGGATATGAAATATACCCTGCTTGGTTATATTTTCCCATTTGCTGCACTTTACTGTCTAATTTTCAGCTGAAGCTGGGAGGAGGGCACAGCATCCATCAACAGACCTGTCTTCACTGAAAATTGTTTAATTTAACAGTTGTTTAATTTAACTGTCCTGCTAAATGCTGCACAGCTGCAAGCTGCTTTCTGAAGGCCTGTTCCTTGTGATGACTGGCTTCGGGGCGGGCTTGAAAAATTGTAGTGGCGTTATGAGTTTGCTCATACTTAGCGAAGACTTAGGAATGGCTCTGTCTTGAATTAAAATTCTTAAATTGGCTAGTACGGATGTGCTTTTCTTCTCAGCTGGAATCTGTTTTATTTATTAAGTAGCTCAATGGGCTCTTTTTTTCAGTGGAGTGCTGGGTTTTTGCCCCTCACACTTGGAAAGCCAGAGTACAGGATTCATGGTGGTGTTCCTATGCTCGTCTGTCATGCAGCTCTGCATGAAACTGAGTAAGAGAAACAGTAAAATTGGTCTCTCCAGAAAAGTTACCTGCTGAATTTAACAGGATAAACACCTGTAAACAGGTGACCATTTTATCACAGACCACAATAAAATGGTTAATTTTACTTGAAGACACTATGAAAATCTTCAGCATTATCACAAAATGGAGGACAATAATAGTTTTTCAACTTCTAATGATCCCAACATTAAAAGCACCCTCAACAAAAACCAGAAATGAAGGTTTAAAATATTTATTTTTCAATTGGTAATTCTCCTGTGTTTGAATTAATGTGCCTACGGGCCAAATCCTCCTCAGTGGGTAGTGGAGTCAACACCAGGGCGGAGGCACCTTTCCCTGAAGCCCTCTTGCCGAGTGAGGAGGTGAGCGGGGCAGCCCTAGCTGGGGCCGGTGCTGCGGCAAATGCCTGCTGCCCCCACGGGTGGTCTCTGATGGCCAGGGCATGTCCTGAGGCTCAGAGGGTTTGGCTTATTTATTAAACTGTGCTGCGTCTCCTTCAGGTGCTTATCCAGCTCCCACCTGAACCCAAGTACAAGTTTTGCATGCTCTCATTTGATAAAGTCTCACTTCTTTTTGTTTGCTTTGAATCAGGTTTCATTTGTGCTTTTGCACTGCGAAGGATAGCGAGCAGCCACCCTCTCCACACCCTCGTGACACTAACAACCTGCATCATGCTCTGGTGTACAGAAAGGCTGAACTGCATGTAATTTACTCTGAGATTTTTACCTAAAATTGTATGTACTGTGAGTTGTCATTTATGCGCAATTAAAGTTGACTTCAAAGTTTTTCAGCCTTTTTTAATGGTGGAAAAGTCCTGTTCTGATTTTTAGCGAGCTAAGTTTTGTTTCCTTTTTTGTTTAGCGGTAGAAATACCATTACACCTAGGCAGTAGGGTAGTAAATACCTGTGCAAACTCAAACAAGCAGAAGAAAGTCCTGAACTTCTGTCTCCCTGCCCACCCCTGCAGGTACCGAAAGCAGCTGGAGTGAGCACGAATCGACATTTGGTACGTTGGGAGTTATTCTGGGGTTAATTCTCAGCAATGAACGTATTGTGTCTCCTTATTTTACTGTGAAACCAAGAATGTTGCAATTAGCCTTGTATCACCTGAATGGGTTGTGGAACCTGAGTAAAGCCATAGCTTTGCTCCCAAGGTAAGACCCGGAGCTTGCTCTGACTTGTTTTGGTCAGGGCTGCGGGACAGACTTTTCACCCAGAAGCAGAGCTTTGAGAAGCTCAGGGAGAGCAGGCAAATATTAATAGATCAAGAAAAACCATAGCGCATTTGTGCACTTTTTAGGAAGGCGAAGAGGACACACATTATGACACAAATTTATTTCTGAATCAGTTGCAACATTAAGAACTACTGTACAGAGAAACTGCATCACACTGTTACAACTCTGTCATGATATTTGTGCTTTGTAGGATAAGTAAACATTTATTCTATCACAGCAAAAAATTGTATACTGACAACTAACTGTATTTGGTTTAAAAATAAATACACTTTCCCGTTTATCAACTCAAAGCACTTTAAGTCTATAATACTTGGTACTTTCTATGAACTTTCAGCCTCAGAAGTGCTGAGCGTTCAGAGTTCCTGCTCACGCTGGCGGGAGTCAGGGATGTTCAGCAATTCTGCGGAGCAGGCTCAGTGACGGCACAGTTACGCTCAGCGTATGCAACAAATTGACCTTTATCTCAACAGCAAAGTGACCTTCGCTGTTTTGCGTATGCTGCAGAGTAGGTGTAGCATTACTCGTGCTGTTTAATGTTCCACCTTAGAATTTGTATTTTGTAACAAATGAGTGATGCAATCATGCAAGTTTAGGAATGGTTTTAAAGATAACGTTGAGAATATGGCTCTTTTTCATAGATAATGTAAAACTACTTCAAAATTTTCAAAAATATTTAGTGCAAAAGGATAGGTTTGTTTTTTTTCCCCAAGAAATATTACAGAAGCATATACTGTTATATGGAAAATAAAACATCTCTTAAATATTTTACTGGGGAAAAGCAGGCAGATTTTCTATTACAGTGTTTGGTAGGGAGAGATGAAAGATAAATACTTTCAAAGAAACAAATTGCAGAAGAGCTGCGATGTGATAAGTTATATTTACCTTTAAATTCAAAACCAATCTCTTTGGCAGAGTCAAGTGCATCATTAAGTGCACGATCCTAACAGATCATTTCAACGAGACGATAGAATAGTATATCTTATCAAACAATTATATAAATGTTGTAGTAGTGTGAACTGTCACATATAGTCCAAGCACTTATACCCAAAATGAACAGGTATGTCTGCTGAAATTTTAATAAACATTTCGCTTTCCTGTAAGTTACAAAAATTAAGATTTTAATGATGAGATAATACTTTCTTCACCTTATTAAGAATTTGTTTGATTAAGCTAAAATTAAAATAGTATTTTTCTCCTGCTTTTAACCGAGACGTAGCATGTTACGTAGTGCCTTAAACAGAAGCACCGTAGGTAACAAATGTACTATCATTACTCCCTCTTAGCAGGTAGGGACACTGAGGCACAGAGGTGAAATGACTCTCCCAAGGTCACGCGGCTGGTCCGTGGTGGGACAGGACTCAGAAACCTGATGCCCTGACTCGCGGAGCTGTGTTCAGGGATATACCAGGTGTAGCTATGCTGAGCTGCACTGCCTCCAAGTGAAGAGGGATGAGGTTTTTAAGGGTAATAACTGAGAGTCTCCATTTTATTTCGTTGAGAAGAAGACAGGAATGAGGAACAGCTATGGAAGAGAAATAATCACATGGGAAGAAACTAAAATGTGTTTTCAGCAGCTTTTTGTGTTGTCTAACTGCAAAATTCTTAAGTGTTCAAAAGTCTTTACCCCTTAGCAGACTATGGGGATTTAAAAAAACAAAAATCCCAAACCTTTATCTAGGGACACGGGTGTCTCCTAGGCATCCTGGAATCCTGGAACGCTCTGGTTCTAATAGTTAAGCTGTACAAACATGTGTGTTTTAAAACTGCATGTTAGTGTAATATCCCATTTTAGCTGATCGATTTAATAAATGAAAATGGAACATATTAAATAATTAAGTCTTTACTGTGTAGTCCATTAATTCAGAAGGCTAAAAATCCGTCCCCTCCTAGTACAATGCATCTATAGCACAATTGTCAAGCGTCCCTCATGATACAGAAAGATAAAATACACCTTGGTTTCACGTTGCTCCTTGTTCGGCTGTGGAATGGACGTGTGCTGTTTCTGTAGAGTTTGTATATCTTTGCTTGTTTTACTCAGTGATGTTCGGAAATCGGAGTGTTACACAAACCACTACTTATTTAAACTGGAACGAAACAAAAATGCTGAACAGCTGAACTTTCTTAACCCAATTCAAGAAGCCAGTCAAACAGGCTTGGTGTCATCTCTCTGCCTTCTTCACTGAGCTTGCAGTACTGCACCACGGCATGAAAGATATCCCCCACTTTCCAGGACTTCCGTTGAACTAATTGTACAACATCTAAAAACTAAATAAAAAACCAAAACGAAACACGCTTAGGATTTGGTTAAATGAATACACCCAAACTGCTCTAAGACCAGCCTTTGTAAATGCACTGCTGTATGAGGGAGTGGCTACAATTCACCGTGCAGCAACATAAAGGTTGTTTTGATTTATAAAACTTCATTTCTGAAGTTCCAAAGCTTCCCAAAGACTGGTTGGATCTCGTGACATTTTCTAAATTAGCTGCTCTCATCAACTATTTATTGAAATAGAAGTAAGAACAGTGAAAGTTAGCTTGATAAAGGATCACAACTTCCCTTGTTGTCGACAACTTGCTGTCAAAGTAATGGAAGCGTAACTATCCATTTTAAAGAAAACAAATCCCTCTTCATTACCATTAGCTATATTTTAATCTCTATGTAATCTTCTGTATTTCCACATATACACCCCACAGTATTTTAAATGTTCACGTAGTACTGGTGAGAAAGAATTCTGGGTAAACTTATGTCACATGAAGACATTTGCCACAATTGTGGCTGAATCACAGAATCTATATTTGATTTTTTTTTAACTTCCAGCTAAACCAGAGGTTAAATATATGTCCTTAAGCAGCTGTTAAAAGTCCTGAATTTTGTCCACTTTGTACTTACTAATGGGCTTCACAGTGTCATACATCTGGTTCCATTTTTTCTGAAGCAAATAAATGAAAATCAAAGCTTTTCATTTCTTTGAATTTCACAATCAATATCTAATTAGCTTGCTCCTTCCACGTTTCCAGTTTTAAACCACAGAAGAAAATGTTGTGTGTGTCTAGTTAGTGTAGCTGTTTGCTATTTACATACTGAAGCCTAAACTTTTAATATGTATTTTAATGATATTTAATAGGCACGAGATTTCCAAGAGCTCTGTTGTAGGCAGGATGTGCTTCATTATTCTCTAGTGTATTTTTGCAATTGAATTAACTGTTTGCCAAAGCACATGGGTAAAGCTGACAGCTGCTTCTTTAATTAGATGCAATTTGGACTGTTGCTGCTGAATGCATTTTAAATTATGTTTATGATTCCTAAATGCATGTACTCAAGAAAATCAAACAATATCTCTGCTACTCAAAATGATCTTCCCATAGACATTATTTTAAAAGACCAAAATACTGATTTGTAACACTTTTTTCATTAATTGGTTTGAATACTGTGACACTTTTTGTAAGCCTTAAGGTTTGAGCCTTCCTTGCTGACCTTGGAAAAGGGGCTGCTTTGGTTATTCCTGAAATGTTGTACGCAGCATTTGGTGTTGTCTACAATGGAGCACTAACTAATCATTCAGGAATAGAAACAGCCTGCCCTTCTTGTGCCCACTTTGGACTTTAGTGTTGCTGAAGGTTTCTCAGTTCTGGTAGTCTGTGTCTGCCTCTCCCTGGAAATAGATTTCTCCTTTCAAAATGGCAGTTGTCAAAGGCTAAGCTACACCTGAACAGGAGCAAAACAGTACTGGCACACACAGCGCTTTTTTTATTGCTGAGCCAGGTGAGGTGCTTCATAATTTCAGCGATGCAAAATATTTCAGTCAGTTTAATTTTCCAAGTAACAGATGTGTGATTGTAAATATGGCTCCACTGGAAGCACTGGTTGGTCACTGCCTGCACTAAAAATGTCTCTCAGGGTAGTAATAACGTAAGGATATGCCTGCACAGATAGGTCCATCATGCCTATCCTCTGAACTTGCAATCAGCTCTGGTGCAGAAGCCTTGCAGTCTTGGTGTGTGAGACACTGAACGTGAGCTAATATAGGTTATCTTTATTTTGTGGTTAGTCTCTTCCATACATTTGAGCAGTGGGCCTGTTCCTTGGTGAGTAGCAATCTCTTTCTGCCAGCACAAAGGGACTATAAAGCCAGCACGTTTGGCCATGGTAGGTCTTGCATAAATGTGGGAGGAGCACTCAGGCCCCTGTGGTACCCTGCTGTATCCCCAGCTGTAGCAATTTATAACAGCCATGCACAAGTTCAGACCTGCCTGAGGCTGCCCTAATCAGTGTTGCAGGCAAGGCAGAACCTGCGTAAGGATTAAGGCGTTTTAAATCTGAAAATCTGAAGTACAACTTATATCTTGTGTCATAGTCAGCTCTTGCTCTCACCAAGCAGCAGACCTTTGTATGTGTGATGCCTACACTCAAGTGATTTTTATTTTTAAGCTACATATTAAACTCCATGTAAGCCACCTGCGACTCTTCAAATGCAGCCACATAAAGGGCTCTTTCTCTTAATTCTGCCTTAGGTATTGACACTTAATGCATCATTGATATGAAAAAGTGAACAGATCCATCAAAGCACGTTAGAGGCTTTGGAGAAGGTATCACAGTAATGCTATTTTTTATGCCACGGACGTACTACTAATGTCTTCTTTCACATACCTTACATTCTGACACACTTAATTCTGTCCTCCCTTTCTGTAATATACAGTAGCATTGTCATTTTGCTGTAATGAAGATGTTTCTGCATCAGCTTTTAAGCTTGGTAAATTCAATAAATCATAACAGGTGCTGTGA
Organism: Phalacrocorax aristotelis; assembly: GCF_949628215.1. NCBI lineage: Eukaryota > Metazoa > Chordata > Aves > Suliformes > Phalacrocoracidae > Phalacrocorax > Phalacrocorax aristotelis. The sequence goes on from NC_134282.1 coordinate 11,289,866, forward strand.
TTAAAGTGAATTAATAGTATGCCAAATTCTGTAGATTTTACCTTTTCAATTCTGTTTTCCTGAGATTTCTTAAAATAGATGGTTGGAATTCCAAGTTCAGAAGCAGCTATCCACTGCAGGGTGGCTCGCAGCTCCACATCAGGGCACTCTGGTTCCAGATCAAAGTTTATCACCAGTAGGTCCTTTTGACAATTGGCTGTTCCCACTGAAAGCCCAGAAGTACTTTCTGGAAAAATAATCCCAACAGTTACTGTGCAGTTACTTACGTTACCTTCGAATTGTATGCTTTAATTGATATGGTTCAACTTACCCTCTGTATTTTCTGTCTGTTCTTTAAGGAAAACCTTTTCTTCTACTAATTCACTTAGAAACAAACAACAACAAAGTTTATTAGTGATATTTAGGAACAGTCTATAACACTGCTTCATGATGGATAAACTTCTCCCTCAATGTTAGACCTAGAAAACTGCAAGAAAAAAGTTACATAGGATGAAATAATAAAATGTGGAATATATTTCAATTATTTATCTGTAAGTCAGGAAAAGCTATGGGAATTGCAGTATTATTCCTGTAATGGATGAAGTACTTGTACTGGTTGTGCTCTGTATTACATTTCACCAGGATATGTGTATCTTTATGGTTTACATAATGACAAGCAAATGACGTTATGGTAAGACACAGCGAGTCTCATAACCTGGGGGGAAATACTGAACTTCCAATGCCTGTGTTTTGCAGTGCTATGCTCCTTGGCTGAATCTTTTCCAGTCTCGCTTTCTAGTTTAATCTTTCATAGTTAAATATAATCAGCTAGCAATGACTTCAACTACTGCTGGTTTTAAACATATTAGTTGTTTGGATAAACAAACTCCATTTACACCTTGCAAAAATTTCTAAAGATCTTAATTTCTTGTGTGCCATCTTTTTTTTTTTTTTGTTAAAGTACAGGAAACGAAATCCTGGCATGTGGTTGCTGCTTCAGCTTCTGTGCTTGTGTACATGTGGCAGGAGACTGCAAATTCACTATTGATCTCACAGCTATTGCATTAATTTCATCGCTGCTGAAGGGATTGCACTTACAGTACACATTTCCAAACTGTCTCATTCTGTCCTGAGTTGGGGGAAAGCTGCAACTGTAAGATTTTGTTTCTAGCATGGGAGCACGCTATTCTTACCACCCTCATTCACAGGATTTCAGAATCTCCCCCAAGGCTTCAAAGAACCAAGATTATATATACTTATGCAGTGGTTACTGCAAGATATGAGAGGAAAGAATAAAATGGCAGCATGCAACATATGGTTTGTCATGACTTAGAATCACAGGTGCTTAATAACTTCCTTCCCATCAGATTTCTTTTCCAGTTTTCTGTTTGAACAGATGATGTATTCTGTGCCTTGACTTGGATTTGTAGAAGTACGAACTTCTCATGCCTATTGGCTAACACCTGAGAGTAGCCCCTGAAAGCTAACAAGGGGAGTCAGAAATTAATCTCTTTGGTTCTTGGAAAAATAAGGGAGGGGAGCCATCTTTAGGAATGAGGGTAGGAGGTATCACTGCCTACTGTGAAGATGGGAATGTTTTAACCAGGTTAGTCTCTGAATCGGCATCTGAGAGAGAATGCATGTAACTACAGAAATATGAATGCCCAGATTTCTTCCAAATAAAGAGCCTCTTGAAAGCGGGACATTTGTAGTTATAGCCTGGTAATGAGCTATGAAGATTTTCTGATGTCAGCAACTTCACAACGTTCCCATGTTCAATGCGTGATGTACAGTCCGTACACTTCTGCAGTGGCCATGCCCTGCTGCATCGTGACACTCACCAGCTGGCAGGTTATATCAGGTTTCAGGGTACCAGAATCTTTAGGCGCAGGCACTTGCACACCTCTTGATAGTTTTACTGCATGCTCAGCAGGAACACGCCCAGAAACAATAGGTAAGATGTACTGTGGGCCAAATTATTGTTATTCTTGGAAAGAATGCTATCATATTTTTACCTTTGACTTTACTTGATCCTTATTTGCTTGACCTTACTGGCTATCGCAGTAAAGATTTGATAATATTGAAGTTATTCAGAGAAGAAAGTTCACACAATGGGAAACTGATACCGCAGAAAACTGTCTTTAGGCAGAGCAGTTGGTGGACCCACGGTCTCTTGAGAGATCCACCTGGGTGGACTTTCCTGTAATCTTTCACTGCGTAGGGCTGTCACTCTGCACAGACAATGGCACGTGCTTTTTTCTGAAACTAAAGGCAGGCTCAGCAGCAGGTGCAAAGCAGGGCTTGGCACATTTTAGATGGTGTAAATGATTTGTAGTTAAAATAAGACTAAACATCAAGTCTCACTTCAGTGACTACTTACTTAATCATAGGAGAAGATGGCACGTTCTCCTGATAAATTTCCAGGTCCATAATGCCAAGACTGCTAGTTGTACTGCTGTTGCCATTGCTGACAAAGCAAAAGTTTAAATATTAGTGCCAAGCTGCACTGAACACGTCTCCATACATATTTTAAAAATTTATTTATGTACAAACAAAGTGAGAAGGCTGCCCCGTTATGCAGAGTTCCACAAAATCAGTTGTGCTCAGCAAGTGGTTCCCAGAATGAAGCACACTGATCTGCTCAGAATAATGAGGGTTTTATTAAAATAGTTCTAGATAGAACATGTATCAAGTGATGCTGTAAACTGGATAAAAAAAGTGGACTATCATCTTGTGAATGGCTTATGCAATGAACATTTAGCCTCAAACAAAAAAAAACCCCAGTCTGCATGAGTCCTTGCAAAGGATTATCATGTACAGAGATGTCCTGGAAAAAGCCTGCAAAGATTCAGATACCTCTGAATGTTGTGAATTACAGCAAGGTCTTTGGTTGCCCATCATAACTACTTACCTGCTGGGTGACTCCATGCCTGTAACCAGCAGCAGTTTCAGTGTATTATATCATACCCCAAATACTGTTGGGGATCTGATGGAACCCACAGGTACAGTGACGGCCCCTTATGTCTCTGACTACTCTGAAAGACCGAGATTTTAATTAAAGCCAGTGCTCATTGGGACCAGTAACACACAAGTATTCTCTTTGGCTTCTTCGCAAGAATGATGTATTACATCTGAGAATATTTGGAATAAATAGGACCAGTTCACTTTATAACATCATTATAAATTTGACAGTGAATGTTTATGCAGATATTGTAATAGTCTGATGAACAGGTTGTGAATTTGCTGGCTGCAAGTAAATTAGCCCAAACAAGTTCTGTGTGGTGAGTCAACCTGAACCACTTAATTTTTATTGGAAAAGCAACTAATAGTATTTTTCCTTACGTTAGAAGGATTGACTAGACAGTTCCCTTCCTCATCAGGTATTTCTAAGTCAGTGTCAGCACGCCATGCATTCAGACTCGCTGTAGCAATTTCCGTTTCAATGCGGAACCAAAAGGCATGATACATTAGCTCTCTCAGACCAAGGACTTTGTTAAAGGTTGATACTATAATAATGGGATGAGTGTTCACTCACACTGAGGGGTTTTGTTTGGAATTTTTTCAACTAGCCAACAGTGCTCTGACGGAGCCTCGTTCTCTTCCCTGCTTCATTACAATACTGTCTTCCCTCCTTGTTGTCTTAATACCCAAGAGAAATATGTAATTACTTGGCAATATTTTAAAACCTAATCCAAGAGCATGTGAAGAAAAAAATTTGCTCAATTTGAATTTGTGAAAGGGCTGAAGGCAAACTAACATCACTGTACATGAACTCTAAGGGCTAGGTAACATCTTTAAACACATCCTGACTTGAATAGGAACAAAGAGCAGCACGTTTTAATGGGAGCTCTAGAATTTATGCCTACTCAGGGAACTCGGTCATCCTCTGTTGATCTGCTCCCCTGTGCCACCCTAAGCGGATCAGGGCTCTGTCTCTGTTCTCAAGCCACAGATACTCAGTGGGAACAGCAGTCTCATCAATCTTGACTAAGGAGATGCCAAAATAAACATCATGGAAATAGTAGCAAATAAAGGAAAGGCCATAGCAATTAGCTTGTCTGATGGCCCTTTCACTGTAGGACTGAGGCACTTGAGTGGTGCCAGGAAGTTTTTTCTCTGTCTGAATCTAGCTGCTCGCCAATAATAAAAAGATCTCTCTGAGAATCAGAATGTGGCTAATTTTTTTCCTTCTTTTTTTTTTTTTAATGAAGAGATGAACTCTGGCATTAGGCTTTCTTTACGGTATTCTGAATAAATCTCAAGCTGTTGACCCTCATTCCTGAGGCACGGTCGTCAAATCATTGGCTTGGTTGATTAGACTATATTGTATTCTGAGAACAGACAATATGGGTACCTCAGGGATCGCTCGCTGAGTTGTAAGTAGCTACTTGTGTCATCAGGATTGTCCTCATCGTTAGCTAGCTGGGACCAGCTGCCAGTGCTTTCTTCACTGCTGCTGAGATGGTTTGGAAATTCTTCAGCTGTTTTTGTCTCTCCTATGATTTCAGCATCTGGTCTGTTCTGAGGACTGTTGCTGGTAGGGTGATAAGGAAGGCACATTGATATTGCAATACAGGCAAACAAACTGGTGCCACCAATCTTCAGGCAATGCTGCTCTTTAAAGTCAACCAAGGTGCAAAATTATTCAGATGCAGGAGAATGGACAAGCTTATATTTTATACACAAAATCCAGCTGAACATATGGTCTGAGATGCTCTTAAAAAAGGATCTTATGACTGATATTAACAAACGCACAACAAAGTAAGCCTTATACTGAAATACACATAGAAAAGGTTTAACTAGTACAAAGAGTCGCTCACTGTATAGGGTCTCTGCTTAATGCACTTCAGTCAATCAGTGGTTGAAATATGTTGTATATGTTAGTACAGAATGACAGCATTTCCTGGAAATATATATCAGCACTAGATCCTTGTCATACTAATGGGTGAATAAGTTTCTTGCTAGGGTAGGAAAGTATTGTGGGTTGTGAATCATTAATGACTCTTAGCCTTGTGTGTTTCTTAGGATGTTTGTTGCTTAGGTTGGGAAGGACAAAGTATTCTTTTTCTAGGTAGGTGTGCAGTAGGTGGTCAGAAATCAGACTGAAATTGGAGCCCAGACTGAGTTTAGAAAATACAGGGTTAAGGGAAAAATGCTTTCTAATTCCGCATACTTGATAGATGCCATACACAGAGGCATATTTATGACACCTGTATATATGTACACACACTCCCACAAATGCACACACAAACAAAAACCAGGAATGATATTTATAGTAGCTTTTCAGACCCAAACTGGACTTTGCACGACTTACCATGGGACTTTTGATATGCAGGCAGAAAAGTATATAATAATCCAGAGCCCCCTCTTTTTGTATGTAAGAAAGAATTAATTATATCACTGCAGCACCAGAATAACAATTAAAGCAAAACTGTAGTTTTGTTATATATGCTGGATGGTCTGGACCTGCAACCTTGTGATTAAAACAATGTAATGTATACTGGCAAACCCTCTGCAGCATCCATCTGAAGAAGTTCTTGTCTTCAGACTTTTATCTATATTTATGGCTGAGGTGCTCTGTCTTCTCTTAGAGCAAGAGATAACCCCCAAAATTCTATTGCTCCCAAGTAATGAACTTGATTAAAAATATACTGAGACAATATCATTGTGGATGTTTCCTCCTGCCATGCTCTCACTCCCAGGACAACTGAGTAGTTGCTGCATTAATGCTGGATGCTAGAGAGACAGGAGTACAGGGAGAAAGGGGTTTGTTTGCCTGAGGGCCTCTGCTCTGCCAGGCAGTCAACATCTGTCTAATAACTACGCCTGTCATCCCCAACCCCTCAGGTATAAAACTCATCATCTGTAGTAACGTGAATGCACTGAGCAGCCAGGTTGCAGGGTAGTGGTGTTATTCAGATTTTTAATACAGGACAAGTAGCACCTAATACTTGGTCTAAAACACAGGAGATTTTTGTGGGCATCGTTACTTGGCATTTGGGGTTTTGATTCATTATGCAATTACATCTCAGGCTAGCGATGCTCTGAACTGACAGTTCCTTACTTCTGAACAGTCAGTTGGAACGCTTTCTGTGTATCTGTCACAGGACTGGGTCTGTTGCACTGCCTACGTACAAGAAACAACTCTTCCCTTGCTGAAGACCTCTTCCCCAGGCCTGCATGGCTTTTTTTTTCTTTCTTTCTTTTTGGTTTTTTTTTTTTTTTTTCTTCTTCCTAATTGACTGTATGTCTGCTTGATATTTTGCCTGGAGTCCTATGTGCCTGTATCTACACTAGCAAGTAATTTCATGCGGTAGGAGTGGATCAAAGCAATTGGTGCTGTCACTTTCATATCTACATTATATGTATTTTTAGGTTTTTACTTCAGCCTAGTCTTGGTCCAGACAGCCACGCCACAAGTGGTTTGAATCCATGTGAAGAACCACTGGAAGCTTTGCCTTCCCAGTAGGAGTACAAGCACATCTGGTACACACTTGTGCACCTTCTAGTTGAGATTCCTTTGAAAGAAATCTGCATTGCATGATGCATGGAAATGGAGGCAGGCTGATTCAGAAACACACTGCATCGCTGCACCAAAATCCTCATGTGGGTGTAGTCTCTGGTTACTAATTCTACCCTACCAATCCTATTGCTTTAAACCTCGCATAGCCACTTTGGGAGCTCTGCATGAAAGGGAGAGAAAAGTTGTTATTAAAGGGCTCATACACTGTGTGAAAATAACTTCATTTTCAGAAAGTCAAGATTCCAAATAGGTAGATTTCTAAATGTATCTTATTAAAAACAGGTTGTGTTCGAAGGAAGAGGAAGGTTAGTGGGGGAGAGTCAGTATGAAAGAATAGTGACACTATGATAATTATCCACCTAATTGCTACCACACACAGGAAAGTACATGTTTTCTCACTTCAAGCAGAGCTTTGTCAAAAGCCAAAACAGAGCATTGCCTAGAATAAAATGAGCTACAAAATGGTTTCTAAGAGTAGCATCTGCACTCTTTCTAGCACTCTGAGATAATGGGGTGCTGCAATGCTCCAAGTGATTGGCAGTTTAGATACCATTAAAGTAACAGATACTATGAAGTAGTATAGTTAAAAATAGGCAATGCCTTGAGAGAGAGCCTTGCTCTTAACCTCATAGCATCCACAGCAATCCTCTACATTTGCACTGCACTCTCATACTAGGCTTACACTTTGCCTTAAATAAAGCAAGTTGCCCATTTCTCAACAAAAGGAGTACAGTTGTAAGGAGAGGGTGGCAAGATGTGGTATAAAACCTCCATGAAATTAGATTAAAACAGAATGAAATTTTATTCCTTTATCTAAATTCTACCAGAGAGCTCTTGAACCAAGTGAGGTGAGAGGTGCTTTTAATTACTATTTCATTTCTTCCACTAAAGAATTCTTATTCATTGTAGCTCCAGACTGTAAAGACAAAGCTGAACTTCAAGCTCTGGGAAGTCTGGTCTTGTTTCCATGTACGCAAAGCATTAGTTATAGGCACAAGCATAGCAGAGAACTGCAGGTCAAATTCTGCTGTCTTCTATTTTATGCTAACACTGATTTTTTTTTTTTTTAATTGAGATATTGGCTATCGCTAAATGAAAGTTCAAAGTTTGTCCATATTTCCTGTCTTGACTGTGGACGACACAAATATCTCTAGAGGGAAAACTTACTTGACTGTGCAGTATTAGATTTTGAATCTCAGAACCACAGTATCACGTTCAATGTAAATTTGTTCCAGAAATCAGCACTGTGATATATGATTGGGTGATTTTATGCCATTAGAAATCTGTAGTTAGAACTTAACCTGGTTTATTTCTGCAAAGGTGCTTCTCTTCTTCTTCCTTTATCAAAATAATTTTTACTAGGAAATAAAAACAAATACCAAAGCAATGTGCTGATTTGCTGGTTTGTCACTTACCTACTTGGGAGAGAACTGGAAACCATGTGTTTCCCATCAAAAGCTTCTGGAGGCTTTTCTTTGCTTTGCTGCTGCTTTCCAGAAGGGCCACATGAAGTTAAGGACTCTGATTCTTTATCTGGCTCATCTCGTTGATCAGTTTCTATCTGAATTAAAGGCACTTCCCTGTGCTGACCTGCAGGGAGACATCCAGGGCTCTTCACATGCTCTTTTTTCTCATCCAAATTTACTCCATCCCTTTTGGGTTTTGATTGAATCTGAGTTGTGCTTTGGGGATGTTTGCTTTCCAGCACATGTTCTTGGCTTGTATAATCAAAGGAATCCTGCTGGACAACAATTAAATTTTTTCCACTTTCAACAATATTTGCAGCCAGTCTGTTTGCATATTGTTCCACATGTGGTGGGGAATCACTGTGAAACTGGTCTGCCTCTGCAGCCTCCGCCTCATCTGCTATGATTTTGTTCTTGCGCATTAAAGATTCAATAGAACTTGCCCACGTCTCGTGAATCAACATATCTGTTATCTGGTCAGTCTTGCATCGTTGGTAAAGGCATGAGTCAGACTTGCAAAGACCTGAAGAAGCCACGGTACTGACTGGCTGTACGCTTAAGGAATCTTGGTGATGGTGGGCAAATCCATCTAATGAATTTGCTTTAATTGGGACATTAACTGTTAGCCTAGAGCCTGATGATCTGCTGTCAGGCACTGACGATTGCCTAAAGCAAAAAGGTGATCGTAGAGAGGGTGGTAGCAAACTGTCACACCAGTCCTTCGAATTCCTAGGGGAAGATAAATTATCTTTATTTTCCTTTTCTATTTCTCTTAGCATATACCTATAAAATTCTTCTGTTATGCTTTCTGTGCTGGACTGTTTGGATGGGCAACTTGGTCTTACATTAAGATGTCCAGTTTTCTTGGCTACCTGTTGCAAAGCAGAAGTTAAGATGTTGTTTGCATTTTTTCCTGCATAATAATCCAGTAATAAATCAAAGCCTCTTCCTTCATTTTCCATCTGGTTCACCATAAATCTTGAAAATTCATCTGTAATGCTTTCGCAACTAGACTGCTTTGAAACAGAACTTGTCTGGCTCACAGGTTGACCAAAGGTGTTCATTAGGCCTAGGGTATTGAGAGAGGCTTTGGAATCTGAGTCCTCTTCTGGTATGCTCTCGCAGCTTGAGGCCTTGGCTCGGCTCCATCTTTCACAATGCAACCTGTTCCTGGGGTGGTTTGGACCTTGCCAGATGCTATCAACCATGGAGAGTTCAGTGAGGTTCATGATCTTGGCAGCCACTTCATTTGCAAAGACATTGACTGAATCTGGTGTATCCTCAAGGTTTATAGATTCATCTACTACCCGATTCATCAATCTTTCCTTTAGCTCAGGATGCTCATCAGTTTTTCTTTTGATCTCACTAAGTCTAGGTGCCCTATGCTTCCGAACAACTGAACCATTAGCATGGGTTTCCTTTTTCCTTTTCATGGTTCTGCATGATAAACTCTGGGTCATCAGATATTCATTGCCTCTCTTCCACGCACAGAACCAGGGTTGCTTTCCATTTGAATTTTCAAGACAAATGGCAGCTATTTCTGTTGCCATAGAGACAACTGTTTCTGCCAATTCTTCTGCAAAATCTGTTATACAATATTTGTCCCTTGAATGTTTCACCTGTAGGACAGGCTGAGAAGGAAGCAAGACATGATTTCCTAACAGAGATAAGCTAACCTGAACGTCATTATTTAGCACAGCATCACACTTATGCTTGGCCTGGTTTTCGGCATTCATGGTGGCACTGGAAGACAGCTGTTCTTGAACGCCATGCCTGCATTCATTGTTTGCAACGGTATTTTCTCTGTCTGAAAATGATCTGTAGTCTTTCTTCTTCTGATGATTGTTACTCTGATTTGGGGATTTGTAACAGTCTCGTGCAGTTCTTTTCAGGTATCTTTTCTTGGGAGATGTTTTTGCAACAAGTGTGTTATGCCCTGTAGCTCTACCTGTTGGTTCTGAATTCAGTGTGGCACTTTCCTTGCTATTTACATCTTTCATATTACTTTTCCTAGTGTTTGCAACACTTCCAAGATCTTTGCTAGCACTAGTGCTGTAGGATGTACCAAATGGCTTAACAGCAGAGTGATCAAGGGGGCTGTGTGAAGTTTCACGTGCTGTTGCCTGTGTTGACCATCCTTCTGCTCTTGTTACTTTCTCTGCTTTTGTGCCCTCAGAAAAGAGAGGAGAACACTCTTCAACTTGTCTTAAGTCATTCATCTTCTTGCAAGTGAAATATATTACATTAAAAAGCAACTCATTTGCAGTCTCCATGAAAATGTCTTGCGTACTTGAGCCATTTTCTGAATGGGGGTGTAGCTGTCTCTTCTTCCTAACCTCTTCAACAGAATGTCGTAGAATAATATTGGATAAGTTTTGTGCAAGTTCATCCCTGATTACTTCATCAGTGTGTGCAATCCGTGGCCTTGCTGCTGTTTCAATAATTTTTCCATTTATGGATTCCATAAAATGCCCTACATTTTTGTATGTGTTGGGTTTTGTCAAAATTATTGATGCCTCTTTGAGAAGTGCCTCTGCAATGCTATTATTCAGTTTCTCCATGCTGCTTCCTATAGCTATGCTGCAATGAAGAGTAATGGCTGCAGAAGTCTGAGCAGCAGACATAAGTCCACTTGACGCTGCAGGGTACTTCTCTTCCTTCGTTTCACCCAGACCACAGACGGCTACAGCACTTGCTACTTGAGTCATGCCACACAGTGCAGATGGAAATGAATATTCTGTGCCAGCACTGTCATCAAGCAGCTGTGAAGATGCTGCGTGTAGCTCTTCATTATCAACCGCTCCACTTTTAGAGTCTGTGGCTTCTTGATCCCATCTGAACTTTTCTGCAGCCTGGGGACTGGAAATGGTTCCAACAACAGTGGCTGCACAAGCCAGAGCCACTTCCAGTGCACTCTGGCCATGTCCATTTGAATGTTCTTCCTCTAAGTAATCTGAAACTTCAGCAGAACTTTCTGATTCAGTCCAGTGGCACAGGTTGGGGAAGGCAGACCCTGGCCACTCAGAAACATTCTCAGAACTGTCTGGACTTTGCACTATGACGATCTTTGGAAGTTCATTCCACGATCGGGGAACAGATACATCTTCTGACTTGCAGGAGCTTCCTACAGAGATGCTGACGGCAGCCTCCTCACTAAAAGTGGGTTGCGACTGTGACAGCCTAATGAACGCATCTTGCAGAACAGATTCTGCTAAATTTGTGGCATACTGACCTGTAGTTGCCCGCTCATTTTGCGAGGGAGGAACAGTTTTCCTGATACCTGCACAATCCTCTCCATCTGTCTTACTGTTGTGTTTCACTGTTGGGTCATACAGAGGCCCCAGCTCCTCTTTAGCCATTTTGGTTAAAGATACATCTTCTAACACATGCACTGAGGAGGAATTTTCAACCTCACTAGTCAAATTAGTAGTACTAAAGGATGAAGTAGCTCTTCCAGCTAATTCCTTCTGCAACAACATTTCCTGGTCTGATTTATCTTCAGGTTGTAAGATGCCATCTTCAGCCACAACATTCACAGCTTCAGAGACTCTAGTAGCTGCATTATCTTTATTAATCCCGTTCCCTTCAAGAATGAATGGTAACCTGGCTTTTTTGTAGTGGAGATTTTCAAATCCCTTTCCCTTATTTTTTTTGACATCTGAAGATGTTTCTGAAACACTTAATTTTTCATGACCTGTTAAAACAAAAAGAAGAAATTAGTTTTTGCAGAGTACCCTGTAACTTTAAAGACAGCTGCACAACTGTTTATGCATTACTGCTCTGTAAAGCTACTGCACAACTATGTATCCTTGTCTTCGAACAACAATTTAAAAGTATGAATGGCTGTCCATTTTCTAAATTACAAACAAATATATGCATGTATTAACATCAACTACAATTTCTGTGAGCATTGCCATAGCTGTTTTGCAGTACAAACGATAGCAGAATTATGCTCAGTCCTGTCACTTTTACCAGTTTTATATTCATCAGCCTCGTTGTCATCCTCGAAGTGCTCAGATGCTGTGAGGAAATCTTCTTCTATTGAGGACACTGAGCAGTTTGTGTCATCCTCGGGCTTTAAGACATGAGCTTCTATCTGCAGCTGTCTCTCCTGAACGAGCTCAAGTCCAATCAGAAACTTGTTTATTTCAAAAATGATGCAGCTTGCGCTGTTTTTCCTGTCCCCCCTCGCACACTGAACCAAGCAGACATCTGCCAGCCAAGGACACTAGAGGGGAAAAGAATCTCAAATAGTTATTTAATTAAAAAAATAAAAATGTTAAGCTTCCCTCTCTATAAATATCTCAGGGATGTTCTGTTGCAAAGATGCAATACAATTTGTCATTTAGATGTTTGTAACACAGTGTGCAGTTACATATATGCCAAAATAAGACCACTTGGACTGACACTTTTGTTACACAAGCATTTTAGTAGAGAACCCAGCTGTATCACAGGGGCATCTTTATTTTGTTGAAAATACCAAGCTGTTTGTTTTCAAGCAACTTGTTTTAATGACAGAGACTTATTCAATTTTAGCCATGTCAGAGTTAGTCATCTGACATACTACTATTAATGGCCTCACAGCAGCTGGTATTACCTGTGTCTTGAGGGAATCGTTTGTGGGCATTAATTCCTTTTCAGGATAATTTCTGTTGCAACGCTTGTTTGAAGGCAGACCTGTACTGGCTGGTGAGATTGTTAAGAGCAGGTCGCCTTTAGATTCTCCTACAGACTGTTTTAAAATAGCGTTTTATTTTGTTTCGTTGCTCGTCTTCCTCTCATTCCTTATTTGCCCAAAGTCCCATTATTTCAGACCAGTATAAACTCCCACTGGAAGTGGGGCTCCACTTCGCACTGTGCTGAGCTTTTATCTAAAACTATCTTGCCCAGAGAAGCTGTACAATTAAGTTGAAAGTTAGACAGAAACTGAGAGAAAGGAACTCTTCCTATCCTCATTTTATTGGTATTGAAACTGTTGGATATTTATACAACCACACAGCTAAGTCGATATCTCTGCATGGGACTATGTTTGTGCTATGGATGTACTCTGAAGCAAAGCCAAGCTTTTGCAGCTTGTGATCTTGTGCTTTAACTCCAGCCCCCTGAGGAAGGAGCCAGCTTGAGTGGAATCAACACTGGATCGAGGTGGTATATTTTAAGCTGTGTAAAAGATGTCCTGGACCCCCTGTGCATTTGCACAGTATCTAGCATAACGTAACCCCATCCTAGATCTTTTGGTTTTGAGTGTGAATGTAAAGCAAATATCTAGTAATAAAGGGAGTGGGATGATTATTTTGTTGGAATATTGTTGTAATAGCATGTTTTATTAGCTTGTTCTTCCTTTCCACCTAAAAATGTGTCTGAACAGAAAACCAGGTAAATTAATGTGTTAAAAGTAAAACAGAAAAGATAGATTTTGTTTTTGAAGTAGCTGCTAAGAATTTGTTGCTGAATCAGACTTGAGCATACACCGTACTGTGAAAAATGTTATTAAAAACAGATGCAGCCTTAGATAAAATATTCCCCTGCTGTTTCTCCAGTCCGCAGTTTGCAGGGTTGTACTTGTGAAAAGGGCTGAGAGGGAGCAGAATAAAAATCCTTGTATGAAAACTATGTGAGTCTCCTTACAAATGAATTCCTCTGGAAAGCCAAACAAATGTAAAGATGAACATAGCATTTGTTTATCTGGCCAATACATCTCACCCAGTCTCAACACAAAGCTTTACTCATCTTACAAGACAGCAATTTAGGTTAGTTCTCATTTGTCTCTTGCCTGCACTCTCTCTGAGAAGGCTACCAGTCTCAATGGCTGCAGTCTTTCAGAGATGGGGATGACTTGGGTACTCAGGTTATTTTCTTTGGGCTCCAAAATACCCTTCTGTGTATTGCAGTGTCTCCCCCCAGGGAAGTGGTGTTTGGAGCTCCACTGCTCCCACCACAGGCTTGTGCTCTTATTTTTTTTAATCATTCTAAATTAGTCACAAGTGGCAAGAAAGCTTGATAACCAGGCAATTTCTCTCTTTAAAGCTCAGTTTTATTGGTATAACATAAAATTCAATGATCTTTGCAATACAGCTGTTCCAGGGCCTGCTCCATCAAGACTTTTGTAGACATGTTAATTTCTGTGGAAAATCAAATTCTGCTTTTTTTTTTTTTCTACAGCAGATAAAACTGGAGATACCTGTTCATGTTTTAATTTTGCTGAGACAGTTTTGTACTTGAGGACAACAGCAGTTTTCATGAAGTTGTTCCCAATTCATGCTTGGCCAACTGAGATCAGAATCAGGCCGAAAAATACGGAAATATTTTTCATTCTCTTTCTTTACACGCACATCACATGCATAAAGTATGATAAAAATGGAAAGGAAGGAAAAGCTTTTTATTACAATAAGCAGTTAAGCTTCTGGAACTTATGTATTAAAATGCCTTTAAGCAAACGTTATCATGTGCTGCCTTTCTCTGTGTGGTGTCAGCAAGAGGAATTCTTGGTCTCCAGATCGCAGATCAGGAACATTTCATTGGCAGTAATGGGAGTGAAGGAGTTAGCATGATAACTTTGCCTTTACCTCCTTTAAATGTTAAGTTCTAATTAATGCATTAATTACTTCTGAAGTTGACAGAAGCTAAATGAGGAATCAGCTCTGATATTGTTAATGTAGCTTGGTATTTTCCATGTCACGTTCAGGCTTACAGTAGCCTCTAGGATCTTCAAGTCCTATCGTCAGCTCTTTTCCGAGGTGCATTTGTGGGAGAAGATGGATTGGGAACAAAAGAGGGAAGTAGCAAGACTTCATTTGAAAGGGAGTCTGTAGGAGCTGTGCCTTGATCTAGCTATGTGCACAGAAAAAGTGTTACATCTTTCCTTTCCTGGCTCTGTGCTGCCCTTCTAACTCCTGCTACTCTTGGAATCTGGGCTTATGAATCATCTCTGCCACCAATGCCTGCCTTCCCTGAAGGATCAACTGCTAATATGGCTTAAAGCATTATCAGCTGCAACCCAGACATCCACAGGATCTAGAGGGAATAGCAGGATCTCTCGCCTATCTTTGTGTCACTCCCCCTACCACACACACTTAACAGACTTTTGTTAGACAGATTGTTTTTTATGATTGCAGACTCCCACTCATCTCTTAAACTGGTGCAAGGTCTTTGCTTTCAGCTTCCCTTTTTCCATTTTTTTCCAAATTCCATCCTTCGCAGGTGTGACATGATCTTAAAGATGAGTTTGATTCGTACCTGGGGAACTTCATAATCGGCCTGAAGGTTTCCTGATGCTAATCCACTCAGCAGGACTATTTCATTTTCCTTTGGTGGTTGTACGTTCATTGAACTGATGAGTTTGGGGAGATTTGGAGAGACGCTGATCAACCTCTGCAGTACGAAAGATAGATTTTGCTCTCAGGTAATGAAGTCTGAGTTGCACAGTTATATTAATAAATATCAAAATGAAATATCGCTTATAGGCATCCCTTTAGAAAGCTCACTTGAACTTACTACTCTGAGTTAATTAAAATAAAACTGGCAGTATTAAAATGCATTCTTATTTTGAGCCACCAGGCAAGACAACAGTGACAGTATAAACCTCTGCACAACTGTCCTGCAGGACAATCTGTCATCCTGTACGTTGTCATGTGCTAAACAGCTTGATTGTATTTGGGCATCTAAATGTTTGGCCCTCCTATTATGAGTGAGTTCCTAAGAGACTGGGAACACTGTGTCTGTTATTGTCTAAATGAGAAAAGACTCAGTAAGTATGGTAATGAGAACAGGGCAAATCTTCCAGTTTTCCTCCAGGCATATGACAAGCAAGTTAGCTGGAAATTGCTGGTCAAACTGATGCAATACTAAACCTGGAATAACGGAAGTATTTAATACACAGATAAAATATACATTTCTTTGCTGTTCCACTGGACACCTTCATGACCTTTCAGTTGAAATTATACAGTCATTTTCTACCTGTTCTGTATTTGCTAGAGCCGAAAGTGGTAATAGTCATAACACCAATGATGCTATGTAACATGGATCTTTGTATTGCGATACTACTAGGAGTCCCCAGTGATGTGCAGGAGAAATCTGTGCTCGTTCATGTACGAAGGCCAGACCAAAAGGACAATACCTACTCTAAGAGTGCTTGCAACTCTTTTCTGCCAAGGATCTCAGTGTGCTTGCTTTATGAACAGGGAATCAAGGATGACCACTTACAGAGGTAGTAAATACCACCTCCATTTTATGCACTAACACAGCCCACCAAATAGCAAAGCCATTAAGGGAATGCAGATCTCGGGCACCCAGCCGTATGGTTTAGTTACTATGCAGTTCAATGCTACTTCACTTCTTCCTTTTCATCTTCAAAATAATAAGCTGGCAGTACTGTTATTAGTACTGAATTAGATATAATAAAGCTTTCTGTCTTGGCAAATCTAATTCAATTTTGGGGAACAATTCACTTTTCTGTAGCCTGATCTTCAGATGAGGCTAAGTATTTATATTTGACATAACTAAATTGAGTGCTTCAATTCAGTTTGACATTTCAGTATAGCACAAAAAAGTTCTCATCCTTTTTTTCAAATTATAACCTTTCTGTTATCACACACATTTCTCTACATATGTCTATTTTTCTACTGCCTAAATTGCCACATTTTTGTTGGATTTCTTAGGAAATAATGGCATTTCTATATCTTTGACTTCAGTTCCTTACGTTTTGTTCAGAATAAAAAAGGAAAAGTCTGGAAAGATGATTATTTTACACCAAAAAAAACCAATTTAACCCATTCCAAGGTTCAAAGGGTAATGCAAAATCCTAACAGTACCTATTAGTTATATACTTCATATGAATAACAGCTATGCTAACATCTTTACAATTCTATGAAAGGCTTTCACAGTATCAGTGTGTTCTATAAAAATCCGCCCCGCTCAAAGTTAATTTACACAAACTGCATATTATACACAAAAATTGTGATGAGCGAGTTTCCTCTTAGAGAAGAATACACAGTGTGTATTCACTGTGCTAGCAGTTAATTTTTATTACCTACACTGAAAACTAAAAGAGAAGTATCATCTCTCAATTCATGGCTCATAAATGTGTTGATTCTGCACCAGAAACTACCTTTCTAAAATGCGGCCAAACATCTCTCCATTACCAGTCCCATCGTACGCCAGGCAGGGAGTGCAAGCTGTGGGCGTGTTGGGGGGCAGCACTCTGAGGAGCTGGCTGGGCTCTGCTGCGAAGCAAGATCTTAGGGCTATGCGAAGTGCATGGGTGGTGAATGCACCACTTCTGTAGGGCTGGCAGGTAAAAATCATGCAGCTGCATTCAAAGGTGATTTGTGCTTGTGATGGAGTATTCTAATCTCCAGGCTTTGTAAAGGGTGGCTGCATAAAGATAGTTTAAGTTGGCTTATACAGATATCTAGCTCTAAGATTGAGTGAGAAACTTCTGGAATTTCCTTATGACTTGCTATAGCTTTTGTTCCTTAATAAACACTGTAAACAACAATAAACACATATATATAAAAAATAACAATATTAGAAAACAACCAGTGCTTCTGTTGATTCAGTGAAGTTAGACCTCTCAAGCTGTTCTGCACAGTCAACCTGCTGATGCAACAGAAAAATAATTTTCTTGCAAGTAGCTGTACTTGTTTTTGACATCTGAATTCTCACAGACCCAGGACGCAGAAAACAGCATAGAAAACCAGTTCCTGATAATGAATGACTTGCAGGAGGCAACGAGGTCCCAGCATTGTTTGTTCTCCCATGAGATAAAAGTGGTTTCAGCAAAGTAACTGTAATGCTTTGCTGAAGAACTCCCTGGATATTGTCAGGAGATCCTACCTTTGTTCACTTACCACATATTGCTGCCATATTGCTGTGTCAATCATAGGCACCAAGCCAGGATGATGAAAATGAACTGATAAAGGAAGATGTGAATGCAAAACCCACACCAGGCCATATCTTTAAGACGTGACTTCCTCAGATTTGAGGGTTTTTTGAGGGAATAGTATCTGTTTCAAATAGCATATCATGATGTAGTTTGTCTTAATGTTTGTAAAATAACCAAGATTTTTTTCTTTTTTTCTGTTTCTTCTAAATCCCTTTTTTCCATCCTCCAAACCTCGTTCAGCAAGTAAAATGCACTTTTAGTTCCATTTTAGCTAGACCCCTTCCTCAAGACCACAGAATCAAACTATCTGGAGTTTGACTAAGTAAGACTGGTCAGGTGGACAAAATCTAAACGAGTAGAAGGTTCTCAAAGCCTTTTTGGCAGTAGGAAAGAGAGACATTGGAAATTATTTTTATGTTGTATTATGTCAAATTGAAAAATTGTATGTAGAACATACCCGTGTTCACTTCTCTGATCAAATCAAGCCTGAGTAAGGAGTCTGCTCACATGATAACTGCTGTGAATTCACAGGCTGCAATAATCTGTCAGATATTTCTGGGATGGGAGTAAGAAAAGCTATAAAATATGGCCTGGTGTTGCGATAATTTGAGATTCCTGATGCATTGCTCTCTGTATGGGTTAAAAATCTGAGGCTGGCTTTGATCAGTCCATAGAATTTTGATCTGGGTTTGTATTGGAGAGTCCTGATATACCTGACTAGACCCGCTGTGCATGTTATTAAGATCTAAACTGTTACCTGTTTCACTTGCTCATCACTGCAATCATCTCTGTTTGCATCTAAATTCACAAAACAAACCTGTAATAAGAGAGAAACAGTCGCTTATAAGATCATATTACAATGGCAGCAACCCTTTTAAAGTCGATATATGTTCCTTTTCCAGCATTTTAGCTGAATATGTGAAGCCTTTTCCTAGTAAAAGAAAGGTTGAAAGTTACCAAAGAGAATAGGAGAGTAGATATTAAGAAAGGAGAAAAAAGGAACAAAAGTAAGAGTCATGACTTTATCTGCTCTGACAACTAAGCTTGTCTGACGAATGGGCAAATGTTGCCAATAAACTGTAATACAGAGGACATTAGAAAAGGTAGAGGAAATGTTAAAAATGCATTTGATTGTATATCAGGTAAACTCTTCACATTTGTTTTTCTGATGATTTCTTATTTTCGGGCACTTCTAGCTAAATGTTTCATAAGTGCAAGTATTGATATATGTACAAATTGTGAGTTGCTTTTACAGTTTTCTCTGCATCATGTAAATATTGTAGTATTTTTCTTTCCAAACTTCCTAAGTAGAAACTTGAGACTTTATGGAAATAATTTTTTTTTTAACCTTGGTTCACGAGCCAATACGCAAGCAGAAGTTTTCAGCAGTGCTAACCAGGCACTGCAATAGGTGGCAGAACAGTTTACTATCTAGTAAGTTTACATATGATTCTCTGGAAAGTACTACTTTTAACAACAAGGTCTTTTGCACCTTCTTTGATCATTATCAGTTTCAGCAACCATTTAATGGTAGTGAGATTGACTTAAAAAGAAACTTCAGACCTAAAGACAATTTAATTTCTGAAGACTTTTATTTGAAGGCCATTTGCTAATTTTCAGAAATAAGAAAATCCCTCCTCCAGTTTTATTTCCAAGTTAAAAGCAGGGACTCCAAAGCTAGGCTGACTGTCCTACTTCTGAGCACTGCGGATATCTCTTCAGAAGTTTGTGAGAATTTGGTGTTGTCTTGATTTAAATCAAAACCTGGCACAGATTCAGGGCTGAGCTGAAGCCAACACCTGATTCCAAATAAATTGCAGATCCAGAATATATCCTCTAAGTGCTGAGTGATTTTTTTTTTTTATTTTCCAGCAAACAGAAAATGCATTTTTCCCTAATTCTATGTAAATTTCCCCTAGAAAAATAAAATGCCCTAAATTATCCTCTTCACTAATATTCTTGTGTTAGGCATCCGAGCTCCTGTTGTGTGCCTGCTTTTACCCCAAGACAACACTGATTTCAGTTTATACATGCACGTACCATGTGTACAGATTATGACCATCTGCAGTAACAGCCAGCACAGCAGATGGAAAGATCCAGCCAGACCTCCCATTGTAAACCGAAAAAGACCACTGAAAAAGAAAGCTTTTTGCCCTTTATTTAAATAGCTTAATGGCATCTTTATATGAACTTAAAAATGTATTTTCCAATATTTTCACAATTTTAGGAAAAATATTTCTCTGCCTCACAGTGTCAACAATCAGGATATACCACTGTCATCTGCATTTTATGGCTGACTAAACTTAAGAAATAGTTATAAAAATTTCTAAGCTATAAAGTATTAAAAATGCCCTCCAGCAATATAATGTGGTTGTCATGTAATGTCCCAAACATGTTACAGTTAATTATACAGACAAAAATTTGTTTTACTTTCCACCGGGATTTTTACATGTAGGCATTTTATGTATCAGCAATAGGTGGTTGTTACAAAGCGTTAGAAAATGACGCTCTTGATTCACATGTGTACTTGCCCAGTGCCCACAGTGATATGCGGTTATGAGTCTGCAGGTGCACGGAGGTGTGTTCACTTAGTTGACCATTATTTTAGCAACCAGGGTAGGGAGTGCTGGAAGGTATGGGTCCAGTTTCTAGTCCTCTCAAGCACTTTCACTACCATACTGAAGGGTAGGGCTGTTACCTCAGTAAGCTTTGTTTCCAAGCCCCTTGCCGGTGAGGTAAAGTGTGAAAGCTTTGTGAAAAAGCTGCATAGGAGCAGTCGTGTCTGTGCGTACATTCCAGCTGAATACTCGAGACTCTGGTAAACCTTGTTTTGTCATTTGCTACCTACGTGTTGGTACAATGGTATATGTCTTTGCTGTGTTATGCACCGGCACTCTTACCAGTGACACTGACTACCCTCCTACAGGCTTCCAAGAAGCCAAAAAAAAAATCATTTTACACAAAAATAGTTTTGCATTTGTGAAGGACACTGAAGAATTCATTTACTACTTCCGTTTTGCTGTTTGCTTTGACATTAGCCCTGCTTTGAGCAGGAGGTGGGACTGGATGGCTACTGTAATCGTAAATTAACTCTGTAGCTCCATCCTGGCAGGCTCTGTACTACTGCTACCTTCCTGGAAGTTCTCTGTGAGAATGTTTTCCTTGGAGATACTTCACCAGAGGTGCTCAGAGAGAAAATGATCCATCTGAAAAATCTCTGTTTTCTGCTCACGTAATAAAAAATTTAAGCTCTCACTAGCTTGCATTGCATGATGAACTTCTAGTAATTATCAGAGACACCTCTATCAAAACAAGGCAAAGCAACACTACAGAATAATTCATAATCTGTAGGAGGGAAATATTGCATAGGTTATGAAGAAAGTCAAAGTTAGGTCAGCATTTGTTAACCTCAATTCAATTTTGCCTTTTTTCCTTTGGATCAGATGCAGGTTAACATATTTTAGTTTAGTTTGACTAGAACCTAACCTTGTCCTAATCATAGTATCTTTAAATGTCAGTCCTTTCATATACACCCCTTTACACCTCACATCCTTGTCTACCCACAAACATCTTTTCACTTCCAAAATGTGTCTGCTCTCCACTCATAGTGAGCTACTGTCTGGAAACCATGCGGGAATGTCAAGATATTGCCTTTTTTTCTGGCTTAGAAAATATTTATTTTGGGGGAAGAAAACAACAAAAATTAAGTGGTGTTACATAATATAAAAACGAAAAAAACCAACACCTGAGTTCTGGCTTTACATAGTGAGATAGTCACCCACAACTTCCCAGTTAGATGCTAATACCTACTTTTTGTGCTGTAGTGTTTCTAGTGTAGAAATCCTATTTGCTCAAGTGAGAGCAATACGTTTCTTTTGGGGAACATGTACCACTGTATTCAAACCTAGAGTCTCAATACTGGCAGAAAGCAGTATGCTACATATCCAGAAACCATTTAATACACAGTCACATTGTAAATAGCAACCCTTTTACTATTCAGATTCTTGTACATGAATAACATGCTTGGGGTCTGACCCTCTAAGCCTCCTCTTCATAGAACTCTCCAAGCATTTCTACTAGAACAGTACCAGGCAGATTAGAATCACTAACTTGCTGAGCTTTGATCCTGAAGAAGCACTGTCTTTACTTTCCAGGATCATATAAAAAGCAAATGCAGAAACTTTTTTTCCTTTATTTTTTTTCCTTCCCTATTTTGCATTATAATTTCTGTGACTGGTAAGAACCGTATGGAGTAAATTCTCTAGATCAACAATTTTAAGTCCTGAAATCTACTCTTGAGTCAGTGTAGAAACTATGCAGACACCTCAGTGTCCACTGTCTGCAGATTAAGACTATTACTTCTTAAAAGAACTACGTGTTAAGAAAGAATTTGTTCATAAAGCACTTAAGGGTATAATGTACTACACACACAATGTATTTTACTGATTGACAGATGGCCTCAGGGAATTGCTAAAAGCGTAACACTGTTCTCACTTTGGAAGAGTAAAGCCATTTCATTTGTTTTTCTGAGTACTGATGCTGGCAAACAGCTGAATGACAAGCAAAGAAATGCATTATTCTCTATATTTTCCTTATTGATTTCATTTCAGCTTGTATTAACCAAGGTTGGTATTACCGGCATTTTAATATTCCCTAGATAAAAAAAGCACACCGATGGTAAGAAAGAAACACTGTCTCAGAGGTGTAATACTAACAACAGTAATTTAAAAATAAACTGTGTATTTTTCCTAAGTGTCTGTTCTAGGGTGAAGTCTATTTAAATTCTATACTGTTTTCCCCAGATAAGAGATCGCCAAGCTACTTTTTTCTGTGTGTTTTAGGAAGTGCTAATGTCTCTTTCTGTCATCTGTATCAATGCCTGACAGTAAGGAAAGGCTTTTTCTTTGTCCTATGAAATATCTCATAGCTTTTGGTGAGATTAAAACAAGCCCTAGCTTGTGGGTTTTTTAATTAAACTATTATTTTTTAATTAAAAGAAAATCTATTTGCTTTCCAATCCTTTTCTGTGTCAAAATGCTAATTCAGCAGAGACGTTTGAAGGCTGGGCTCATCCTGCCACAACAGTAGTAGCTTCTTGCACAGGGCTGTAGTGGCTAGGAACTGTTAGCAGCTTTTGAGAAGAGAAACAACATGAGATGCTTGGTTCCTTTTCTCACATGAAGCATGAGTTCTTCCATCTTCTTCTTAGGGAAGGGGTTGAACTGAAAATCCACTATATTCCTCCCTCTCACTGGGATAATAGCTGTCCCTTGCACTTAACTGATATAGTTACTCTAGTAAGTGAAGTGAGAGCCATAGTCTTGTGTTCTGCGCTGTAAAGGACTCTGATCAACATTTGTTTAAAGTGCTGCAAGAGGGGTTTATTTTTTCCCTCCATAAAATCCAAATACATATACATTATACACCATTCTCCCAAATAAATTTCAATATCTATTTTAAAAGAAAGAAATTTAAAATGAAGAGACAAGACTTGAAAATTAGAACTATCTACAGGTGGCTTGTGCAACCTTAACTCTGCCTCATATGCCCACATTTATGCAACACAGGATCTCTGCCTGCTTCAGTGAACGGGAAGACTGCAAAAAGGTGCAGAATTATGAAGAAGCAGAGAACCGTGTAACATCTGAGTTTATGACTGTAACCTAAAGCATGCCTTTAAACACGGTTTCTTCGTTTCTAAACTATGTCCACTGGTGGATTATGACCATGCAGTTAAAGACAGTATCAAAATGCCAAAATGGTGGCAGGACGACATTCAGGTGGCACAAACACTTCATCCCTGTCACTCTGCCACTGCATCCATATGGCTGATCCTCATCAGCTTTGGCCTAGGTGTCACTAACAGGCTGGGTTTGGTGCCATATACCTCACCATAGGGTAAGCTTCTATGTATGCATTTGGATTTGCAGGGGAATTGTGTAGAACTCACTGTGTTCTGTGCTGTCATGGTTGGTATGTCAGTATGTAAATGTTGTCTGGAAACTGAGCTTATAGGGTCTTTACGTCCCAGGTCTGTGCTGCTCTGCTTTCTCGATCCTCTTTCCTGTCTTCTGTCACAACACTAAGTCTACTTAAACATGCAAGGTGCCAACTCAGCCCAAGAGAGAGTGAGAGGAAATAACTGGTTTGGGACTGCACTGCAATCTGCCCATAACACTAATGTTTAATTTCCTACAAACAGAAGTGAAAAAGATAATTAGCCCCAGGAGAGATTGCAGGAGAAAATAATTCTGAGAAGGCAGTTCCTGGGTGCAAAGTAAAACATAGTTTAAATGCTTAAGCCTGAGGATGTGCGGGATTGCAACCATGTGGCCTAGGAAGGCTGAGTGACTGCTGAGCCCACAACTGACAGTAGTTTTGTATATAAAACCAGCCAAAGCACTGATGAGAATGCAGTCCTCAAGGGCAAAGACCTGAAGCAGTGACTGTATCTCCACAGCAGGAAAGGCAAGTTCAAACTGTGCTGTCCCTTTGACTTCAAGCTTTCCCCGATGACACTGAGTAGTTATTCTGTTCACTTTAAATGTTAGCATCTGTTGCTGACAGTAGTCAAGTGGTAGGAGCTGGAAGGCAGCTGTGTGTCAGGGCAGTTGGCTGTCTCCTCTCCATCCTGTTTGGGTAATGCAGGTATGAAACACTCACAATATGACTTTTAAATTAATATGATTCTGACTGTGCTTGTTTATATTTTCCCTTGCTCCTTGTGCCCAACATGAGTAACATGCATCTTACACTAATGCAGTGATGTTCCGATTATTTAGCATTATCCTTTGAGAAATAAAAGGCTTGGTGCTTTTTTCCATGTTGTTTCCCCACTGTATTTTGGGCAGGTATTGTTTGTTCTCAGGATTTGTATTGTTTCATATACTCTATTACACTACTGAACACTTCATCACTTTTTAAAATGTAGAATTGTGAAGGTACAGTTCATGAAGAGGGTTGTGAAATTTTACAGCAACTGTGATTGCTATGACAGTTGTTTTTAAGGATTTAATGCAGTGTCTGACCTCATTCTTTTCTGCTCTCAGCAATAATTTTGTGATAGGATGGCAGCTTTGGAATTCTGAGCCCTATTCTCATCCTAATTTCATCTGTGCAAAAGTAGAAAAACAATACAGTTGCTCTAAACTTTTATTAGACCAAAGTCAGAGTCTCCTGGCTTTAGAAAGATAGTTTAGATCACCGTAATTTCCCCACAGCACAATAACCAAATATAGCTACTCCAAAGCATCACTCACTGAAATGGTGTCTATTTCATAGAATGTACAGCTGCATGTCATGCTCCCTTAGGGGCTGAAGTCAATGAAAGCCCTAGGAAAAAATATTGTTTTGTTCTGTGCATCTGAGACAAAGCAAACTGTAACCCACAGGAAGTATCAAAGGAGTGGCAACGAGCCATATTTTGTCCAAAAAATTTCTGTGAGCTTTGTCCCTTTGAAAATGACAGGCAATATTCACATGCTTTTGACTTATATTAGGATGGCATCAAATGTCTTTTCCAGCAGATTCTAGCAATGCAGCCATCTGGTTTTTTTCTGTCTGTATGACAAGATCATTTCTTTGATGGTTATCAAAATGCTGATCTGCAAAGCTCCCCAAAAGAATTTAGCGTTTATTTTCACTTGAATTATTTATGCTAATGTGAAGGCTAAATAAAAACTCTCGGACTTCTTGTGATCTATATATGTGTGTGTGTGTATATAGAGACTGTAAGGACCCCTAATTATTGACCTCTCTGTTCTTTAAACTTGCAGCTTCTTGAGTCTTATAGTCCCAATAGAGTTTCAAGTATCATTTATTTTTCTTTTTAGAAAGACAAACAAAATAGCTGTAAAATGATGATGTCTAAATAACTGTTTAATTATTAGCTAAAGGGTAATCTTATGTGACACTTTAGAACAACTTACCTCATAATTTTGGAGATCCGAGGATTTTTTTTAGCATCTAGGTTTGGTGGGATTTGTGTGAATTTTTTTGGAAACTTGTGGCTTTTGTCATTTCACCACAACTATTTACCAAAAGAAAACTTTCATAACTGACACCTGAGGCCAATATGTCTACACCTCTCAGTACAATTTGTACAATATAATTCTGATTCACATGCTGAAAAGCTGCTATCAGGTTTTCAGTGAGATTTAGGCTTTGGAGAGTAGACGTCTCCCCACATTGCAGCTTCACAAATTTAAGGTCTTGGGCAAATTCATTGTGTTGGATGGGAATCTTGTTATCGATGACTCAGTGACTGCCCTAATGAATATGCACGTTGGCTGTAAACCACTTCACAGAAATGACTGCATCCATCAAGGCCAAAAGCAATATCCAGCTTAATATTTCTACCCTTTACTTGTCTCTTTGTTACCATTAAGAATTTTATGTTTCTCTGTCACCATTTTAATTTACAGACTGGGGTCAAAAGTAGTTCTTGCTGCAGAAGGAATAGAAAGTATTACTGCTTGTGCAAGACTACAAAGTTAATGTACATTTCTGTAAAACCTTATGTGCCTCCATTAGTCTTTTTTATTTTGCTAGTCCTTATGCTTATTTATTTTCTTTCTTTTGTACCCATTTAAATGTCAAGTAGAATCTCAGAGGACTAGATAATATAACTGTGACAGTTAACAAAGCCAAAAGATCTGATTTCAAGGCCAGTCTGAATAAAACAATGATAAATATAAATCAATAAACCAAAACTGATACCATCGTTTATCTTTGTTCAAGTTAATCTTGTCTTTTTCCATTTCCCGTATTTGAAGATTGTTGGTATGGAAAAATTATGGGTCCATCAGACCATTGCAGGGGATGTTATTTTCAAGGAGGATTTGTTTCTGAGCAAAATAATAAGTATGAACCTGAGACCAGTTTGTGGGTTGCAAAGAAGCCAGTTCTGCTCCTTCCCCTTTTCCTGCATCCTTTGATCTCCTGCTCAGCAGGGCATGCTAATGCCTGCTACTCAAATACCAGCACAGTCTGGCTGCTCCGGAAGGACAAAGATAAAACAGTACTTCCAAATTTTAGGCACTTCTAGGGAAAAGATTTAACAGAAATTATGGGAAATTTCAGTTGTAAAAATGCCATGAAGTTTTAATTGCTGTGGTTAACTACAGGCCAGACTCTGCTAAGTAACTGCACCAAAGCACATAAAATATTTAATTGTTTGGAAAAATGAGCTATTTGACAATGAAACTGAGGTGAAAGACTGACTCCCTGCAGACCTAAATGGTGATTGTCTTGGCAGTCTCTGCCCAGGCCAGTCTTGGTAAGCCAAGAAATGTAACTGCTTGTAGTCTACATAAACCAAACAGATGCATTGCTTATTCTTATAAACAACTGAAGGAGG
The DNA here is from genome assembly GCF_949628215.1 of Phalacrocorax aristotelis. Lineage (NCBI taxonomy): Eukaryota > Metazoa > Chordata > Aves > Suliformes > Phalacrocoracidae > Phalacrocorax > Phalacrocorax aristotelis. The sequence goes on from NC_134282.1 coordinate 11,317,075, forward strand.
GAATTATAATGATGTTGGATATATGGAGAAAACACTGATGGTGCATTACTAAATGAATGTTCAGATTTCTGGGACAGTTGAATATTTGCCTACTATTTTTCTAACACACCTAGATAGCCTCATTTGGTACAGTGTTGCTCTAAACTACTATGAAAATCAATTATTTTTCCTGAAAACACTTGTATGTCATGTAGAAGCAAAAAAAGGAGATTAAAAAGTTGTAAGTACTTAGATACCTTCTGCTTATCTGTGCATGCCAAACAGTTCTGTGGTGCTCTATGGGCATTTTCAGTACTTGTGAAAGATGGGAAGTAAATGCTGCTAAGCCTAACTTAAAAATGCAAATTATTTTGCTAAACAAAGACGTCAAGTGAAAATGTTCCATAGCAGTGACTATGAGACAATGATTGGACTCTAGTTCCACCTGCCCCAGGTCTCTAGGGTGTACGAATGAGCAGGTATTACCAAGGCATATCCATCAGCTGGATAGAAAGAACAAATTGTGCGTTATACAACTAGATACAATCTGTTAGATCAGAAGCTAAAACAGCAATATCTGGAAAAGTGTATTAGTTTGTTTTTTTTTTAAAATTGAGTGAGCTAGCTCTTTCTTACTTGCCTCTGCTACTCAGTAATGCTTTCCACTTCATTATGAGACCCAATATGGTTTTTCCCCCTTTTGTAGTCAATAATGTTATAATGTTATGTGCATAATTAATGTAGTACAATGTTAGTGTGTGTAATAGTTTAGACCATGTATAATTTCATTGTCTGAACCCAATATTTTAGACTCATTTTCATACTGTTATTTTATACTATCTTTCACACAGTGGGGCAGGTCTGCTATGTATTGCTGTCCCCTGGGCTTAGATGCCTCCATTCTGGGCTACACTGGGGGAAGAAGGAATAGGGAGGTCGTACTTTGCAGGGCAGCAGACAAAATCAGCAGCTCCATGGTCGTCACACCTCCTGAAACATGTCTCCTGATAAATCTCTGCTCAAATCCTTCTGCGGAAAGGATTTCAGGACTGGATCCAGTGGATGTGAAACTATTGTCTCTAGATTAAAAACAGGCCCCCTTTGCTTCACTGGTTAGCGAGATCCTTCTGTAGTAAGAGCACATCATTCTGTAAATTTTCTCTGCTTTTGAGAAAACGAGGCGGGAACTAAGGAAGGAAACAGAGAGGTCTGATGATGGGTTTTGACTGAGCTCAGTTGTTTGATAAATATGCATCAATATACACATTAAGGATAAAAAGCAGGTTTATAAAATCTAACTGATCAGGATAATGCACTTCCTTCTTCCCACCAAGCCCTGGGTCATAAGATTACATTTTTAAACCAAGACCATCAGGTTTTGTCCCCTCTGAAAAGGAATGCTTCATCCTTCCCTTAACTGTATTTGCATTCAGCACACAAAAGATCCACCTACAGCGACCAATGTTACAAGCAACAGAAATTACACCTTTATAATGGATATGGTTTGGTAACAGTATTCTTAGTTCCATGCAATTTATTGTCAATGCCTAAAAAGTCACCCTGTAGAAATCTCTGGATTAAGTTAAAGTCCAAATAAAAAAATCCACTTATTCTGTGACTGAACCAGTTTGTTCTTTAGAGACTTTTTCCACATAAAACAAACCCTTAGCAACTAGCCAGTGGCTTCCACTGCAATTCAGAAGATAATGTACCCTGTTCTAAACACTGAGTTCACATCACATGGCAAAGCCTCTAAATTCAGCAATTCATAGTCTATAAATACAGCCTTAAATCTACTAACCTATGTTAGTTGAGTTACATAAAGGCTAATGAAGATAAGACACAATATACTAGGAAAAGAGTAACATGAAAGCAGAAAAACAGAAATGTCAGTGCCAGGCTTGTCAGAATTGATATTAGCCCAGAACAGCAGTGATGCCCTCTGCTTTGTGTGTCCCTTCTTAAGAGTATGCTTCAAACAAAAGGCTAATTGCCCAACTTCACCAGCTCAGTCTTCCACTGTGGGGTTTGTTCCTGCTGTGCCTCACCAATCTCGCTTTTCATAATTTCTGACTGAAGTTCTATAATAAAGGTAACATATGGTTGCCTTTTTAAACCAAATCTTTAGGGACTGACCTCTGTTTCTGCTGAAGGAGACTGGCATAGCATCTGTCTGCTCCTGTGTGCTTTACAAATTCTAGGGCAGCTCCACCCCAGCTGTTAGACAGGTTATAAATAGGTAGAGCTCTGAAGCAGCAAGATTACTTGAAAAAGAAGAAATATTACATGTTCTTGTGCTTATGAAGTGCTCTGGAAAACAGCTGATTTTCTGATTGGCTATGTGAGTCCTGGGATTAGAAAAGCCTGCTTACCTATGTATTAACATTTCAAGGTTAACTTTTCAGCATCCTGAGATGTAAGGTCTGACTGCCACTTTTCCTTCAGTAGAGTGTTTATGACGGCATGGCTTTGTCTTGTTTCTCTGTTGTATAAGCAAGGTTTGAGTTCACGCTCAGCTGGTGCTCTTACAATCTCCCAGTTTCATCTATATTCATGAAACCTGCAGGAGCTTTTACCTCTGGGACCTCTGGCCTATTGTCAGATAGGATAGATATTATCCAGCAGGTTCAACAGTGACCTCTGATGGTGACATGGAGGCCTTGATCACGTGTACTCATAAGCTATGGAAATGAAGACCTAATGCCTAGCACGCAAAACGGTAGCTTTGTGTGGCATGTGAAGCACATCAGATACCAGATCCTGCAAACTGCACAGGAGTTACAAGAACACCACTGGTGGGGCAGAAGCACCAGCTCCTCCTCCTCCCACTGTCAGCACTAGTGGCAACACAGTCTGTCTCCTTACCAAAGCTACCTGCCCTCCAGCCTTCTTTGTTCTTCTCATGTGCCTCCCACAGACAATCAGGGCTTAAAATTTGGCTTGAAAAAAGCTGAACCCCAATGCTCAACTTCTGCTGATGGAGTCTGTTTCTGTGGGAGATTGGTTGACTTGGCTCTGTCAAGACACTGGACTCCTCTGTCCTTCTATGTAAGCTCTTCAGAGCCATCAGGGGAGGCTCTGTTGCCAAATGTGTCCCTGAACGGAGTGGGCTGTAGGTCCATCTGCTTTAGGATAAGAAGGGATTTACTTTGGTGCTGCCCTCTGTTTCTCTCTGCCTGTTTTTAGAGGACTGCTTTGTGTTAGCATCCATAAAAAAAGAAAAAAGTGTCTTCTACGTTACCACCATCTCAGATCCCACAAATTTTTTGCAAATGAAATCATGAATCACCATGCCTACCATGCTTGCAGTATGTGTTGTTCAGTAACATTAAAAAGATTCTTCAAGTCAGTTAATTTGACATCTTAAATATACACTCTCAAAACCCTAAATGCCACTGCATAATTAGAAAGCAAGCCTTAACTGAACTTTGAAATTTCCTTTTTCCCGACTTCTCCTTTATTTGCTCTCCCCTCAACTTGAATTTGCTCTTTCATCGCTCTCAACTGAGAGCAATGAAATTATTTCTGTTGGTAAACAGGCAACCAGAAACGATATTTATGCTTCTTTACTGAGGCTGTAATCCTAGGTATTCTCTTGATTCTTAAAAAAGTATTTAATCAAACCAATTTAAACCTAATTCAACTAGTTTGTCAAACTATTTTTACGCACGCAAATCCACAGCTGCTTTGGGACAATGTTGTGCCGAATTACATGTAGTTTTTGACAGATTTAGGTCTTGCCCCAGTCAAAGTCTGGTCTATTGATTTCCAGAATCCAGTATGAGATAGTAAAGATAAATAATTTCTTCAAACAGAGTTCTTCAAGCACCTTTCACGGGGAAGAAGGAAAAAAAAAAAGGACATGGGGGGGTGCGTATCTGAAAGGACTTATCTTACCCAAATACCCCATTTAAGAAGCAAGCTCTAGGGAACTCTTTAAACTGTTCATAATACGTAAAATTATTCTAACTGGGAGACCTCATTTTGGTGGTTTTGATACTGATTCTTCCCAAATGCTTACAAAAATTACTTAGAAAAATATGACTACCTACATTTGCATACTATCTGTTAAAAAGAGAATGGAATATCTCAGTTAAACATCTTTTGCTGGAATCTGGAGGAGGTTGCCACTGCATCAGAACTATAAAAACCATCCCTAATCTCTGCATGTCAGGCAGAAGTACCTCTACTTCTGTGCATTTACCCATTCTCACAAGCTCTGTATTCCCAGAGCCAGACCACACAACTGTTGAAATCACGGATGTTTTTCTACTAAGTTAAATAGCAGCAAACAGAAATAAAGATCTTTCTGTCCATGAGTCAGCTGGATTATCAGCTTTATCATTACCATTTTTAAGCTTTGCATCTTAAAAAAAATGAGTTGTTCATTCCACATACTTCTTTGTATATGTGGCTGGAGAAAAAATATCTTAGTAACGATTCTGAGGGGTTTAGAACAAACGCCTTAAATAAAGCAATAATCTCCTGGCTTTCAATTTCTCATATCTGAAATGATGAAGCTGGAAATTAAAAAGATTTCCTGGTCTGAACTTCTCCCCTAGACAAACTTCTACCAGGACATCATCTGCTTTTTTCATGGCTTTCTTACACCTGTAGGTCCAGAGCAGTGGTGCAAACAGGACTGTAAGGCTCCCTGACATGCTTTCTGTGGCATCATCCCTAATTTGTGCTCATATTACAGAAAGGGGTCTGGAAGCTCCTACAGTTATGATTAAAGTCAGGGTTTTTGTAGCTCCCAGTTCCTTTGCAGAAGAGCAAAGAGATGAGAAATCCTGGCATCCAGTTGAGGAGTGGACTGGATCTTTCTGGAAAAGGAGCTAGAAACCTCAGCCTAAGCCAATTTTCTGCAATACTATCAGCAGTGGTGGTTTAGGTAATCTCAGTAACACTATGTGGTGTAGTTCCTGATTATTCTCTAATTTATGCTGATACTTTGAGAAGGTAAATGCCTCTACAAAACAGAAACCCCCATCCCTGATTTTCCTTACTCCTGGTAACTTTTTTTCTTAGTGTAGCTAAGAAAAAAAAAGCTGTATGCTAACACTGTGATGGTAAAACGGATATTGTATGAACAGCTGTAGTGGACCTTTCAGTTCAAAGGGCACATGATCATACACTTTGTCTATACAAGGTCCTGAGTTCTGGACATGAAAACACCTATCGCAAAACACTCAACTGCAATTAGGTGCAACATACAGTCAAAGATAGATTTCATGCTCTGAATGCTAAGAGCACAAAGCTACGCAGAAGAACTTCCTACCCTAGTATGTTCTTGAGGGTCTCGCTTACACTGTCATTGGGCATGTGTGTTTATCTGTGTAATAAACAACTGCTAATTTTCTTAACGGAAGCTCTACTGCTGCAGCCAGCAGCAGACTGAACTGAACTGAGGCAATTAGACAAGCTGCGTGGGGGCAGATGGTCTTTGCACTCAGTCAGGCCCACTCACAAATTTCTCAGCTATTTAAAGATATAACTGTGCAGTCACACACACCCCAATGAAGAGGAAACGAGGATTATCTGAAGTGGGAGTGTGCGCATGCGGCTTTCTTGTGCATACAGTTCATAGTGCCTAATGTGTGATCTTCATTCAGCTTCCTTCTGGTTTTATACTCTGCTTCTTTAAAATGCCTTCATGCAGAGCAGTGAGGCTTGTGACACCTACATTATAAAGCATGTAAAGGAAAAGACACTTTCCTACGGTTTCTGGGAAAGAGAGAGAGATCCCAGCTGTTCACAAACTGCTACCTGAAATTTGTTGAGTATCAGATAATAATCTACAGAGTGTTCTCCCACCTTTCTTTTTTTGTTTTGTTTTGGGTTTTTTGTCATTGCTATTATTTAGCCTCATATTGCTCCACCTCTGAGTAGCTTTGGGAAGCATGCAGGATTTTGTTTCCCGACTTGCTGTTGAAGTGGTGTGCTGTCATGGGATGGAAGAACGTAATCAGTTAATTCCTAAGTGTTTCCCTTCCCTCAGCACAGAGATAAATACTTACTGAAGAAGTATGTATTATAAGGATTGACATCTCCTTTTTGTAGTGATCTGAGATATTTCATAAGAAATACGGAAACTGGAAATTATCAGTTGTTGCTTTTATGTTGCAGTTATTTGCTTTTAGATTACAATTCCCTTTCCCACACTGACTAAATTTTGGTGACTTATTTTCCCTGCCACTGGCTCTCACCACTTCTTTTTGGAGTCATTAACAGTTATAACTAATATGTGTAACTCAGCTTTTTGGTAGATAGGAGACTGGGAATGGTATAAGAGAAGTAGCTCTCTCCTCCACACATGGTAGAGTCTGATCCTTTATATTTAAATGGTTAAAGAGGATCTTGAGTTGGAATATGTCTTGTATGAGGTGTTTGGAATAGCCTGATAGTGACTCAGAATAAAAAAATCATCTTCTGGAAGACAGAGCTAATTATCCATTAACATTTGGATGCAATGTTTGTCTCGCATTAATTTCCATGCTTGCCAAAATTATTCTGGCAGAGGAACCGGCTGTGAAGTGTAGAAATAAAAACATTAGTTTGGAAGTACTAGATATGCCACGTAGCTGCTTGCAAAAGGATGTGCATGAATAGAAGTGTGAGGCAGCTGTATTATACAGGTGAGAGAATTTACAAGTTATAACCCCAGAGTATGAAGAACCTCAGGCACAACTTCCGCACTGTAATCTAAATAACTCAAAAAGCTTCATGACAGGTATCCCTCAGCTATACAGTTGTATCTTCCTTATCTCACCAAAGTGAGATCAGGGTACCGCAAACCATCAAAAAATCCATTGTTGTCAAAGTAGGACCATGGCACCCTGCTGATAGTTTCTCTGCCCAGAACTTCAACAGGGGCAACATCAACTTGAAGCCAAGTCTGGGCCTTCCTTCTGTTGTATAGTCCTTCACAGGGTTAGAGGGTGACAATTTCATTCTCTAGCTGTGAGTGGAGGAAGTCTTTTTCCCCTTCTTGCCCTGTATATTCATTAGAACAGACACAAAAATCACATTACTCCTTTCAGATTCTATGTAAAAATCTTTCCCATGAGCTGCACAACTGCTATCTAACACGCAGATGAGGTTTCCAACCACTCTCCTTGCAAGCCCTAATGGAGTGTTTCCAAAAACAGACAACCCAATATATACTGTCTTCTGTGAGTCACTCGAGTTCACCTAAATAAGGTCCTGACGTGACACACTTGTGTCTCCCCAGTGCAGCTACAATTCTTTTTTAGGTACACGTATGTCATCAGAAGGATGTGTTGTACTGCTCTCCCTCCAGCATTTTTAAGCAGTAATGTACCTGAAATTTAGCCCCAATTACTCTTCAGAAGGTGCATATCTCAAATGACTTGGTGGATTTCTGGGTCTTGATATTTCAGAGACTATCCCTATTTGAATGGCTGGACTGCACTAATGAATCATCCCGAGTCATCTCTTCATAATCCGTTGCTTCAAAAACAGCTGTGAATATTTTCTTCCCATTAAGGCTTATTCCTTTGGGTTTGATGTGATTAATTGTCACTTAGGACTTAAAGAAAATATGCCAATAAATATTTATGCCACATGCACCATCTGCTTTCTCCAGAGCCCTGTATATTTAACGTTTAACAAATTTCTGTAAGCCTCACACTGCAATTCATGTTGGAGGGAGCCTGTGGTTATAACAGCAGCAAGCCATTACAGATGTCCACTCTGGAGGTAACACAAGAATCCTATTTCTTGATAAAGCAGACCATGAAGGCACTGAGAATATGCCAGTGTGAAATGCTGAAGGGGATACAGCTGCCATACCATGCTTGATCCTCCCAGTGTTTATTTATAGCTTTGTCAGAGTAAGGGTAAGCATCTGGTTCTTTTAACTACAGATAGGAAAACACTCCTGTATGCGAGTATCATAGAGGGCAGGAAAGAAGACAGCAGATCTAGACAGAAGATTAAAGAGCATCCAAGTCTGAAGTCACAAGGAAAGAGAAGAAAATCTATTGTCAACCTTCCCCACCCCAAAACTCATGAGGCAGCTTTTGTCTGCTCTATAAAATACATGTGTGAACTGAAAATGTGGAAATACAACCCTTTAAGGGCATATTTAATTTCTGCCTTAACATTAGCTCATATGTGAAGATATATTTTTCAGAGCCAAGTATGTACAAGAGCAAAAAGAGAACCATATTTTACAGATTATACAAGTAATCATTTCAGTGGTCTCTTAAGCTAGTGCTCAGTCTGCCTGCACTGGGCTCCATAAGGCAGAGAATAATCAGCAAAGAGGATGGTTCCTTACTTCTCTGTGCAAGCAAGAGAGGGGCTCTCTGGAAGGTACAATTCCTTACCACAGCAGCAAGAACACCCACACATGCCTGAGAAAGGACTAAGACTCAATGCCACAATTTAGCCTGCAGCTGTTGATTCCTGCTTGTTGTCAGGATATAATTAAGGTATCGTCAGGCTGAATAGGAAGATGGGACTTAAAACTAAAAATACCTCTAGTAATTATGGCTTAGATCTGGAAAGCAATGGATGGATTTTGATTTCTGAAAGAGGCAATGCTGTTCTTGAAGATGGCTGAGTAAATTACTGAGTGAAAGATAAAATAAACACTTTTGTAATCCTCTGTCTCTATGACTTACTGCTGAGGGTGTGCATGCAACCTCACGAGGGAGGGCAAACATCTTAGTGTGTAGGTCTGTCTATTTTATGCAGACAAATAGGGCTTTGCTGTGTTTACTAGGAAATGTAAATCTTCATTCAAACACAATAAAACAAAACAGTTGTTTCAGCTAGGTATGGTCACTATTCAGGAACACACAAGTGGTTTTGATTTTAAAAAAAATAAAATCCAACAAACAAAGAAAGAACTCCTTTGGGATTCAAGATTGCACTTCCAGACTTGGCTGTATAAAGAGCCTTGTTGACTGCTACCAATCCTGGGAAGAAACATCCTCCTTTCTGAACTCCTGTAAGACTAGATTGCCACTGTTCAGTAAGGGCATCTCTTCATTCTTTGGAGACTCTGGAGAACATAATGCAGATAGGGGCCCTGATGAAGAGATACCAAATGTCCCAGTATTTAGATTTCAACCCCCTGACCCAGTGTCTGCACTATTGTTAGTAAGTTACCTGGAAGTAATTCAAGTATCAAAGACTGATGTGAAATACAAATCTGTATATCTGTACCTAAATGTCTAAAGATATGTAGCATCAAATCTTTAAAAAGACTTGGGTGAAGAAATGAATGAAAACCACTCTTAATCTACTTTAATTGAACTGCAAGCTGCTCTCTTTTTTTCCCCTCAAAATATACCTTGTCACAGACTTTGCCTTTCTGCATATGTTATCATATAGTTTGAATTAATTTGTGGGAGCCATTTCCTGGATGTTTCTGTTCCATCACTTGAGTGAGCACTGGCACTTGACAATATGGTGAGATGATTCAAGGAAGAATTGGCCAGAAAAACGAATTTCTTAATTTCACAGTTACTTTTCTCTCTGAACTGACCTCCTGCATGTTTGTACGAGTGTGAGGGCAGTAAAAAAGACAAAGTATGGGCTGGATGAGGAAGAGGTGAGACCACAGAAGCCCTGATTTGACCAGCTCAGATTAGTGGGTGATGGTATCCTTGACCTCTTCCTAAATCAGTTTAAAAGCTTGATGGCTAAACTGCAATGACAACACTTAGGTACCTGCTTAGCACAGCGAAGCTATGCAGTAGGGAGGTAAGCAGCCAGTTCTGAAAATCCAGCTGCTGATATGGCAAAATTACATTCTTCAATACCTCAGTAAACAGAGAGATCGTAGACACATGACCCATAATTGCATCACCTGTTTGCTTTCTTAACAATCTGTCTTATTTCTCACCAAAGCAACAGCCTTGCAACCCTTCACTAATATAAGCATTGCTTCCTTTCCTTGAGATGCTAATGTCTGTCTCCTAAACAGAGTATGTTCTCCTGTACTCAGCTAACCAGCTAACAAGGCTGCAACTCCTCCTCCTCCTGTGCTGCAGACAGATCAGGGTTATTCCATGTGGCATAAGCCCACCCAGTTGCTGGTTACTGGCACCACCATGCCCACTTCCCTAGTTACATTGTCCTCAACTCTCCTTTGTGCTACCACCAGCACTCATCAGAGCACTTGGAGAAAAAGTGCAAATGGCACAGGGTCAGACAAAAACATCCACCAATTAAATGAGAGGGTACCTTAAGAAGACTGAATTTGACCGAAGTTTGGGCTGCTGTCCTTACCCTTCCCTCTACTCTGGCCATGTGTTCCTGCTGCTCCCTTGGGCTGGATCTAACCAATATACAACTGTGCATGTCTATGCATATAGCCTACATTATATGCATACTTGTATGGAGTATTCTGGTGTGAGCATTTATGTTGTTACAGAGTAGGAGTACTTGCAAGCAGAAAAGTTGCTGGACTATTTCAAGAATGTTTTAAATCTCTAAACTCTTTATTGAAACTGTTCTCTCACCCATCTGCCTGCAAAGCCAGATTTTTTGTCAGCTATAGAGAGACATAAAATGATTTAAAAATGAGCTCTAGAGCCCTTGACACATCCTGATTCTTTAAAAAGTGGTATCTTGTTATGCTAAAGTAGAAATGAGCAGTTTTTTATTGCTTTCTTTTAATTGAAAAGCAGACATTTTCCATCTTCCATGTCTATCACTGCCATTTAATGGTGTAAAGTTTGTGTTTCTACTTCTCCAGGATACCTGACAAAAAGTTTGCAGTATTTCTGCCAGTCTGGAAATCCCATTACGCCTCACATGGAGGTACACTTCTTGGGAAGGAAAGGGTGTATTTTCATAGATCAATGGTTCTCAAGTGCAATTCCCTGTTAGGCTGTGTGGAGCAGGAAGCCTTACTTCCATCCCTCCATGTTTGGGCAAGATGATCACGTGAAGAGGGAGAAGGCATGTCACATTTTGTGGGAGATTATTGGAGTCTGGGTCTGTTTTGAGATAAAATCTTTTCTCAGTGCAAATATTTCTAATGGCTTTTCTGTCTGTTGTTGGTCTAGAATGTGAAAGTCCAGAGAATTTCTGGAAAATTCACTGGTATGATTTATGCATCTTGAGGTAAATGAATGCCAAATGTCTTCCAGGACTACAATACCATCTTTTTTTTTTTTTTCTTTTGTATCCTACTTTTTTTCTAAATAACTCTTTTTGTTAAGAATTCCTAAAAGACATTTAAGATACATCTTCAGCAGCGAGGCAATACCACCTTAATCATGTTGATGCTTACTGCACTGGCACTGAATCACAGAATCACAGATTTACAGAATCCCAGGTTGGAAGGGACCTCAGGGATCAGCTAGTCCAACCTTTCTGGGAAGAGCACAGTCTAGACAAGATGGCCCAGCACCCCGTCCAGCCAAATCTTGAAAGTGTCCAACGTGGCCAAGTCAACCACTTCCCTGGGGAGATTATTCCAATGGTTCACTGTTCTCACTGTGAAAAATTTCCCTCTCATGTCCAATCGGAATCTCCCCAAGAGCAATTTGTGTCCATTCCCCCTTGTCCTCGCCATGAAAAGAAAATTTCAAATCTTGGGAACTACTTAGAAAAATCATAAACAACTTTTCTGTGTGCAAGATTAAAACTTTGCACTTTAGGAGAGTCCAGTGCTAGAAGAAATTATAAATCTTCTAATTAAGGAAGAATTTAAATTTCTTAACTTGTACTAACATAAGCCAACCACAAATGCTCAGTGCTCTTAAGTAAATAATCTAGATCTTTGGCGGGAAAGTAGGGACAATGTATCTATCAGTTTTTTCTTTTCAAATACGGTTCGCTTAAAAGCTTGTCCAAAGCAGAGAACATCTGATGTGGGTCCAGAGAAAGATAGTTGGCAATAATGGAGTGGATAAAGGTATATATATTTATGTGACACTACATTTATTTTATGAGATCTCTCAATGGGTTAATAAGAATGTCACATTACAGATATTTTAATTACATTTACAAGTCACTATGTGCAGCTTATGAATCATTATGTCTCATGAATCCATGTATTTTGTTCTGTTAGGTGGATTTTTTATTAAGTTCTCATTACCTGGAAACAAACAAAACAAGACTTCCATAATTAAATTATATTTAAAATTTATGCTATCTAATTATGATATTAGCATGAACTTATGAAGAAAATTAACTCTATTCCAGCCAAAACCAGCACATATGTATTCTCATCTGCTGCAGTAAACTGCTGCTAAACAGTGTCATTGTTAATTGAACTAAGTTTGATTTAACATTTAACAATTACTCAAATATTCTCTGAAGAGCAAAAAACCACTCATAACATCGGTGTAGTAGTTGTTTTTCACTGAGGGAGTGTAATCTTTTTGAGCAGCAGCACGGCAAAATCAGATAAGCTCATCTGAAATAGGGAGGGTAGCATGCTTCAGCTCAGGGACAATTTAAGGTGAGCTGGTAGGATGTTTTATTCCAATACAGACATGAAAATAAACAGTGCTACTACCTAGGCTTTACCTTCTCTTTCTCCCACTGTGCCTTCACTTCAAGCACACAGAAATCTCTTTCATCTGCCCCTTCCTGACTAACCTCTGTGGGAAGTCTCCCTAGAAAGCTCTAATAACCTAAGACAGTTAGCCCTGTCCCCCTGGACTCAATCCCCGTGTATCTAATCTCATTTCCTAAATGTAAACACAGAGAATTGGACAAAAATAGTATGTACAAAAAGTAGAAAAGGAAAGTTAGGACACGACAATCTTTCAAACTCTGTTCGCATCATACTCGCTCATTGTACATATAACACCTCTTTTCACAGACAACTCATCAACGTACTGCTAATTGGCATAAAAATGGAGATCAGACACCACATTCCACTGTTATTTCTCCCTATGATTTCTATTGTTCATCCTTGCAGATAACCAGAAACGCTGGATTAGATATGGACAGACTAGCACTTCTTCTATTATGGTGGAGCATCAGAATTTGAAATAATTTTCAGAGCTCAGGAGAATTCCAACTTAAGCAAATATGAAACACTGTTCCCGGAACACAGTTTATTATAGTCATATCATAATGGCTACATTTTCATTCATTGGAAATGAATGGACTATTACACATACCAAAATGCCTGTCTGCTTAAAAAAAAATTTATCTCCTTCAAAAAGTAGTCTGTTCTAATTGAGTTAATATTTAGTGTTTTAATAAATCAATGTTAGTATACTTGGTAAGCATATGTAGGACACCATGAGTCTTTTTTTACTTGTACTAACTGCACTAATCTGTAGTTGAACATAATGAATGTAACATTTATGAAAGCTGTGTTCATATGGTCTTGTTGCATTTATAGCTACAGTAAGATTAGACCCCTTAGAAGTAAACATGAACTCTTCCAAATGAAAACTGAACACTATAGCTAAATGTATTACCAGCTATCTTTGGGAAAAGCAACTGTTAATGATATAGTACATTTGAGATTTCTTTTTTCCTTCTGCAAACCTAATGACAACTTTCAGAGGCAGTTTGATTAAAACATCTCTGGCACCATTGGCAACAGCAATTTATAAAATCTTCCACATGAAAGAGAACATATTTTCTACTAAGGGCAGTCTGGTTTGCTTACTAATTGAGAAACTGGAGAAACTATTCCATGTTCATATCCTCCTTCTTCCCTCATTCCTGCAGTTTCTGCTCATTTAGTATCAGTCATTGGAAAGGACTCAGAATGAAATGCTTTGCAGGTCCCGAGCATGATACTGAACTAATGCTTAGTCCTTGCACAGTGGTTAAGTATTCCCTGTTCCCTGGTTTGGTCATATACTGTGCGCAGCCAAATGAAACACCCCATGTATTAAAGGTGGGGAGAGCAATTCTGATCCACATTTCAAGTTTGATGATTAATGTCAAATTTTTCTAGTTTACTGCTTGTATTTACACTAGTTGTGCAACTTTTTAGGCACCCAAATTAAAATTCTGTACCGTACTACCACTCAGAATAAATTAACCAGGAATATGAACAAAACTTCAGTTCCGCTCATAAGTTTATGAGTAACTATTTAACAGTAACTCAAAACCACAACTTCCAGGGACAGATCAAGAACTAAGCTTCCTGGCCACCAAATACCTTTTCTCTTGATGTGAGCAGCAATGTTCCAAAATAATATTTAACTTCTTAGCTTCTGAATTCACGCTCTCTATATATGATATTTTAATTTCACTCAATATATTATTGTACATTCCACTTCAATCTCATTAATAGAAAATTCTTCAGTGTAACCTCTTTTCTTCTATAGTGACAAATGCAAATTACAGAATCAACTAGGAACTACAATTTTGCTTCGAAAATTGTGAAACTTTTTGTGTGTGTAGAGCTGGCACTGTGTTCAGAAAGTGATACAGGGAAAGCTGGCTGTTGTATATGTACACTATGCAAGGAGTAGGCAATGCAGCAAGATGACTTGACTTGACAGACCTTGTTTCAAAGCATATCCTAACATTGCTCCCACATAAGAAAGGGGTCATTCAGTGTCTTGTAATTTAGAATGGCTTAAGAACTGCGGGGCAGTTCTGCATCCTGGAAGCCTCACAGAGCACCCTTGCCCACTCTCTGCCTACAAGCAGAACTACACCATCACACTATAGTAACAAGCTGTTTTCTTAGGAAATACCTTTGTCTTGTTTGTCTTTGACAAAGAGGCGATTATACCTTGTATGGTTGCATCCTAGCACACTCTGATTAGGTTGTGTATTTTGCTCGCTCTGTCTCATGGAAAAAAATAGCCCAGTGGACAGCATGACAGTGAATTGAGCCCTATAACCTTTGACCATATTCCTAACTTTTAACTGCTGCAATTACACTGTTGTATCACTCCTGCTTTTCTCAAGAATGCTGCCTTACCCACAGGCAAGACACAAAGCCTCCAGTCATCGCCATCATGGGTTGGAGATTCAGTTTCTTCACAGCAGGCATCTGGGTTGATCAACTAGAGCTGAAATGTCCATGTCCTTGAGGGAATCCCAGCAGACTCCATGAGAGCCCTCAGCTGATCTTTAGGTTGTGTGCAGCACAAGCAGTGCTGGAAACCTTTTGCCTGAGATAAAACTGCTCTTTTCTAAAGCCCTTGGTTGGCTTACTGGGGCCAGGCAGTAGCAATCAAATGGGATTCAAGTAAGGATCTGCTCTCCTGAGTCCTTGCATCAAATAAAACTATTACAGTCAGAGCAATGTACTCTCATCCAGTTTCATATAAATAGTGTATAGAGAAACATAACAACTCTTATTTTTTCATGTATGGTTTTAACCAAAAGCTGTTCTTAATTGTGTTATAACCCACAATAGCAAGATTTAAATTTCATTTCAAATGTAAAATAAATCTGTTTAAGTTCTTTAGCAGCTTCTCCTCATCTAATATGGAAAGAGTTTTCTCTTTAATTGTATCTCTATGCCTTCAAGAACTCTGAGCAGCCTTTTAAACATCTGCTCTTTCCAACCTGCCACTTAAAAATTTATGGTTTGGAATAATTTTCTTTTTGGCTTATTATTCTCTCTTGTCAGTTGCAGATTACAAACATTAGAAAATACAGAGGGCTACAAACTCTGAAGGCTGAATGTGGGGGAACCTCTGCAGGTATTTTTGTTAACGTGCTCTGTATAGAAATCTGTATGCATTTTTGCTTTGTATGTTCGCTTTTAACAGAAAGCTGGAAATTACAGAAACTATAGATAGACTGCTATAATTTCAGTATCAGTTAGTCCTTGACTTTTTAAAATTTAGTATATATTGTGGTTGGCCCCATACCCTACCCCGAAAACCCTCAATGGACTTTTCCCCAGAGGAGATGAGTGAGTACTTACTGAGGCACAGTTGCTTTCTGACTTGTCTTCCAGAAAGCCAATTTGGCATGGTGTCCTCTGATTCTGCAGCCAGTAGTCTGTTGATTCTAGCAGACTGTTGCTGCAGAGAATCTGTTGAAATAGTTAAAAATAGTTAAAATAATTAAAAAATTTACTCAGTCCTACTGTGCTTTGGGGGCCTGAACTCTGTCGTAACTCAAAGGAAATCTTGCCTACAAAATTTTTCGGGGGCAAGACTGGGACCCCTGTTCCTTTTGGATCTGTCCTGTTAATGCACCTTAAATCAAGTGAATTATATATCCGCTAAAGTATTAGCCTATTTTCTTTCAGAACTGAAAGCTTTTGGGAGATACTTGAAGGAAAGGCCTAAACCCAACATTTTAATTGGAAAATATTGCTAGGAGTTTTCTTCTGTGTTTAAGTGATAAACATAGATGTTGGGAAAACTAATTATTTAATTATGCTAGGGTACATAAACTTGCAGCCTTTATGATTTACTGTATCTCTCTCCATGCTAGATCAGTACTATTCATTCTGCCAGCAGCCTCATTTCTGGGATTACCTAGGCTACAAACTCTTTCTTCTTAAACACATTTTTTCTGCTTTCTGAGAAGCTAAAGTACTTAAAACCCGCTGTAATGAGTACTGAGCTCACACAGTACCCTGAGACCAAAACTTTGTGTTTAATCTCTCTGTGTTGACTCAGTCTTACAACTTAGGCTACAAGCTCTGCTCAAACAAAAACAAAACTCGTCTACAGATATCTGTAGGCTATGAAGAGGCAAAGCCAGTTTTGCAAGACTGATGCTTAGATTAAACTGAATTCCTTACTTGCTGCCTCTGTACTAACATTCTTTCATGAAAAAGAGGGACTCTTAGTATTTTTAAGACAACTAGGTAACAACAGGAAAAGACTAGCTGCAAAAATGGTGCTACTTATAAAACATCTTATATGGCTTATCGTCTTTCAAAGGCAGCAATGTTAAGAAGTATGCTTGTGAAATGGATGTATGTTTTATTTGTACTTCTCACAATTCTTGCACTACATGGAAATAGGCTGTACTCTAGCTCTTTGACCTTTTATTTTAATAATGATATTTTAAAATATAAATTTTTTTGCTCTACCTGGGAAAAAATCTATCCACAGTACTTTACCTCACTGCATGTTTTGCATTGACACACCTTTGTCCTACTTCAGGATCACTTGATCTAGATCCCTTCCTTAGGAAGAGAAGTGAGAAGAACTTGTGAGACTTCTTCATTTCTCAGGGAGGATGAATGACTGTGTAAAGCTGATCTGGGCAGTTGACACAATTTTCTAATACTCATGGCCAATCCAGAAGTAAACTTTTTACTACCCACAGACTAACACCCTCTCTGATTTTTTTTCTTTCTGGCAGAAAGCCAGTAGGATAGTTAATACTGCACTTCCTGTATTATTCTATATTGATTTCTGAATAAAAGTCAGCAGAAGATGGATGAGGAGGTAATGGGGAACACCACAGTCCTTAATTTTGGCCTGCTTCAGTGCCCTTCGTCGGTACATTCCACAAAGGCTTTGCCCCTTTGTGGTGGTTGTTTCTCAGCACTCCAGCCCTGCTATGGGATTTCTTCCAAGAGCTTCTGAATACAAATTTAGGGTTCACAAAATATTCAGAAAAAGCACCGTGCCTAAAGACTTTGTTCTGAGAATGACAAAGGCTCATAAACACTTCACATCAATATCAGTCTCTTCTTGGGGGCTGCTAGCTAATCTTGTTTACCAGTCGAATGACTCTGCACTCAAAATATTTTATAACCTCCTGTCCCAGCACAAGAATATTCCTGCCACCATAACTAACTATGAGACTAGATGGGGAAAATAATATATTTCATATCCCACAGAAACAATTTCCTGTAAATGTTATAATCTGGTTTTTGGTTTTGTTTGGTTGGTTTTTTTAAAGAAATGTGTTCAAGTATGGAAATACTGAACCATTATAAACTGATTGGTAAAATCTAGAATCAAGCATTTTTTTCCTCTTTTCCAAAAAGTACCATCCTCTGAGGCTTTTATGAAGACATGAAGAATTGAACGTACACATACATGCCCACACACACCTATGTATCGACATATAAAAATATTTCAGATTTCATCTGATTCTAGATACTCAGGGGTTGAAGTTCTAATTACCTGCTAAGATATAATTTTGCATACATAGGAAACAGTTCTCTCTAGCTCAAACAGCTTTTGCTGTAACAAGCAGTCTTGTTTCGTTTCCTTAAAAATCACAGTAAATTTGTCTTCAGCCTTAATGACTTTAGATCTTTCTCTCCCAAATCTCAAACAGTTTCTGAGAAACCTGAATAGGCAGAAATTATCATGCAGAAACAAGCTTCAGAAATCCTTGGCACTACTACTCTTTGTCTCATAAGGACTTGGTGTGCACACTCAACACTTCAGAACAGCTAGATCATAGCAGATGTATATTGTAGATGATGAACCCATGAAATGAGATGGGCAGTCCAAAGTTCACCTAGTGGGATGTTAAATGATCCTTGGTAGCTCTGTCTTTCTTTCAGAGGACGAAAAGCACCAACAGAAGAAATAACTCTCCTGAATGAATGTTTTGGTCAGGTAAGGTCATAGTTGCCAAGCTTGGGTCACTGCAGGATGCTTTATGAGTGAGTTGCAAGGCTTTATAGTACATTTAATTTTTCTAGGCAGCTTTCATAATAAAGTCAAGGGTAGAAATTGTTACATGGAAGTCTTGGACAGCATGTGATTTTTAAGTAACCTCAAGGAGATGAACAACATTAGTAGGATGATGTTTTCGCTGGGCCAGATTCTGCTCTCATGTGTGCATAAGTAGTTCTGCACATGCACTTGAGAATGCAGCCAGAAACGTGAAGAAGGGTGCAACAGACATAACATTTTTACTACTGGTGTTGGAGGAAATACTTTTTAGCACTTTGGATTTGAAGAAGACAGGTTAGAAAAACAAAACCAGATATACTTGAGTCCACGCAGCAGAAGCTGGCGGAGGTCAGCAATCTAAGGAATACAGGTTGGCCCAAAGTAATCTGGAAAGCCTCTGGAAATTACTCAGAAAAGACAGTGCTGTGGGAAAGGGAGGCGTGCAGGAACGTGTGGGAGAGGCCTCCTTGTATATGGTCTGGTTGTACACATATCTGAATGATGTTCAGGAGATGGAAGGTGACATTTGAGTAAGCAGTGGCAGGAATGAGGGATAAACTTCGGATGAGTTTAAACTCTACCTTATGAAATGCAAGTTTCTGCATCAGGACTGTTACAGACATGTTATTGCTCAGAACATTCCCATTAGTGCTTCTTTGGAGGAAGGATAATTTGGGCCACCCTGCAATGCTGATCACCCTAGGGTAATACACACCTGCTATGCAAAAATGCATATGTAGGAGCCATGTGAAATTTTGAGCATATTTCTTTGGTAACAGACAGCAATATTATCACTGTCAAACACACAGTAAGAGTGAATATAATACTTCTTACAGCAGCTCGCTATTGTAAGGCATTCTCCCTGTTAACTAGGCAAGGTGTATGTGTTTACATCAAGTGAGATTTTGCATATGTATTAAAATTTGCTGGGATATTCATGCTTCTAAAAGAATATACTGAAGTCCTTATAGTAAAATAATGTATGACTGCAATGATCAAAAGTGTATAAACTTGAAGGGGCTGGCCTAAATTAACAGGACTAATTAATCAAATGCAAAGTGAGAACTGGTATTCCTCAGAGATGTAACTCTACCCATACATTCCGATTGCCATTTTTGCATTTAAGCGTATTTTCAAAATATACTGAGCCGGTCTGTACCAAAGGATAAGAAGCCCAAACCTGTACTACTTCAACTGTCAGTAAGCATCCTTCTTTTATATAGCCTGCACTTCTAAGGCAAACGGTATCACTTGCCAAAACTTCCTCCTCCTGCCTTGTACTTCCTTCTTATCTAATTGAGACAAGTTCTGGGTCAATCCCACCGACATACATCGTTAGCAATTTTGCTGAATTCAGCGAGGTTGCTTCTGATTTGCAATGGAACAACTGAAAGCAGAACTTGATTCATTGACCATACTTATGTGTAACAGCTGCACACACTATACTGCTGTATATCTGGTTCAGAGCAGGATCATCACACTCGGAAAATAATTCAGGATGAATTTGCATCATGCACTAAATGTGAAATCAGCAGTAATTCATGGTTCTAAAAAAAAAAGTTTTCCACTTCCATCTAGAGACTCAGCCGTCAGCATTACTCAGTGTGCTGTGAATCAATGAACTAAATCAGCCTCTAGCAGAGTGTGGATTAGAAAAGTCACTCTTTCCCAGAGGAAAATATTGCATATGAGTTTAGTGTAACAGCTTCCTGCTCCCTGATTTAGATCATAAGACATTAAAATACAGTAAATATCTATAACCGAGACAACATTAAAAAGGCTCTGCTCCACAAATGAAACATCTGCGTCTTCATGGCTGATCATCTTAATTGCTTTGGTTAATTACTACTCATCAAAAAAGATATGAAAGTGGGACAGAATGAGATATCAAGGGGTACATCTTCTGCATTTGTTCAGATTGGTCTGTGTGGTAAGAGGCTACATCTCATATGGTTCCTGACAGGAGCCATTCATGCCAAATACAATTACTCAAACTTACAAATCAACTGTTTAAACTGCTCTCTTGCAGCAGGAACCCATAGTGTTTCACTCCACCACCAATTATACATCTAACTTAAAAATCACTGTAAGAACAGAGGCTAAAGAGAAGGTAATGGCCTATTTTTGGTAATTCTTTATCCTTTTCCACAGACAAAAAAGAATGGTAACACGTTCTGTGGCTATGTTGTACAGAAGCCCAAAATATCCTACTGTTTGTCAGAAGTGTTGGTAGAAGTGAATCACTTCTTTTAGTGTGCCGACAATCATATAATCAACTTGTGTTAAAATGAAAAGTTCAAGTGTTAAGGGATCAGACAGGTGAAGCAGCTCTAAATCATGTGGTAAAGGCTAGCCTTTAAAAGAGAGTGGTCCTTCTGAAAGTTACTAAGTTGGGAACATCTGTAAACACAGTGGGGGCACTTCTCAGTGCTGTGCCACTGTCCTTCAGTCTTCCATAAAATAGACAACTCTGAGATTAAATGAAAATTTAAGATGTTCTCTCTCACAATGGATTTTCTGCCTTTTTCCACTTATATGAAGATCCCAATTATAGTCAGCAGCATTTTTTAAAAAGCAGGTATTCTTTTGTAAATAAGCAAACCCTTTGATCAAATGAAATATTGACACTTTGCCTTTTAGCCATGTTGGGGTGAGCTGGAGAAGACCAGTTGCAGCATACACATCAGTCTATTGAGTTTTTTTTAATATCAATGATTTTACATTTAGCAAAATTCCTGTAGACAGACAATACTCACCCTCCACACCCACAGTGTGGTTTTCAGGATGAGGAAAACAAATATTTATATTCTACATGTTTTATCTTTCTCTCTCTCTGCTTACATATATAAATATCTATTGTTGTTATTTTGAAAGGAAAAAAAAACCCCAAAGGAAAGCATTATTACTAGCGGAAAAGAAAGAAGAAAATAAAAAGTAAGAAGAAAGAAAATAAAGAAAGAAAGAATTATGGGAAAACTGAATGTACTGTGAAGTTTGATAACATTTGTGTATTAGAACAAATGCTTTCTTATCAGCTCTAGAATTATGCCTGTGGGAGATAGCAGAGCTCTGAAGGTTGTTGCAAAGTGAGAGATGAAAGACGGTCTGCCCTCCTCTCAACAGGTATTTGGTAGTTCCCCTTTCCCTCGGATTGTACTGCCATAATCTGGCCCAGGGGAGGAGGAATAAAAGGAAGCATTCATGGTCTTCACTCGTGTGTTCTCAGTTGTACTGAAATTACGTACATGCATAAAAGAATGTTAGTCATATCTGACTCCTCCTAATGGCATACATACACACACAGGCCCTGCTCCCCTCACCCCACTCTCTAAAGTAAATAACTACATGTAAACTCATTTTGAGGCAACCAAACAAGCAATGCTCAAATCTATACTACCTCCCAGGTTGCTGAAACCCTTCAAGTCAGATACTAGTGAAGGCAGAAAAGCTGTTTCATGGAAGGACCCTCCATTATATTGACCTGAGAGAAGCAAAGCTCTGGACCCCTCAGTCTGGGACCCAGAAACTTGCCACCTATTAAAGAGCAGTCCTGAAGGTATTCATGCTATGCACTGCTTTTATTTCATATTGTTGGACAATGAGGGAAAATAGAAATGTTCAGGGGGAGTTTGTCTCCCATATATGTTTAATATATTTTGGGACCAGGCAAGATTAGACCAGGCAGACAAAATTGCATGAGACCATAACAGCACCCAGATTTATTTTGCTGTATCAGTCCTTTTCTTTTTTAGGTATCCCCGATAAAGACAAAAGCTAAAAAGCAAAGCTATAATGTGGGATATATCAGCCTTTGAATATAACATAAACTTAGAAGTTACCTTCTTACATGCTGTGACAGAGCTTCCCAAACTGCTTGCCGAACTGTCTGTGCTGCTGCCTTGGTGCTCTGGGACTTCATGCATCAGTGGAGATTCAAAGCTGCTGAAGAACAAAAAAGAAACAGACCCCCAAAAACCTTTCCAGTGACTCAACTACATAGATAACTCAAATGACACCAAAATACAGTTCATTAAAGAAATGTAACTTAGATTACAAGAAGCTGTCTATACTCTCCTTGCTGGCATTGCTAGTCTATTTATTACCTTAATTTTCCCTTTTCGGAAGACTCTCCTGAGCTACATACTTTGGATATAAAATAGCAGACCAATGTCTTTTAAAGACTAGAGGATAGCATATAGCTACCTATAACGACATCTGACTGTCTTGAATGACACTGTAAATAGTGGTACTAGGTTGTTTACATAAGTGGCCATCTTGGAGCAGCAAATTAAATACTTAATGCACTAATTCAGCTTGGTAGAGAAAAGCAATGTTTGCTGCATTTTTACCTGCCTGGATAGAAGTAAAGGGGTAGTGATTAAAAAGTAAAAAACACAAGAGGAATGGTTGAATTCTGTAATCTAGGTGGAACAGCTTTGATAGATTGTAGGTTTAAAGCAAAGGGAAGTCATGCACATACTCTGTTTTGTGAGTCAATTGTACACAACAGAACTAATTTACTTTGTGACTGTGCAGATGTGAAATACAAAGCCATGAAAACAAGCTCCCCCAGGCAAGTTATTTGCATGCACAGCTGGTACCACCCCTCACACTTTTCTTTTGGAATAGTTCAGGCCAGTCTTGTAAGATCTCCCTCCATATAATAATGAAATTGTCACAAGCTTAGTGAAGCTTCTCTCTCTGGACATGATGTGATCACAGTTAAAGACCTCAAAGTGCTAAAGGGCTATTTCTCCAGAAATGTACTAGGGAAAGAGTGTCTGACACAACCAAGTTCTGCTTCCCAATTTGGGTCTCTAAAGTGCTTTTAATTTATTGGAACTCCTCTATGAGAAGATGTGGAACACGTGACAAACCGTAAGAAGTGATCAGGTTAACATGGCTTAACTAATAACCTTTCACCAGTTCTAACAGGATAACAGACCATGTGCAATTTCCTGGTATGCTCAATTAAAAACTAAAATGCATTTTCATAAGTCACCTTCACTGGAGCTTAAGCCAATATGTTAAGAGGAGGCTACTTTCACTTTTTGTCCAAGTCCACAGGCAAACATCAGTGAGACTACCTTTCTCTCAAGGGTTCATTTGTGTACATTTTACTTGATACTGCATAGGGCCAGTTATGAATATATCCACTCCCATTGATAAGTAACTTTGTCAATAAGAATTTGGTGATGTGTGTGGTGTTATTCTGTAATTATTACCAAAAAAAAGTGTCTGAATGTGCTGGAATTAGAAGAGTGAATGAAAAACATACAACTAACTCAGCACTTATTAATTGCTAACAGGGGGAAAGCTTCATGAATTGCATGGGAGGATTGAACACAGACGCACAAGTGAGACCCATAGGTTAACTGACTTCACTTGAAAAGTGTTATTCTGCTTAATACTCTCTAAGATACCACCATCATTTGTATCTAGAAGGGAGACTTTTGTCTGTTTACAAAATTCCACTCGATTGCTCAGATTATATAGATAAACGGTAACTTTTCTGAGCAGTAATTTCACATTTGACAAAGCAAAATAGCATTTTATAGGCCTTATATTGAGTTCTTTAACAGAATGAGGGACATTAAACATATGAAGTAATTGTGGTTTTATATCTTCATTAAAAATAAGAACCTCATATTCAGAGGGTCAAATATTGTATAAGTACCCTCCTTGATAAGTCCACATTTAGGTGCAGCCTCTGTACTAGGTGCAACTCAGTACTCCCAGCAGAAGCTCTGACATGCAGGTTGAAGTACAAGGCCCATTGTTTTTTCCTGCTCTTCACTGAGAGGAAGACTGGGTGGCTTTGCCACTGCTTTGCCCTACAGGGAGCTGATATGCTGATAATGACTATTTGCTCTTACACTGTGTGCAGGGAACTGAAATTCCAGTGTATAAAGTGTTAGTGAGTCTAAAAGCAATAAAGATGATAGTGTGGGGGCTAACTGAAGGCCTTTGGGGACCTTAATTAAACAGTTCAAATGGAATAGTACATTAAAGCATTGCTGGAAAATATAGTTGAAGAGTCATGTTCCGGAGTATTAACAAATTTGTGCTATCTCTGGATGATACTCCACTAAGGGGTAGCACACTACATGTTCCATATAGAAGTAAAGCTGTCTTCCTAGTCATGTGGAAAGCAAAAAGAGCAAAAATCTTCTTAATCCTTTTAAATCTGTGTTCTTTCCAAAATAAACCCACTTTTCATTTGTAAATATAGAAAAGCTTGTTAAAAGTATGTGATGAGTGAAATAAACGTAGAATGCCATGAAATGTTTTGAATGAGGA
Source organism: Phalacrocorax aristotelis (assembly GCF_949628215.1). Taxonomy (NCBI): domain Eukaryota; kingdom Metazoa; phylum Chordata; class Aves; order Suliformes; family Phalacrocoracidae; genus Phalacrocorax; species Phalacrocorax aristotelis. The sequence continues at coordinate 11,341,884 of NC_134282.1, forward strand.
AAGGTTCCATCTCAGAATGAAGTTCAGACAGGCAACAACAACTGCCTTTGGTGTTACTGAAACCTGGTAAACCTGAATTCTCATCAGCTGTCCCAGTCCTCAGAGCTGTAGTTCATGTCCAGCTGATTATTCAGAGCACAGGTAAAATCAACAACTGTGCTTCATAGGATGAAGGACAATGCATTTGTAAGTATCTCTAACACTTTCAGAGCTTCTTTTTGTTTAGGGTTCATGTTTCTGTGCTGTAATTGTAGAGCAGAACCCTTATTCTCATGCTGCATTGCAGTTCAACTCTAGTGTTGTGCTAGCGATATGAACTCCAGGCTCCCACTGTTTGCAAAAAAGTTTATGCAGTCAGGGTTCACATCACCGAAAAATGCAATAATTTTAACAAAGAAATGTTAAATTATAAGAGCTACATTTGGGAAAAGTTTTAGAATCCACAGACTTCTCCTCAGTGGGTTTATGGGTATGCAATTTCTAAAAGAAGTACAGAGAAACACACACCCTCGCTCCTTGGCCACCACTCATGGGCAGCTACATGAACGCTTCTAGGTATCATGCAAAGTAGTTACGTAGCAGTATATACTAACCGATGGAAAAATGAGCACCTGGCTGAGCTTCTTCAGGTTGGGCATCCAATGTCACAAACCTGAGCCTTCCATAACTCAGGGAGGTGCAGTGTATAAGGTTCTTCTGTCTAAATACCTTCAGATTCACGGGTCTTTCTTTCAACATGGAGCATGGGTTTGGCTTTTCAACATTTCTTTTTCAATTATCTCATCTCTCAGTTAGATCAAAGTTTCCTTTTCTCTTTCTTTAGCCTGTGGGCACCCTTTCTAAGCTTTAATTTTCAATACGTATGTGATTTCTTAAGAAATCCTCCTCAGGCCATATACCTCTGCCACCTTCACTCTGTAGCGAAGCCAGTAAGATAAAGCTACTTTTCATTAGCTCCCCAGGTAAAAACTATTCTGTCTTTGAGAAGCAGCCTGCTCTCATTAGATCCTCAGCAGCAGGAAGCTGAAAGAAACTGCTGCAGAGATGTAGCCATCTCATCACCAAATGATAGCACTGCATTCTTGTACTGTATTTGTTACTTCACATTAAGAGTTTACACACGCTACTAGTCTTTCAAGACATCTGGCACAGATTGGAGTCTTTCTGCGACAAGATAAAGCAAGCTCTTGAAGGTTTTAGGTCCTAATTCTCACCTTTGCTTGGCTCCACTTGTTTATTATGTGATGGAGAATGTTCATCTGACTTAGATGTGCTCATCTGATTTAGAGCTATCACAGAAGGCCACAGGCATTACAAGGAATCTCTGTTAAAGGATGGGTCATTTGGGGATTTTTCCTTTGGTGTGAGAGATCCTAATTTACAATTCAGCTTTTGAAACTGAAGCTGAGAACCTGGACCTATGACCCAGTGTTAAGAAGTATGCCATTTTCACTTTAATATTTCCATTAACAGAAGAGTCTCCATAGCCACTTATTTGCCACCTGGTACTGTGCTACTGATTCATGAATTACGACTGATACTTCTTTCCTACAAAGCTAAATGCTCTCAAAAAGAATGCAAACAAATTTCTTGGAAATTAGAGGACTGTACTAAATAGCTATGAGGTTTTATGGCACTAACTGTAATAACGATCCATCTTTTCTTATTGACCAAAAAGAAAAGCAATTGCTTCTATTTTCCTACATTGAATAATTAAAAAATACAGACCTTGATGACTCAAGACTTAATCAAAAAAACACAGCTGCTCCTAAAAATAATTATCTTCTTTGCAGATGTGGCAGATGGTGCTACATCAACTAAGAAGAGGTAATTTAAAGAATTCCCCAGGTTATCACTAAAGAAAATTAATCTTGTGAAACAATATCAGAAACTTCAATTTCCTACCATCCTGAACAAGCATAACCAACTTCCAAAACCTTGCTGTTCAATAATTGTTCCTAAGGAGCAACTTCAATAAATAGTGCCCATTATATATATGTTTTTTAACAAATCCTAATATAGCCTAGTGCTTTTCATCTTTTCATCATGATTCCTAATCTCAGCATTTTGAACATACAGAACATACTGATCCATGAAAAAGATAATCTTGATGAAGAAAGTGAACTGACTGAACACAGTGAGGTTTCCCAGTACAATTAACTCCAAGCTATAGTCGGCTACATTTCTAATGTTTTGCTAATATTTGTACTGAATACCCTGAACAACAAAAAAATGAATTAATATAATTTTGAAATAGAAATATAAGACAAGTGAAAGCATGGCAAAATACTTTAGCATATTTTAGCTTTAGTACCCTTACACTTGCAAATAAACCCAAAAGCTACTCAATAACTGAGGAAGGCAGCTAGCTTAATCCAGACCCTACACAAGCAGCAGTTTTTAAAGGCATGCAGCATTCAAACAGCATCCCTTAACTTCAAACCCTTTTGAAGTGGATGGACTAGTCACACTCTTTCCTCATGCTACCTTTCAGATTTTACAGTTTAAAATTTATCTTTACATAAAAACAGGTCAACAAAGTCACTAGCAGTAAAATCTTTAGATGTAACACTGTCAAAGTTACTATTTTAATCCATAGAATTGGGTTTTATTCAGTCTGGACCATGTGTATACTTCAATCAGAGCACAGATGGTTAGTCAAACAGACTATAAATACCTCAAACAAATGTCTTTCTGATTTTGTTATGGATTTGGAACCCATGTGCAGAATATAATCACTAGCAATATCAGGGTCTGATCTTGTTAAGGTATTCATAGACTTGTTTCAGTCTCCCTTGGCTGCTGTTGAATTCACTGGGAATTGAAAATACTGAATACTTCCATCATTATCAGACCTGAGTGTCTATGCAGCCTAACAGGTACAGGACTGGGTTACTAGTTTTACAGATCAGCACAATGAAAAGAGCAAAAGTTTAAGTGGTTTATATTCAGATTGCTCATTTTATAATGTCTATTGGGTAACCTTGATTTACATTTCATTTTTATCAGTGATATAGATGCAAAAAGGCCAGGTCTTTAGCTACATGCTAATGAAAAACAGGAGCAGAGAAAAGATAACCATACCACAGTACACCACACAATAAAAATCCTTTTCCTTCCATGTTCACAGAGCCCTGAATGTCCTTTATTCTGCTCCAAATTAAAAAAAAGGCAAACAAATCAGGAAGGCTCTGCAAGTATTAGCAATGATCAGCCTTCTTTCAAATCATGATTTTAAAATATTATAAAAGAACAGCCAAGTTTTACTGAAGAATAAATGTAAACCAAACTAAATTTTATATGATCTACTTAGAAATATGTCTGCCTTCCTTTATTTACTGATCGAATTCTTAAAGGAAAAATAACAAGGTTTTATGTAGAAGTCTGACAAACTTCTCCACATTCAGTAGTGATGGCAGGGTCTTCTCAGATTAAGAAGGTGACAATTGAATCAAAGAGCTGGCACTCAGGAGCTCAATGATAAATGACTGGATTAGAGGTGGTTTTTTTTTGATGGTTAACTTTATTTCAGTAGTCTACTCATAGAGAGAAAACGCAATAGAAACTGGGCTTTTGCATACAGGTGATAGGCATCCTGCCTTTTTCCCCACCTATCCCTGGATTTGACATGACTTTAGGACAATTCCCGGTAGACCTGTGTTCTGCTGGTAGAATGGCAACTTACTAAGGAAACCTCCTGGAAAGGACAGGCTTGGACCTTAGTCAGAAGAGACTACAGAAAAAGCACAAGGAACACCATGAGATCTCTTCCTGGTAGGGTGCATAAGGCAATGAAAGAAAATGCCTAGAATGATATGTTTTAACATATTGGTAACAATAATTTTTGCAGAGTTCCTGATTTGAAGGATTTTTAGAACATATAAAAGAAGCTCTGGATCAACAACTAGGGACCAGACAAGGTCTGATGAGGAAGAAGGACTGAACCTAGGAAAGATTAAGGAACAGACCCTTAAATTCAGGGAAGGCTAAAGGATTGCACCTTATGGAGATGGACTGAAAGAGAGCCAAAACAGCTTTTCTGCTCTAAAAGCAAGGAATCTATACTCAGCTCTGCAGTGCCAGCTAGGTGGGAAACTAAGGCACTGTTGAGGGTTTGACTGCAGGAAGGATAAGAGATTTTGTTAAAGGAAAGATTCTTCAAACTAATTAGTCTGTATGTACGTAACTTAAGTGGGCAGTGCTGATCAGGAAGATTATTTTAGAGAGATATAGACTGAATTCACTATATCCAGGCACATCCAGGTACTACAGAAACAACATAATAGGGCAGTTCCACTTCCTCTACAGCAAAGCAATAGGCTTGCTGCTATTTAAGCCTACTAAGTCAGCAAGAAGCAATATAAAATCAGAAATATTCTTAAAAAGATGTCCCACAAAAAATTCCTATTTACTTAGCATATGTAGGTATACTGTAAAACAGCACTTGTCCTTGTGCTGTAGAGAGGACTTGTTTTTCCTATCAGACAAGAATGTTCATGACTGTGTATTTATTAAGCAACTTATATTATTACTGCACATTTGATGGTAATGCCTATTCTTAATATAGATTATGTTGTTAGTACAGCACAGTGTAATAGCCCAAGCGTGCGATGTTGTCTGATCTTACTTTTAAAGATAATGGGAAAAAACACTGTGACACAGCTGGAATCTGGTGAAATTTGCTCCAAATGAAATACATAACAAATGTACAAGCAGCTCCCACAGATTTCGCCTAGAAATGGAAATTCTCAGCATTCTTCAAGATGAAGTCAAAGATGTTGCAAATTAAGCTTTCATGCCAGAAACCACCGGGTAGTTTTTAAAAGTCTGTTTTAAACGTTTCGTGTATCTAACAACTTATGTTCTCTGACTGCTCCTCTCATCCTTTTGCTATGCACAAACTGTCAAGTGGGCATTTCAGGAGAACCAGTGGAACACAACACAGGAGGAAAACGGTGATTTCATACGGAGGATATTAATCTTGGCTTAACTCATTAAGTATTTTTTGGCATCTTGTTTATATTATACAGCCAAACTTCACAGTCAAGCTTCTCAGCCAGCTTTTGCCATCAACCCATGCAATGCATTTCTGATTCTGAGTATTAGAGCAACAAGAGTCAAATACTGACAAAACAGGCATCAAAGCACAGCACATACAATCAATATTTCACTGACAACTTTTCTTAAGGAACCTTTTAAAGATCTCAAATCTACTCTATGAAAGCTTTTCATTAATTAAATTAAAGACAGATCCTAAGTATTTCTGAAAGGAAGAGAAATGTGACAGATGTTTGTAACTTAAAAGTAAATTGCATATGTCATGAATTTATTTGAATAGAAAATGGTAATAGCTAATCAAAACTTGCTGGCTGTTCCAGTGTTTTCCTTTTTTGATTACAAATCACATAGACTGTAAAAGTTTAACTGAAATGTGGTAGGTACTCAGAATTACGTGTGTGATAGGAAGGTGAACATCGCTTTCATGTTTTGAATGGCCTGTTTTTAATGTTCATAAGACTTTCTGAAATTCTTTGCACCAGCTCTCCTCAGAAATAACAAATCTGGCTTTGGAAAACTGAGATTAACAAAAGGCTGACTTGTCTCCAGATATTTAAGGGAGAAGCTTGGGAAATTCCTACTGTTGCAGAATCACTTTCAGCTACTTTAGAAAAGGTAAAGGGCAAAGCTGTTAGTGAAAAGGGACTGGTGATACTAGATAACCAAATTTTTAAACACAGAATCTGAATTATGGAACAACTTGAGGTCTTGGTAAAAAAGAAGTATATGTATGACCAGCCAAGAGGCCATAATATCATGCTGCAGAGCGTTCTTTATTACAAATCATGAGCTCCTAGAACTGACTTCAGCATAGTGTAGTTGAAGATGCAGTCTTCCATATCACAGAAGTTAATGTTTCTGAATACTAAACGAAATGACAATAAAATATTTATTCCAAATGCCTGAAGACTCCCCAGCCACCAGTAAACCATATAACTAATCAGTAAAACATGACAACCTCTTTTTTCTTTTCCTTTTTTTCTTTTTTTTTTTTTTTTTTGAGGGGCATTTCTGAGATACAAGTCAGAGTAGAGGGATGAAGAATAGGGTGAGGTGATCCTATTATCAGGAATCTGTGTGGCATACAACTAGCTGAATTGAGGGTACGCCAAGCCTCTTATAACACGGGTACAGTGCTACTGCAGAATGATCCTTCCTACCTCAAATAACCATCCTAGCCTGTGTGGTTGTTCTAAATAATGAAGGTCTTTTAAGGTCAGATTACCCTCATCCTCAAAATAATGGTGGCTTGCAGATATTTTGGTAAGCCAACAAAGATGTTTTGATCTTCAATTTGGTAGAACAGAACCCACCTGCTTGAATTCCTCCCTTCTGCCCACCCCGAGAGAAACAAGACTTTGCTGCTGTGAGCAAAGCTGGAAGCTTTGGTTGATATTCTTCCATGGAGAGTCTGCCCTTCTGCCTCAGTTCTCAGAAATAACATTACCCAATTGTAAGACCATTTCTACAGCTCTAAAAATTAAGGCAATTCATAGTCTATTGTCATTCATTTCCTTGGATAGGCAGCTTCACCAACACGTCTATATATTCAAAAAACACTTGGTCAGAACTACTCTATGTAGGTGTGATGTTGGTCCCTACAAAACTCAATTTGATTATGGTAAATATTTTACTTTAACAGCATCTAAAGTACTTCCAAAAGTACCTATCTAGTAGGTATATTATTTCTTCAACTCCATTCTGGTTTCCAGCCCTTTTTATTTGAAAGAAAGCCAAATTGGTTTAAATTCCTACTAAATCTTTCAAAATATTGTTTAGGATTATAATAATGTTTAGAAACCAATATGTTTTTACCTTAAGTAATGATACCAGAAAAGTAAAACAGTAGTCTAAAAATAAGTGTCATCTAAAATATTTACAGAAATTTCCTATTCTCTTTAATCCAGTATTGTTTCTATGACCGCCTGCAGTTATATTCATCAACTATGTAGTTAAAATGTCAGGGTACATTCTGAAGTTATTTTAATGCCAAAGAATACATTCTGTCATTGCTTATTCACAACAAATCTTATTTTAACACAATTTACATGCCTGAAATATTCCTGAACAATTCTGATTTGCTACTAATATCCCAAAGGAACACAAATCTTATCAATTTTGATGCTAAGTTAATACATCAATAAATAGCAATCTATGATAGCTTATAGAAAACAAAGCCTCGAAATCCATTTGTTTAAAAGCATGAGTTTTTTTATAAAGTATAACATTGTCAGAGATGTGAACAAAATGAAGTTGCTCCTAATATGAGAAAACATGTTTTTGTATAATTATATCAAGATACTACATTCTTTTTGGTTTAGCTTGCTTGAATTTGTGAAACTTTTTTTTCACGGACAGTAATGTGATTTACAGGATTGAGTGGTAGGTATAAAGGCAACATTCTCTGTTTTTTCTAGCTTATACCAGCATAAGGAGAACGTGAGATTTCAGTCCAAGAAATTATGATTGAGGTTTTTTTGGCAAGATGAACCCTTCTTCTTTCCATTCCCTAAATCTACTGCCTTTCTAACTATATATAAAGAACATAGGAGATTACCTCTGAGAGTCTGAAGGTGAATCAGATCAATGAGTTATTAATTAATCTGATTTTTTTACTTGGTGGTACGATATAGATAAACTGCAGAGCTTCTTCAGCCACTGCTTCCTAATGGACTTCAGAGTAACTATGAAACTGTTGTGATAACTGGGCTTGAAATACTTGACTTGTTCTCACTGGGATGCACAAGGTCCAGCAGGATTATCTGCACCACTGACTGAGCTCAGGTTAAGCTCTCAGATAACCTTATCATCACTTGTAGTGTGCTTATGTGAGTACTTGCTAATTTAGTATTCTTGCATTTACACCTAATGCAAAAGTATAGACCAGACTATGTGTAGACATGGGTTTTCAGTTACCCACTAAGAAATCAAGAGGAGATTTGGTTGCAGAGAATCTGAGGGAGATTAAATTGCTCTTTGAGGCTACTTGCTCTTTTTCATGCTCAGTTCTTGCAGATAGAAGTGTTTCTAGTAGTTAGTTGAGATACAGTCAAGTTCACTTTCCACACAGTCTAGGAATGATCCTACAATAACTTCAGTGAAGCTGACCACGTAGTTGGATTGTATATGATGGACATAAAAATTGACCGTCTGTATTACAACCATTAGCTTGTCCAGGCTTCTTTTTTAAAAATAAAAATAATATGGCAGCATGAAATTTTTGTATTTTGTAATGCATCTAAAACGGCCAAATGATAATAACTCACAATACAAAGGAAGCTGAAGGTGCTTACTATCTCTGGGACAGGGAGGTTACCCTGCTTCAGCAAAGCCCAGCAGCAGCCATGCTCTTCCTATTAACTTCATTAAGACAAAGGTTGCCTCTTGTTTCATGTCTTTGTGTGTGTTTAAGTTTTACTCTGATCAGCACTGCAAAGTCTAAGTTATTTTGGTTCAAAGGAACAAAAAAGAGGTATGCACTTTGTCGTGGTTTGAGCCCAGCTGCAACTAAGCCCCAAATAGCAACTAAGCCTGACCCAGCCACTCGCCCACTCCCCCCTGGTGGGATGGGAGAGAGAATTGGAAGAGTAAAAGTGAGAAAACCAGTGGGTGGAGATAAAGACAGTTTAATAGGTAAAGAAAAAGCCATGTACGCAAGCAAAGCAAAACAAGGAATTCAATCACTACTGCCTATGGGCTGGCAGGTGTTCAGCCATCTCCAGGAAAGCAGGGCTCCATCATGCTTAGTGGTTATTTGGGAAGACAAATGCCATCTCTAAATGTCCCTCCTTTCCATCTCCCCCCAGATTTAATTGCTGAGCATGACATCATATGGTGTGGAATATCCCTTTGTTCAGTTGGGGTCAGCTGTCCTGGCTACGTCCCCTCCCAGCTCCTTGTGCACCCCCAGCCCACTCGCTGGTGGAGTGGGGTGAGAGGTAGAAAAGGCCTTGACTCTGTGTAAGCCCTGCTCAGCCGGATCGAAAACATCCCTGTGTTATCAACACTATTTTTGGCAAAAATACAAAATATAGCCCCATACTAGCTACTGTGAAGAGAATTAACTCTACTCCGGCCAAAACCAGCACACACTTAAATCCAGCTTTTGCAAAATTATTATCATTTCATTAGTGGGGGAATCACTGTAACAACTTCAGCTGGAGAAAGATACAGTATAATATAGAGAGGTCTAGTTCTGTGTGTTGAAAAGCAATCCATGCCAAAGTAAACCTGGTTCTATGGCCTCTTTTTTGTTGCTTTTAATTACTGGATTTGTATGATTATTTGCATTTGTTTTATTTGTTTATGGTCCATCTCTATTTTTTTCAGTAGTTACTCAATAATTTTTCTAATACACAATACCTTAAAAGTTATGCCTTCTGAATCAGAAAAATCATCTGTTCCACTCAGCAAGTATGTCCTTACCTATGACTTAATTTTACTTGTATGAAATAAAAATCTGTTACTGATGGTAGTACCCAAAGACACCTCTCTCTCATACTCAGATGCACTGTTCCATAATGTACAGTATTGACTTTCCATAATCTTAGAAGTATGGCTGTACTTTTAAAAGTATGAAAACTTTGTGTTTGGTAACTCTACTAACATTAAATTACATCATGCAAACCACTGATACAGTTCATATATGCTACTTACTCTTAAGAATATGGATAATGTGACTATTAGATGTCACTGAATTTATGGCATATATTATGCTTAGGATTGAATTTGTTGGCAGGTACAATATGACCATTTAACTAAGATCTCTAATAGGTGCGGTATTCCTTCTGTATTTTTATGTATTCAAGAAACAATTATTTTTTTCTAGTTGAGGGGAGGGTCTTATTCCAGAATTTGTTCAAGGATGATGGGTTTTTCATTTCAATATTACAGTGTGCAAATCCTTTCCTTGTAAAAATGAGCTGTTAATTTTTATTGGATGTCTACAATGGTAATACACGTTTTTCACTGAGAAGGAAGACATTGCCTTGACAACATAGAAGAGGAACAACCTATAAGCATGTTGTTGAACTGTTACCCTGCTGATTTGACCTCTTCCCTTTCCAAATTGAAATAGCATAGACAGTAATAAATTAATCTTGGGGGGAAAAGGATTTGGACCTAATTTAAACACAGTTCTGAAAACTAAGAGACAACGTTTTCTTTCTCCCTTTAATATTCTGAAGAGCCACTGCACGTAATGAACAGCTCCACTTCTGGTGGAGATGGGCTGTGCCTGGTATATGAAATTCTGATGACTATGCAATCTCATAGGACTACTACATGAGGACCATCTATGTTTTTCATTGCTGAAAGAAAATATAAGTCTGGTCTTATGGCATGTTCTAAGTAAACTGAGCCTTCGCTAAAGTGAAACTACAGAACCCAAATAACTTAAGATTACTGCACAGACAAGCACTGCAGCCTTCCCGGCCTGCTGAACACTCTTACTTTTACAACAGTTCCATCTGTGGGCTGAATGGCTATAAGCTTTCTGGACTTACCTAGCCCATACACCCTGTGCTGTCACTTCAACAAGAAAACTAACTTCCATGAAAGAAAAAAAAAACTAAAAATCTAACCATTTACATAGTTGCCACTAAATAACTAATTCTAAACAATATCCTGCCACATGGGTGTCTGGTGTGTCTTTGGGAAAGCCACTCATCAAAGCTGAACTATTATCCAAGTTTAGGTATCCTAAACTTTGTGCATCTTTCTGTTTAAAAAGTTTAAACTGTTAACAGAAAGATGTCTTAATTCAATGAATTATGTTTTTTTCAGCAATTCATATAATGAATCAAAACTTTTCCAGAAAACAAAAACCTCCTGTAATACTCAGAAGCTGGTTATTGCAAGTGCATTGAGCCAGCTCAGAATGGTGCGTAGAGGTTAGGTCCCAGTCTTAAAAGTGACCACTTAGGGTTACACAGGACTTGTTGACCAGTTCTGAATTTCACTAGCTGGGAAATGTGCACTGCAGCATCAGGTTCTGTGTTAGAATTTTTATAAAAGTCCTTTTTCTTTCAGCTATAAATTAAATTTAATCAAGATTTAGAAAGGAAACTTTCCTACATAGCAGTCAAGAATAATTAGATATATAATAAATTGTGATGCCACAACCAAGAGAAAACATAGCTTTGATAAAAATCCACTGACTACCTATTATGTGTTATGGGCATTGCCAGCAGCCCGATATTTAAGAATAATCAGGCCAGTCTTGAAGTGAAGAAAATTAATGAGGGGAACTAAAGAGATTGATGAAAATAATCCAAGGTTGAGAAGACTAAAAAAGGTTTCAAAGTCGTACTGGGCACCAAATAAATCCTAGCAAACATAGTATTAATCTGTGCATACTAAATTTGTACTTGTTATTACAAGAAAAACAGAAATATCCAGTATAATTTTTTCCCATTTTCAGTGAAGCAGGAGAAAGAGCAGGTGTACTGTACATGCAGTCTGAAGCGCTATCCAGTCCACTGATAAGCAAAGAGATGGTTAAAAAATTGGGAAACAACCTCCCCCCCAAGTTTCTGACACTGAGCTCCTGATATATGTAAAGTATTTCGAAGTGCATTGTCCCTACCAGTGCTAGGCAGGCTTTCCCTTCCTGCTTCTCCCCAGGGAGTGCAGCCAGCACCGGCCAGGAGCATGCACAACATCCAGGGAGAGGGGAAGATGCTGCTGCATTTTGTCCAGTAAGTTGGTAATTAAACCTATTGTTTTAATGTAGAAGTTTAATTAATTTTTCTTCTTCTGAGAGAAAACTAAAACTGCCTTTTCCACTTCTGGGGGAATGCTCAAAGCTACTTGGCTATTAGTGCTTGGGTTCCTAGTCCTTCATGTTAAAGCTGTTTCCCCATTGTTAAATAACTGAATACCACCTCTGAGAGGCAGCTGTAGCATTCCAGCTGAGCTTGAACGAATGCAATATACAGCAGTGTACCTGGAGGGACCACTGCTGGGGTCCCAGTGATCCCAGGTTGGAATCCTCACCAGATTGAGCTCTCTCAGCCTGTTCCTGCTCCTCAGCACCTCTAGCACACAAGCCACTCTGCTGTCTGAATATGGGACTTACTCTTCTGACTTCCAGCTGTTCAGGTGCCAATCACAGCTTAAATACAGTTCTTCAGAGGGTGCACTAATTTACAATATTCACAGACCCATGTCATTTGGGAATGACAGCTGCATGAGGGAGTGACCTGAAGCAGGTTTTGGTGCTACAGTTCCTCACCCACAGTGCAGATAAAGGGTCCCACCAGCCTAACGATGCCTCCCTCCCTACTGCTCAGGGTGTAGCCTAGCAAACTACATGTAACAAGAAAGAGTAAAATAATTAACATAGGGCTGAGGAAGTAGATGGCAAAACCTGCTAACCTAGTAAATGTGCTTACAATGATTACTGGAAAGAGGTCATAGCCGAAATCATACACAAAATGAACAGAAGAGCAACAAATTATGGACAAATCAAACTGTAACCGATACTTGTTAGGGTTTCTCAAGTCAATCCTGGTGGAAGGACATTGAAGGAGAGGACTGAATGATGAAGAAGGGTTGGTACATACAGGCAGATCTGTGAACAGAGTGACTGACGCTATTACAGGTACTGCCGTCAGAAAGGGGAGAAGTGATGTATGGGAGTAAAGCAGGAACTGAAAGAGGAGATTAATGGGTGTTTTCAGGAAAAGAAGTGTGAAGTTCAGGTGAGAGGCTAGGGTAGCCTGGATTAAAGAAGTCAAAACTGATGAGACTGGTAAAATAAAGGAAGAAGTGGAGATGCAAGTCTGGAAATAAGCAATAGGTTATTCACTATAGTGTGCACTGGGTTAGTGAAACAAAGCACAGAAATTATATAGTTCATTTATTTACTACTTCTGCAAGTCTCCTTCCTCCTATCACCCTCAGTCCCACTACTCAAGGGATCAGAGTTCTCATCCACAGACTTATGACCTTTGATAATTTAAGTTCCCTCTGGTTTTAGCCAAATTTTTTCTCCCCTGACCTCAGTGAAGGAAAACATCACTGAGAATTGTTGCTTATGTTTGACAACATAGGTTAGACAGGTTAATGAACTGTTTAAAGTAATTCCCCATGAAGACAGGAGGATGCAGCATGTCATTTCAAGAATTCCCACAGACAATCAAACTGATATTGTAAGAAGGTAGTGAATATCCAGAATGATCCCATTGCATTAGATAAATTTTCTGGCTGCTCCACTCAAAACATCTGGTAAATTCATCTGCTAATTTGCAAATGAAACACATATCCAGCAAGTATTTAACTGGTCCCTCTGGTTAGGCTGCAGTACTGGTTCTACGCAAGTGCAGGAAAACAAATTTCATCCTCATATATGACACCAGCTACTGTTCTAATGCATACAGTTGTCCTGATAATGAAAGTTCTGACATTACACTGTTTTTCGGGGGATTTCTTAATTTGCCCTCTTTTACTTCAATCAGATTTGTAGTACAATTGTTTCTCTTTTACTCAGAAGTGGAAAAACATGGAGAACAGATATGTAAGCTATGTGGTCAGTCTCACCAAATACCTCCTGTTACCCCTGAGTAGTTGTCTTCACTTATTTCATTCCACTCATCACTGACAATTGTTCAAAATAAATTCTTAGTACTGATTCCTGTTGGTTTACACACTGCTCGTCTGGTTTTGGGATTTTTTTTTTGTTGGAGTTCTATTTTTTTTTTGTTAATTATTTTTTCCAAGAAACTCTTACCTCTAGGTTTGTCCCATGACTGCTGACCTTCATAATTTGGGTCTTCGCCTGCAATTTTGTCTCCTTAAAGGATCAAAGTTTTATTTATTTCACTCATTCCTAAAAGCATCTTAATACAAATCCACTAAGTCTGTTTTCTCTGTTATACAAGATCTGGGCTTCCTTGCTGGACCACAAGAGCAGCTGTCAGCTGAAGCCTGTGACATTAGCATTACTGTGTAAGTTACCAATGGCAAAGAGTGCATGCCACATGCCTCTGTCTGTAAGAAAGGTCTGATACAGCCACAGCTTTTGGATCTCTTCTTAGCTTTGAATATCTTAACTTACCTCATTGCATCTGTGGTCAGCCCTAGCATATTCATGAAATGTAAAAATGCTTGGTTTTCAACAGGATCCTATTAAACTAGAAAGGCTTTTCTTAGCCATTCTCTGTGCTCTATGTGCCTAAGATTTCTGCCATGGCAGGTATTATTGAGATGTAGCAAAGATATTTCATTTCGTCGTTGTGATACAAAACTTTTTGTACTACCTGGAGAGTAAATTTCTCAGAAATAGGTGGACATTCTTTGGGCTTGTCTTTTCACTGTTTAAAATATAAAACCTGCTACTTCTCATGTCTGTTGGGTGGATATGTATTTTAATTGTTTTGAATTACTGTTCAGACTAATATTGCTTCTAAGCCCCAGTGCTGCTTCTAATTCTGAATTGAAGAACACTTATCCCTCCTTTTCTTCCTAGTATTCACACAAAAGTTGCGTTGAAAGCACATGCTAGTCCAGAAGACGTGTCTGAACAGACTCTTATTTGTCAGCTAAGACTACCAAAAATTGCATATGTCTATAGGTTTAGTTTTATAAGTTTGAGCAGAGAAACTGCAGTTTTACTGAAAGGGGTGGTCATATCTTCTTAGGCAGCTGTGCAACAGCATCGCAGATAGTCACTGGTTTACACAGGGAACAGAAGTACAGAAGTTCCTGGCTCATATATAAAAAATTCAAGTATTTTTCTTCCTGCGTCTCACCTGGAGAGGCAAAGTGCAAGCTGGTATGTTTAAGGTCTTAATGTGTTTTTGTTTCTCCACCATAAAAACCCAATAAATCATTATAGACCACAGTTCCAGCTTTCCAACTGCGATGTGCACCAAAAATGTTTTTTAGCTGCTTGAAGAATTGACAGCTACCAGTCCTGTGCAGTTCACTGCAGCTGCTCATCTGATCCCCAAGATAAGCGGTCACTGCAAGAAGCTACTACCAGAAACGTTAATTTATCAGTGGATGCTCAAAGGCCACTAGCCTGCTCTGCTGTGCTCCACCATGGCTGCAGGCATCCAGACCCAGGGCTTATGTTTTTGCCTTCAGATACAGAAGCCAAAGCAAGGGAAGGTATTGAGCAGGAATTAACGTCCACCGTGAGTTTATGCTGAACTCAGGTAGTGGTTGTAGTGTGTGATAGAAGAGTCAGGAAGGTGGTCAGAGCTGCGGCCTTGGTTTAGGAAGTTGGGTGTAGGTAAGATTAGGCGTGAATAGCCACAGAAACAGGCCAATGCCTGAAAGTTACTCTGTAGGGAAAATGCAAAATACTATTTGATTTATAACAGTTGGAGAGTGAAAACTTTATTTGGTAAGGCCTGCAAAGCTAACTCCCAAATGTTAAGATTCATCATTTCTATCTCTCAACAGCTGCTGTAACTAGTTCCCAGTTAAAGTTGCCCAGATACCGTGTGGTGGGCATGATGAACTGAAGGTGTATGAGGACAAGTTATCCACCCATGGTGTACTTTTTTCCCAAGGTTTCCTGGTGAAGACAGGAATGGCCTGAATATATTACTATTCTGGTCACCTTCTTTCCTGGAGTCCTCTGACCCTTATTCACAGACAGAAAGTATGATGCTAACATAGCTGTTCAGCAAAGAAAGGGTTACCTTGATTAATAAATAACAAGCAGCTGTCAGCATACCAGCTGCAGGAGATAAAAGAGATGAAAAATAGAACTGTAGTTCTTAGTGCAAGGAAGACTGACTGACTTATGCTACAGGAAGAGAATCTTGTACTCTTCAGGAAGAAGAAAGAGATATGTTGCTCCCAGGAGCAAGGTAAGCCTTGGCCTTGCTACAGAAGCAGACAGTGTTTTCTGGATACTAGGCCTAGCTGGGGTGAAGAGATGACCAGATGGCAGAGCTCTGGAGTGAAGTAGGGCTGGTTTCCTCAGTTTTATAGGGATGAAAGGCCTACCAACAATTGTGAGGAGTTGGAAGTTGGTGGTATGCCTATGAGGTAAATGTGTAACAATGAAAGCAAGACTATAAATAAGCAAAGCAGCAGCTTGTCTAATTCTTAATATCTCTTTGGAATACCTGTTTTATCCTGACGCAGGTTACTGGGGTCAAGATTGCATTCTACCTCATTTTTCCTGTAGAGTGTGAAATATAGGATGTCAGATCAGATAATCTAAAAACATCTCTGGTCTTAAACTCTGAGTTCCTACTTTCACTTTCAGATTGTTGTTTCCCATAAAATACTAAAACTTGTACAATCACCTTGGTATTCAGTGTGTAGAAGCTGCATACAGAGTTGCTAGCTGTGATTAACAAAAAAAGGTAAAACCTACTCATTTCACCCCGAAACGCCAAGGAAAAAATCAGGGCTATTTCTAGGTCAGATAATTGAGATCAAAGTGCAAAAACATTATTAAGCTTTGGTAGGTAAATGTTTATTGATATGAAACACTTCAGTCAATTCTCTCTGAGGGGTTGCTTTAAAGCTTTTTGTCTCCTTCAAGTAAATAAAAGCAATTTCTCCTGCAAGTAATTATCACCCACTTAAGTGCTGTCGTCCCTTCTTCCCTCCCCAACCAATTCCTCTTGAGTATTCAGGTAGCTGTATATTGTTTCACTACCTTCCTTTTAAGGCTGTGTTTTCTCCAAACTTTATTTCTATCATTTTCACCACTCACCTCATTGGGACACTGTGCTGGAAGCAACTAAACCAAAATGAACTGTAATAACTTGCAACATATGCTCTTTATCTCTCCTAGTCTGTATCAAACTTAAATGGTAACATTTCTATAATACCTTTGTCTGCCTGCTATCATCAAAATGCAATTTACTTGTGATTGTTGAAAATTACTCTTAACCATATCTTGCATTTCTGGTACACTGCTCCTCTCTGTGCATCAATTTCCATCTAGAAGGAAGCTTTGCTCTAATCCGTTGTTCAAAAGTGCTATAAATACATGTTTGGTGGAGCTGGGACAATAAAGTATCGTGATTTTTAGGTTATTCTTTCATTGTGAAAGAATCTGATTTACTAGGTAGTGTATGTGCATTAAAGTGATTTAAGCACAATACCCTAAAGGTATTTCATTAAGCACTAATTAACTTGCTGGCTCCCTTAAGATGCTATGGCTTGAAAACCAGCTGTTACAGCAAAATTAGATTCGAATTTTTTTTTCCATTTTAAGAAAAGCCCTTTAATTTCTGCTTTTTGTGTAGGAGTAAAGCCACGGCGGTTGCCCACCTCCGGGCAGGTAGCAGCACCTCCCCAGCCCCTCTGCAGCTGAAAACGAATTCGCGGTGTCCATTTCGGCTGCTCCCTCCGCCGGCAAGCCCCGGCCCGGCCGCACCCGCCGGCAGCGGCTCCGCGGGGCCGCCCGCGCTCCCTCTCGGGTACCGCAGGAGCGAAGCGCGGTGTCCCCGCTCCTCCGTGACCGCCCTCAGGCGGGGGACGCCTCTGCCCGTGCCGTGGTAAGCCCGGGGAGGCGGGGGGTGGGGGGGTTCCTCGGAAGTGGGGCGGAGGGCACCCAGCGCAGCTCCTCGCCGGCAGGGACCGGCGGGCGTCCAGGGCCGTTACTCACCGGGCAGGGACGGGCGGCAGCCGCTCCTCAGCGGGCAGGCGGCGGGGACCCGCGGGCGCCCAGCGCCGCTCCTCACGGGGCACGAATGGGCAGCAGCCGCTCCTCAGCGGGCAGGCGGCGGGGACCCGCGGGCGCCCAGCGCCGCTCCTCACCGGGCAGGGACGGGCAGCAGCCGCTCCTCACCGGGCAGGCGGCACCAGGAGCCGTCACTCGCCTCAGGCGGTGGCAGCCCCTCGCGACGCGGCGCAGCCCCACACGCGCAGGCGGCGGCGCGCGGGGAGGGGCGCGGGCGCGGGCCCTACCTGGGAGCGGCGGGCGGGGGGCGGCCGGGCCCGGCGGCGGCGGGCGGGGGGCGGCCAGCCATGGCGGTGGCGGGACCTTCCGCTCCGGGGGTGTCGGGGCAGCAAGATCGCGGCCTCGGCGCGCTGCGGCGCCTCCCGGCCCTGCCCTCTGTCTCACTCCTCCCCCGTCCCTCCCTCACGGCCGGGCCCCGCGGTGGCGGCGGGCCGAGGGCTGCGCTTCCCCGGGGCAGCGGTCGGCGTGTCCCCCTTCCCTGCCCTCCGTCCACGCCCGGGGCTGACGCGAGTCCGAAAGCGGCACCTCAGGCACGGCAGCGCCGTCCCTGGGACTCTTCGCACCTGCAAAGCGCTGGTGGGCAGCGGGTGCCCGGCCGGGACATGACGGGAGGCGGCTGGTCGGCGTTGCTGCTGCTTCGCTGAAGAGGTGTAGAGGGCTGCACCGAGCGCAGGACGCCTGGAGAAGTTGCTGGTGTTGCGCTCTGTTTGCGGTGCGGGGACTGGGACGCGACGACGAGGTGTTGGGTGACTCCAGCAACAAACAGGCGATCGTTGCTGACTCCTCATTATGAATGTCATGATGTTCTTAAGAGCCCCAGCCCCGTAAACCATGTGATTTAAATGACGAGGGTTTCTTTCTTTCTTAGATGTGAGACTAGAGAATTTAGAAAAGGAGCCTGCTTACTTAGCTACAATTTATGTCTTGTTTTGAGCTCCTTTAGACTGATTTACATGATTACTTACAGCAGTCTCTTTTCTCTTTCTCTCTTTTTTTTTTTTTTTTATTTTCAAGAACATACTAAATGTCCTGTGGCTTGGCTTTGGCATGTTTGTGCACCCATGTCTGAATTTCTGCCGTACAAATTATTAGAATCAGTCTCTAGTCATGGAGAGGTGAGATTAAAAGCATCTGAGTCACAGGTGATGCACAGTGCAAACGTACGTTATTTGTGAACCCTGAGCTAGAGTGTGTGCAGGGCCTCCTGGGTTCAGTAGGAGTCCTTTGGCTCAGGTGTGAAATTTGCAGGGCTGGAGACAACTGTCTCACCTTGTAGTTGCTGGCAAGATCCCCCTTTTGCTGACATTTGTTTTCAGTACAGTTATGACCTAGGTCAGAGCCAAGGGTCTGTCCAGTTAAGTTAATGCAAGTATATTTCTTCTGTTAGTTACATAGCAAACACTGCTTGGTTGAGGAATTCAGCAGTAAAACCATGGCAAGAACTTATCCACAGATACTGGTAGAAGCTTGACTGATGTATGCTGAGCCCTGCTTTTTACTCATTGCTGTGTTCAGAGGTTTGCTGAGTGAATTCAAAGACAATGAGGAAGGACAGGTAGCAAGGGCAACTAAATCCACCCTTCGACAATCATCTTTTTCTTCTGCAACAAAGATTCAGTGTTTCTGTCCTTTAAATGCGCCATCTCTGTGGTTTTTCTACACCTTTCTATTCCTTTATTTGACAGAATACTATGAAATAATGAAGTTTAGTGAGTTTTGGAAGGGCCTGGGGCATGTGGAGGGAATTATTTTATATATTAAGTCAGGTTTTGTTCTCTGTTCCAATTTACAGTGCAGAAATTTCTTAAACCAATTTTGCAGCTAGAGGCATAGTATCGTGTAACTACTGAACCAATGGTTTTCATTCTTAAGAAAGGCTACCTGAAGTTCTTGGTGACTTCCATAACAAAGAGAAGAAAGTTTCATGTTAATTTTTAAACACCTCTTAATACTTGGTGCTAAGGATATGGATTATGCCTGATGTTGTCACAGTCATCTGTCAACTTGTGAAGTGACAAATGAGAGATGGCAAGGCTCATAGCTACATCATGGTGGTTAAGGGTAAACGGGAGTCAGAGTAACAGGAAGTGTTGGGTTTTAAATGGAAAGTGGAGAAGCTGAGAAAACTAAAAGAGACAGTAGCCTCTTAGGGGAGCACTTGAAATACGCTGGCCTAAAGCCAGCCCATCTAACAGCATAGAGACCTGAGGCATCTTTCCAGGCTCTGAGTGAGTGGAAACTCCTGAAATCCAGAGCCAGACAAACCAGGGACTTCACCTGCTTAAATGCAAGCCCAGGTTAACGTTGCAAGTGGTTTTCTGCAAGAAACATTACACGCTCTGTTTAACACTTGAATGTCAGGCCCTTTGACATGACTCCCTCAGCACTGTGCCATACCTTTCTCACACTCTTCCAATGCTCTTGCACCCCTTCATTCCTGGAAACAGGCTGTAATACCCTTTCCTCCTCCTCAGTTCTCCACGCATGTTCCACGTTTTGGGGCCACTCAGACTCCCAGGTCTGTTGTGTCCCTCAAGCCGGTTGACTCTGTTTCTCATCAGCTCTTCTGTAGTAGACACCATTGCCCTACCCAAGTAGTGCTTAATATTTTTCCTATCAGCTTCCACTTGATCAGTTACTTTAATTTCGCCTATCTTCTCTAAGTTGTTTGTATATGGCTTTGTTTGCATCAGATCTCTAGTTCTGTATTTTAAGTATATTTTCTTCCTTGTTGTGGCACACGCTGATAAATTCAGTGCTGTTGCCACCAAGTTTCTAATCTTTCACACATTCTTCCTCATTCAATAGCTTGTCTACTCCTCCTTTGCTGTCATTATCTTATCCTTTTTCTGTCAATGTTTAAGCACTGCTTCTGCCCCAGATATTTACTGTTACCTCAGATTGAGTCCACATGTGACTATAATTAGGCATCTCTTAGGTTGCATTTAGGCTAGTAATTAAAGCTAGTCATGGCCTGTTCGCTGGCCCTGTGGGCACAGAGTAGGACAAGGCTCACGTCTAAACTCCCTTAGTTTTTAAAGCAGTGTGACCTCATCCAGACGTTTTTTTTCTTCCCAGAACAGAAAACACTAATGATTAAAGAGTACAACTGCTCATAGGGCTGTGCCTGGCTCTGTTGACACACAAAGACACAGCATACGCAGACACTACCAGGCACATAAAATGGCCATCTACTTCAGTCATTAATATGCTCAAATTTCTCATCTAACCTCTCTGATGCCTTCCCTTGAACACACCCTGAGCATCTCAGCCTCTCTTATTCTGTGTATTCCTCGTTTAGTTTCATGGTTTTATGTGTCGTAGTTACTTAAACCTTGTCACCACCAAGGGTAAAGTGCTTAATATTAGCTTATCCCTGTGATGTTATATTTTACTTATCTTTGTAATAGATTT
Organism: Phalacrocorax aristotelis; assembly: GCF_949628215.1. Taxonomy (NCBI): domain Eukaryota; kingdom Metazoa; phylum Chordata; class Aves; order Suliformes; family Phalacrocoracidae; genus Phalacrocorax; species Phalacrocorax aristotelis. Next base: position 11,363,014 of record NC_134282.1, read on the forward strand.
TGGAGAAAAGGGTCAGAAATTACTTGCCTACAGATGTTTTGTCTGACTGTCTGACACCGTGTCCCATCCTTAACTCTTCTATTACCCTCCTTTTCCCTAGCAGTGTGCAATTCTTTCTCTATCTTTTCTGTTTTCTCCCTTACTTTTACTCCCTTTACTTTTGCCCTTTTAACTGTTCTGCTCTACGTCCTTTAACTTCATAGATATGGTTTTCATATTCCTGTTTCTGGGTTTCAGAACAGCTGCTTAGTATTTTTGAGATGCTTTGCTTGTGTTGTGAAGGAAAAGGACAGAAAGACCTCCAGCTAGGGACAGTTCAGAGAACGGAAATGACCATTTTCTGTCAGTGATGTTTGTACTCCAGAAGTTTATAACAGGTTTTCTACTCTCTAATTTCAGATTGTTTGCTCTTGTGAGTTGTCAGAGGGAAGAGCTCTGTGACAGAAAAAGGAGATGTTTTTCTCTCGTTAGAGGTGGGGATATTTGTTGCTTGGTCTTGCCTTTACATTTGGTCTTTGTTCCCTGACGTGATATGACTCTGAACCATCATTTTTCCATCATAGACGCTGCCACTCATCTGTCCCTTACTCCAGCAGATAGCACTGAAATTACACACGCATTGGATCTTGCTTTGATTTTTATCACATCCTTATAGTTGATGTGAAGCTCTCTGATTCTCATCTTGTGATTTGATTCCTTCTCTCTTTTTTGCATTAGTCACTCTTGATTGTCTGGCTTCATCATCCTGCAAAAACCTGTCTTGTACGGACATGGGCTCTTCTATTGCTCCTTCTCACCATTTCTGAGCCCCTCTTAAAGCCAGCACTCATGACTTGATTTCTTCAGAATCTACCAGAAACTTCCTTGTTTCAGGTGTCTGGCTATCCTCTTCACTGAAAGCCTATAGCCTCTGTTTCTGAGTGAAATAGCCAAGTATTGTGCCATTGTTCTTATTCCTTGACAATGTTGGCACATAGCCTGAAAAACCTATTTTTTTTCCTGGAACCTGACTTGACAGAAGAGAACTGATTACTGTCACACATTGACTTATTTCAGAGCTGTCACTGGGAGTGTACTTTTCTTTCAGCTTTTAGATATGAATTGGCAACAGGAAGAGAATAGGGTGGCATTTCAGTTAGCTCAGTCTGTCTTTTACATGTCAGCCTAGGACACTGTTCCCATACTGTATAACAGAAAGTCACGGCCAGAGAATACAATATTCTTATATTTTAAGGATCCAGACTATTCCAGTTGTTTGCCTTAAGATTTTGCTGGTTTCGACTTCTATAAAAATCCAAGGGGCTACATAAAAATAATTAATCAGCCCTTCTGTTGGGAAGATAGGCAGAATAGAGTAAATTGCTGCAGAGTTGTTAGTCTGAGCTGACAGGAACTGAAACAATAGTACTGTGCAGAGCTGCTGTCACGTGAGAAAATATGTCAATCGTTCCTGAAAAGGCAGAGGCTCTAGCCATTCTTAGAGATATTCCAAACCCCTCTGGACGTGGTCTTGGGCAACCTGCTGTAGGTGACCCTGTTGAGTAGGGGGGTTGGTCTAAGTGATCTCAAGAGGTCCGTTTTGATCCTAAGTGATTCTGTGCTTCTGTGGCTTTGAAATTTTGTTCACTTACAGTAAAAAACGGTCCTCAAAAACTGTGCTTATGCATGACTTGGTTTGTCCCAGGAAATCTATCCGGTCTATACTGATTCTGTAACTGGATGGTATTTTCAGGAATAAGTCAATGTTGTAGGGAACTGTGGAAAACAGTGTTTTGCTTTTCACTTCCCTTTGCTTGTCCTGTGAGCTGCTTTTTACAAAAGTCTCCTAATTAGAAATATGGAGGTGGAAATCTTAGCATGCATGCATGTTTACAAAAGCAGGATCAAAAAAGCTCACATCTTAGCATTTTCATGATAGAGACAATATTTCCAGAATAAATGCAACATTGTCAAATATCCCTAATACAGGGACTATCTCCCTTACATAATAAAAATTTCATCCAGTTAGGACAACCAGGTCCTAATCCTAACAGAGGCCTTTGTGCACTGGTGTTAATCAAACGGTATTTTTGGTGCATCTCTATCTTCCTTGTCTGTGTTTGCTGTGCAGTTGGTGTGCGCACACAGATTACTGTCTTGATGGATGTGTAGCTATTCCTTTGCAACTAAGGTAACTTCCTTTCCCAATGAATGTAAAGGGGATGCTGCATGGGTTTTGTGTCACTAATTTGAAAAGTTTTTAAAAATAGAAATCATCTAACATGGTTTATGTTTGTCTACTGGATGTTTGTTTACTGAAGAGGATATTACGGCTCACTGTATTACTGTGCAGTTGATTATCATACATAAGTTACTACTTCATGTGCTATCAGGTTACTGATGAGGTTGCATAAATCTCTTTGTGTAGCTTTATGTAGTTGTTCAATGTATTGCTTGTGTTCTGACACCATAGAGGCACACATTTTTTTACTCAAAATATCAGGTGCATTTTGCTTGTGGAGTTACATTGGTTAAACTGTTTGCACTCAATATTAGGTACTTAGCTAGAATATGTTAATATGTTTTGGACAAAGAACTACTTGTTTGATACCTTTTTTTTTCTCGTTACAGTTTTGGTGATCTAATTACAAAATCTTGTTCTGTCGGTTGAAGTCCGTTTCCCTTTGAGGTGGGTATTTGGGGGCTGTGATTAAAGCACCCTCAGTTAACAAACCAGTGTTGACTAGAGAGCTCTTATAATTGAGTATTTCAGCTGATCTCAGCCATAATATTTGACAGGGAAAGAAGCTGGTGTTTGCCGTAAACTCAAACTAAGCCATTTAGGTCCTCTTAGTTCAAAACTAATGCACTCATTTTTATTCAGAATTGGGCTAGAAGCTGGTAATAATAACCAGCTGGTAGGCAATGAGCAATTGTCTGTAGCATTAACTGAAATCTTTTAGGCGTCTAAAGGTGATGATGCGTATACAGTAGACAGAAGGAGACACATTCACAAATATACTATTTGAGTTCATCTATGCTGTCCTGGGTTTTCAGATAAAGACGAAAAAATGCTTTTGGCCTGTTCTCAGCCTCTAAACATAATGTCGCATAAGCTGTGAGAATATCTTGTACAACTGCTGTGTGCTCACTCTTGTCCCTTCCTACAACTCCAGAGGTCGTTCAAAGTGCTCGTGCTTACTTAAGACTGACTATATGGGTCAGCTTTTTTTTGAGAATACATACAGAATTTTTAAATTCTTCTGAATAACTATTGAAAATGGTATCTGGAATTCTGAGTCTTCCTGAATATCACTGGAATTTTTCATTACTAAACTATTTTTGGAAATTTTATCTTAATTCTAGCTGCAATCCTCTAACACAGTATTTCTCTCAGGCTTCATATTTTTTCCTGTTCTCTTGGGTGAAATTTTCAGGTGCTGGAAGCAGTTAGTTTTTAAATAGGAATTATATTTTGTATGTTCCTAGAAGAAGTCAAGTCAAAAGACATACTGAAAAAGCCTCAGAGCAGCTATGATTATGAACTATCAATTTTTCCTCATGGGACAGGCAAGCAGAAAGCAAAAATTGGGAGAGGGCAGAAAAAGAGGCTGAAAAAGGAAATTCAAAGACTGATGCAACTGATAATGCATAAAGTCTGATTTGATAGGGTTCTCTGTAGCTATAGTGTTCTGTACTTCCTAGGATGGCTATTGAGGCATTAAAATCTCATAGGTGGTGAGAACATACAATTAAAACGTGAAGGAAAATGGTTTAGTTTTTCTGGTAGATTTTTCATGTAAGCATACACCAACTGCTGTGTGTTAATTTTTTGGGTGGATTATATATTCATGAGATGCAATGTGAGAAATTGCTTATGCAATCTATTTGAAGAAATGACAGGATATACTGACAATGAAATGCAGGTGTATGAAAAGAGCAGGACAGGTACTACCAGTAAAAAAAACCCAAGCAACTTCTTGACTGTACACTGTCCTTTAATCTCATTTTGGATATCTCTGGCTGAACTCTCAAAGAGAATAACAAAAAGCTAGCAACCTTTGTGCAAGCCAAAAGGACTTAAATGCAAAAACACTGACCTTTCTTGGTTTTGATACTTTCTGCTGCTAAATTACCATGTACAGTTGTTTAAATAGCTGCAGGAGGGGAGATTGTAAATAGATGCCTACAGTCATGTACAAAATCCTATGGAGTTAAAAGTTTGTTTCAAAACTACTAAGAAATCAATTTGCATCACCATAGTAGCTAATGGTATTTCCAGAATCATAAATACCGGTTGTTAAACTGAAATGCATGTTTCCACTGTAACTGGTACAGTTGAGCCACAGGTATGAAAGCCTCTCTGCACAGCCCCTTTAATGTAGTTCAGACCTACTCTGTTTTCTGATGAAATTTAAATAACACAGTCCTTGCACCTCTAATCCTCTGTATTTTCTTAGGAAGCTTGTGACATTGCCAGTTACAGGATAAATTTTTGAGATATCCGTGAGAACCAGGATTGCATCAAAGGCTAAACTTGCAAGAGCTTAAACGCTTTTTAATGCAAATTTGCTTGTAGGGTGACCTAGGAGTAAGACAGGTGTGTAGCTTTAACAATAAGGTACATTTTGGGAAGGTTTCAAGACAGCAAAGGCAATTTAATTTATACCTCAGAAGGAACACAGAGTTTATCTAGATTCAGGGAGAAGTGGGGAGTGTTTAGAGCTTGATAAGGTCTGGAAAAAATTTCTTTTTATGAGGAAAAAAAATCAAAATTAGGATCTCATAACCGTATGTGGAAGCAGGCATTTCATTTCACAAAACTCTGCTTTTGAATATATGCTTTTTGACTTCTGTCAGTGAATTTGCACTTCAGTGTTTCATTACTTACATTTTGACATAGGAAACAAAAATTAAGCATGGCACACATACTTTAGCTATGTATCTGACTTCTAATTGCTAAATGCAGAATTAGCTGGAGCAAAAGAGCTGTTTTATTTAAAAATATAATTGAAAGTGCACCAAGGAATGGTACATTTGAGAAATAAGTGCATGATTCATGTGGATGCTCAGTGCTACTTGACTTGAATTGAATTGGAAGAGGGATGGGTGAAATAAAGTTTCTCTTTTATGAAAAATTTTGAAATGCCTTCCCCCCTTCCCCACTGTCCTGTTAACGAGGAAGAGAAGGATACAAAGGGAAAGGGTAAATAATGATTTTTGTCTGCAGAAACTTTTGAAACTGAAAGACTGCAATAAATTCAGAGTGTTTTTAGAATGCTAGTTGTAATTCTTTGACAGGAGTCTTGATCACATTAAATGTTGAGAATTTGTGGGGGACAAAGGAATAAGATGCACAACAGGACAAAATCAGAAGATTTCTGGCATGGCTAGGCATTCCCAGGAATGAGTAAATCTGCAGTAAATATTTAATGAGTCCTAGTTTGGTGATAGTTTGGTTTGTTGTTGTTGGGGGTTTTTTTTGTTTGTGTGTGGGTTTTTTTGTGTGTGCATTTGGTTTGCTTGTTTTTGTTTTCTTGTTTCCCTCTGAATTTGCTTTATTTGTGGTTGTGTTAAGGTATTATCAAGGTCTGCTGTCCTGGCAGATGACAGTATTTAGGGATTCTAGGAGCCTTAAGAAATTTGGCTTAGGTGAAGGACTGGAAGTTTAAGGGCAGGCAATCGCTGGAACAAATTATTGTGGGATCTGTGACTTTTCTATCACAGGATGTTCTTGGGAGTGGCTGTGGAGCCATAAGGAATGAGGTTGGCATTACAATGATGTTACAATATGGACCGGATGACTTTTTAGTTTCTTTCCAGTCCTGTTTTCTGTATTAAAAGTGAGAAAATTGATAATGGATTTTGTTTGTTTGGAAATAACAAAACAAAACCTCAACTATATTAGCATAATAAAAGAAGGAATCACACTTGAATGACCTTTCCTATGAGATTATCCTCTCATGCTGCTATAAATGATGATTTGGGCTTGGACATTGAGTTAATATATGGCAAACTAACCTGAAGGAAAGATCAGGCTCATGCCGTGTAAGTATTATATTAAAAATTGGTCTATATAAGTAATGTCATTAACTTTTCATTCTGGCAAAAGGATCTGTGTTAAAGAGTAATAAAAGATAAATTATTAAATAATAAATATTATTTTATTATTTTAAAGAATAATACTAAATAAATTATTAGATTATACAAATATAATGCTGATACTATTTTAAAATATAACACTATGATACTCTGGTGAAAATTATGACATGGGTGTAAATGTAGCATTTTGTCCTGTAAACTAGAGTTCACCTTTTTGTGGTGTAGTAAAATGTCATTTGCAAAATATATGATTTGATAGAGAAAACTACTCTGCAAAGCTCTAAGCATTTATGGGTTGTTTTGGCTTTAGGGTGTTTCTGTACATATATTTTTGTAGCACTGAACTATTTATATCTTGAAAATTGAAATGAAATTGAATTGAAAATTCATCACTTGGCCTCATAGACTCATGATTGTAGGCCTAAAGAGACAATATATAAATAAAGAAATTTTCAAAATAAAATACATAATTAGCTTGGGAGTATGGAATGGAGCCAAGCCTGTACTTTCCCAGGTGAGTTTTGCTTCCTTTCTGGTATTTTTGTACCCCATTGACTCTCAAAATCTCTTCCATACAGTGGCATAGCTTCAGCAGGGAAGATGGACTTCGCCATCTCAGGCTGTCTGGGATGACTAGAGCATCCCCCTGACAGACTGCTATGAACCTTCAGAGGGATTTAGACCCAGGTATTTAATTTTTGGATTAGTGTTCTAATTAGCAGACTATAATATGTTTAAGGATTACACTTGTTTGACGAGCTTCATCCTCTAGGTATGTAGCTGAGTGAACAGCTTCTTCCAAGTCCTTTGTCAGAGAAGTGTGAAAAGTGTGTAAATAGATCAGGCCAGGAGGTGAACATGAAACTAGTCTAACAGGCAGTTTGTTTCCGCAGAGAATTGTCAGGGCTTTTGATCTCTCTTCTAGATGTATGTGCACTGATTTTGCCCTGGACTTTAGCCAGGTTGCTGACTTTTTTTTGAGTGGATTCATCATTTGTCTCGTATTTCTCTGTGTCAGGTAGCTTCCCCATGGCTGCTACCCACTGGAAACCCCAGGTTTTCTTACAGTGCACATGCTGTGGAAACATTTAGTTTATGGAAAATGTGCTACACAGTTGATCACTACATGCAGAGTATGTTTAATGGGTGACAACATTAGATGTACGGTGTATGCCCAGACTACGTTCATGGTGCACGCACAGTATGTCTGGATCTCACTAGAAGGGTTGCATTTCTATTGCCTGCACTAAGAAATTCCAGTTGGAAGCATGAAACACCTTATCTAGCCCTCACTTCCAACAGGTTACCAAGAGAGAATGTCTTAATGCAGGCCCTCCTACTTTAGGAATGACAACTGTGGGATTAATGGCTAATATTTAGCCTTTTTTTTTTTTTTTTTTTTAAGGGAAGCACTAATGTTAAAAATAGCAAAATTCATCCTTTGGCTTATGGGTGAAGTCTTCTTACTTGCTGAATATATTGTTACCAATTTTTCACTGACTCCTAGTAGCTGCTTGTTGGATTGGTTGTCCATGCAAAGTAATTATTGCATCTTGGAAGCATCTCTAAAACTATCTTAATGCACTGGATTAGATTCTGCCCAGCGTTGCACCAATGCAATGCTAAAGTGCTGTGACCAGGTAATAGCATCTTTGACCCTAACTATGAAGAAACTATTACAGAACTGGCAAAATGGCTGTTGCTTAGTGGTAAGAAAATATGCTTTGTATGAAATTTTGTTTTGCAAGAGCTAGGGCTTTTTGGTTGTTGCCCAGAATGAATTTTCATCTTTAGTATGGAATGAATAATTCTTTGAAAACAAGCATAATGTTTAATTGCTTCCAACAGAAAACTAATTTCTGAGGTTTAACTGATATTTATAAGTTATTAATTTAGATTACTCTAATTTACATATATATTCAAGAATTCACTTTCTTTTCTAGTGTTTTAAGAATACAGTAAAGCCAATACTGTTGATAGCCTCTCTGATGCAAATGTGAAAATGTGGTGAGTCTGCATCCTGGTTAGTGTTTTCAGTTGCCGTAAAAGGGGATCTGTCACAATCTTGTAGAAGCTAGTTTGTCACTAGTTTGCTCTAGTATGAGCAAACAAGGCAAATAACTGGAGAAAGCCATTGTAAATGTTCCTTTTTATTGCACTTTAGTGATTTCTGTAGTAGAACTGAAATTGCTTATGTGAGAAAGAAGCTTTTCAAATTGATGAAATGGAGTTCTCAAAGACAAAGATCTTAGAAGTCTTCTCAAGAAATTCTAGCTATTAATAATCAAGATCGGTGTAATCTAACTTCATTAGGTGGTGGTTGTGTGGGTTTTTTGTTATGAGTTTGTTGTGGTTGTGGTTGCTGGGGTGGGGTGGGTTTGTTTTGGTTTTTTTCCTTTTCTTTTTTAGAGCTCTGTGGCCAACAGCCTCCTGAGCAGCGTGTGAATAACATAACAGGCTCAGACTGTGCTTGCTGCACCACAGGTCTTTAGAGAAGGCAGTGCTTCTAATTTGCAGTGTACACCTACTGCTTTTTATATACTTTTAGCACTCCTGCTGTCTTTGAAACTTAGAAGGGTCTGTCAGTAAGTGGTAGTCTCTAGAGACTCATCACCAGAGTAGCCATGTCATTAAACTTTAATCAGGCCACAGTAATTCAGTGACAATCAAGATGCATGCTCAGGTAAGAATAAGCGTTCAGTCTGAAAAAATGGAGACCAGCTCTGTTGAAGGAGCTACAGATAATATGGAGATTATTATTAAGAAATTTATTTTAGCATGTTTATATTCTGAGGGTTAAATACAAAACAATATGGCAAAAGGTCTGACAAAAATGGAAATGTTTTATTATACTGATAAAGATTTCTTATAAGGATTAGATTTCATGGTGCCTGTCACTAACCTTTCCATTTTCGAAAGCTGAGCTGTATTTATTTTCAATTAGATAAGCAATGGCTAGTTATTTGTTTTATTTTGGAATAGGAAGGGTTAGAGTTCAGCTTGCTTAAAAAAAAAAGAAAAAGACATTAATAAGTAGGCATTTGGTTTTGAAAGGAAAATATTGTATCTAGGGAAAGGTATTTTGCAGAATTAACAGAAACGAAGGCTGCAAATTATGATAGTTTTACAAATTCATTCTATCTGTCATGCACATCTAATTTTAAGTCTATTAAACTCAAAGAAGTTTTGTTATTCCTTAATAATTAGTTTAAACTTAAAATGTTGCAGGGTCGCTACTTGATGAAGTTTGCAACAGGTTACTGCATAATACATTTGAAAATTATGACAACTTAAAACTTAAGAACCACTGCAAAGGTCCAGGTTATTCCAGTTTTAATGGCTTGGAAGAGTTGTGTGAAGATCCGCTAAAATCCCACAGAATTCTACCACAGTCACATTTTGCACTGAGTATTTGTCACATGTAGCTTTGGCTTTTACTGACATGCCAGATGACTTTTCCTACATTTCCTGTATTACATTTTCTGTGGGCAAGATTTTTCAAAAGCAGTCAGCATTATCCACAGTCCCCATAGTGACTGTCATACTGCTGCAGTGGGATATTTAGGAGTTTAGCTGTCAGTAACTGATAATTCAGTAATCTTAAAAATGGTCTCATCTTTCTCTCCACAGATTGTTCTTTGCCATTCTGTCATACTTGCTCTTCTGATCATCTAAAAGCATGGAAAATACGGTGCCAGCTCCACTACTTTTTGCAGAGTGAAGCTGGACTTCAATTATAACTTTAAGAATTGGAATTTATTCTATGTGAGCCATTTCATAGGCACAGCAGCCTAATTTCGGTTCTCTACAGGATTACTGTTTTTCTCCTTCTTCATAAATTGCACCTCTTCTCTCTTCTGGTTGCATCTTCTGCACCATAAAACTGCTCTCTGTACGTGTACATGCTCTGTATCTGTAAAAGAACACAGTCCATGCATGAGAAATGTAACTTTATCCAATTTTTTAATTTATTCCTTATGTGCTCAGCTACACTTGCATGCCAGCAAATCCTTTTGCTCTCTGCATTTGCCCTAGGAAAGAAGAGTTTACCAATGTAATTAATCCAGTCTACATCTTTCTCCCTGAGTGCTCTTGAGATGTCCTTAGAAAAGAGAAGAGATAGCAGACACGCTCCTTTTTGCATTGACTTCTCATTGCACTTTAAACCCATCCACATAGCAGGTATGTTCTGGGTTTGGGTGTGTGTACGTAGATGGGCTATTACTGATTTTGGACTTTTTGTGCTTAGTGACCATGCCCACTGCTGGGGATATTTTGGCCAAAGCCAAAGTTTCTTGTAAAGCTCCTAATATTAATTATCATGTATAATTTTTGAGTTTTAGATTGTGATGGTGTTGTCTGAAAATTTTGCACTAACATTTCAACCTCCAGCTCTGAGGCATCTGTAGTCTTTCCAAATGCATCGGTTGCTGAGGGTGGCTGAATAGGGACAGAGCACTAATACAATGCCAGTTTGCTTCTTTTAATTATTAGTGCCATTCATAACTCCTTCCAGAGAGCTGGCATACACAATAGGACAGAGCTTCTATTTGACTTTTGCAGCTTTTTGGCTTGCCAAAATATTTATGCTTCAGAAATGAGTGGACTATTTCACTGCACCTTTCCAGGGACCCAAATTTCAATTCAATATTGGTTACTGGTTAGAGAGGGAAATACAAGAAGCCTAGGTAGGATTGTAATAAATGCAGTGTGACTAATGATCTGAATGCAGGCTGAAAGGCTGAGTGTATTCTGATTCTCTGATCGCTCACATTGAAGGTACTCTCCTCCTCTCACTGAAGTCAATGGCAGTTTCTTAAGTTTCTGTTCAAATTGGAGTGTACCACCTAGTTTCAGATTCCTAAAATTTATAGACAACTTTAAACTTAAAATTTCCTGCCAAACACACCAGAAATTTCACTCATGAAACTCTCTGACATCTGTCAAGTTAATAGCTCAGCATGTTTCTGGATGCAATTCAGACAACCTGAATATCCACCAAGCAGCTAAAACCTCTAGCCCAGCAGCAGTAGAGCCCTTTGATTGTCCAAATGGGAGTAGGCTCAGATTGGTACCTGGGCTTCAAGTTTCAAATTTAGTGCCTTTTTTTTTTTCTTTTAAATTTAATTTTTTTTAAAGCATCTAATCAGTCAGGAAGATACTATAAAGCATCTATAGATATCATTAAGGGTAGTCCATTGTTACAACTAAGGTATGTTTAAATAATTTCCTGAATGTAGGCCTTGCGGTTTACTTCTATTACAAAATTTAAAAAGTCAAAATGGAATAACAGTAGAGCCATACAAAACTAGCTTTGTTAAACAGAGTTAATAGTTCAGTAATTCTATTAAAGCTTGATAAAATTAGACCTACTTTGATGGCTTTTTCCTGTGACTCTCAATTACAGGTTCTTAAACCTTAGGGAAAGGCTATGCTAATGGTAATTAAATCGTGTCTTGCTTCTCTGAATTATTTACTTTCTTATTTTATGCCACACTGAATAGATACCTTTTTGGTTGAGCTTTATATATACATACTACAGGATATTTGGAGCAGACCTTGGGAGCGTGCATTTATACACTGCTTCGTGGTACGTGCTCACATTTCTTTATTGTTACTCTTCCAAGCCGAAATCCATGCAACTATTCCCCTACTTTTTATAGAAAGCTGAACACAAGGTAACGTTACCAGGCCCTGTGCTTACTAGGATTATTTTTCTGTTGTTGAATGCACTTTAACATCCAGACTTGCTCTCTCCAGCACCAATGGCAGAACTCTCTTGAATTTCCCTAGCACAGTTTGAGTCCTATAAGTAAATACTGCCTAATTGGATATATGAGGCTGCTTTATGAAATTCTTGGGATACCCATACTGTTTACACTTCATAGACTGCATTTAAGCACTTGAGAGAAGGGGTGGGTGGGGTGGGAGTAGGGAAATGGGTATCATTCCAGTTCCTTCAAACACCATTAAAAAATACACATTAATATGTGGGCCTAATCTGAATGTCACACATTACTATATATGTAAATCTCTGGATAAAATATTAATATTTGGATGTATACCTGCATATATACTATCTGATATTGTGTGTAATTATCTTCAAATCCAACACTTATGCAATGACTTTAGCATGCTTGTTGGAGCAAATATTTTCAGTTTGGTTGTAGTTTATTGATCTTGTTTCTCAGTGGAACATCAAAATGTTTTGTGTGTGGCCTAAACTCTTCTGTGTCAGATGTTAAGTATCAAAAGTTTGGAAATCCTTGAGATGAGGGGCTTTCGCTACATATTTGTGCACACAAGGGTGTGACCTTCGCCTTTGATATGATGTTAAAGGATGAGATATTGGTTAAAGCATGTTTCATTTTTTTTCACCAAAAGGACAACCACTGGAGGGGGCGGAAATTCCCTGTTATATTCTAGGTGTAAGTTTATGGCTTTTAAACAGTGTTTCATCAGGAATGGTCCTATCATAATATAGTTCTAAAATCATGTTCCTCATGGTAGAACGTGAACATTTATACTTAATTATGATTTCTCTAGGAACAACCCTATTTTTTATTCTTTCAACATATTGTACAAATGCTTTTAAAGACTCAGGTGATATGGTCATAATTCTCAGAACTGTCAGGTGAGATGGAGTTTCCCAGTGACTAGTATTTGGGCAGGATGTCTGCAAGCCTGGTCAGTATGGTTATCCTGATGTCAGGAAAGGTTTTCTAAAGGATTAGTATATCTCTACATGTGGAATTATCCAGGAATACATGCAGACGCCTAATTCACTTACTAAAGCCGTGGAACCAGTTGCTTCATGGTTTGTGTTTCTAATTCAGTTGGCTCTTAAAAATTCTTTTTGCTGTTTTCACCTAAAAATACAGTTCTTTTTCCTTTCAAATGTGGCCATGAGTTTAAACTGAGAATTCATTTCCTTTTATGAAATAACCCTGAAAAAATGTGCTGTTCTGCTTAATGAAGTAATTTAAAGCTTGTCAAGACACTCACATTAGAAGTCCTTATTAATTGGCTTTTATTAATTCTTACAAGTGGACTCTCAAAAATAATTGTTTTGGCATATTTCTTTAAAATTGTACAGGAAAATGGCAGTAGCAGAGCTTTTGCATGTAAAAATTCTTTATTCAGTAACTTTGGTTTCAGTTTTGAATAATTTACATGCATGTAACACCACACAACTACAGAGGTGCCTAGATCCTGCCTTCGCTGAACAAAAAAATAGTGTTGACATACATGTCTTGGATGCCTCAGGCTCAGCTGAGGGCTCAGCTATGTGTGCAATGCTGGAATTTTGGCTTGATAATTTGGTTTGCGTGTTTGTGGTGTGGGTTTTTGCTGGGTGCGAGGTGGTTATGGCTTTTTTGGGGGCTTGTTTTTTTGTTGTATTTTGGTTTGGGTTTTATTATTTTTTATTTAATGAATCTAAAAGCAAGCTCTGCTTTCATTCCTTATTTCTGGTTGATTTAAAGGAATACAGCAGGAAATAAACATAAGACGGAACTAAGGTTTGTATTGTTCAGACTTGGTTGATTTGTGATTGGAATGCAAAGGCTACTGATGCCATGTGATTCAGAGGGAACTCCTCCCTGGCTTGTAGGAACAAGGGCAGGTGTCACATGAACCTCTAAAACTTGACTGAGTTCTGTTTTGTTTGGAGTACGGTGTTTTGCATGGTTTTCACATCTCAGTTCTCAGTATGTCCAAATCCTTCTTAACCTAAGGAGTAAAAACCCAGAAATAATATTAATGAGGGAAGAATACAATTAACTTTAGTCTTTGGGGATATTAGCTATGTAGCCCTTAAGATCTGGGGGGTGGGGTGGTGGGAAAGGACTAGCTTTACAGTTTTAATGGTGATTTGTGCAGAGCTAAATTTTGTCTGTCGCCAGAAGCAACCTCCAAATGTTCTTGTTCTTATGGAGTCTTAAAGCTGTTTTTCTTGTCAGAAAACGCTAAGAAGCAGATTCTAGAGGAAGAAACAAAACTACTGTGTGGGTTTATAACATGCTATAAGTACATGTAAATTACACCATTTATCAAAAGCTCATTTATACTAGTCAGATTATGAAGCTAGTAACACTGAATATTGAACTCAAGAATGTTGCATTTTTTCTAAGGTGATAATTTCTTTGGTGTTTTTCTTTCTTTATTTCTGTGTTGAAATTTTAGAGCCAACTCAATGTATTACATACTCATAATCCATTATATATAGGGAAAAGTATTTACTGCCTCACAAAGTTAGTTACATAAAAGTTATTGCTGTAGCAGCCAAGTTGTTACTTTTACTGCAAATGAAAATTAAAACAATTTTTTTTAGTTGTCCTGAATGTTCATCTGTACATACAGCGCAGTTAGATCTGGAGATCTTTCCAAATGATAGAATATTTTGGACAAATTCTAAACACATAGAAGAATCCACTGAAATTCTTAGAATGTGTTGCTTTCGAGAGGAAAAGAGAACAGATGAGAGAAATAGAGGGGGAGTATAAGCAGAGCACAATATAGAGAGAAACAGATGGGGGATGTGTATGTATACACCAAGATTAAGGGTATGAAATATATGATAGGACAACCGTGTCTATATGTAGGCATGTATGTTACCAGTCTCCTCTATTGTTTTCTGTATTTAGTGCTTTGACCTCTAAAATCACACTGGCGTACAGAAGAGAACAGTCTGATATGGAGCAATCGACATAGCTATACAGAGGATCAAGGGATAGTTCAGGCTGGAAGGAACTTCAGAAGGCCATAAGGTCACACCAAATCCCAAAGTATCTGCTGTTTTATAAATTTGTACTGTGGTTTAAATATTGCTATTCCATGAAATTCTACAAAAGAGGTCTGGGAAAATCCACGAAAGATAATCCCCTTGTCTGAAAGCAACGTCAACTAACTTAAGCAACTGTCAGCAGTAGTTTGTCCAATGTATTCTTAAAAATCCTCACTGCTAGACATTTCCATAACCACTGCAGGTATTCTATTCCCGTGCTTTAGAGCATGGGATAGGCAGTGCACTTCAGCATTATAGCAGTTTAAGATGCCTTTGTACGACAATTCAGAAGCACAGAGTACTCCCTGAATTAAAACAGCAGGAGACAAATAGGCATAACTTCATTTATCTAACTACCAAGTTCAAGCTACTATCTTACTTTTGTGTGCCCTAACAGGTAAATTCTGTTGCATTTATCCTATGATTTGAACTGTCTATTGTCATAGTAGTCAGAAGAGTGTTTATCTTAGGTTATTTCAGCTAGAAACAATTAAATTGAGCCTAATGGAGAGAGATTGAAAAAACCCATAGTAAAAGCACTGATATGAAAACAACTAAGTGTATACTTGGATAATTATGAACCTACATTAATTCAAGGACTTCTAGAAGAGGAATTGAATGGAGTTGTGTGAAGTATCTTCCTGGATTGTGATACAAGAGATGTTACGCTTCTGAAAGTTAGGTAACTGTTAGCTGAAGTAGTTTGTACTGCTGTGAAAGCAGCTAATCCACGCAGTTCGTGTTTGGTCAGAAGGACAGAAGGCAAAGGTTGCTGAATGATAGTAAAACTGGAAGAATATCTGCGTGGAGGCTTAGATTTTGTGAATACAAATGCAGGATTCAGTCCATTAACTCCTGTGTAAATGAGCCCCTCCAGCCTTTCCAGAGCTGCAGAGTAGTTCAGCTAAACCCAGCATTTTGCTGAAGGAGGGTTGCTCTATTATGCTGAAAAATGCCATCTGATTTCTACAGAGTGGCAGCCTCATGATGTCAGTAATGCCGCAAAAGCCTTTGCGTGAACGTCTCATCTTTAGTCCTTATTGCTGGTAGGGGTTATCACGACTTGCTACTTTCATGACATTGTAGGCAAAAATATACACTACTAGATTATTTATTACCACTGTCACAGCCCAGCCCTCTCTGCTGGTAACATAAGATGGAATTTTAAGCATCAAAGAGAAATGAAAAATCAATTCAAATTGCCCACTGAGTGACTCAATTGCATTTTCTATTTATTAGATGTGATGACATGATAAAATACCGTCAATCCTGGGCATTCTCAAAGCAATCACTAGCAATTTATTTGATAGTTCTCTCCTTAGACTCAGTCTTTATTTCCACTCTGTGCAAGAGGAGGTATTTATCTGCTTAAATTTAGCTTTTTTGCTTGGATCTCTCTGTTTGCTAGCTGGTCTCCTAGTCTGCCTAGGAGAGATGGAAACACCTTCAGAGGATTTTTGAGTAGGTGTTGAACTCTGAATCACTGTCTGGGAGAGCCTACTGAAGCCTCTTTTTCCTTGCTTTGTTGAGCAAGTTGCCTCCTTTACATAACAGTTGAAAGTTAGGCAGAGTGACTTTCCCCCTTGTTATAAGTGACCGTTCTGGATGTAAGCTGGCAAACCCCATGCCACGCTGCTTTCCCACTTATTGTTCTTGGGACTGGGTACGTATGCAAGGAGCAAAGTCAGGACAGACCAGCCTTTGGGAAGAATAAAAAATATAAGATGATACAAACCAGGACTCCATTTGATGCCCTCTGGCACCTGTTCACTTTGGGCCTTCTTTAAATCTCTGGGACTTCAGAAATAGACACATTGCTTGTTCTTTATGGCTCTCAATGACTTGAGAGATAACAGCATGGAAATAACTGTATAAAGAGATTTTTCTGAAATATAAATTTTTTTTAAATAATAAAAACTATAGCACAAGGTTCTGCCTCCAACAGAATTCAAAAGCAAATGTCTAGGATAGAACATAAGAACAGGACAAACGTCTATGACCCACATCCTGTAGTCCTGTCCCTAGCTCACAGTATTTTTAATACAAAAACATCACGGGGTAATAGGGTGTCTGTGTAGTCAGTAACTGCTGACAGATCTCTCTTCCATGAATTTGTCCAGTTTCTCTTTAATCTGTATAAACTTTCACTGTCATATGGCAAGGAGATCCACAGCTCTACTACTTTTGTGTGAAAAAACAATGCTTTTTGTTTTGAGTTTCTTTCTTGCTAGCTTCATTTGAGGCCACTTGGTTCTTGCGCCGAAAGAGATGGTAAATGGGCCACCTCACCGTACTAGCTATGCCATTCATAATTTTGAAGATCTACCTCATGTGTTTGTTGCTTGCTTTTCCAGATTTCAAAGTCTTGGACATTTATGGCAGGCATTCCCTATCTTTTTTACAACCTTGTTTTCTCTCTGTGAATTTTGTCTAGCCCTGCTTTTTTAGAGGAGACCAGAACTGCCCACAGTACTTCCCACTGTCCCCCTTGCCGCTTTCCAGCAGGGTCAGGGTTCATTTACATGACGTTTTTCAAAGGTTTAGTATTTGTGCAAATTTGGAACAACATAGAGCATGTGACAAACATACTATTCTTTGAAATTTCAGGTTCCTGTTCTAAAGCCTGGTACCACTGGAGATTGGCAAAGGAAAGGTCACCAAGATTATCTTTGGGGGGCTGGGGGGGTGGGTGTACTTTTTTGTTGTTTTGTTTTTTAATAGCTATTACACATGTTTCACCTTAGGAAAAACCTCAGTGTTTGAAATAGAAAATGGAAAATTTCAGCCATGTGCAGAGTCTAGCAAATTCCTCTGTAACTGCATGAAGGTTGTGGATTGAAATGTGCTACCAGAGGCACTTCGTTTGCTGCTCTGAAACGGAGCTGCATGTAGAGATGAGCTGCCAAATATAGGCCTCTTGCTTACTTTGTCTAACTTGGCTGCTGTCTTTTTTTGTTCAGTTGGTGAGGAAGCTGGTGAGACAGTTCTATGCTCTCCCTCTTTCGTCATGTTCCTGCAATGCAGCTTGAATTTGTTACAACACATGTGCTTTTTATAGGAATAATAATGATGTTCATATGACCTCATGCAAATCAATGCTGAACCTGGATACTCTGTGCTGTTGCTGTATTTGAAATGCACTGCAGTGAAATCATATACCAGCTTATTTTCCTGTAGTAAAAGCCCTCTGGACAGAATTTACAGGGCTCCTATGCAAACTGCTGCAGAAGAGTAAATCCTATTATGGGATTTCTGAAGCCAGACTAAAGAGCTGAGAAAAAAAGATGGGTCAGTTCAACTAATCAGCTTTTTAAATGTATTAACATTTCATTCAGGAGAGATGACCTAGAATGGTCAGCTGCCTGCAGTGTCCATAGGACTGAAAGGAGCAAATCTGCAGACTGTTCTTGCAGGAGTATGGTGTTGCTTGAGGCAGGCAAACTGCCTGTTTTCATCTCTCAGTGATGGGCATGAGGGATGAGCACAGTGACTTCACAGTTCAGTTACACTCACATATCTTGCTTTATCCTGTGATTAGACTGAACAGGCATCTCCCAAAGGATTTTATCCAGTGATCTTCCTGCAGAGAGTTTATGTGAAAAATACCAAATAATTGACAGATGTGTAGCCACTGTCCTAATTGTAACATAATTGGGGCACAAAGCATGCAGCAGCTATTGTGTTCACATGACTAGTTTTAGCATAAGATGGCTACAAGCGTTTTAATTGCTCTGTTGTTCAGACCTTCACTAGTGATGTAGCAGAGGCCCTGATTGGGCACGTTTTGTTGATAATTAGCTGTGTCAAAGCCAGCATCGTTGAAGTCAGAGCAACGGCTGTTTGGAATGCATATGTTTGTGCAAGGCTGGGATCCAAGTGATTAAGTAACTACAGGTTTTTCTCCTAATTTTACTCCACTGACTTCCCAGGTTACTGCCTGTGAATTTGAACAGTAATTTATTAGACCATATTGGCTATACAAGCTGCAGAAATGCAAGTATAATCTTATAGAAGAACCCTGACCCTCTGATTTTTTGAAAATGGGAGTGCTAAATGTTAATGAAAAAAGGCTGCTTCCTAGAAGCAGTAGGTGATACATAGTACCGTACCAGTACTTACCAGCAGTTCCCAGGTACTTAAGATGGCCTGGTGCCTGGGATGATGATGTGGCTGAAAGAAAGCAACAGCTACTGCTGCTAGTGTAAACAGAAATGTCAGAAAGAAAACTTAAGTATACAGAGGATTTATTGGATTATTTGTAAAACAGCAAGAAGGTACTGGATTTTCATATCCAGGGTCATTATCCTTTTATTTAGGCCAATATCATACCCAAAGGGAAGAATGAATGAGGCAAAAGATAGCAAATCCTAGTCAAGAAAAAAGTATGTGTGTGGGGGCTTTTTGGTTTCTCATTTTTTTGGGGGTGAGGGGATGGGATGATGTATCAAGTGTGTATATATAGTACTGTTAGTCATTTATGTAATTGCATTGACTCACTGTTTTTGATGCACTGAGTTTTCCTTCCAAATGCATAAAGACAGAGAGGGTCAAGCTATACGATGTGGCACCCAAAAAGTTGCAGTGAGTTAGGCGTAGTAGCGAAGAGTGGCTCTGCAGAGTTCACTGGTCCTGAGATAAATGAGTCAAGGAGCTGTGCCAAAACCAATTTTACATTATATTTGTATCATAGTTACTTGTGTTGGCACAGACCACTTTAAAGCTAGTCCTGTGAGCAGAAGAGAAAATGGCTTTATATTGTAGGCTAAATCTAGTTATAGCTGGGGTTAAGAATCTGCTTCAGCATCATGAATGTCACTCATGTTAAATAGATATCTGGGGTGCGTGTGCATTTCCAACGGGTTGGCAATGCCAAGGTCTAAAAAGGATTTCATTGCAGAAATACCATTTAATTCTTCATTGCTCTTATGCCCGTATGATCTCTTGTCCCAGATCACAGGAAGCTATTATACACTTGTTAACGCAGCTATGCCATAAAAGATGTTTACATACAAAAAGGACTACTATTAGGAATACTTAGTTCTCCTCTTGAACTAGAATTGGTTGTAAGTTGTTACTCTATATTGAAAAGTTGGATTGAGTATGGACACAAACCTGATCTCCCCCCGCACCCCCCACCCCCGGATGCTGGAGATGCAGATTCCCACATATGTGCAGTTTTGTGCGCATTCACAATGCAAAAATTAAATGGTTGTTTTGTCCTTTAAGTTGGACAATGCACAGATAAATGTAGACCAAGAAAAGAAATCTGGTAAAACATTTGACTTCATAACACAAAAGCTATGTAGGAGGACAGTAAGATTACAAACTTAACAGTCAAAGACAGTAGAAACAAAAAAAAAATTACTTTGTGCTTTCAGTCTTCTAGCCGCAGCTTCCTTGATTCGGTCCATGCTTCCTTCCACTCTCTCATCCTGGCTCTTGTCCCACCTGCCAGTCTGCTTTCCTTGCCATATTGCCTGGGCGAGAGGAACAGAAGCGTTGAAACCCAGGAGCGAGAGAGTGTTTCTGCTTGCCTCATTTCTGTCCCTACTGCCTCAACAGGCTAGGCTGGAGGTGCTTAATGGTGAAAAATGTCTTCCTGATGACAAGTAACTCTCATACATAGCAAGCTGCTTAAAAAGATAGTTGTGTAGTGCATTTTCTTAAATAGGGGCAAAAAACAAGCTTCTACTAATGCTAATTTTTACAAATGACTGAAGTACTTCTGATACAGTGTCCCCAAAAAAGCCCCAGTAAAAATTGCCAGTGTGGGACAGATAATGTGGGAAATCTTCAGCTCCATTTCTTGAAATATGACAAAGTTCTAAAATTGCCTGATACTTCCATTAAAACAGTTACACATAATGCTAGACACTGTAATGTTACCTGCGGGCAACAGTGTTTGCTCTGATTATTTTAATTTAAATTCCTGTTATGATTTAGCTCATGGGGTTTCCCAAAGTTTTTCAGCTGCATGAATAGTCTGTTTCAACTATTCCCAGGCTGCTCTGTTTTTTTTCCCTGTTAAAATTGTCTCTACTTATGGGAATGTCTGTGACTTTGCAGTTTGCTGCATAGGTGTGAGCATTGCTTGAGAATGTTGTGGGGTACAGTACTACAAATAATTCTTAATAAACATCTAATTTATTCTGAGGTCTTATTTGCTTACTTTTACTTACTGATTTGCTTATATTAAAGAATTTTGGCATTAGAAAGTGAATAGTGTTATGTTCCATCTTTTTGGGGGTGTTTAAGGACACAGATTTCTCTGTACATATGACTGTATATCAAACTGTTTGTTGAAAGAAAGCAAGGTTTGTTTGCTAACAATCTCATGACCAACAAGATAAAAATAACCAGTATGTGACTGCATATAGAGTCTTGTTTTGATTGTTTTTAGTGGCAAGCTGTTGTTTTTGGCGAGTTAAGCTACTCTGTGAACCTTCCTTTGCGTAACTCTTGGATTCTGCTGTGTTTGTAATGTGAAGACAGTGCAAAATAACAAAAACTCTTGAAGTGGAACGGATCTCTCCAATTTTTGAGATATGGGTCATCCACACTAACAAGTGAATTGAATTGTATTCATACTAGTTCTTTTAGAAAGGATCTGCAATAGAATTGCCAAGTACAAATTTCAGCTACTTCAAGGATTAAAAAACCTCACCTAAATATACAAGATTGTGTAAACAACTAGGAGGCTAAAAAGTGGGTTATATTTTTTCTTATGTTCACCTCTATTTTTTTTTCTTTGAAGTTTACTTTTTCTCTGTCATGAATATGACAGTGTTTTTTGTTTTTAATGAAAGTTAAGGTTCTCAACTGATGCCTCATGTCAGAAGCTGAGCCTTTCAGGAACAAACCAAATAGCACAAAACTTGAAGCAGAATAGAAAATAAGCAATGCGGCCTTGACATTTCACAGAAGTGTTTATTAAACAAGTCCATCAATATCATGCTTCCAGCCTTGCTCTGCACTTCTGAATTACTGGTAGTTTTTAAGACCTCTAATTTTTAGCAGTTCAGCTGTATGTGTTGTTCACCTTTTATAGAAATAGAACAATCTTGCTTGCATTAAATGACTGAAGTATGGATTCAGGATTGCAAGATCAGATGTGAAGGAAACAAAGGTATTTTAGCAAACAAAGGTCCCTTGTTTTTGTGTGCTCTCCAATAGAGGCTTGCCTCTATTGGTGTGGTTGTGATTTAACCCCAGCTGGCAACTAAGCCCCACAGAGCTGCTCACTCACTTCCCCCTGGTGGGATGGGGGAGATAATCAGAAGAGTAAAAGTGAGAAACCAGTGGGTGAGATAAAGACAGTTTAATAGGTAAAGAAAAAGCCATGCGTGCAAGCAAAGCAAAACAAGGAATTCAATCACTACTGCCCATGGGAAGGCAGGTGTTCAGCCATCTCCAGGAAAGCAGGGCTCCATCATGCTTAGTGGTTACTTGGGAAGACAAACGCCATCACACTGAACGTTCCTCCCTTCCTTCTTCCCCCAGCTTTATATACTAAGCATGATGCCATATGGTGTGGGACATCCCTTTGGTCAGTTGGGGTCAGCTGTCCCAGCTGTGTCTCCTCCCAACCCCTTGTTCACCCCCAGCCCCTCGGTGGTGGAGTGGGGTGAGAGGTAGAAAAGGCCTTGACTCTGTGTAAGCCCTGCTCAGCCGGAATGAAAGCATCCCAGTGTTATGAGCACTGGTTTTAGTACAAATCCAAAATATAGCCCCATGCTAGCTACTGTGAAGAGAATTAACTCTACCCCAGCCAAAACAAGCACAGTGCAGAATTCTAATCTATCAAATGACAATTCAAATTCAAAGCTTAATCCTTAGATAACTGGCTGCCTCCTCAGAACACCCTCACACACAGTATATATTTTGCTATTTATGTTGGGTTTAAAGAGATCCAATCCTGTCAAGCTGAGCTCCAGGGTCCTCCAGCTTTATGGAACATTTCCAGGGAAATGTTGAAATGGATAGATTTCATGTTTCAGTTGCTTGCAGCCCAGTTACTGTTACCTGGTATTAGTGCTTGGTCAGAAATTAACTTGGTATTTTTAGATATTTAGATATTTCTTCTGGGACCACATTCTAAATCCTTGACCAGACTGAAGTTTTCATAGTCTTTTCGGGTGTGTAAAATTACAGAATCAGAACAAGCATCTGCTAGAGCCAACAATAAGTTCCTTATAAACAGGCAGACTGAAAACAGCTGCATATCTCTTCAAAACAAAATATTACAGTGAATAATATGATTATTTTTTTTAAGCTAAACTGATGAGAGCCTGAGAGCTGAGTTAGTCTCAGCTATAGCAAGCTGGCCTACCTAACCAGTGAGGCAGTAGGAGGAGTAGGATGGAAGTTGCCAGTAGGTTTTTTGCTGAGGACTCTTGAAGCTGCCCAGCTCTGACAGTGCTAGCACATGTTGTAATTTTTTTAATATTACTGTGGCACCTGAATTAACAAACACTTTAAAATTACTTCAGCAGTGTTCAGCTCTTAACTGTCATTGTAGTGTGGTGCTTTTCAGGATGATCAAGAGCATGGGGCCACATGAGTCACCAGTGCAAAGCTCTATCTGGGATCATGTCATCTACAGTCAGAATTTATACCACTGTTCATCTCAAGCCCAGTGCTAAACTCCCCTTACTGCTTGCCTGGTTATGTCTTAAGAGTTGGGATGTGGCATTACTGCAAAAGTCAAGGCCTGCTTTTGGCAAACAAAAGTACCCCCACCCCAACATTAAGGTGTGTGGAACACGCTTAGGATGTTCACCTTGCTTGCACAGCATTCTGATGGCTGACTTAGTGGGAAGCATTTTCCTGGCATGGATGAACTATGAAAGGTGTTTTTAAAAGGGATTTAATTAAAATTATTTGTTTCAGAGCCTCCTGCTGGTAGGAGCTCTGCAGTGCTAAAGATGGACTAAGTGCTAAAAAAGCTTTTGGATCCAGTGGAAGAAACCCATGGTTTGCAATCAGTGATAGATCTGTTATGTTAAATAAGTTCTAAAATAAATGGACATAAGGTACAATGTGCTTATTAACAGGAAAAAACTAAACTGTCCTGTTTAGAATTTTTGCAGAAATATGTATGTGTCAGTTTACTTTCTCAGCAGATTCTAGTAGGAATAACTATTCAAAATATATCTGATCTAATTATCATCAGTATTTTTTTAAAATTACTTATTTTTATGTGAGCAGGGCCATAAAACAGAGCTTAAATATTTCCATCTCCTTTCCCTCCATGCCCCACACCCTCCTCCCAGAATTTCCTACCCTTGTTAGTAAAGACACATGACAAGCAACTGTTTGTGAGTACATGTACATAGCAAGTGTCAGGTTAATTTGCAAAGCCATGAGCCTCCTTCTTAGTGGTGGGGCTGTAAACTGCATATTCCCTGCTTTGTCCAATGGCTTTGCCTCAGGGATCTGAAAAGGGATCCAGTATTCCCAATTCTCTGGGACAGCGGCTTCCCCTTCACTTTGGGGCCATGTCCACCCCTGCATACAAAAAGGCACGTGTGTGATCCCTTTGGGTATGTACAGTGTGCAAGACTAAGGGTCTATGCCCTCCTTTGAAGGAGAAAAATCACCTGTGATTGTCCAGGCTGGAAAGAGCACCTTCATCAGAACATGGCATAGTCATGACAGAGTTTGTTTGTAGGTTCATAAACAAAATTGTTCTATTAAAAAAAAAAAAACATGCAGAGAAGACATGGGAAATGGATGTGTTACCAGGTTAAGTCTTTACTGTATGTCTTGAGGCTGACACTTGTCTGATATTCAAAATTTGTTGCAAAAGTACCTCTGTGTTGGAAGGGTTTCCATTCTGCATCTGTTGACCTGTGGCAGTAAAAGA
The DNA here is from genome assembly GCF_949628215.1 of Phalacrocorax aristotelis. Lineage (NCBI taxonomy): Eukaryota > Metazoa > Chordata > Aves > Suliformes > Phalacrocoracidae > Phalacrocorax > Phalacrocorax aristotelis. The sequence continues at coordinate 11,387,745 of NC_134282.1, forward strand.
CCGGTTGTGTGGAGACTGTACTGGGCAATGTAACAGCAGCAACCACTGGGACCCAGGGGCTTCACAGCCCTGGCACCCCTGCAGCACTGGCCCCTGCCTGCCCTCAGCCTCCTCAGGGAGGTGACCAGGCCCCCAGCCTGCCTGGCCCTGGCCCTGGCCTTGTGGTGAGCCATGAGTGTTTCTTCTGTAAACAATGAAGGGCAAAAATGTGTAACATGGCTTAAAATCTGTGGGTTTTTAATGTGACTAAAGGAACATGGCTGAACGCAATGACAGAAAGAGCACTAAAATGCCTTTCATTAAGGAAATATTAACTCTTTGCTTTTTTCTTCTGTTGTATAAAACTTGCAGATAGTGGGCAGTTATGTACTGGCAAGGAAGCAGCTGTGACAAGCTTGTCTGCAGTCAATATGACTGCAGAGTCAACAAACAGGGTAACATGGCACACAGCCAAGGGACTTAAAGCTATAAAGTACACCCGAGAGTAAAGAACACCCACTAATGACTGCAGCTTCTATAAAACTTTTCTCAGGTAATTGCAAGGGCTGGGAAGGTAGATTACCAATATCACTATGAGGTAAAAGTTCTGCTTTTCTACTCAAGATGACCCCAGAGATGCAGAAAAATAACCTGGCAGGTAGCAATAATGAGGTGATGACTTAAAGCTAGATCTGAAAAGTCTGAGCGTGATCCAAAAATGTTGTGGACTTCATTCCCTTTAAGCTTAAGGGAGATTTTATCTCTCATATTGGCCCCCTCATCAACGAATACATTTACTGGAAGTCTTACCTGTAGAGGCAGAACTTACCTGGTACCGGTCATACTCTAGTAAGTTCCTCAGGCTCATCAGCCACCAGCCTCAGTGTTTGTGGCAAGTGCTGCTGTAGAATGTTGGGATTTTTCTAATTTATAAAGTATTGTCTTCTCTTAGGATACTGTTCTTAAATGTGTTAGAGTCTTAGCAGAGGAAGTAATCTTAAGGACAAAGTAGTTCTGTTTTGGGTTTGTGGTTTTTTTGTGAATTTTTTCTTAATGAGAGGTTTTGGCACAAAGTTACATGATTGCCTTTAATTTTTTTTTAATTCAATTTTGTTGCTGCTTCTGCCGTAGTTGAATCTGTTGTGTTCCATACAAAGAGCAATACTACACTTATCCAAAGCATGCCCTCAAGCTAGCATTTGCATCGATGTCAGTTAGGGATTTCAGAACTGACTTCTTGCTCAGTGTTTGGTCTGGAACTATTTTATGAAAAAATAGCTTACCTACTCCTTTTGCATTTACCTATGAGACCCCTCAGTGCCTTATTCCTCTTTATGCAGGAAATAAGAACTCTTTAATAGAGACATTTATGACTTTTCATTACCGTAAATGATAGACCCGTCTCAGTGGTCAGAGTACATCTCAGCTGAAATGTTCCCAGACAGCTGCTCTAAGAATACCTGCCATTTAAACTCTGTCTAGGTAAAAACACAATTTCTTTATTTTGATGCAGCCCACACTTTTCATGGAACAAGCTAATTATATTCCACAATTACCTAAATATATTTCTTCCAGTTTGTTACTTATTTTCAGGCAGCATGTCAGACAATGTTTGTCACACTTGTGTATTCAGTTCTGAGCATTCACTTGCTAGGTATGCAGGGTGATCTTCAACGAGCAAGTGGAATGGAAGTCAGATAGACTGAAGATAACTTGTGTCCTTTAGCAAGGAATGGTTTGGCAGAGCCCCTAGTGATGGATCAAAGTGTGGGAATATGTCACTAATACAAGGTTTGTCCAGCAAAAAACCTGCAACATTATTTACCAGAGGTTGGACAGCTTTGGGTTGTGGAAATAGCGACAGTGATATGGATGTGTAATGTCTAACATAATGGAAGGAATAGCTTCAATACAAAGCTCGCTAGCTTTATGCAATGCATGATGGTAAGATTAAGACACATCTTGTTGCTTTATCATATGAGAATCAGATTTTGGCATGCGCTAGAGAAATGGGATCAGCTGCACAAAAGAAACAGGTCAAAAAATTAGCCCAACCTTTCATGCTTTACTGGTCTAAAAAGGTTTACATATATTTAAGGGGAAGTACTATTAGAAGAATAGAAAAGGAGTGGGGAAAAAAATATCTCTTACCAACAGGCTGAAGCAATGGTCTTGGGCCATCCTGGCAGGATGGGAAGGAATCTGGGTGCAGAACTCTTCAGGGAAGTCAGGCATCCCATGTTTTTGCTTCTTTGACCAGATGTGGTCAACTTTGTCCTTTGTCAGAAAGGCCACTAACGCTAAGTGCATAAAAAGCACTCTGACACTAAATGGAGGCAGTGTTTTAAAGTATCAGACAAGCAGGCTTGGAGAGATTAATTCAAATGTCTACTTCTCTTCTTTGGAGTGATAGTGTGACGAGACTAAGAGAATATGTTTAGTGCTTCTTCTCTAGAAGCAGATGTAAGCTCCTGATATGGAAGCTGGCTTGTGTGACTTGAGGAGGAGGACCCGTGTTTTATGATGCTTCTCTCAATCTTTCTATTCCAATCTTTCATTCCAAGAATGCAGTGAAGATGGAGGTGAGCCACTAAGCTTCTCCCAGCTTGCTATGCTATCCTTTTTTTTTTTTTTTTAACAACTGCTTCAAAAAGTGATATGTTTAGCCCATAGCTGCTGTTGAGTCATCATTAAGAATCACTTGCTTCTCCATACTAAAAGTTCTATTTTTTTCCTAATTTAGTTGATTTAATTTACATATTGACTTCTGGTTTAACTACACTTACAAGTGCATCTTAGTATCTCTCTGTGCCTGATGGCTTCAGGAGAATTTACACAGTTCTTGTTACTGCTTCAAAGAAACAAGATGCTACAAGTTAATTTAAATGAAAATATTAATACACTAGAGAGTTGCCTGTGCAGAATTTTCTGTGACTTCCGTAATACCTGTATTTATTTTTTCGTACAGGGAATTTCACCTATTTACACTTCATTTATCAGCATGTTCAATATAATCCTCAAAGGTTATAGTACTTCAATTTTTGTTTTTGAGCATGACTCGTGTTTCTGCTATTACGAGGAAATTAGTCTGTACATAATTTCTTTAAATTTCTTTCTGTCAGAATCAGATGTATCATTTTAAAGGGACAAGCCCACAGGGCTTCCAGACTTTGTAAATGTGCAGCAAGTAATTTCATGAGCAATGTCTTTAATATCAAATCTCTGCTCTGGTATTTTAATACTCTCAAATTCTACTGTATGGTACAATAACATTTCTGACAAGAGTGATTACATCTTTGGCATTAGGACAGAAAGCAACAGTTAGATTTCCTGCAGTATTTTGTCTGTTATTCCCAGCTCAAGAAGGACTATGTCAGGCTCTGTAGGATCACCTAAGAACTTATTCTGGCAGTTTGTGTGAGATTTAAAAAAATATCTTTTATTTAAGTACAGATTTTAATTCATAAGAATGTTAAAGCCCACCTTTTCCATGAAGGCACCTGAGTTTTTGTGATTAATTTCTGCAGCAGAGTGATATTCCTCTAAATTTTTCTCGGCTGTGGAGAGAGAGAGAATCCAAAGGGATACCATCCGTCATAGCTTGCATGACAAAGGTTTATGCTTTTTTCTTTTGACTAGTCCAAAAAAAAGAATTAAGGCTGAGTGGTTCAAACATGCATGCTTAAACGTAAACACACTCTCAAATTTAGATTGTGGTTCCTCAGTTTTATTTTTAGAAAGTATCCAGTCTCCTATGGATGTCCTTGGAAGACAGGACTAAACAGTTTTTAGGTACTGAAGTCCCCTCTTAGCCTTGTTAAGCATATGCAGCTAATACTAGTCCTAGACATGTACCTTTAAGCATCCAGTTTGAAAAATGTACTCCAATTCATGCAGAAAGCTAGTTGTAGAGCCACTCTTAGAGAGAAGCTTATGAGTTCCCTGTGTCCTATATAACCACCATTGAGACAAAGGGTACTGCTGCTCTGAATTCTTTGCATAATTTTATATTGAGGACTAATATCTTAGTTGAGCAGAGGGAGATGGAAAAGTTGCAAAAGACATTGGCATGTAGGAATCTAAGTCAAATGGTAGAATAACCTTGTAAACAAAAGGCTGTTTTGATTTAATTGGTATCACAGGAAATGTCAGGTACAAATGCCTCACTTGACTACATATGTCTGGAACACTTTGATGCTTCAGACCGTGCTACAATGATCTTGCACACACAACATAAACCTTATTAACATGTTTAATAATTCTGAGACTAAGTCCACCTTTTGGCACTTCTAGTATTAGTAGAGAAGACTATCTATTATACCTTGACAATGCTACTGTTGTAGAAGATTCCTTGTGTTCTTTCCTTTTCGTGCAATATTTGAGGAACTTGAACTCACCAGCTAGTCTCTCTCGCAATGATCTGTACTAAGGCATACACATCTATTTCTTTCCTATTGTAAGTTTCTCCAGTTTACTGGCCTGCAGTAGCCTTGTTCCTCAATGTGGGCCAGATGGCATAGAGGAAGTTGGGGTGTTATTTTTCCAAATATAAGGGAGAAATTATTTCAGTCATATGTAACACAATAGGGTGCTTCTGTACTAATTATGTGCATCCAGCCACATGAGCCTGGTGGTTCCAATACTGGTGTGCACTGAAGTGCCCGTTCTAGCCCTTAAGAACAAAGCAGGTCGTGTATAATTGTAACGCTTCCCTGAACTGCAAAAAATTGAGCACAAATCTTTTTCTGAATTTGCAGTTATGTTTGTCAGTCTGTTGACTCCCTCATATATTTTATGTTTGGCATTTTGTCTCTCTTCCGTGTTGCGGGTAGGAGTGTTTTAAGAGTTGCACAAAAATGGGTGTCCTAAGTGTTAACTTTATGATGGCTAGCTCTTTCACACCCTTCTTTTCTTGTCAATAAAAGGAAAGCAGTTGCCCTGAGTAACAGATGAAAATTGGCAGGAGTTACAGATGGCGCTGTCAAATAACCAAAGAAAAAATAACGTCCCATCTACTGTGATTTGTCTGGCAGAATTTAGGATGCTTCTGTCATTTCCCTGACACTATGCTATACTTATCCATGGCACATAGGCAAGGCTTATCATTTAGATAAAAGCCAACGTGAACAGAGAAAGCAGAGCCACAGTAAATTTAGTGGTGTGGATTGAATTCAGAAGAAAAACTGCTATTGAGAGTTTTGATATTCACTTTATGTGGTACTGCACTTGCTGTAAACTATAGCAGCTTGATCCAACAAAGATGTTTGTGGTTTTTTTAAACATACCGTTCTCTGAAGTTAAAATGCAGTATCTCTCTTCATACCTTGTAAATGGCTCACCAATCCTGGTTATAAAACTATGTATTACTGGCATCAACCTTGTTTCATTCTTGTTTTTAAAAAACGCCCAAATAAATGGAACAACCACAGCAATCTGTATGTTTGATGCACAGAGTCAGTTGCCCAGGTTCTAACCTTTTCAAGTTCTACACTATGTTCTGTGGAGTAGCTATATGTCATTTAAAACACTGTGTTTCTGTTTCAGGTGTAACTGGGTTTACATTATGTTTATTCTCAGCAGATTGTTGTCTGGTCTATACATGACTGAATCACTTCAAGGTGACTTTCACAATGCCCTAAATTTTCAATAATTAAACCAAACCAAAAACACCAACCACCAAACTGGGAGTAAAGTGAAAATTCTGTTCTCATTTACATTTGAATAGATCCAGAATATGTCAGTGGAGACAACTATTGAAATTACTCATGAAAAAACAGGTTAACAGTTTTGAGGAAGGAAACAGAAATAGGAAAGCACAGGAGACAGGCTGTTAACACAGGGCTGAGGATCCACCCCTTGTTACTTGGATCCTGAGTAGTCTAAGCAACCTTAGGAGAACTCACTTGTTCTCTGTGCCTTTTTCTGCTTCCCCTCTGTGCTCTCAGGAGTTGTTGGTCAGATGCCACTGCAGTCAGAGTCCATGTGAAACTGCTGCTGCTCCGCCAGAAGCGGTGCAGGAGGAGCTGTGTGTGTCCTGCATAGCTCTGCCACTGCAAAGCTCTTTATCAATACCTGTCTGACCGGAGGGCAAAGGATATGGTAGTGCCCCCGAAAATGTTTTGTTTTGTGACCTTGGCAAGGTCTGTTACAAAATACCTTCATGATCTGGACCCAACATTGCCAGGTGTTTGAGAGGCTTTGATTTAGAGGGTGAGTTCACGAGAACTGTCAGTATGTTCAGAGGCATACTTCAGAAGTTTAAGTAGGCCACAAACCATTTTCTGAAAATGGTTTGGAGAGGAAATGGCTTGGTCAGTAGCAGAATATGTTGAATTACCTTGTTGCGTGTTGTTTCTTTCCCATTTTAAATGTTTTCTTGGCATTGACCCAATGATAGCTGCTTTCGTAAGAGGTACTGCTCTGGCACAATAACCATGGATGCTTCTCTTAAAAGCTATGTATTTAAAAGGAAACTTTGAAAGAGTTACCAGAGGCTCTCCTGGGTGCTAGCCTTTTTATGCTGCCCTGTTGTGGTGGCGGTGGTGAATTCCATGGGCATAAGAGGGCCCTAAGATGGTGCAGAGTCAGCATGGCTGGGTTGTGCATCTCTTATATGCCTGTATCCCATAATAAGGAGGAGACAGTCATTGCTGGCTTGCAGCAACTTTTTAGGATCTTTATAAACATTGTATGTTACAGGCTCTGGCGTGGGATGAAGGGGACTGGTGCTCATCAGCTGTGTAAAGAAGCAATTGAAAGCTGCAGCACTTTCCCATTCAAGAGTATGAACCACAGTGGTAACTGCTATTTTTCCTTTCTCCAAAGGGCATTTTTTTTTCTTTTCTCCAAAGAACTTGCATAATGTCTTAATATCTTCCTTACTCTTTAGTTTGTTCTTAAGTTTGTATAATGCTAACTTCCTAGAGCTAAAACCGAGTACATACTGGTAGGTTTGATCATAACAAAGATGGGTCCTTGGAGAAATTGTGCGGTGTAGGTGGAATTAAGTCACTCTAGTTCAATATTGAAAACAATAAGGGGAGTAAGTATGTAATGGGAAATAGCTTGAGAGCACATCATTAGCAGGAACAAATGTAAGATGATGAGGACATAAATCAAAAAACTCTGAGAAAATAAAAAGGAGGAATAAATCAAGCAACTCAGTTTCTAGATATGACACTACTATATTTTTCTACTGCACTCTAAAGGGTGATGAACATAGTAGCAGGCTGATGTGGGGCTATATCTTTCTTTAGAGTGCTCTCACTGGATTCGAAATGAGAAATGATATGTATATTAAAAGGAAAATGTTTGAGCCAGAATTTTCAAACCTTAACTTAGATTCATTAAAATGTATCAATGCAACTAAAATAAGTGACCAGAATTGTGGAATAACCTCTGGTTACTTACATTTCTCTCACACAGAATCCAGTACATCCATACAAAAATTAGGATCCTAATTAAACCTGATGGAGGGTGGGGTGGGGGATGGGAACCAAACAGAAGCTTGCCATTGCTCTTCAGTAAAACTGCCACTCTGGATCTTGGGAGTGGAGGGATAGGGAGGAATTAATGCTGAGAGTTAAAGATATTATGTGAGGAAGAACTAAACGCAAATTGTTCAGTTTGTTCCTAGTTCCCTGTGCAGACATGATGAGCCCATATGTAGATAGATGACAGGGGAGATAGAGGCGGCTGGGAGAGGGAAGGCTGCCTGGCTACCTGTCATGCCTGCCTCTACTCTGGTACATATCTAGACAAAATGAATGAGTCCTCTGCAGTTGGTGTTTTCTGGAGTGTTCTGCTAGAAAGGTTTTGCACTGGCTTTTGTAATCTGAAAATAGAAATCATATGAAAATCAGCAAACATTCAGTTAGAGAGGAAATGCTGGTTAGGAATTAACATTTATTTTCCATGTGATAAATAGCAGTCAGTGGACAAAAGTTGTCAGTAAGGGTTTGGCAGGCACAGGTTTGGCTGGAAAGACTCCCTAGCATGTGAATATTATGTTTCAGCCTCATATTTGGTAGTAATAATGATACGACTGCAGCTCTTTGTTACTCTTCAGAGTTGGAGGGTTAGTTTAATAAAGGGGTAGCATCAACTTCCACTGGTATAGTCTAAATTGTGAGTCCCACCTCACTGGCAAATTTGCCAATTCCCCTTAGTGTGTTGGGGCATGCAGTAGACTAATCTTAAAAATGGATAGCATATGACTAAAAGGTTGTGATGTTGCCTAATTAAAAGCCACTACCTCTAAGACCCCACTGCAAGTAAGAAACACAGCAAGGAAAACATTAATACACTAAAATATTAATCTTCCCTCTTTTCCTAGGAAGGGGTTATTTTTTGAGTGTAATAGTACTTCAAGAATGTTAAAGAAAACTACAGGAGCAATTCTACTGAGTCAGACCAAAAGTCTGTTTAGTCATCTTTTGCCTTCAACTATGGAAGTAGTTAATAGATGTAAAAGCAGGACAGGTGTAGAGTGACCCACTCGCTTATCCTATGGAAATCTGCACTCAAAGCACAACCAAAACTGAAGGCTGCATGAATAGTGTTGATGTTCATCAATAGAGCTTTTGTCCATAAAATTGTTTAATTCATTTTTGAACTTGCTTATGTTTCTGATCACCCCAGTGTCCTCTGGCAAAATAATCAATAAAGTATGTAAAATTATTTATTCTTTTATGCTTTTAAGAGTAGTACTAAATAACGTGACTCGGCTAATTTAGAAGTTCTGAGAAACAGTCAATAATCACTTCCTATTCATCTTCATCACATTGATAGAGATGCATGAAATGAGCATACTCCATCTTTATTGTCAGGTTTCAACTCTGAAGAGTCCTTCTCTATTTAATCTCTATTTTTAGAAGATAATTTTGTACCCCTAATCGACCTTTGTTGCCCTTTTCTGCCATGTGTATTATGAGATGAGGTTACTAAAATTCCACTCAAGATTCAAAATGTGGGCACCCAAAGGATTTGTATAAAAGCATAATGGTGTTTCATGTTTTGTGCTTTGTTCTTTTCCTAACAATTTCTAGCATCTTATTTGCATTTCGACCACTGGGCATTGAAATGATATTTTTATCAAAGTAGCTGTTATTTTTTGAGCAATATCAGAGATGTGAGATTACTTTTTGAGTAGGAAGAGATAATTTGGAGCATGTCATTTTGTACTTATGTTTTCCCCATGCATGTTTTTTCATTTATTGTTGATGAATTTATCTGCCGTTTAATTACTCGCTCATTCAGCATTGTCAGGTCTTTCTGGAATCCTTCTGGGTTTGTTATGGTCTTTATTACCTTTAAAAATTTAGCATCAGCAAGAGAATTTCTTATTCTTATCATTTTCCTCCTATCCTTTAGCAAATTATTCATCTGCCAGGGGATGTTCCTCCTTACCCAGTGATAGCTTATTTTTCTTAAAGGTCATTGTGGGACTTCTCTAAATTGCTTTCTTTCAGAAAATCTAGGACCCTCCTAGATTTCTTTAAAATCTCTGACTGTCCTTGATAGCTTCTCATTCAATTTTCAGAGTTTTTGCTTTTCTGGTGTTTTCTTCTATATGTCATGTTTTCCATTTTCTTAAGGTTATCAACTATCCCTTTAGTGAAGAATCACCTCTTTTGTTTGTTTTGAAGTTTGTTGCTACTAACTTGCTTTGTACCCTACTTCTTGTATTCAAAAGAGAACAAATAGTTCCATCCTCTCCATGTGGTGGAAAGTCAGGTGTTATCCAATTTTCTTGAGTGTTTTCAGCTTATGTGCCATTAAAAAAAAAAAATCTTACACTATGTTTAAGAAAACACTTTTAGTAAGTATATTGTACATATTTCTTCCTTGGATATGCCCAGCGAACTGACATAATTTCATTCTTATCCTTCATTCAAAACTTGTCTGTTAATAACATTATATAATAATTCAATTTGCTTCTAGTGAGTAGGATCAGTTTTGGTTTTGGTAGGGGGTTTTTGTTTTGTTTGGTGTGTGGTTTTTTGTTTCGTTTTCTTTTTGTTTTGGTGTGGGTTTTTGTTGGGTTTTTTTAAGAAATTGGGCCTTTTTCTTGTATTGCATGTAGAGGAAATATAAATTTTAAGGCACTAGTACATAGTAAGAAATCTCCCCTTGCTTCTGATAACTACCAAAGTTTTCCCCTGCTAATTTTAAAGTTGTTGTAGTTAGATTTTTCAAAGCAAATATCACAGTAATATTGGAATGTTTTTAAACTTCCAGTTAGAATTTGAGATTGTAACAATATTCTTTTCAAAATAACTGTTGAGAGGAAAAGAAGAGAAGTTATTTCAACAGGAAAGTAACACACGCTGTTCTTTCAGAGGAGTGCCAGCAACAATTTGATTTGTGTGGCAATTCTCATACTGTTTTGTACCTGAAGTGAGTACTTGTATGTTTTGTTCTTCTCCCAACCCACTGTTTCCTGTACCCCTGCTAACATATTCCTCATTGAAGTTGCCACCACTTCCAAGATCTGTTAGTTTCATATCTCTTCCTGTAAATTGTCTTTTGTCTGATCAGTTATAGGTAAGTGTTGGGGTGATGCTCAGATTGAGGCAAGAAGCATCCCCATGAGTGAATGCCATTGATTTTTGTAGCCTCTGGCTGCACAGAGGCTAACTGCTCCTTCCTTTCAGCTCTCTGTTGCTTTTGCTTCACTTCCTTTCTCAAGGGTAACTTCACTGCAGAACTTGAGGAGCACATTTTACAAAGAATTGCATTTCTTCCTTCTGTATCCTATGGGCTAGCTTTAGCAGGGAATGGTGGATGCTCACTAGGGTATTTTTCATTAAATACTTCTTTCATCTTAGTTGTCTCTTTTCCTCCTTTTTGTCTTTAGAAATCTTTCCCTCATTGGTGACATTTAAATAACGTGTTTATGAAATATGCAATCTACTTTCAAATATTTGAGAGGAGAAAGAAAAGGGAGGTACAATTAATTAGATACATTTCTGAATTGCTTTCTTGGCTATAATCAACACTTTTTTAAATCAAGTATGTGTAAAACTGTGCGAGTTCCCTTTTTCATTTTTCTCTCCCTTTGCAGTGCAATGCAGAATATACTTAGCTATAGCCAGTTGACAAGCTGCCACATAAGTAGTAATGTGGAGGCAGAGTACTACTGGAGAGACACAGGCAGGGTTAAATCCACTGAGAATATATTCATATATAGTAATAGGCAAGGTACAGTCCAATCCACAGTAGGAGGTAAATAATGGGTCTTGAAGCTTTGGCCATATAGACAATATAAATGAGAGAAAGCTACTCTAAAAGTACTTAAAACACTAAAATAGTCCCTCTGCAGTCTGTGCTTAAAGTAAGGTATGCATTAATGTTCCCCCAAAGGAGACAGTAACTTCAAGATGGACAGATTTTGCTAAGTATCAGGCACAATATTTAAAGAGGCCAGCAGTAAAGTCTGAAAAGAAACATGCAATGTCTTTTGGCTCAAAGAAATGCATAAGTAAGTTAAACAGTTTTAGGGGCACAATTAATAAGTTTCTAGAAAAAAGAAAATAGTGTTTTAGTTATTACTTTATTAGTATATAGTTACTTGTCTTACTTGGTATGGATTTCAGACTGAGTTTACTGGCAAAAAAATGGACAAGAGGTGGAACATAGCTCTACTCTGTTAGTGAAAGTTTCAAGTTTAGTAACAGAATATTGCATATATGAATAGGTGACTCTTTCTTGGTTCAGCGCTAACTTTGCTTACTCCCAAACACCTGACAGGTACTGCCACAAAATTGGAACCCCATTTATTATAGCATTTGACAGTTAATTCCACTGACATTTCGTTGTTCTAAATGGAAGCTTAGGATGGTGCTATATCCTACCCTTGAATCATTATCTCCAAAAAAGAATTAACAGTAGTACCCAGATGGTGTATCCACTGAACAGCATAATAGTACCAAATTTATCTAAAATGCCATCGTAAACTGGTAAATGCAATGTGTTTTCAACATGCCAGTTTCAGTTTCTTCACCACAGGAAAAAAACAAATAGCTATCTTTCCAGGTTTTGGAACATCTAAAACCATCCACTGGAAAAATCACCCACCCACCCACACTTTATTCACAAACCTTAACTAATCAAAATCCTTTCCATGACAGCATAGCCTGCTGCTTGATGTGGGCTGAGAGTTTATGTCAGCTAATAGTATGGAAGAGGTCCATTTGAAGTGGAGGGTTTGGCACAGGTCTTTTATTTCCACACTTCATTAACTCAACTTGAGGGAAGGAACACTGTTCATCTCATGCAGCAAGAGCCTCATTTAATCCAGCCTATGACGAAGATTCACAATTCGGTCACCAAAATGCAATTGGGGGCAGGAAATCACGTACCACTTGAATAAACTGTTCATTTGTAACAGGTTCAGTGTGGTTAGATTGCTCATAAAAGAAACCTCTGAAGACAGAAATTAGGCAGGTTACCTAGGCCAGTACTGAGTGAGAGAGAACTGGGAACTTTTTATTAAGTTGATATGAAACATTTATATGTAAAGAGTACTTTACTTAATATTGGCTGCATAAATAATTCAGCTGAGAAAGAAGATGGAGATGCTTAGAATAGTAGATTTGACGAGCCTGATTGTGCTCGTGAAGGGTACGCACACACAGCTTAAAAATAATATGCACAGAACAGGGATCCTAATGCCACCATTATCGCAAGTTACTGAAGTAGAGGAAAAGCAGCCTTAGCTTTTTTTTGCTAATAAGATTTGTCTAGTAGCAGCCGCAGCAGCAACAAAACCATCAAGTCCCCTGTGCCCATTAGTCAAATTTCTTGTATAACAACAGTATTTGATTACCAGACTGATTACTTGTGAAGTGCCTCTGTGTGTATACGCGCATCTAGAGATAGACTGCAAATACCTGATTGCCAGACAAGCCATGTTGGGTTGTTTGGGTTATGTTTGTAATTGGATGAAGCACTTGTGGGCACTTCTGCAAATAACTGCAGTGAAAGACCATTTCAGACTCTCCCTGCTGGAACCAGAAAATACACTACGTTACTTTTACTTGTTTTATCACAGAGGCTAGACCTAAAATGTCGGAAACCACAGAAAACTCACTATATGTTTACCAACATTAAAAAAACCCAAGCCTTCCATTTTTTCAATTTCTCATGTTTTGTTAAGTTTTTCTGTTGTTAACTGCTAATGAAGAGGAGTACATGAGAAAGGTTAATCCACATCGGAAGTCCAAGGGGAAAAAAAAGATACTGTCTTCTGCAAAATAGTCCCAAATGTGATATTAAAAAAATGTCTCTGTAGTTTGTGCCCTAAAAAATATTGTTATAAGGAATTCTGGCTTTTTCTACCTGGCACATGCAGATTTTGATTTCCTATACATATGGTTCATATACGTTTGGTTTTGACTTCAGCGAGTCTGCAGATCGGCTTCACTTGCTAAGCACGGCTTCAACAGGGAGCAGCCAAACACTGGTGCTCCTGAGCAGTGTTGAAGGTGGACAGGAGAGAAGTGGGAAGTGTGTCCTGCAAGGGAGAGCTTCCATGCCCTCTCCTGTCTGTGGGGTAGGAGGGCTGCTGCAGCAAGTGTGGGGCTAATCAGCCCACAGTAGTTTAAGACAGCTCTTCTAAAAGAGCAGAAGTTTTTGCTTTCATTGGTTTGAGTTTAATACAAACTTGAAAGGAACAGTTCAGACTTCCCCAGTATGGGGACAGGAAAGTATAATTTTCACCATTTTTCAATTGAAGTGTGGCTGCAGTTTGGCTCCCTGTATTGTTCCAGAGTAGCTGTGACCATTAATATTTTATTCTTTCCATTTCCCCCTCAGAGCTCCACAGCCCATGTGGAATAGGCAGAAACTCAGTGCATGGAGACAGACTTTTAGCCCCAGGTCTGTCAAAGAGGACTCAGAAAGTGAAGCAGAAGCTGTTCAAGTAATACTAATGTGCTGAACCTGTGTTTGTGTCCTGACTTCACCCCTCTTTATGCAGTTTCTGTTCTGCAGCTACCTGTGTTGCCTCTCTCCTGGGGATGTAGTCACACAGTCATGGCCAGGGCCAGCATCAGCGCATGGGCTGCCTTGGGGCTCACTTCCTCACACTGCATGTGTGGGGACGCCTGTATGGAGGAGGACAGAAGGACTGACCTCCTGCCTGTGAATGACTAACTGGATCTTCCTCTCAATTTAAAATGTTAGAGAAAAGTTTACTGTTCCGCTTTCCAGAACACCTACCCTGAGATGAAGGCCAGCACAGAAATGATGTAAGCTTTCTTTTTGAGTGGAAAATTGTAACTTACTATGCTTATTGCTATCATACACAAACATTAGACTGGGAATTGTTTCCCTGCAAAGTAGAAAAAGAGCAGAAACATTAGAAACCCTCTCATTACAGTCTAAAGTGCTGAAGAACACAAGCAACACAAAAGGTATTTGTATTTAATATGCAAACTTGGTTTTCCTCCTCCATGATAATAGAATTAAGAGTTGTGACTTTTGGTTGCCTAACTTTTTTGCTTGGACTCTGAGATTGTATTCTAGTGGCTGCTCAAGGATAATACTTTTGAATACATTGTGTGCTTGTGTTAATTTAAGGCTGGAAAGGATTATTTTTTTTTAAGTAATCTGTGTAAATCCATACACTTTTAAGTCATTCAGAGCTCTAAATTAAAGGAATTTGAACATGCTCATCACCCCACAGGATTGTAGCCAATATTGCCCAGCTATTTGGATATCCCTCATTGTCAATATTTTGTAGTGCCATTTACCTTTCCTCCCTTCGAAAATTTTAAATAAATTTTAAATAAAATATAATATACTATACTAATATCCTGCAGAAATTTTTTTTTGGCCAAGGGGAAACAAAATCTTTTAAAGAAGCAGTTGCATGATGTGACTAATATAGTGAAAATATATAGTCCCACAGACTCAAGCATTCACTGAAACAGCTTTGTTGCCAAACACAACCAAATTCTGGAGAATTTGGGCTCAAGACCAGTGGCAAAAGCTGAGACAATAGAGCATGCTGGTCATACAATACTGGCATATTTTGAATTATTTAGCCATAAGCCAGAATGAACATTTCTAAATAGATTTTGCTACCTGACAACTGAATGCTCCCATTAACTTTTTCTCACTAAAAAAGGCAGAAGACTCATCTTGCCTGTGGCTTTCTGGGTAGGCACTTTGCTTCCTACAGAGCTGAGTGCTTACCCATATAGATAACATGGAATGCAGCAGAAAACCTTTATATTGATTTCTAATGGATACAGCTTATTGGTATCCACTCCTTAAATGAGGAAGATATGACAGAAAGACTTCCTACATTGGCTGAAAGCCTTAGAGTTTTTCGGAGTTCTTATATATGCAGTTATCTTTCCAATGAAGGAGGAAAGAATTTATAAGATCAATTATCTATTAATCTAAATGATATTGTAATAATATTATTAATAATGTGATGTACTAAATATTTACTTATTCTCCTAGCAACCTATTTCCACAGCACATACTTTGCTAACAAACTGGCCTGGGAGGAGCTATGTGATGTTGCTGAGAGTTTATTCTGGTGAAGATTTGCCTCTGTGCAGCACAGTGTGCTATTTTCAGACAGTCATAGAATCACAGAGTCATAGAATTGTTAAGGTTGGAAAAGACCCTTAAGATCATTGAGTCCAACCGCTAACCTATCACTGCCAAGTCCACCACTAAACCATATCCTCAAGCAACACATCTGTCCTTTTAAATACCTCCAGGGATGGAGACTCAACTACCTCCCTGGGCAGCCTGTTCCAATGTTTGACAACCCTTTGGGTGAAGAAGTTTTTCCTAATATGCAACCTAAACTTCCCCTGGCGCAGCTTGAGGCTGTTTCCTCTTGCTACTAGGGAGAAGAGTCCAACCCCCGCCTCACTACAACCTCCTTTCAGGTAGTTGTAGAGAGCGATAAGGTCTCCCTCCCCTCAGCCTCCTCTTCTCCAGACTAAACAACCCCAGCTCCCTCAGCCGCTCCTCATAAGACCTGCTCTCCAGGCCCTTCACCAGCTTTGTTGCCCTTCTCTGGACGTGCTCCAGCACCTCAATATCCTCCTTGTAGTGAGGGGCCCAAAACTGAACACAGTAATTGAGGTGCAGCTTCACCAAGGCCAAGTACAGGGGCACAATCACTTCCCTGCTCCTGCTGGCCACACCATCCCTGCTACAAGCCAGGATGCTGTTGGCCTTCTTGGCCACCTGAGCACACTGCTGGCTCGTGTGCAGCAAAAAAATTAAATTTGGTGGCTGGGAAACTGTGCTTTGAGTGTTAAACTAACATTTCAGTTAGTTTATTTTTTAACATATATATACTTATGTAATTTATATCTATAATTTATATATATATTATTTTAAAATAGTTTTTAGGCATTAAAAGTTTGATTATACCAAAAGAGGGACTAAGTAACCTCCTTTTGTGCTCTGTTTGCTGTTGGACTCTGTAGTAGTCTTGGTCCTGTAGGTTGAGTCTCTGGGCAAAGTTTCACCAAGTTTGACGTGCAGACAACACTGCTTTCTTGGTTAGGCATCCTACTGAGTGCACGCTGCTTATGTGGTAGGTGTCCTGGTAGGGAAGGTGTGACAATGTGCTGCTTTGATACACGTGACTCTCTGCAAGGGCTGATTGCAATTTTTTTTATTTATTTATTATTATTTTTTCAAGAGTGGCATCATTCTTGAACTCTTGTCTTTTATTTCTCCTGTAGCTAGCTGTGAGAAGAATACTTGAGTTGTAAACAGAGCAAATGTGATATGAAATTCATCAAGAGGCAATAAGCATAAACTTGATAATGTAATTTAATGTGCTTCTGCATTAGGCATTATTTTCTGACTATAACTGCAGTTCAGCTCTGAAACCTTACTCACTCAGGTCATTAGCAGTGCTGTTACTGACTGCAGTAGGACTAGCAACAAGTCCTCAAAGGGAGAAAATTAAAACAAATGCCACCGACTCAACAAGTAATTAAAAATTTTGCAAGCTGAAAATTCTAGAAAATTGCTTCTCTGTAGTATCCTCTCAAAAGCTTGAAATTACAACTTTTTGCTCCTCTGGTGATTTTATGGTTTTCCATTTTGGAACATTTTGACTCTTTTCTTCCTTAGCTTTTTAGTGGAAGCTGAAGCTGCAGGATGTTTTTTATATTGTTGAACAAGCTGGGCTTATGCTTTATCTATGGCTGATCATGAAGTATTGCGAAATAAAACATCGTAGAGCTTTTGTGTGCATGGTTTATCACTTAACTGCTGTTTTCTTCACCCTTTAGTTAAAGCAGTAAATGTGAAACTGATAGTCTACAGATTATGTCATTAAAAGTGTTTGTGATAAAGAATTAACAGTTTAAGCCTTGGTTTATGAATAAATATTGACAAGTGACTTGCCAAATTTACATAAAATAATTGTAATGAAATAAAAGCTCCCCAAACCAAAGTATTTCTTGTAACAGTGCAAATTTAAAGGTTACACAATAGGAGTTGGATAACACTTGAATGTATTTCTAAATGCATATATTAAGAGACCTGACTAAACTCTTCTTATTTTTATAGGGCAGTAATGAATTCCACACAGATCTCCATGAGGCAAGATGCTATCTGACATGTATATGAGTAAAGGCAGAGCTAAAACAGAGGTTTTATGTTAGCAGATGTATGAGGGGTGGAATGCATGAGGAAAATAATCATAGGCTCATTTAGGTTGGAAAAGACCTTAAAGATCAAGTCCAACTGTTAACCTAGCACTGCCAAGCCCACCACTAAACCATGTCCCTAAGCACCGCATCTACATGTCTTTTAAATACCTCCAGAGAAGGCGACTCAACCGCTTTCCTGGGCAGCCTGGTCCAGTGCTTGGCAGCCCTTTTGGTGAATAAATTTTTCCTAATATCCAATCTAAACCTCCCCTGGTGCAACTTGAGGCCATTTCCTCTTGTCCTATCAGATGTGTCCTGGGAGAAGAGACCAACACCCACCTCGCTA
This sequence comes from Phalacrocorax aristotelis, assembly GCF_949628215.1. Taxonomy (NCBI): domain Eukaryota; kingdom Metazoa; phylum Chordata; class Aves; order Suliformes; family Phalacrocoracidae; genus Phalacrocorax; species Phalacrocorax aristotelis. The sequence goes on from NC_134282.1 coordinate 11,405,715, forward strand.
CAACCTCCTTTCAGGTAGCTGTAGAGAGCGATAAGGTCTCCCCTTAGCCTCCTCTTCTCCAGGCTCAACAACCCCAGTTCCCTCATAAGACTCCTCATAAGACTTGTGCTCTAGACCCTTCACCAGCTTCATTGCCCTTCTTTGGACATCCTGCAGCACGTCAATGTCTTTCTTGCAGTTTGTAGAATATACGTTGTCTTTTCTGTCATCTGACTTTTCTCCTTTGTAATTCTTCTACAGAGGGAGTCCTCCAATGTTAAAGACAAGTCTACCATGGGAAGAGAGGCATTGAAGGGAGATAGAAGGGATCCTCTGCCAACTTTTGGTGCTCCTCACCCCAGAACCTCCCTCAATTTGTTCAACTTGTGGACAGAGCTGAATTTATGCATGGATGAAAATGTGTGGCAATGCTGTCCAAATGAGATACATGGCTAGGCTACTGTTAATTTATAATATTAAGAATTTAATTTTAGTTTCTACCTCCAATAAGCTCTGAAATTAATACTGTCTATAAAAGTCATATATAAACAAATCCTTGAAACTTAGAGGGCCCTGCCCCATCTGTATGTACTGCTTCAGCCCCTTCTGGGCCAGGTGCCTGGCAAACTCAAGGAGGCCAGTGATTAAATTCTGGCTTTGTCCTCCGGCATTGTTTTAATTGCTTTAAAGTATTTGAGTTCTGTTATTTAACAGTGTTACACAGGCTCTGTGATGTGACTGAAGGGGGAAAAAAATATCAGTATCACAGACTGTTCCAAAATAATTCAGCAAAAGAGGAAGTGAAGTAATTCCAGCTCTGGGATGAGCAAACTGGCACTTAGGAGCTTCTGTCCTTGCATTAAAAATTATAAAACAACAACAACAACAACAACAACAAAAACAAAAAAGCTCAACATTTTCAGCAGCTTGGAGCCCTGTAGGGTTTGGACTATGCTAGTCAGTCTGTTTCTTAATGCTAGTTGTAAAGTACTGGGGACCTCTGTTCTATCTGAAGAAAACATTTAAATCTTTTCACTTCCAACTGGTGAATAGTTTTGCTGAGGTCCATAGGGTGGCTTTAAGCCTAAACATGCAGAGGTACTGTGCTGACATCTTGACTTTTCCTGTGTTCCTTCCAAGCTCATTGGGGCTTATACCAGGGGATGGGATTAATTCAATTGCAGAGACTCTGGTCAAGCCCTTTTTGTTACAAGCCATGTTAGAGAGTTAGTGGCTTTTCTGCAAGTTGCTTAGCAAATCACAACAGTGCTGCAAGCAGGCTCAGGCAAGCCTTTTGGGGTGAAGGACAGTGTAGAGAAATGAGCACCCAAGGGTTTCTGCGTGTGAGATCATTACTGCTTTATCCTGACTGAGCTTAGTCAGTTCTGAGGGCGCTTGGGCATTGCCAGGGAACAATGTCTGTGGCTTATGGGTGGGAGAAAAGGAAGAGGTGGAGGGAAGAAAATTGATCGTGTCTGATTGCTCTGTATTGTTACCTGCAGCAAGGCTGTAGGATGGGTTTTTCTTGCTAATCCATTTTTCATTTTGTCTGTGCAAGGCTGCCATGCATCTCATGAAGTATAAAGGGAAATGCGCACAGCAAATGAACATTGCGAATGAGCCTGTGGTGCTAGCATAATTAATTTTTGTGTCATGTTGCATTGCCTGAATCATAAACAACAGCACAACTAACTGGTAAATCATTTAGTTTCTCTTGCATGTAAGGAAGGTGGAGATAATAATTCTGGTTTGGCTTAGTTGTTGCTTCTTCACTGTATTTGGGTGGTTAAGGGGTTTCTGCGGGTGAGGAACACTGAAGCATAACTATCTTAACACTGGGTGGCATGTTCCTTGCTATTTGCGAGTATTTCGGTTATGGAATATAGCAGTTCGTACTTTCCAACTTCCTGAAATTAGTTTAACTCCTTAATTTGCCCCCTGGAAACCAAGGATATAAGACTGCAAACTTAAACTTTATTGCTAAAGAGATGATGCTAAATTTGCCTCTGAAAGCAATATAGGTGACAGCTGCTTATGCCTGCATAAAATCTGGAAAAGAAAGTTTTTTGTTTTCTATTTTATTCACCCTTATCACAATAACTTTCTCTTTCAGGTTAGACTGATAATATCACCAGCCTGTCTTTTGAAATTTCTGGTTTCAGTACACAAGGATGATTAGGCTTCCAGTTGGAATTACTTCCATGTTAAAAACCAAACCCAACCAGTTGCCCACCCCCAAAAAAAACCCTAAACCAAACCCAAAAAATTACAAACTCCCAAACCAAGAAAGCTCCTACAGGGAGAGCATAAAATATGCTTTTCTTTTTTGCAGTGGTCTATCCCCAGAACAGGAACTGTCCCTGCACAGAGGCAGAAGGTCTTGCGTTTAACAGCCAAGTTCTAATAAACACGATGTGTTGGCATCCTAGTTTATGCTTTGACATTTGACTCTATTTTCCCATAGTATACAATCCTAGTTAAAGAGAATCTGTAAGCCCTGGACTTTCCGGATTACTGTCATAAGGCAGGTAATCGCTTTGTGAATTTTTCAGTACATTTCCCCCCAAGTAAATACAAGTTTATAGAAACAAACCTTTCTATGGCAATGGATGTGTTTTGGCAAAGCTTTTATGAAAAGGATCTTTTAAATTATAGCGCGGAATTCTAGCATTCGTCCATCTTCCCTGTCCCTGAATAGTCTCTGCATTGCTCTAATATTTGCAGTTTTCACTTGGTACTTGGAACTCAAGAGCATTTTCTGTATTGCAGATGAGTGCTGTGGAGGAGCCTTTTGTTTTGATGCAAATGGAAAACAAATGTCAAAACTTTGCTAAGTAGAAGTCTGGTTTTGCAGGAAATTTTAATAAGACAACTGCAGGAGAAACCTTCCTACTAATTTGAGACTCTCACCCATCTGTTCATTTTATTACATTGTCAGAATGTGTAGGTGGAAGGGCTGATGTTCTGCAAGATGCAGCAAACCTGATCTGTTAGGAGAAATCTGTAAGTAGGTATATTAATGGCAGGGTCAATATTGGACATAAGAGTATATATACTTCTGTAACTATGTGTTTCCTTCTGCTTTTCCCCCACCCTGAAATGAAGCCTAAATACATTTGACTACTTGCTGTTTACAGCTTATTTGTGGAAAAACATGCCTACAGTTGTAGAGCATCAGTATTATCCACTTCTCTTCCTTTATAATAATGCAAAGCAGAACCACCCTTCTGCAATGTTCTGTCACATTCAGTTCTCCTGTTTCCCTGCAGACCACAAAATGGAATGGCAAATTAACATCTACATTTGTAAAAGAGCATCCCTGCATCATTTCTAATTCCACTGCTGCCTGATCTATTGTCTTGGTGCCCTGAAGAGGGAGGGATAGTTGGGAGCTCTGTAATACACAGTTCTTGATATAATAGGCTGTGCCAGCAGGTTCACAAGGACACAGAGAAAAAAGTAAGGGAATCTCAGATTTCATAGCCTAAATCCTGAATTCAAAGTCTATTAATAGTTTGTTACAGATAATAGTAATCCTAATCTTTTAGTTGTATTTATATAGCTTCACATCTTCCTTTTATTTTTTTCTCTGAAATGTACTTTTACCTATGAAAAGTTATGTATACTAACAGGAGTGAAAACCTTATGGATTCATTAGAAATCTTTTTTTTTTTTCTTCTTAATAGTGATGTTCACAGATATGTATGTTTGCTTAGGTCATATTTCTTATCCTGTTTGTGTTGTGTGAGCCTAGAAAATGTTTTGTGATATTACTAGTCTTGTAGGAGCCTGCAGGGTGGAAGTATGCTTGACCTCCCGTGGCAATGTTGTGTGTCAGGAGAGTTACAAACACCAGATATAGAGAGGAAGGCATATAAAGCCCTATTACAGGCAGATTGCAGTTTTGCTGTGACATTAGATACTTTCTTAACATACACACAAGTAAACTATGTCCAAGGCCACATCCTGTGAGTTGTGAAAGATCTGGAAAAATAACTCTAAACTTGCCTCTTGAACTGTGGCTTTTTCTGAAGACCACCTCAGTTAACCAATTTGAACGCTATATTCCTTGCTGTTACAAGTTGCAATGAAAGAAGAATGGGCATCTGCTTTGCATTTCAGTATTCTCACTCTATATTAGCAGACCTATGTTAAATTCTCCCTTTTCACAGGTTAAGTTTTGCAGGTTTTCTTCTTTTTGGGTCCTTTCCTGATCCATGTCAGAGTATAATCCTTGCCAATGAAAATAGCATTGAAAAACCATAAAATACTGAGCCAGTTACAGTGGGAAAGTGAAAAGACAGTCCTAACAGAAAGTATGCCTTAGAAGTGCTCATTCAAAAGATGTTAGTTTGTTGGAATATTGGGGTATTCTGCAGGGAAATACATAAAGAAATTAAATGTACAGGTTGTGTTTATAAAGCTGTGAAATTTAGTTACATAAACTTAAAGTGGAGATGTCACAGCAGATGGAACCTTACACAGAGTAGCTACTGTACAAATACTTGTATCAGTACCACCAGCTGTCAATATGTTTTTGGATCAATTTACAGAATAATTTATCTCCCCAGTTAAGAATAAACAAATCATGAAGCAGTCTAAGAATTAGCTGCAATATTTTGGATTAGTTCAATGGATTTATGCCAGTCTACCTGCCTAGGATTCAATACAATTGACCTTTCTACATGAAGCATACTGACTTTTGTGGGAACAATCTGATTAATATGGAAGGCATATAAAGCACCACAGGCTCATGCATGTAGAAAGTCCAGTAGTCTTCCTGCATCCCTAAGATTGCTTTTGTATAACTAAGAATATTTCATTTTGAATCATTACATTTATTCACCAGTACAGCTCCCTTTATTCAGATGGTCACTCTAATGTTGCTTTTCTCCAGACTGTGCTTACTGTCAGCACTCAGTATTAAAGCATTATATATTTGAAGAATTGTTCTGTGAGAAAGTCCATTGGATCAATCAGGCCATTGTTAGTGTGATGGAACATCAAATATTTATGCCTTGAAAAATACAAAACTTAGTTAATGTAATGTGGTGGCTCTTACAAAACTTGCTCCTTTTCATGTTACAATAAGTGCTCTTTGTTATAAAACCATCTTTGTTCCAAATACATCCTGGGAAACACGTTCCATGTAACATGGAAATGTGTTGATGGAAGAAGTTTTTAATCCAGGTGGAAAAGACATGAACGATGAAATGCAGTGGGAAGACAGTGAAAAGGCAAAGCTTGTGCTTCCCTCTTAGGACAAAGGAAGACTTTTTGTGTTGCAGGAGAGAGAAGATGGTGGGAGTAGCACTTGTGTGTACATGTCTGAATGCAAGTGTGTGTGTACATCCAAAGAAAGAAGCATTTGATGTCTTGGTAGTAACTCATCCAAAATAAACTTTTCAATAATGCATTCTGTTCCTGAATATTTCTGTCTTTCTGTATTCAGGTGTCCTCTCTCAAAAAATCATATAGTAGCTTTCAGAGTTGTTCTGAAAAAGAAAGGCTGAATTAGTTAGGATTCCCTGGTCGTATTGTTGGCTATTGTCTTGTTTTGGTTGCTCCACTCTAGTTTATTCCTCTTGGCATATGACCTATGGCTACTTCATATATTCTTCCATATATATTGTCCCTTATGCACATGTTGCGTTAGTGGTAAGAGTCTGAGGAGTGGCTACGGAGACACCCTACTGTTGAGTCACGACGTTCAGACGGGACCCCCTTGCTTTCTAAACTCCTTCTCAGAGAGGAGTGTAGGTGCGGCTAAGTCCAGTCTTAGTCTCAGACCTGGTCAATGGTTTATTTTCTAAGGGTTGTAGAAGTAACCACTCATCAGGGTATTTGTTGTTAGTAACTAATTTGCCAGATGCCCCGGCTGGTCGCGTTCAATGAGGACTGTCACGGCTAGATTAACGAATAGTACAATTTATTAAAGCAACAGATACACAGGTTCTTTGGATCACTGCTGATAAGATTGCTGGTTCCCCGACACACACAAATACTAAGAAGATGAGTAACACTGCTAGGCTACAAATGCATTAAGCAAATATGAAGCATTGGAGATTGAAAGTGAAGCTATAGAGAGGTTTCTAAGTTTTCCCGGGGAAACAGATGGTATAACCAGATGTTTTGATCTTACCCAAAGGCGTCCCAGTGCGGGGGAGGGGGAAGAAGGCTCAGCCCATCGACTGGCCCCAGAAGTCAGAGTGGTATGCGATGGTATCTTCCCCAGCACCCTCTTCACACATTTTATACTATATCTTATCTTTCAGGTGGAGCTTGAGTGACTCTAGTCATACATACCTTTATTTGATTGGTGTAGAATTTCCTTGCTTTACTTTTAAAAGCATAGACTAGAAGAAACTCAAAGTGCATGCCCAGTGAGGGGTGGTTGCACCTTAGAGGCGGGTAACTTTTGGGATGGAGGTGTGTTTTGGTGTTATAATGATATTCTAATGGGCAAAGTTCACCAAAAGGACAGCGTTTTGTCAAAAGTATGATGGAGTGTTGGCCCAGGGTAGCAAATATGCAGCGTACCAGCTCCATGGTACCTCGAGTTCCCATTCATCACAGAGCCTGGCCGCAATGCCTCCACACCGCTCCACCCTCCGTACAACTCCTCTTAGCGTGAGTACGCCAAGTTCTCCTGGCATTGCCGACATCTGTGGTTACTAGGGAACTTCTGTGGAATGGATTCCTCATATATCAGCTGCACTTCACCCTGACAGCTCCTTCAATGCTGTACCTTTTCTAATAACATAGGTTTAATTTCTAAGTCGCCTCCAGCGATTATTCCACAGCACAGGATCTCTCTTTTGTATCACTTGCTCCAGACTATATGTGTATAGCAGACCACTAGATGCTACTAAAACCTCTTTGACGTGAAGAGCCCACATCCAGAGCATGGTCCAGCACAGAAGCAGACATAACAGTGAGAGGCTGGAATTTGCATAATCAACAATATCCAAACTGCTGAAAACAAGAGAGAAAGATGTGGGCCACGGGGCAGTTCTACTTTGCTGAATGTGAAATGAGACTAGATCCTGGTAAGGGAAAGAAGAAACAAGGGAATTTTAGAGTAAATTATTTCTAATGATCCTATATACTGAAGTTTTCAACATGGTGGTTTCCAGCACCCTCACTGTGCCCTGTAGTTAGCTAGCAAATATTAGCTAACAGCTAGCTTTCACCCATCCCCTTCCAAGTATGAGAACTGAAAGCCGCTGCTATTAAATTGGTTTGGCAAGTCTGCGAGAATGTGTTTGTCCTAATACTGGCTCTACTGCTCTATTTTTTGTATGATCTTCAAAAATCCCTTGATTCCTCTGCTTTCTGATTCCATAAATTACCTTAATGAATGCATTACTGTCAGGCAGGAGTAACGTGAAAATTTGAGTTGGTAAAGTACTCTGAAGATGTGAAGTACAATAAGCTAGTGAGTATTATGACTACATGATATGTTACCCTGGTCATTTGGTTGGTCTCTCTTTCTATTTGCTTTTTTTTAACCTAAATCCTTATTCTTCGTTAGTTAAGTATTTTTGTCACTGTGGCCGATTTTCAAAACACAATTAAGAGTATTCTTAGATTATTTGAGCTGAAGTATTTTTGAGATTCTGTAAGAATCAATTTGTTGCTCAGCTTTCTATACTTCTTCAAGTCATATACTCTGGTGTGATAGGTTAGACTTATAGAACGACCAAAAGATAAATGGACTCCCCAAAGACCAGCCAGTCTTGTGCACTGTTGTTATGTGTATCTGCTATGGGGATGTGAATTGTGATAAAATAAAAATGTTGTGCAGAAAATACTGTTTTATTATGTAGTTTATAAGTTGTTAAGAAATCATGAACAAGTTTTACAATCATACTGTCTGGGAAAGAGGACCCAAGGGAATTTTCGGGGATTTTTCTTTATTCTTTTTATGGTTTGTTTTTTGTTAGTATCCTTCCAATACTATAATCAAGTTCATTCCGCTTTGGTAGAATAAAGCTAGTGTCCTTCATTTTGGGATCCTCTAGAATTTTAAAGAAAAATATTTAATAGCTGCCCAATCAGGAATGTTTTTCACTTCTTTGGTGTAAAATCCAAATACAGTGGGGTTAAAAGCAAATCTGTCATGAGTTCTTGATGTTGGTGCTTCCCATCAGTCTGTTTCCATGCTGATGTCAGGTCCTAGAGATAAAGGGGATATGCAGCCCCTTTGCCTAGGTACAGCCCGTTACTTGAAGTAATAAAATCCCTGTTGCCCCAGACCACATCTTTCTTTATCAAGTCAAGGTAATAATGGTTATTCTTTCTGGGGTCAAGTTCTGGACTGCATTCTGTCAAATTTTGTGTTCTTCCAAGACCTGACTATTAGCTCAGTTCTATGTATGCAAAAGAGGTGTTTTTCCAAAATTGAAGTTGAGAAATGGCACCAAGAGAGAATTTTTCTCTTGCCTATATGTTGACGCTAAGAACTACTAACATTCATTATTTATAAGCGTAAGCTTTACTTTTGGTATTACTGGTATTTGGTGGAGACAGTATGACTATAATATTAAGTGGTTATAAAATTAGAAGAGATTGTAGGGGGTAGAGGTGGAAGGAGTGGCAGTTGCATAAATGCTAAATCAACTTTATCCAAGTCATTCAATCTTGAACACCTATGACTTTATATGCAAATTGATGAAGTATTCTTTGATATTGTTACAAGGTTATCAAATCACATATGAAGTTAGAATAATGAGCTTATCAAGTGCCTTTCTAATATGTGCTGAAGAATAAAAAGCTGTAATCTGGGGAAAGTCAATTGAGAGACGGGTGGTAGTATTCTTATGCTGCTGAAATTGTAGTATCCTTCAAATATGTGCTATGGAGTGCCTCAAACATTGCAAAAATTATTTTACCTCATTTTTGACAGAGAATGAGCTGTGAAGGAAAAGTAGCTTTTACTCAGATAATTTTTATTGAGTTTATTCCTTTTTGTCCACAGAAATCCAAATCAGCAACTCACATGAGTTATAGTGCATGAATACACATCACAGAAGGGCACACAAAGATAATATTTTAATAGGGATAGAAGTGAATTTGCAGGAAATGAAATTAACCAGATGTGAAAGATAATTGCAAAATCAGAATATTTTATTAGATGCTCCATAACCCACTAGCTTGCAGCTGAGTAATTTCACTTACAGAAAGAGCAAAGGCAGCTATAAAAATATAAAAGAATGTATGGTAAATGGAAAGAAGGAGAAAGCAGTTAATGAAGACTTTAATTAAAGTCTCAGAAATATAGACAATTGATTAGAAATGCCAAATGTAATGAGAAGAAATATATGGCCAAAGAGCAAAGGATGATATGGAATCTAAGTATATGCAGAACAAAAAGTATTCCAGCTATGCTTTCAGCCTATTCTAAAGGAAGGTGTGTTGATTATTTTTATTCCTTATGTGGGGCTAAAATAAAAAGATGATATTTCATCCATATAGCTACTAAAAGTCCCAGAATTCGCATCACAGAGTGAGCTAGAGTTCACTAACAAACTCACATAAAAAAGTTTTAAGAGGGCTGCCTGAGGAGCTGTGCAGCCTACTGACTATTGAACTGTTTAGCTGATTTCAGAACCCTGGAAGAATTGCCTAGAAGTGAAGAAAGCTAAAGCTGTGTATTTGTGCGGTGTCTGAAGGTAGAGAGGAACAATCAGTCATTGGTCCCTTGTATAGTTTTTGAATGGTTGATATAGGATTCAATAATAAAGTATTAAACGAAGGTTATAGTAAAAGAAGAAATAATTTTCTTGCTAAAAAACCAGGAAACAGTTTGAAAGGATCTGTCTCTTCTGACTGGGTTACAAGTTTAGCTGATGCAGGCAATACAGTTGATAAAATTGTTTTTATAGAAAATATGACCTGATAAGATTCAGCATTTTGACTATGAAATTGGGATGATATAAAATTCACCTGGTACATAGAGAATGGATTAAACCCTGGATAATTGTCAAGTAGCAATCACTGTCAGGGAGCTGCCTTGTTGGTCCTTGCAGGATGTGACATTTGGCATTGTTGTTATTTTCAAAGTGGACAATAATTGTTACAGCTTGCATGTACACAAAAGTGAGCAATTGGACAATGTGAAGTCATGTGTCCAGGACTGAAGCCCTTGGTGGGTTGCAGTGATGAACAGGACTAATGTGATCATTAGCTGTAGAAACAGAGGGCCTTTCTAATAGGAACAGAGGTTATAATTTATGATTAGCAGTGGTGTCTTCATTCCTGGAGCACCATATCAAATCCTGGGGCAATAATTCCAGGAGAATCTCAACAGGGGGCTGTTCATCTAATGGGGGCAGAAGACTAGAGTGGTTTCATAAAATCAAGTATTTTAGTTTAGCAAACCACTCCTAAACTTTCTCTGAACACCTTTTTTTTTTTTTTTTTGTCCTTTAATAAAGAAGATAATGTATCAGTGTAACAATTTGTGGGTTGAGGTTGATCTTCCACTGCTGGCAATTTTAAAATCAGGATTTTTTTCCTTTTTTCTTTTTCTTCTTTTTTTTTTTTTTATTTTCTGAGGATTAACATTAGATTCTGTTCGAACATTAGCCTACCTGTCCTCAAACCAGGTTTCTGTATTTAAACTCTTATTTGTGTTATTTGGGAGAGCAAACTATGCATTAACAGTGGTACCCTCTACCTTTCATATCAGTGTGAGCCTCCCTGACCCCAAACCAGCAACTCATTTTGTCTGAACAAAGTAAGGTTCAGAATTATGCCTAAAGGTGAAATCCCATAAATAGTAAAATGCTAGCTTCTGTGCTTTTGTTGACAAAACATAAAAATGCCGTTTCTTTTGACTTTATGAAGTCAAGTTATTACAATTCTGTTTGTGCTCCCTTGTTTCTATGGAAACAGTCAGTCTAATTTTAGGGAATACTCTTTACTCCTATCATTCAGCTAAGCTTTACATAAATCTATGTAGTACCACTGATGTCTGTTGCACTGTCATCAAGAAAACTCAAAATGCAGTTGGAGAAAAGGTACACATCAGATATGGATAATGCAAGTGACATTTTCTAAAAGGAAAAAAAAAAACAAACCAGAAAGAAATCCAAGCTATATGAGGAAGCTCTGTGTTTGATTAAATGTGCTGTCACTGGATTTGTCTGAAATAGTATTAAAGGAAGAAAGAGTCTAGCAAGAAGTGGGTCTCATTTAACTCAGATATGTAGCAGATGTCTTCCTTCTAGATACTTAAATTGTAAAAAAAAATAGTGTCACATGCACATATAGAAATGAAGTAGAAAAGCAAACTGGAAGAGAGAGGGGACAGTGCTGTTCAGACTCTGAAGACTAGACAACTTCATCAATGTTTATCATAAAGATGAAGTTACCTGCATAATATAACTTATGAAACCTCACCTATAAAGGCCATGCTGCCTGTACCAAAACAATAGCGCCAGTGTGTTGCATACAACATGCTGAGGATTAAAACTACGGGGGAAATGTCATATCTTGTCTCAACTGTCAAAGGAGTATCAGCAATGTAATAGAACCATCTAATCCATGGTCAAAACCAGGAGCAAGATCTCTACTTCTACCAAAACTGAAATGGGCTGTCAGTACTGGGGGCTGTCAGAATTTGCTCAGGAAAATGGTACTTCCAAAGATTAGGGAGATGTGGGAGACATTTAAGAATTCCAACTTTAAGAATGGCTATGTCCCAGGATTTAGACCAAATAACAGCTCTCCAAATATTTCTGCATGCTTTAGCACTACTGATGATATTCAGGATGTAGCATTAGGAAATGCATGGAATGTGTCTATAACCTCAAGTTCTTAGTATCAAGAGCAAAAAAATCTGTATTAATGAATCTAAAAGGAACAGATATAATCTGCACAAAATTATATTCAAGGAGATTCTCTCAGTGCCATAAAGATTAACTGAGCCAATTATTGAATCTGTGAATAGTAGGGGGCCTGAAGAAATTAGTACGTGCATATGCACTTGTTTTTGGTTCATGGCTGAGCCCCAAACAGCTCTCAGCAACCCTGAGTGTACTCACTTAGGTTGACTTATCTCAGGCAGTAAAACAAATGCTTATCTATAGCACTGGATGTCTGTTTGCAATTATATTAACAAAGCTCCTTCAGTTACTTCTCTAACAACAATAAATCACTGTAGAACATAAAATCACAATGTATTGTTAATTATTACGTGCTTAACCTAATAACATTATTGTAGAACTAGCTGTGTTTATCCTCTCTCTTGTTCTCTTGTTTTTAAATGTATTATGAACTAAGAGGAATTCTAATGAATTGAATGGTTTTGGTTTTGTTTTCTTTTGGCTTTAGCCTTGGAATGTTATTCTGGACGTTTGAATATTTATGAATGGCAAATGTATTATATCATATGGAAAATAGCATTATAGAACATGCAGATGGAGAGTGATCTTCACAGAAAAAGTAATGCTACTTCACTTAAATTTCCTAATAAGGAATCTGGGATAACTTTGCAATACGCTTTGGAGAGTTAACAGAGATTCCAAAATATATGTACCAAGTTATTATTTTCCGTGAATCAATGTGAACACAGTGTCTCATTTAGACTTAAATTCGATAAACTGAGTAGTTTTAAAATATTCTAGATAGAGATTCATTTACTGTTAACATTTTAGGTGGTAACATGTCAAACTTCCCATTCTAGAAGTAACTTGGACACTTGAAAGAATAGTTCCCTTTTACAGGAATCTGGGGTGTTTTAAACATTTTGCCATGCATTTCTGGAAGACAGCAAAATACTTCAAGTGAAATGTGGCCATCTTCCCTAGTAGAGGCAGACATTACATTTTCTAAAAGATAAAATTATCTGAAAATACCATCTATTCCCTACACTGAACAGGGGTTTTTTATGTAACTTTCGCATGTTCCAAATTGTTATAGTCAGGCCTGCCATACCCAGCTTAGAGATTCTGCTGGTTTGCAGAGAGACGTGAAGTAGAATTTATGCCCTGACCCACGGTAGTGTCTTCACTTCTATGTTAAGACAATCTATATTAAATTGCTTCTAAAACTCTCAAATAACTTTTTTAAAAATTAATTTTTAGCACTTGTCCAGTTTCTAGCTGTATATGTCTGGTGGCCGCAAGTCTCTTCCTCCTTTCTGTTTGTGCTCTAGCAAACACAATTTTTCTGTACATGTCGGCAAACTTGTTGCAGTGCTTTAATTTGTGACTTGTGAAATACATCTTGCTAGAAGCAGGAGAAGCTACCCCCAGAAGAGTACAGTTGGTGGCAGTGCGAGAAAGACAAAGGAACTGGCAGCAGAACAACACACTGCTGGGAAAGCATCTGTGCTTTAAAAAGTAGTGTGGGAAGGGAAGAGAGAGCAGCGTGTGAGGTAGAAGCTGTAGCTCCTGACTTACACCTCATACAAGGCCCAGATAATATATTAAACCACTCTTAATGGTTTTAGTATTTACTCAGTTCTATTCTTTTTCCTATTTGACAGGGTTAATAAGAACTGATTCTTTCTAGAGGCTGCCAGAGATGTACTCAGGCTCAGATGCTCAGAGAAGCCTTTAGACCACATGCTGAAAAATCTAACTTGCGTCCTGACTTACCCTGTGTTGCCTTCTGTTGCTCTTCTGGCCAGTTCCATTAAGTCATACCTCTCTCTGAAGTACATATAATTCTCAGCAAGACATAGCTGGATCTGCTCTGGTGCCTTTATTCCTTTTGATGCTTCCTGACAACATCCATGGAAGCTACTTCCTCTAAACTGATGTATATATTTTCTAAAAGAGGCAGAGTTGTTTACTTTTTGTCTTAAGCTTGTATTGTGTGTGGTGGGTTACAGTGGGAGAGGGCTTGCATGGCTTTGCAAGCTTTCTGTTTCCCAAAGAGTACCTTGGTGGATGAAGCTCTGCAGAGTGCCCTGATCTTTCCTCAGTGGCTGTGTTATGGTCTCAAGCACCATGGTACAGTACAGTGAAAGAAAAGCTTCTTAAGCATCCCAGATAGTTATGGAAAGTCCACTGTGGAGCATGGCTCCGCCATTTGTGCTGTCCATTGTACAGGTAAAAGGCAGGAATGGAAACCATTGTGGAAAGCAGAAAAGAGCCCTGTGGTTTTTCCTCTGTCATACAGAGGTGTTAGATGGAAAGACTATTCCGCAGCTTCCACCCACCTTCCTCAACCTGGTACTTTGGCTTCTGCAAAAAACACCAAACAAAACCAACCCAACTTCTGTCCCAACATCCACAAACAAAGCGTGGAAATCTCTGCTGAGCTGTTGTTAGTTACAGGAAGATTTGCACGTAATTTTTGATTTTTTTTTCTGAAAATACTCTGTGGTGAACAGTAACTTTTAAAATTTATAAAGTCATTCGGTAGGAGATAAATATTTTGCAAAGCTCTGTAAGTCTTTGAGGCTTTTTGGTGGGGGTGGGGGGGTTTTATTTTTTACTATTGGTGTTTGATGAAATGAAGTCTACACAAACCCTGCAGTTAATTGCAGTTCTCTGTCTGCATAATTTTTCTTTAATACAGAGCCCAGGATGAAAAGCAAGAATTGTGAATGCTGTGTAGAATGCTTAAAATATTTACTTCTGAAATGCTTTTACAAAATGGAGGAAATAACACAGAGAAAATCCTTTTCCTGTCTGTAACAGTAAAACTGTAGTTACATTTAATTCTACTGTTCATTGGCTGATGGGTAACCTTTTCTTTCCCACTCTGCCTCTTAGCATTTGTTAAGCCTCTTACAAGGACATTAGATTCACTTTTAGAAAATTTGATTTTCTTCAAAGTCACTAACTTGACAGCTAAATCCAGCTTGCTGTTTATTATTTATTTTCTGAGGAACTCCCCTTGTTTTATTGGGTGTCCTTATTCTGAGAACAGACTAGAAAGCAACTTGTCAAGACTAACTGGCTGAATTTCTCAGTAATTAAAAAGGAACCTTTGCAAAAGGAATGGATTATTTGTAAGGTGCAGGCATGTGACTGAATGTGATAACATCACAGCAACAGAACAAGTCAAAATCTTAATTTACAATAATACATGTAGGTGTAATAAATGACCATATATTTGTTTTCTTAGCTTTGATGCTGTATCTTAGGAATATGTCTTATTTTAAATTTGTTCCATGCATGGTTAAATCTTTATGGTTACTTGTAAGCTAACCCATAAGTATAAGCAAATGAGTAATTTAGGTGAAACCTAGCTGTTAACATAATTCTTCACCAGAAACCTGGTGATAACTTTAGTTTGTAGGCTTTGTTTGAATTTAGCCAACATGAAATTGGTGTATGATCAGAACTGAATCCAGAAGATTTTCCTCTTGTACAGGAAAGTGAAAATAGCCCTTCAATTTAATTTAAGCTGCCCAAATTTCTTATCTAACAGAAGATTTTTCCTTGACAAAGGAAAAATTCAGATTTCCCGTATATTCTTGAACCTAGTAATAGTAATTTTAGAGCAAAATTAAAGGCCCAAACCTACATCATAAGGGAAATTTTTCTTGTTTGTTTAACAAGTGCATGGTTAAATTCAAAGGTATGTGTCATGTATAAAAATATTAGACCATTTTATTTTAATATATTTTCCTAATAAACTCTGCTGCAGCTTTCACTATATTTTTAATGTTTTCAAATGAATAGTGCAATAAATTTTACAGAAAGAAACATTGTGTACCAAGCTCAAAAAGCATGAAATGGAATAGTATTAGACCAGACAAGAATCCCTGGCTTTGAATGACATTATCATTCTCTTAGCAGCATGGTTCACAGTCACTCTTGGCTGGCTTACAGACCTAAGAGTATTTCTTTGTTAGCTGGAGAAGTTTCTTAGTAAACTCTGTTAAGAATCAGGAAAACTGTTTGCAGAACAAGCATCTTGCCATGTTTGTAATACATCAGATAATCCTGAGAGATTTTTAGCTGCCACCAAAGAAAAAGAAGTAGTTCTCATGGAACTGTTTGTATACTTACTGTGAAGCTCACAGCTTAGAATGGGACAGTTTATAAACTTACAGAAATAAGGGATGCAGGAGAAGGCTGGTTTGTTCCTTACATGGAAAGCTAGAACTCAGCGTATCAGGTCTGAATAGCTTGCTATTATTTTCTTTGCAATTCTAAACAGGAATGCAAAAGTGAAAAATGTACAATTCTGTTTCCAAAGAACAGAATGATGGGTTATTATTTTGTTCTATTTGCATTATCTCTAAGCACTCATCATAACGCTTAGGGAGTTCATGGACTGATGCTGAGATGGTACAGACCCACAGCTTCTCCACAAGGCTCCCAGCCTTGGTGTCAAATAAGATATAAATATGTTCTATGTTCAGCTTGACATTTTATGCTGCATAACTGAAGGACTGCAGCTCAGAAGATATCCTGTCTTTTTCTGCTGGGGGGGTTAAGATGATGTGTGTTTCTGAGAAACATTTTAAGGTAATTTCCTTATACCTGGACGTGGGCTGGTATTTGCAAGCCTAAAATATTGCTCTCTCTGCTACCTTTGCCCCGCACATACTAAGGTAAAAAAATGCATGCAAGATACTATGTAATTATAATTTGAAAGGCTCTCCTCTAAATAAAAAGTGCTGTTGGGTGACATATTCCAAGCTATCAATTGTCTCTCCATTAAAAGAAAAGATTTTAATACGTGTCTTTCTTGTCTTTGCAGGTAAATAAACACATACTTTTTAATTCTGCTTCAGTAATGTAGCTATTCTGTAACAAATTAATAGAATGTCGTGTGATAAACAAAGACAGCCATAGTAATTGTGGTGTCCCTTATAGCTAATTTCCCAGCAAGATTTGTTTTTAGCTAGAAGGTTGGCATTCAGCTTTCATTACAGTCGCCCTGTTGCTGCAGGGATGTTCTGCATATGTTGTGAGGAAAGCTGACATGTAGGGAGGCCAGCTTCTACACTGCCTTTCAGCTATCTTCTTAGTCTGTGGAGAAAACAGATGCATTTTAAATCCTTTTTAACTATTTATTGCAAAGTGACAGTGTATGTTATGTAGTGAAAGGGAGAACAAAGCCTTTATATATTAGTTTTCTTGGGATTCCTTTTTTTTTTTTAATAACTCTGATAAGGCTGCTGATTTTTGGCAGTCTTTATCATTTAAAATCTTTTCAAAGCAGACTTTCCAGTTCCCTGGATCAAATGAAATAGGACTTATTGACAATTTAAGTGTTATGGAAATTATTCGAGAATCGCATTGTGTACTGGAGTATGTATGTAATCTACATTTACTACAAACAAAGGGAAATATGGACAGATTTAGCTAATTTATGCCTCTGTCATGAACATCTAATGATTTTTTTTACTTGAACAGTAAATTTTAATTTAATATTTCTCACAAGGTACAGGTGATTTCTGCCCTGCAACAATTTCCATTGCTCAGGGGGTTTTGTACAGAGAGTTGGTTTACAAGTTGTTGGACAATTTCATGCACGAATGTGAAGGTCTAACCCTCTTAATTAGCTTTTGAGAATGGAGAAACTATTTCATATACATCTTTTGTTTTGGAAAGACTAGTTCATCTCAGAAAATCCCTCTCACTGGATAGACCTTAGTAGATAGATCTAGACAGATAATGCAAAGTGCTGTCCCTGGGTGACCAGCCAGACATAGATCTTAAGAAGAGGTTCTACTACAGTCCTCAGAAATGCACTTCCCTTCAAAAACACTATGTCAAAATGATTAAAAAAGAAGCAAAATAATTTTCAGGGTTTATTTTACATTAAATATTGGAAAACTCTAATATGTGGATTTGGCTAATAAATAAATATTTAGAAAAAATATTCAGATAAAATTCCGTAAAGTGTTTCTTGAAAGAAATTGAAATCTGCATCTGAGGAAAAAGTAACTGGGAAAAAAAGTTCTGAAGTTTTTTGTCTGTTACAGCATCCATGTCCAGAGCTTTCACTGCTCCTCCATATGACAGCTGAACTATTCTGTGTTGAGGCTTCCACCTTAGCTCTCTTCTGGTCATCACAGTTTGCACATGGAGGCTCTTCAGGCCCTACTCATTAGGAAAACTTTCGGAAACACTCTTTGATTACTGGGTGCCTATTCTGTTAGTAGGAGAAACAAAGGGAAAAGTTCCTCAACTTAGTGCTTAGGCATACTGCTAATGACTTTTAATTAAGAGGCTGTGATTTCTGAATTCTTTTGTGGCAAGTAAATTTTGGCAGTATTTTACTTAAGAAAAAATATTAGTTCTGTTAAATTACATTGTTTACATCTGCAGTCAGTGATATGAAAGATAATGTATTGAGATCTGCAATCTAGATATACCTTGTTCTAAAGCCAGGTTATGGACATTATACTGTGTTGTACTGAAGGTCACCTCAGGGCTTGTCTCTTCTTCCATGCTCTCATAGAGCTAAGAACAGAGTTTGCCCCTTTTTGAAGTAAAGCACTATGTAAAGGTGGAAAGCAAAACCCTTAGTTGCCCGGAAGCCTCTTCTAGTTCAGTTTTTTGGGTTGATTTTGGTTTTGGGGTTTCTTTTTCTGTGATTTGAGTTGAGTCTCATTTGGACAAGGGAAAAACTCCAGTAATGTTACCATAATGAAAAACAGATTAGGATTTCAGAATCAAATGTGACATGACGGAAACGGCCAAAATTATTTTTACAAGATTTCCTTTATCAAAGATAAATTTGCTTGAAAGAGAAATTCTTACAAGGAAGTATCTGTGGTATTTTTCCAAAGAAATAACAAGTAATGTCTATAGAAAAGAGTTCTATGTAGGTGCAGTGATAGTTTACAGAAATAACAACTAAAGTAATATTTCTTAGTATATGACAAGGCTGGGACCAACAGAGAAGTTCTTAGGTTCTGGTTGCAGGATGCATGTATGTGTGAGAGAGACAAACATTAATGGATTTTGAAGTATGCATTCAGATTTCTTTTGGTTATAACTGAAGAGAAGAATGACATTAGCCTGGGACCCTATACACTTCATTAAACTAATGTTAAGCTGCTTTTTGCAAATCATGGCCTTTATTAATTTCTATTTTTACAGCTACAAACAACTGAAATATGCAAACCCTGTTATTCCTATTCATGCATTCCTTTTGATTCAAGACAAGAACATGCAGGCATGTTCCCATAGCTAAAGAAAAACTATTTACTTCCTACAAGAGTAGGAGAATCTTGTCTGGTGCAAGATGAACAAATTTCACCATTTCCTATGGCCAGCATGTTGAGACATGGAAATATCCAAATTGTAGTTTTTGTGTACATATAATCTAAGAATACCTTACATGTTTGAATATGAGATTAGAATTAGAACAGGCACAAGATGAGAAAGCTCTAGTAATTTTAGAATACTATATCTTAAATAATTCCTTTCTCCAAAGGGTCAAAACCACAAAATATTTCAAGGAAAGAGCTTTCTGGAAGAAAGCCAACTGCATTCCTATTTATTTGATGAGAGTGGGGAAAAGTGATGTAACACTGACTCTACAAATTTATGGAGGAGGAAAAGCAGAAAGTCTTTTTAATATATTTTCTGAAAGCTGGAGAAAAACCAGATGGGATTCTCTACTACTTCTGGTTATGAGTCAAAGGCCATAAGCCTTCCCAGTTGGGCTAGAGGGAGAAACGTGGGCTTGTCGCTGGTTCGTAATAAATAAAGGAAAAAAATGGGAGAAGGATCCATCCGTTACCAAATGCATGTGTGGGTGAAGGTGAATCCTGCTGTCCATCTTCACAGCAGGCCATAGTATATCATTAGCATATTTCTCATCAGCTAGTGGGTTTGGTAGATGAAGAACAGATTTATTTCTTTTTCTCTGAAAAGTGTGGCTGAGCAAAGACTTACGCACACAAAAAAATCTTATTTTTGTTTGCTAATGTAAACAAGGAAGAAAAGAAGGCGGGCAAGGCAGGACTGTAGATAGAATCAGCATTTTGAGTTAAATTACTCTCCCTCTGCTTCACTCCCCCCAGCACTCTGGCAGCACAGCTGACAATAAGCATTTTCTAAAGCCAGTCTATCAAAACACTTAGTATCTGCAGCAGCACTGTCAGTGCTGGGATATGTCTGTGCAGTGAGGTTTAAGCAAAACAACATGTCTTAGCCCTGTAGAGCTGCAAGCTGCAGCCAGCTCGCACATGGGCCCATTCAGGTTGTGCTCCAGCAGCTCTCCAGCGCGGGGGAAAGTGCTGTTCTGCAGCTGGAGGTGCAAAGAAAAAATGGGCAAAAGGCCTGTCTGAGCTAGCCCAAAGATGGCTGTTTCAGATGCCTTTGCCAATGACTAGTAGTGGGCAGCACGTGTGTGGTTCGGTGGTGCTATATGAGGCTGGCAGGGCTCTTCAGTACTCTGGTGTGGCTGCTTGTTCTGTAATTTAGGCTGCAAAGTTGCTGTGCTTGGTTACCCAAGTTAGACTAAGCATATTCTTTTGCAGTTGTACCTCTCTTGTTCTGTACTGTGTGCTTTATTTGTTATTCAAAATAATTGTATGCTGGTATGCTGTACTTCAAATATGAGTCTGGCGTTATAGCCCTGAAATGCATTTGTTCCTTGGGAAAAGCAGATCTTGCTGTCTCAAAATACTTGGTTATTTTATACAAGTGGTAAAATGAGTAAAAAAGGCATGTGCGTTAATTTGAAAGCTGTATGTAATAGCTGAAGTAAGGAAGTCCATAGGGTTTCTCCTTGTACTCATGGTCAAACTTTAATGAATGTCAACAGTAGATTTATCTGGAAAATATAAGAAATGTAAGGTTTGACTAAGGCAATGTTATTAACAATAATCTAATTACTAATAATTTTATTAATCTTAACAAGTTTTTATTAACACAGTATTTAAGTGAACGTCCATTTACTACTTTTGAACTTCTGCTGCCCGTTTCCCATTTTCTGGAATTGTTTTCCACGTGTCTGGTTGCGACCTGCAGTCATTTGCCTTAAAATGGACTGAGTGCGTAACTGGAGTTCATGCAAGGGAGGCGCAGCCCACGAAGAGCACTTTGGGGTGTTTGTTTTCTCCTTTCCTATTCCTTCTGGTGAAGTAGAAGGGCTCTGTTTTATGTCACAGAACTATTTCTCTTTTTATAAGTGCTATGTAGGCACCAGAAGGACACAAGAATTGCCCTAATTGCTTATCATTTATATCTTGGAAGAATTTAATATCTTGCTGAAAACATCGGCATTTGGAAAAAAAAAGCTTTTACTTTCCTTCTCATTTTTTCCTTTTTTCTTCTTCTCTTTTTTTTCGTTACCTATTTCAAACATTTATCCTTCACCTCATCAGTTAAAGCTCTTTGGGAAATGCCCTGAATTTGCTCCCTAGTGGAGAAATCATCAGAGTGTGTTCATGTTAAATGAAGATTAGAATTTTGCAGCTGACTGAACGTGAGTCAATTTCACTATTCATATTAATAAGCTATAATTTTCCCAAACTAATTTCACAGAAATTGATCTTAAACCTACATGGTAATATGCATGTCTTTGAATCTCCATAGAGTTGTACTGATAAATATTTTAGAAGGATAATCTTAAAAGGTCTTTAGCTTCAACACGAACACCTTTCTTGCATGCATAAGCATGCAAGCAAAGCAGCAAATTCCAAGGTATGTTTATGAGTTAGGTTGAGCAGATTCATTGTACAGGTTTGAAGAAAAAAAGAATTCTAAGCTTTGAATTATCCAGTATTCTCTTAATTTTGCTCCAGCTTAAGTCAGTGAATTTAACTGAGCTGCCAGTGCAATTAGGGGAGTTGAATTAAGCCTGTCTGCTGGCACCTCTAGCTGGGAAGGGGAAATGGTGTGCATAAACGGAGTAAGAACTCAGAAGCCCTTTCTTTGCCAGCCTTTTCAGATGCTGTGATCTACTATTTCAACAGTGGAAGAGAGGTCACTTCTAAAGGGTTGCAGAGTGTATCTTAGCAAATGTGCAAAAAACATGATTGCACACACCACCAAAGTCCGTGGA
The DNA here is from genome assembly GCF_949628215.1 of Phalacrocorax aristotelis. Taxonomy (NCBI): domain Eukaryota; kingdom Metazoa; phylum Chordata; class Aves; order Suliformes; family Phalacrocoracidae; genus Phalacrocorax; species Phalacrocorax aristotelis. The sequence goes on from NC_134282.1 coordinate 11,427,639, forward strand.
TAATATAGCTGAAGTACTCTGTACCTGCTGATGTGGAAGGTGAGAATGGAGAGTTTCAGAGTAAGAGGAAAGCTAACAGGGATGTGTAGAGACTGTTATTGCTGTGGGGAAAACTGCCAGCTGTTCTGGGGTTCGTGTTAGAATACGGTCTGCTTACCAGTTGCAATGAACGACCTACATGTTTAGCCTGACCTTGGGTGATAAAGTTAATTTAATGTATGAATATACCTATCTTATCAAAGGCCCTTCCTTGCTTCAGAATCTTTCTGATACTTTATTTCTTCTTGCTGTTTTCCCTCGCTACTTAATACTCTCATTGCTGGCTACCAGTTGAAGAGAAAGCAGTCATTCCAATGAGCTGTGCTGGTGGAGAGCTTGGCTGCTTTGCCTTCACTTGTGACGCCTTTATGTTGCTTCATTTTCCTCCCTGTTTGTCTATCTGAGATTATTGAGAGTTATTAGGAAGATGTTTACCACCTTCTCTCTCCCACTATCACTGAAGGATTCCTTTAGTTTTAGAGAGAAGTATGTCTGAAAACAAACAAAACAAAAATCCACACATGCGTTTATGGCTATTTTCTCTGGATTGTTACATTAATGAACATTTAAAGCAACAGCAATAAATGACTAGGAATTACAGTTACCTCCCTTTTTTTTTTTTTTTGCACTTGTAGAACTAAACCAGTACTCTATATAACTGTAAATCAGCCAATTAATAAAAGCTGCAGGAGAAAAGGACTGATAGAACTCCAGAACAGAGGCATGTTAGGGCACCAGTGCGTTCCTATTTATTTCTGCACAATCTTAAAAGAATAGGCATTTCAGATAGTCAAAGAATACATGCCATTGATTTATCTTTCTTTTTTTCTTTTTCCCCCATGTTTTTGACTTGCCTTTCTTCTGCCACTAGGTCAATTACATAAGTTGAAATGCAGTTTTATTGAATAATACTCTTCTCTCCAGCAGAGGCTATCCCCTGTTTGGAACAGAAGGATTGTGCTTCCATGTGACTGTGGCAGAATCTTTGTGCATGGCTTTTTTTCTTTTCTTTTTTTTTTTTAAACAATTAACTTTGTTGTGTTCTGACTCAGAAATCACCCAGGGGGTACCGGAGAAAGAAATGGGTTGATACAGTTACCCTTACATAGTACAATTTGCATTTGGCTTTCTAATACTGCAAATATGTGTATTGCCTGGGAACTGTTCTGCTCCTCATTAGGACTTTGTCGTTTCCAGTTATAAAGATGTTGTTTCTGTGCTTTGGACCTAGTAAGTTCTGGTGGTCTGAATCATGTTTCTCCACTGATACCTCATTGTTTTGGCTAGGGGAATGGGTAATGCTGTCACCCCAGTTAGCTGGGGAAGAAACTTGGGTCTGTTTTTCAGCTTTTGACACCTGATCAGATAAATCGGTTCCAAACAACCGAGATACTGCCTGCTAGGCCAGGGCTGCAGGAGCTGCTTCTATTTTAAGAAGATGCACAGTACATTTGGCATACTGATGGCAGCACCGCAACTGGCACTGAGTCAAGTGATCTCTTCTAGGAAAAGTGGTTTCAGGTGTCTGAAACCAGCACACCTACATTCTTCTTAGCTTTTATTACACATAAAATGATAGTGAAAAATTAAACTGAAGTTGTAAAGTTAAGGCAAGTCACAGAGATCCCTTTTTTTTTCCTGCGTGTGTGAGATAAACAGTAACCTCTTGTGGTATTAATCTTCTAAAGCTACAGCAAGCAGGTCTGATGTTTTTGCTACCTTGGCATCTAGTATCACATCTGCTGTAAGAGATGGCATTAAATGGTGCCAGTTTTTCCAGACATCCTTTTACTTCTCTGTAATGTTAGCAGCTTTTCTGTACACACACACTGATGCTTTTAGCTAATGCCATGTACACTGTATGGAGAAAATAAAAAAAAACCAAACCCTTGGGTTTTGCTTTAACTTTTTTTCCTGATGGAGTACAAGAATGTTGCAGGTCTTACAAAGTGCTACCCGAGATCCTGAACAGGCTGAGTTTGTTAATGAACATGCCTAGGACTGGGTGATTATTCTAGTGTTAATTAGACCTCTACTTTCTCACATGCTAATTGCAGGGTCAAATGGGGTAACTCAGCTGCCTGAACTTCTAATTTACAGGGGATTTGTAGGATTAGGGCAACCTAGATTTAAGTAGCTGAATGACGCTTGTAGCTGTAGATAGCCTGGGTAGAAGGCAGTAATCATTGTATAGAAATAGTGAGCATGCAGACAAAAAATTCCTCCCATTATCAACACTCAAAGTTGTCCCTGAGTTGAAGGGAGGGATATGGTTTGCAATTTGAGTATACTTTTTCATTTCCTGAACAAAAACCAAACCACAACTAGTTACAGTAAGACAGGAGAATGGCAGATAAAAACCCAGGTAGTGTGAGAGGGAGTAATTAGTTCATCTTCATACAAGATTATCTACAGAAAAGGTATTTGGTCTGATGTTTTCTCTGAAGGCCAAAATTTGGCATCTCAAAGACAACTTTCACAACTTTTAGAAACCTGTCTGTCCCTGTATGCTTTGAGGGAGAGACTGGCATGTAAATGTTTTGATATTTTTATCTGCTTTGGAAGCAAACATTATTAATATATCTATAGGTGGGAAATCATTGTTGCGTTCATCTCTTGGCACACACTGTCTGTGACACCCAGAGGATGCAATATTTGTCTGTTGATGAATTCTGCTGTTAAAAATACATTGAAGATGAGCTCCAGGAAGTATTCTTTAATATAGTAACCAGAGGAAGGTAGTTACAGAGTTTAAGCTGCATAGTGTTTACCAGTGTACAGCTAGCCTGCAGATACATGAACAAGAAAGTGATGATAGTATTAAATAGGCTTCACCTTAAATCTAACTGAACAGGGCAAGAAGAGCAAAGAAGGTGTATGGTAGGAACTTCCCTGCAGGTGCTCCAAGACCCTAACCTGTTCTCTAATTCATACAGTTAGGAAGGCACAGGCATAGGAGAAATGGCAGGTGTAAGGAGGGGCAGAGGATAGGAGAGAAGGAAAGGGTATAAGTTTTTTGCAGGAGCTGGATCTTGGATGTGCTGCTTCTTCAAAAGAGGGACAAAAATGACAGCAGTGGAGAGATTAGGCTTGGGAAAGGAAAGGGAGAGAAAGAAGATGAGAGACACTTTCTGCCCCTGCTGCCCTTGCCTATCTTCCAAAAGTGTTATTTGCTCCCTGGAATACAAGGGATCTTTCCAGGCCTCCTGCCTCTCCCAATCAGAGCCTGTTCTGCAGACTATCCTTGAGGCAGGAAAAAATCAGTTGTGCTGCCAGGTGAAGAATTGCTGAGTGGGGTTGAGCAACCCAATGCTGCTGCCCAGATTCATCCTAGCTCATGCCTAGGGAGAGCTATTAACAAAAAGCCCACTCCTGCTGCTGTTGCTCTGAACAAAGAAATGACATTTTGCCTCCACTTTTCACTGCGCTCAGCAAAGGGCTGAAGAGACAGCAATGTGTACCAACTCAGCCATTCTTCCTGGGAAGGTGCTAACCTCCCCCGCCTAGGGCTATTCAGTATAGCAATTGTGATAAAAGCAGAATTTTACTCTATATTTTATGTATGTTACTTTGAATTTCTGTAAAATGTAATTCACAATTCAGAAGACTATTAGAAAATTCTAGGACCATGTTAATTCTCTGTTCTGGTAACTGAGTCTGTTAAATGGGTATTGCAGGTGTCCTTAAAATACATGTGCTATGCTCCAGTCAAGAGAGATCAGAAGTGAAACTCAGGCCCAAGTAAGGTAAGTCATCACTGTTTAGATTGTATGCCACATTGTAGACCTACTTTAATGTTGAACCGTATCCTTACAAACCAACTCTCAAATAACCAAGGGCTTAATTAATTATGTGTACGTTTTGGTGGTAATGGTTTGGGCAAATGGTCAAGTTTTTTGGTCCTCAAAATAAGATGGGATCTCAGCACATGCAAATAGAAGAAGAAAATAGGTTTTTAACTGTTCTAATAGTGAACTACTTGTGCAAATCATCTTTCAGAGTTTACCAGGCAGAACCTGAGGTAAAAATACAAAGTTAAGGTGTTGTTACTAAGGACGTTTATATATGCATATGTTTCAATTGTACTTATTGTCCTGTTTAAGTGCATTAAAACAGTTTGTAAGATACTTTACATCTCAAAAAATCTCGTTCCGTACTCCTGAAGGGCTGAAGTACTTTTCTCACTGGCAGAATGACTGCCTGGGATGACAAGTGATGCTTACAAGTGTTCAACCACATATTCCTAATGTATTTTCAGGCAGCAAGAAGCATTTGAATAGTATCAATGTGGGACACGTGACCAGCTCAGCATAATTTTTCACTTTCTAAGGGTCTCTGGAATGAATAAATAAGGCTATTGCTGCATTATATAATTTCTGTTCAATAATCTTTGTGAAATTTTCTGATAATACGCTCTTCTGTGTCAAAAGTGAAGTAAGTGGATCAAGTAAAATAATATTGTAAATAAAACTAAAAGCTTAATTCAGGCTGAAGATAAATCAGCAAAGTTTTTATGAACTGATAATCTTTAATTTGGTTTTAGCACCTTTTAATTAATTTTTAACTCTTAACTTTTCACTTATTTCACTAAAAGTGTTAAAATATTTAATAGATAGAAATCAGAGGAAATTATCATCAGGAGGATGTGAGATGAGTGCTGACTGTGACAAGTTTAGAAGATTTAGCTAGGAGATTGTCATACCTGGAGGCACTGCAGGATGGAGTTGTTCTTGCCTCAGTACTCTCAAAGATTAAAGAAGGAAATCCTATCACTTCAGTATAGTTGATGTTTTCCTCTTCATATCACAGTAATTACTTGTAAGCAGATATCCATATTCAATAGATACAAGTTGTTCTTGGGGAGATTCCGATTGGACATGAGAGTGAAATTTTTCACAGTGAGGACAGTGAACCATTGGAATAATCTCCCCAGGGAAGTGGTTGACTCGGCCCCATTGGACACTTTCAAGATTTGGCTGGACGGGGTGCTGGGCCATCTTGTCTAGCCTGTGCTCTTCCTAGAAAGGTTGGACTAGATGATCCCTGAGGTCCCTTCCAACCTGGGATTCTGTGGTATAATAGCAGATAGGTCTGAACCAGAACCATAGATCTGAACTTTGAAAAAGTTTAATCTCAGTCAAAATTTTGTTTCTGCTTCAGCTATGCAAAAGGACAGCGAAAGCTATAGTGGCTTTCAGCTTTCTTGGAGAGGTGAAAAAGTTGTCTGAGTAGAAACCTTTGTTCTTGTGTTTGACTTTTGTTCTTGTCCCTGCCAGCTCACAGCTGACACTGTCCCATTCCAGCATGGTATATTACGTGTTTTGTTATCTTGTATTGTTTAGATACTTTTAGAACTTTTGAGGATGCCCCACAGGGTTTCATTGCACTAGCTTTTCTCTCTTTCCACTCTTTCACGTGACACAGATTTGTAGCAATTTTTTCTGAAAGGAATAAGACTCATCAGATCAAAGGAGGTGTTGCAAGTGTGTGTGTTCCTTGGAATGCCTGCCAGGATTAAGGGCTTAATTTGGATATACAAGTCACTGTACTGAGAAATATTGGAACAAATGAATCCAGAACTCCTGTATTTTACTATTTTTCCAAGCTACAGGAGCTTGCTGCCAGGGACATTCATCTTATTTGAACTACTTCAGAGCAGAATTTAAAATATGAAGAAAACAAACAAACAAACAAAATTGTAGTAAAATATGTCAGGGAAATATATCAGTTGCAAAGAAAGTGGTGTTGTGTTAGTGGTAAGAGTCTGAGGAGTGGCTACGGAGACACCCTACTGTTGAGTCACGACGTTCAGACGGGACCCCCTTGCTTTCTAAACTCCTTCTCAGAGAGGAGTGTAGGTGCGGCTAAGTCCAGTCTTAGTCTCAGACCTGGTCAATGGTTTATTTTCTAAGGGTTGTAGAAGTAACCACTCATCAGGGTATTTGTTGTTAGTAACTAATTTGCCAGATGCCCCGGCTGGTCGTGTTCAATGAGGACTGTCACGGCTAGATTAACGAATAGTACAGTTTATTAAAGCAACAGATACACAGGTTCTTTGGATCACTGGTGATAAGATTGCTGGTTCCCCGACACACACAAATACTAAGAAGATGAGTAACACTGCTAGGCTACAAATGCATTAAGCAAATATGAAGCATTGGAGATTGAAAGTGAAGCTATAGAGAGGTTTCTAAGTTTTCCCGGGGAAACAGATGGTATAACCAGATGTTTTGATCTTACCCAAAGGCGTCCCAGTGCGGGGGAGGGGGAAGAGAGGCTCAGCCCATCGACTGGCCCCAGAAGTCAGAGTGGTATGCGATGGTATCTTCCCCAGCACCCTCTTTCTCTTCACACATTTTACACATTTCTTATCTTTCAGGTGGAGCTTGAGTGACTCTAGTCATACATACCTTTATTTGATTGGTGTAGAATTTCCTTGCTTTACTTTTAAAGGCATAGACTAGAAGAAACTCAAAGTGCATGCCCAGTGAGGGGTGGTTGCACCTTAGAGGCGGGTAACTTTTGGGATGGAGGTGTGTTTTGGTGTTATAATGATATTCTAATGAGCAAAGTTCACCAAAAGGACAGCGTTTTGTCAAAAGTATGATGGAGTGTTGGCCCAGGGTAGCAAATATGCAGCGTACCAGCTCCATGGTACCTCGAGTTCCCATTCATCACAGAGCCTGGCCGCAATGCCTCCACACCGCTCCACCCTCCGTACAACTCCTCTTAGAGTGAGTACGCCAAGTTCTCCTGGCATTGCCGACATCTGTGGTTACTAGGGAACTTCCGTGGAATGGATTCCTCATATATTGAGGGGATGAATGTCACAGACTCCTGACAGATGTTCTGCAGAAGACCTTTATTGTCTGCTTTTCATATCTTTTTCATATCTGCTTATATATCTTTTTGACACATTGCTCACGTGATCACGTGCACAATTAATTTCTGTTATTCGTCAGCTAGCTCTAAGCACGCGCCTTATGCTACATTCTGATAGGCTGTTCTATTGGCGCTACTTTGTTTTTGCTTACTTAAATTCTTCTTGGCATTTCCCACATTCCTGTCGCTGTTTTTTACTGCCACATTGCTTCAGTTCAAGGATGTGTCAAACAGTGCTAAGTTACTTGCAAATTCATCCCCCACATCTCCCCCAATTTTATTTTGTATTAGCTAGACATTTTTTACTATTCTCTCTCTTAATCGCTGCAAGCACTGACAAAAGAATGGCAAAATTAAAAGCAAAATTAGGAATATTATTAGAAATACTATAGCTGTTTTTACTATTTCCTTGAACCATCCTGTGATTCCCCATCCAGTCAACTATGAGTCCCCACAAGACATGTTGTAAAGGGGTTATCCGCGCTGGCTGAGGACAGGCATATCGACTCCTGTCCCGTTAAGTTTGCGAGGGTAACCCAGATGTTTTTTCGATGTTGGACGGAGACCCACGAATGGCAGAGGCTGATGATGGCGAGGAAGGTGATGAGGCTGCAAGCCATGGTTTCACTCCTTTTGCTGGAATCCCTCGGGGACCGCAACCTGTGGAGAGACAAGCATGCCCTCTCCCCCAAGTTATTAGTGGATGAGGGGCTTCCCACAGGCCCGTGCTTAGAATTTTTGTCATTACTACGGGCTGTTCTCGATGTTCAATAGACGTTAGGGCTTTGCTTAAGGATTTATAGTGTTTTACTGTAGGTGGCGTATCATTTTGGAATGGTAGTGACAAATGGTTCATCACGTATAATATGTTTGCTAATTGGTTGTGTGGGGTTTCTTGGCTATCTCCCCCTTTTTGGTTTTGGAGCAGTTGTTTGTGCGGTGTGCTCGTTCTACTATAGCTTGACCGGTAGGGGAGTGGGGAATGCCAGTAACATGGCGAATACCCCATTTGTGAAAAAAGGTTTTAAGTGAGCTACTGCTGTAGGCTGGGCCATTGTCAGTTTTAACTTCACTTGGGATTCTGAGTGCAGCAGAAGCGTCTCGGAAATGGGCCTGTACATGCCTGCTAGTTTCGCCAGTGGCGGCCGTTGCCCATATTGCATGAGAGAACGTATCAACGGATACGTGCACATATTTAAGTCGTCCAAACTCAGGAATGTGAGAGACATCTGTTTGCCACAGGTGGAGGGAATGTAAACCTCGAGGGTTCGCCGCTAAGGTGGGTAGACACACAGGCTTGACGGTCTGGGCAAGTTTGCACAATTAACTTGGCGTCAGCAATGGTGATAAAGAATTGTTTCTCTAAAACCTTTGCTGATTGGTGGAAAAAATCATGAGAGAGTCATGCTTGCGGCCATACATTCGGTATGGGAGCAACAAGGGTTACATTAGTTAAAATGTCAGCACGGGCATTACCATGTGTAAGAAAACCCGGTAATTGCGTGTGACTTCGAATATGAATTATACAATAGGGGTGTTTCCACTGTTCGATTAAAAAAAGAAGCTCTTTAAATTTTAAAAATAGGGTTTGCTTTGTTATATGTTTAAGATGAGCTCTTTCTATTCGTTGAACCACGCCCACCACGTACTGGGAGTCAGAAACGATATTAAGAGGGGCAGTAGGCCAGAATCGAAAGGCCATTATGACTGCGTGCAGCTCCACTATTTGTGGTGAGCCGTGGAGAATCTCAACTTCATGCTTCCAGACTCCTTTCTCTTCCCACATTACCACTGCTTTGCCTGACTTCCCTGATCCATCGGTAAATACCGTACGGCCATCGACCGGCTGTCTTTGATACAATGGTTGATTTTCTATTTTAACATTATAATAAAAGGTAAACATCTTGTGTGTGGGAAGATGGGTATCTAGCTTTCCACTAAAGCCCGCTAAGGCTAACTGTAGTTCAAGACTATGTTGAATACTCCAAGTCAGATAAGTTTTTACGATGGGTAACACAGTAAGTGTTGGTTCTTCCCCTGCAAGCTCTACTGTTCTCTCCCGTCCCTTTTTAATAAGGTCGGCAAACATTTCTATTCGTGTGGCAATGGTCTTGGCAGGTTGGTGGGGTAAAAGGACCCATTCTAGAATAACAAGAGGGTCGTTACGTCGTGGATCCCACTGTCCAATTATAGCAAGAGGCTGCTCCTCTTGGTTACAGACAAACAGTGTGAGCGGGATGTCTTCGCTGCGACGATGGCATTGTTGATTCGACAGTTTGTCGCTGATTATCTGTAGCGCTTGTTGTGCCTCTGGTGTCCAACTTCGTGGTGCATTTATATCGGTGTCTCCCTTCAACAGGTCAAACAGGGGAGTAAGAGTGGCGTCATCAACGCTGCATTGAGTTCAAATCCAATTAATATTACCTAATAGTTTCTGTACATCATTTAAGGTCTGAATATTGGCGGTTACTCCCACGTTTTGAGGATGGATAGTTTGTTCCAAAATTTTCCATCCTAAATACCTCCACGGAGGTTCAGTCTGTATATTTTCAGGGGCTATCTGAAGTCCTGCATCCTGCAGTGCTTGCTTTAAGGCCTGAAGGGCCTCTTTGAGCACAGTACGAGTTGGTCCCGCTAACAATAGATCGTCCATGTAATGGTACATGTAAATATTTGGATAACATTGTCTAACTGGCTGAATTGCCTTTGCAACATATGACTGACACATTGTTGGGGAGTTTTTCATTCCCTGAGGGAGTACAGTCCAGTGATATCGATCCATTGGCTCCCCCTTATTAAGTTTTGGCACTGAAAAAGCAAATTTTGGAGCATCGTCTGGGTGCAGCAGGATGGTACAAAAGCATTCCTTCAGATTGACAATGATTATATTCCAGTTGGATGGAATCATTGTAGGTGATGGTAGGCCAGGTTGTAACAAGCCCGTATCCTCTATGACTGTGTTTATTTGCCATAAATCATGAACAATCTCCATTTTCCTCTTTTCTTTTTGATTTCTTTTTGATACTGGGGAATTCCATGGACTGTTTGTTGGTACCATGTGTCCTTGTGCAAGCTGGTCCTGGACTAGCTTCTGTAGGGCTCCGACCTTTTCCTGGGTAAGCGGCCATTGATCCACCCGTACGGGGGTCTCTCTTGTCCATTTGAGGCGGAGTGGCGGTCGCGCCTCGATGGCGTGATAACTGTAACATCTGCGCCTGTATCTACTAGCATTGTGCATTGGCTCGTCTGTGGCTGCTCGGAAGGATTCCACAGGGTTACATCTATGGTTGGACAACATCGCGTGATATCTGACGTCCAAAAAACAGCCGGTTGCCCTGTGGATCCAAACCCAGCAGAGCCGCAGCTTGTCTCACTGGCTGTCAGTACTATTGCTGGAAAAAGTATTAATTGCACAATCCAGGTTCCTTTCAGAACTGACAGCGGTGGGGCCAGTGACCAAACCATAGCTTGTATTTGGCCACTACAATCAGCATCAATTACTCCAGGGAGGACAAACAGGCCTGTCGTGGTGGTACTGGAATGACCTAGCAACAGTGCACTGCACCCTCCCCCAAATGGCCCCTTCACGTTCAATGGAGCGTGATGTACGTGTGTGCCTGGAGAGTTAAGTCGTCTACTGTGGTGACATCCAGTCCGGCACTCCCTCAGGTGCTGGCGGAGAAGGCGCCCACGGTGGTAAGGGGGTGGTTGCGTTCCAGGTGGAGTTGGAGATTGTGCAACCATCACGTGTGACGCTTTTCCCATCGGGGGCCTCGCCTTGGTCTTTGCGACAAGGGAGCTCGTGTCATTGCGTGACCTCGCCCCGTGCTCTGCCTCCTGTTTCCCTGCTGCGCTGGCAGGGGCTGTCCATCAGCGTTATATTTGGATCTGCGCTGGCTCACCCAATGGCATCCTTTACCACACCTTGGGCAAAGCGTGGACGGCGCAGCAGGCGCACTAGGGGCTCCCCCTCCTTGTCTTTGTTGAGGGCGCTCAATAACTAAGTGGTCTGGGCTTCCACAGCGGTAGCACCGCTTCTTCGTGTCCCTAGTCATTGTTAAAGCTGCTGCAAAGGCCGATGCTAAGGACTCTGTTTGATGAGCAATAGAACCTACACGGTTGCAAGCCTTGATCATTTGCACCAGGTTAGTATTGATTGGCAACGTTTGTAATATCTTTTTACAATTGGTATTTGCATTTTCTACCACTAATTTCAACAGCAGTGCTTCTTTTGCTTCTCTGTTGTCTACCTGCTTGTCTAATGCATCCCGCAAGCGATCCACAAACTGCATATAGGGTTCGGTTGGCTGCTGTTGGACTGGAGTAAACGAGAGAGACAGCTTTCCGGCTTCTGGGATTTCTAACATAGCTTGAAGAGCGAGAGTGGCAGACTGTCGGAGTATATTCTCAATCCAACTGTGCCTGTAGGCGCGGGTCCGCTATGGGATCCGTGCCCGTTAACTGCAGTATGCCTGCCCCTAAGAGAGGGTCTCCTTGCCGTCACTCTAAATTTTGAAGGGCAGTTTGTTCACAAAGTTTCCTTCACTTTTGCTCCCACAACAACTTCTGTGTTGGGGTTAATATCATAGCCGCTGTTGTTCGTAAATCATAGGGACACAATAACTGCCCTGTCATCACTTTTTCAAGCAGAGATTGGGAAAATGGAGCTGCAAGCCCGTATGTAGTTACTGTTTCTCTTAATTCTTTTATTAGGTCCCATTGAAAAGAGCCCCACACATTGGGTCCTCTGTCTCTGATCAATACTGGAAAGACTAGTCCTGCCGTCCCTTCCTCGTTTATTGCATCTCGTTGCAGTTTTTTCCATCGGTCCGGGGGGTCAAAGGATGTTGGCGGCTGTAAAACAGCTGTCACAGGCGGTATGGATGGCGGAGCCATCGGCTTTAACAGGGATGACGGCAACAGCTCCATGTCTACGTCTAAATCTAAGTCATTTTCTGGCGGGGACTCCCTACAGGGAGCCCCACCGCCCTTGTCCTCACCTCCAGCCACCGTCTGCGCAGCTATGGTTTGCACCCTTTTCTGCGCTTGCCAGGACTTTAATGTTTCCAACACCAGCTGCCAGGTGGTCATCACCTCCTTGCAGTATCAATCACCCCAGGGGGCAGCCTCCCATACTGTTGTCCCCGCTCCTTCCCATGTTTTAACATCAAACACTGCTGAGACTGTTGATGGAGCCCATGCTTTTCTCGCTTGCTCAATAACTGAATCAGTAACTTAACAATCACCTCTTCTTCAACAGGCAGATTAGCTCCCATGCTTACTGCCCCAGCCCTCACCTGTAATATTAAGGTGATGTCCCGGGATTAAAGCTGCAGTCCTGCCGTCAGCTTGATGCGTCCGGCTGGGGTCCCTGTGGACGCTGCTCCTCAGCGGTGCTCTACCACATCGGGGGTCACCATTTGCAGGGATGAATGTCACCAACTCCTGACAGATGTTCTGCAGAAGACCTTTATTGTCAGCTTTTCACTGCTTATATATCTTTTTGACACATTCCTCACGCGATTACGTGCACAAACAATTTCTGTTATCCGTCAGCTAGCTCTAAGCACACGCCTTATGCTACGTTCTGATAGGCTGTTCTATTTGCGCTACTTCATTTGTTTTTGCTTACTTAAATCTTCCTTGGCATTCCCACTCTCCTGTCGCTGTTTTTTACTGCCACATTGCTTCAGTTCAAGGACGTGTCAAACAGTGCTAAGTTAGTTGCAAATTCAATGCCCACAATATATCAGCTGCACTTCACCCTGACAGCTTCTTCAATGCTGTACCTTTTAAACATATAGGTTTGATTTCTAAGTCACCTCCAGCAATTATCCCACAAGCGGGACCTGTTAAAATTCCTGTAGCAATGCTATATAATTTTTTTCTTTACTCTTAAGGCTACTGATTTCTGTGTAGTAATAATGGAATGTTTGATTGCTGTATCTCCCTTGACTTTGTTCTACAAATACACTCAAGAGTTTGCAGTAATTAAAGGGTGCAAGAGCATTCTACTCATAAGTACCTATGTTTATGTAACCGAATGACAGTTCAGACACATTTAATGTTTAATTTCTAACCTATGAACAAGTGTAATGCTGTTTGGAGATCAGCAGTGTTTTCTTACCTTAGTAAGCAATTGACTGTTAGTGTATAAAGGGAGTACTCGACAATGAGGCAAACGTTTCTTGGTACTCTTGATTTTTTTTCAGCTTTCTAGGGTAACATAGGTCAGGGTTTTGGTATAAAATTGCCATGTTTGGCTCGCATTGAATTACCCTGTAGATTAGCAGTATGAAAAACTGATTGAATGGGGTACAGTAGTCTATATCACAACAGTAAAAGTGTATCTTACTGAGTATTTTCTATAAAAGCTTGATCAAATGTCCACAAATTACTTACCACATTGTGAAGTCTATTGAAAACCTGTGTTACCTGATGATTGTCTCCTATAATGCGGTCAGACAGCTTCAACTTTGAGCAGCCATCTCCTTGGCAAACCTTCTCCTTTAACTGCCAGGTAACTCTACGAGTAAGTAACTACTTACAGAAGCTGTAATTTTACAAAGGAAATAATCTATTCTTAGGAGTGCCAGAGGCTGAAACACTTGCGGTGTCTGAGATAATATGGCAAAAACAAATAAAAAACCAAACCAGCAGCAGAAAAACAGGTGAAAACTTGAGGAGCCAAAATTTTATAAGTTTCAAACTTAAGATGTTTGTATGGTACAACACAGATCAAACTTTTAATGCTTTTTCTATGGATGAACAAGCTTGGTCTTTAATTGTGGAACAGTGTTCCCACCGTGAGTTACGCAACTCTTCACTGTTCCTCTCATCCTGCTCAAATACTGATCAGATTAAGTCTTTTCAGAATAACGTTCTCTGTCAGTGGAAAGACAAGTACAAAGAATGAATTATACCTGTATTATGCACCAGTGGAGGGAGGAAAAGAGAAGAGATATCTCATGGGCAAACCAAAGCTACTTCAAATATTTTAGAAGCCCTAATGCAGTATTTAAAGGCAGGGTTTCAAGGACTTTTACAGGAATAGCTATTTGGGTAAAGGAAGACACAGACCAAAAAGAGTCCACAGTTTTCAGTAGTGCTCACATAAGGCTACAGGTCCTGTAAATTTTCTTGGATGCTCTTCTATCCAGTGGCAGGCTTTGGATTTTACTGGGATTTAAACAGTAGAACTAAAGAATCAGAAAAAATAACTATGCTGTTCAATGATACATATGTTGACACAGAGGAAAGTTTTGAGGCAGATATCTGCTTCTAATAAAAAAAATAATAAAATGGAATAAACTTGCTGCATTAACAGCAAGAAGTAGAAGCAAAAGAAGAAACTTGAAGTGAAATAAAATTATGTTATAGTAATGCTCATTTTATATTTTCACACACTGTGTGAGTTATGTCTATGTGCTTTTATATTGATGCTTCCTTGCATATGTTCAGCCTTCCTTGCTGGAGTGAGAGGCAAGAAACCCAAACAGTAGACCAGAGGGCAGCTGCTGTTGTAAGAGGAAAGGCGGGAGAAAACAGAAGAAAGCAAATGAATAGTGAAGTGCAAAACAATCATATGCACGTTTTAAAATGTTTTAGTCATGGTCTTCTCAGGAACCTGGGTGTTTGCTGAACAGCAAGGGGATGATGGACCAGATGACAAAAAATAAGACCTTCTCAGACTCCTTTACGAGATTCTAAGATGTAGCTTTTTAAATTTTAATTAACCATTTTAAATTTACTGAATTTTCCAAACAATTGATATCTTTTCCCCTGAGGAATATCTTAATGATTTTTAGCCAGTCTGCATCCTAATCTTTAAATATTGTTGCCTTTCTGTGAAACAAAATGGAAAGCCACCTGCTGTGTTCAATCTTTTGGTCACCATGAGCTTGAACTAAAACCAAATAAAGTTAGTCAGAACCCAGCTGCATTTAATTTCTAACCTCAGTGACTTTAGTATTTAAGAGTTGGCTAAGGCAAGTCTGATTGATTTATTTACTTTTATACTAGTGGAGATGAACAAATAACATCTTGAATTCCCTGCACACTTCCATGCTAATGGATGAATATTGTAAGGTAGAAGAAGGTAAAAGATCTTCGCAGTTCAAAGCACACTGCGTTTTTGCTCACAGTTACCATATGGTTATGGACTTGCATGAATCAATGTCATTTGCAGGTATGGTATATATTCAGCCGCTCATTTGAAGTTATAGTGCTGTACAGGTTAGGTTCAATGTGGCAGCAGTCATGTATTTCTGTGAATAAATCTGCATATTTCACATTGTACTAATGGGCTTCGTTCTTACCTTTCACAGATAGTACTGGTGCAGGTGAACATCAGTTGGATTTCCCCAGCATTCTCTAATGTCTCTTAAAAATCAATGCCTTTAATTCATATTTTAGGAGGGCTTTTCCATATCTTTAATGATTCCTAGCAGTACTATTAGTCTAGACTCCTCAGATAGGTTCACTGTTGGTTTTTTTTGTTTACCATTAGGTGGGAACCTAGTTCACCTGATGGTCACAGCACCTTGCTGAAGATTTCCTGTTACATAAAAAAATTACCCAGTCTGTAGCTCTGTGGGTAGACTCCAAAGTCCTTGTGCTAAAACCAAAGAGTCCTTGGATGAGGAGGTGTGTTCTCTCCTATGAAGGGAGGGACATCAGCACAAATACTGTTAAAACCCGAGGGCCAAAATAATAGCTAGATCTGTTGTACTGAGTTGTGGGCAGGGAACTTAGCCCCTCTGGATCAGAACTCTTCATCCTTGTTTGGATCAAATTCACTGCAGCCTGCTATGATGATATGAAACTACTGTGTGTGATTAATGTGGTCCTTCCAGCCTGATTAGTGAACATATTACCTTGCTGCTGCAAGAAGAGTTCATGCAAAATTTTAGATGCCATTCCCTCTTTTAATCCAAACTGCACCAATCTTTGTTTGAACAGTAGGATTCAGTGGACATTGGCTGTGTTCAGATACATTGTGTATCTCAGTGCTGTTGCATAACTTAGTATATTTTACTAAGAATTAATAAAAACAGGCAATTTGATGAGTTGCTTTTGGGTATATAATGGCTGTGAGACTCAGAACACTGTTGAACTTGTTTATATTCATGGGCCTGATGTAATTAAGAATCTAAAATTAGACTTACAAATGTACGTTTGCATAAAGATCCCAATGAAGAGGGTTTTTTTAATTGTGTTTTTGTGTCATAGCCAATTAATAAGTACCTTCACATCTGTTACTGTAAGAAGAATGAGTCACTTTTCTACCAATAAGTCTATACTAGAAATCTTTACTGAGTCTTTTCTAGATAGGATGCTATTTGTAAAGTCTTTTGCTTCCACAAGATAAAGAAAAATAAATGAAACATATAATGAATTCAGAAAAGTCTATGATTAAATTAATACTTTTGGGGCAAACCCTTACGTTTGTCTCAGGATGTTCCCATTTTGTCTTATTTCTATTTTTTGTCATTTCATAGCTCATTACCAGCCCTTCTGTTATCAGTCTGGGTGAGCCCCCAAGTCCTTATTAGAAGAGAAAAAAAAAAAAATCTTTAAATTATTTCTGCAACATGGGCATCCTTTCTTTTAATAGGACCATACAACTTCAGCCATGATATTCAATAATCAATCTGCTTTATTGTCTAGAGCTATTGGCAAAATGCATTTAGATGATAGACCTATATTTTCTATGACTAAGTTCAGGCTGTTTTGAGCATCAGGCTTCTGTGGGGTGAGGATAAATCACTTGCCTTTCTTTAAGACGAGTTTGAACATTTTTACTTCGGCCAGTGACCCTGGTAACAATCAGCCCAACCTCACAAAATCCATTACCAGCTTTTAATCCTTTTGGAGGATAAAAAGAACATAAAGAGTACTTAACGGTACATTATGCTAAGATATTTTGTGTAAGTTTTTTGTTTGGTTTTATGAGAAGCCTACTGGTGATTGCTTGTTTTTGTGAGGTGGTGTTTCGTTAATGGTAGGAGTCTGAGGAGTGGCTGGGGGGAGACCCTACCGTTGAGTCACGAGGTTCAGACAGGACCCTCTTGCTTTGTAGGTGTGGCTAAGTCCAGTCTTAGTCTCAGACTTGGGCAATGGTTTATTTTCTAAGGGTTGTAGAAGTAACCACTCATCAGAATATTTGTTGTTAGTAACTAATTTGCCAGATGCCCGGCCGGTCGCGTTCAATGAGGACTGTCACGGCTAGATTAACGAATAGTACAGTTTATTAAAGCAACAGATACACAGGTTCTTTGGATCACTGGTGATAAGATTGCTGGTTACAAGACACAAATGCCAAAGATATGAGTACACTGCTAGGCAACAAGTATGCAAAACAAATATGAAGCAACTCTAATATGAAGCAATGCAAATCTAATACGTTAGGGACTTAAAGTGACTCTATAAAGGTTTCCAATTTTACCCAAGGGCATCCCAGTGGGGGGGAAGGAGGCTCAGCCTATCGGCTGGCCCCAGAAGTCAGAGTGGTATGCGATGGTATCTTCCCCAGCACCCTCTTTCTCTTCACACATTTTACACATTTCTTACCTTTCAGGTGGAGCTTGAGTGTCTCTAGTCATACATACCTTTATTTGATTGGTGTAGAATTTCCTTGCTTTACTTTTAAAGGCATAGACTAGAAGAAACTCAAAGCGCATGCCCAGTGAGGGATGGTCGCACCTTAGAGGTGGGTAATTTTTGGGATGGAGGTGTGTTTTGGTGTTATAATGATATTCTAATGAGCAAAGTTCACCAAAAGGACAGCATTTTGTCAAAAGTATGGTGGAGTGTTGGCCCAGGGTAGCAAATATGCAGCGTACCAGCTCCATGGTACCTCGAGTTCCCATTCATCACAGAGCCTGGCCACGATGCCTCCACACCGCTCCACCCTCCGTACAACTCCTCTTAGCGTGAGTACGCCAAGTTCTCCTGGCATTGCCGACATCTGTGGTTACTAGGGAACTTCCGTGGAATGGATTCCTCATATATCAGCTGCACTTCACCCTGACAGCTCCTTCAATGCTTTTCTAATAACATAGGTTTAATTTCTAAGTCGCCTCCAGCGATTATTCCACAGGGTGTGGTTGGTTGGTTTTTCTTTTTTCTACCCCAAGCTATCAGCTGATCTGGAAAAATAACCAATTTTTCTGCCTTGAAATGTGTGTTGTGAGTGCTGATATCCCTGCTATTGATACAGCACATTAGGGATTGCGCCTCTGCAGTTAAGCAGGACCCTAGTATTTCTTACACAGTACATGAACCAACTTGTTCACAGGTTCCTTCCCTCTGCACTTCTGTAAAGCACCGTTTAAACTATAAGTAGTCTAATCCAGAAGATCTCCTGTGTCTGGTAGTGTCTAAAGATGCAGAGAGACAGAGACTTTTATGGAAGGCTGAAGGGTAGCCAGAGCTCCTATTTCCAGTGCCCTTCAGAACCGTGTGTTTTGTGATCTTTGTTACATTTAAGTGGTATAGAAAGTCTATGCTTTAGTAGTCTATATTATCAGTATTATTCAGTATGGAGTGTCTATAAAATCATATAGTCTGCTGTTTACATATCTTAGTGATAATAGGAGTGTTGAGATGAGGGAAGGCCAAGACTTTTGTATTTATTTTGTTAGTATTCTAAGAGGGTCCCTCCTTCGTATTATGTGCTGAGAAAAGTATTCTGTGACTTGTAGCTGTGTTCAACATTTAAATATTTGAAAGAAACTGCTTGCATTGTGAGCAGTGTGATAATATTTCAAGATTTAGAAGTCATTGTCATTTGCATCTCTTCTTTTTCTATGAAATCTGGAATTTTCATTTCATAGGCTTTTTTTTTTTAAATGATTTTCTGAGAGAGGTGCAGTTGTTTGATTTGTACATGTAACCACTCTCTTCAGATTGTCTGCATCAAGTAATATCTTCTCCCCCATCAGACAATGCAGGGGGGAAGCATAGGGAATAAGAGTCACTGAAGACTTAGGACATACAGTTTGCAGTGCATTGTCATTGTTTGAGGAACTGCTGGTAATTGAGCATAAAACAAATTTGACTTCGGTTTGGTTACAAATACCTGTCAGCAGAGTGAAACAACGCACTTGCTGGCACCTAGCTTAGCATATGGAGAACATTTCTGTGAGGGTAGCACTGCAGGTCTAGGAGTGACCACCTGTATAAACAGAGCTGCTGTCCCTGACTGTGGTCGTTTCTGCTCTGACGTGCTCTAACAGAGAGGCAATGTTGACAACCTAAAATGAATTCTTTTCCCTTCTTTTCTTTCGGCCGGTGGGCTGACAAATCAATTATTCCCACAGCTCTAATTGCAGTTCACAGAATGTATATTTTTCAGAAAGTAAAGTTCTTACCTCAGCCACCAGTTCCCTTTGGGCGTAACCTTTCAAAGCAAAATTGCCAGTTGTTTGTTCTCTCAAGGCTTTCAAGTTGTTCAACAAAGTATGAAATGACTGGGAAGTAGTAATGAATAAGTGAGCCTTTTGGCTTTTACTCAATCTACTGACATAAAGAAATTTTGGTTCCTGTGTAATTGCTGTACATAATTACAAAAATGAGGCTTCACTGCTTTGTTCAGTTTCTCTGCTTTAGAACTAATTTCCTTGATGTGGCTGTACTGTGGGCTGGATACTTTTGTTGATGGGGGCGGGGATGCTGCTGGAATAACTTGTTTTCCAACATTAAGAGTAAATCTAATTCTCTGATGCCCATGTTGCAAGATCAGCTAGTCCTTGGTGCGAGTTGGAACTACTTTTCCTTGCAGTCAGTAAGGTGGTCAGCAGAGCAAAGGGACGTTCTGGATTCTTTTCTTGGACTGAGCACTGAGAAGGCAGCAGGAATGGAGACCACTGCAGTGACTTTGCACTGTACAGGGATTCCTGGATGAGAAAGGCCTTGCGGGGTAGGAGAGGCAGCTGTGGCAGGAACAGCATTCCAGCACACTACAGCTCTTTCCTTTAATAGCACCATTTATCCAATTTTAATTATTCTAGAACACTGTCAGAAATAATTAGTGTTGAAAGGTCAGTAGTGTTTTCGACTTAATTAGTTCTGTAAACATTTTTTAAAGAGAAGCCCAAAGGGATATTTCCTGAACACAAATAGAAGCAAGAAGTGGCTCTAGAGTAGAGGAGCTCCCCTGTAGACCTGACAGGAAATTGAAAGCAAGCCTTGGCTGGCGGTGCCCACTGCTGCCCTGGGACCATGTCTGGACTGGAGCTGAACCCAAGCCTCCTGCCTCCATGCAGTGCTTCATCCTCACCCTGCTCAACACAAAGCTTTCCTGGGGTTGAGCAGTCACTGCACATCTGCTGAGGGCTTCAGCAGGGGGCCGAGACCAGTAAAAAGGACTTACGAGAGTCCCCTATTTTTCCTGGAGGTGTTCTAGATTAGTTAAAATACATCTCTGTGTATCAGGTAGTATACTCAAAACTCAGCTGTGTGTGGAAGGGTAGGCTGACGCTGAATTACTGTTGCTATTTAAATCAGTCAAATGCCAGTAGATTAAAAACATATTGAAAGAAGGGTGGGAATTGATTCTGTCCACAACACAGCTGACTTTGTATTCAACACATGAACTAACAATGGATTAATTTTTTTCAGCAAGATCTATCACATATACTCCTCAATTCTTTTTTAAAGAATGTGAGTATTTCACTGTATCACTTCTGTACCTGCAGCCTTCTTCCTACTGTGTTTTTGTGGTGCGTCTGCTTAACGAAAGAGCATTAGATTAGAGGACACTTATTATTTTATGACTGTTCTTCTGCTATGTGTTTGAGGTATTGTGATATAACTAGCTACGTAGCAATCATAAATTTCAATGAGAGTGAGAAACCTAAATCTTCCCCACCCTTCTCTTATCCTTTTATACAGACAGGTATTACAATAACATTTCTATATTTATGAACACCCTGCCAATACCCTCAAAATCAGTGTTGGCTCTTGTAGGCAAAAGCCTTTAATTGCTTTGTAAATTGCAATAAACTTTGTGCTGAATACTGAAAAGTAAAGTTGGTGTTCTCAGTTATTTCAAATTGGCATAGTTAGGAGGGAATGACTTTAAAATTGAACAAAGAAATTCATCAAAATGACTGCCAAATTATTAAGAAAATAAATTATTAAGAAAATAACTATCATTGTATATGCACAAGTAAATACCGATGCAATTTTTTTCTGTAAAACTAAAACTTACGTAAATGTTCTTTGGCTGTTGTACCAGTTTACTGATAAGTAGTTTTTTGATTAGCTTTATTCAGTTATGTATTTCTACTGTATTTTAGTTAAAGTATTCCTGCGGATCTAGTACATATGTATTTTTCCAGGCTTTCTATCTGGCTATCTCAGACAATCTCATGGGCTTTAATAAATTAACCTCCATAACCCTGAGACTGGTAAGAAGGGATTAGTACCCCTGTTTTATAACTGTAGGCTGAAATTAGAGCAAGGAGAGAAATGTGTGTTGCAGTTGGTAATCAAACATGTATTGTGTTTCTGGAAGGTATTTCAAAGCAGACTTTGAAACTGCTGAACAAATATAAATACAGTAGAGTGGTGAAATTTAGTGGCTTAATAATGACTGAGCTTTAAGACAGTAACAGTGTCAGGAATAGAATTAAAAGTCCTGGCTCTCAGGTTAGCACTTTAAACACAGGAGAATGGTACTTTTCATTGGTTTGTGGCATTATTCTGACCGGTAATTCAGGGGTTAATCTCTGGGCAACAATTTGCAACTGAGGGATCCTTTTGATTAAAATCCATTAAGAAAGATAGTTTGGAGTAGCTTATAGACAGTCTTTTTAGTGCTGAATTTTTAAAATGTATATGGAGGGGGAAAAAAACGTAGATTAAAACTTCCCATTAGTATAGAGATGGTTTGGATTCCTAAGGGACGGGAATACTTTTTACCTTAAATTCTGTGGTACTATGTGTGTTAATGTTATTAATACTCCTCTGTATACACTGGCATTTTTGTATAATTTTGGTGCAATATTGTCTTGCATGTAATTTGGATGAGGCTTATTGAAACCAGAAACTTATGGGTAAATAAATGTGCTGGTTTTTTCTGCTAACAGATGCTCACTTGCACCAAGTTATTAGAATTGGCGTGCCTTATAATGTGAAAATCCTCAACTCTGTTTATGCATGTGGTTAGTGAAGTGTAACTCCCTTATCTGAGTAGTGCAGATTTAGCCAGAAGAACAGTGATACGCTTCTCTGTCAAATAGACTTTTTCCTTTTTCTTTTCCTTCAGACAGGTCTTTCCTTCTGATAATTAGGAGGCTTATTTTATTAATGTTGATACCCAGAGAAGGTCTGTTCCATGCACTATGTGCAGAGACAGGATGGATTCCCATACGTTCATGGGGCAGCTCCAGTGGAATCCATGGTGCTGCACACATCGCAAAATCTAGGACTCTGATCTAGAAAGATATCTTCTGATACGCAGGTAAACCATGCAGATTGTCAGATAAAGATTTAATTCCAGGTCTTTTTATTATTTACCTAAATAACATTTTGAGTGGAAGATCTTTGTATTGAAATGTTCGGAGTGGATCTTTTTCTTTGTTTAATCACAAACATTGCAAGAGCTGCTGCTCACCATTAGTGCAGCTTTGCGTGCCATGAAATGGCCAAGATGGTGCTACACACTGAAGGCAAAAGGCCAGCTGTGGATGGTAGGCATCCTGACATCTTACATACCATAGCTTGGCTGAATCCAAATCCTGAATACTGTGGTTCAGCTGCACCAGTCAGAGGCACACTCTTTACAGCCCTCCTGGATGTCCCACAGGGACTCGTAGCTTTCCTAGTGTGTCCCATGAATGGCCAGACACTCTAACACTTGAACAGGAATCATCAGCAAGGTGGCACCTATATTCCTTCACAGATCTGACCCAAATTTCCTGCCTGTCTTTAGTGGTTGCTGTATTCTTCAGGAGAAACCATGGAGTCTGTTTATTGTTAAGGATATGCAGTACTATAGCAAAGTAGGCCCATCTGGTTTGCAATCTGCCTGCTAATGCTAAATATAAAGATTCCACTCATCTCCACTATGTCACAGTAGTTAGATTAGAGAGGAGTTTGGCTCAAGGCCTTTAAGAAAAGCTAAGGGAGAGCAGAGGACTAAATGCTGTTTCTGCTGCCAACCCTAAATAGCTTAGCTTGATACGGAGAAGGATTTCAGAGTTGAGGGTCAGGGAATCCTTCCTAAATGCAGTTGAGCTGATCTGTAGCAACCACTGCTCTAGTATCAGCTCCTTCTGTATGCTTTCCTGCATCTAAAAATTTCTAGGAAAGCAAGAAGATTTGCATGACTTATTCCTCACCTCGTCTTTCTCCTGTCTGCTAAACTGCAGGTGCAACCATATGTGCACAGCTCCTGTGTTCATGGAGAATGTCAGTCAGGCAGACACTCTGAATATCCCATCTATTTTAACGGCAGAACCACACTGCCTGCAACCTGGCAGACATCAGAAGGGTTCAGGACGGTCACACAATGTCATTTCCTCAGTAATAAATGGATACAATGGATCACCCAGGCAGAAAAAGCTCAGCAACAGAGACTTATAAATCTTCCCTTCCAGTCACATAACAGAAAAATGCAGAACCATTTACCAAAAAGAAATAAACCCAAAACCATTAGGTATGGTAAAAAGTTACCTGGACTGCTTAGATGGTTTAGCAGCCTTTAGTCACCTCTACATCTTTGCAGGTCAGGCCCTTAGTCATCTACCTAGTTGCCCATTCTATTTCTAGTTGCTTAGAAATAGATACAATAGTGTTTCCTGCCTCCCAGAGTAACTATAAGGAAAAACAGATCAAAATATTGTGCTGTCACTCTTCAGTAACTTTACAAGCATTCTGACTATAGGAGTATTTTTTGGAACATAACACTTAGTAGTTGCACTGCAGTGTTCTTTGTTAGCCTTATTGAGAGCTAAGATTTCCTAATAATATGCCTTGAACAGAGACTGTTACAGCTCTTTTAACACACGCAGCACATGGTTCCACCCTGTTGCCAGATCTAGCATAAAGTTGTTGCTGTTCATGTTTATTGATGTGCTGACAAAGGACAGACTGTACTTTGAAAGCATTCTTGTTTTTGGTTTTTCATGGTAGGATGCACTGTTCTTTTGTATAAAAAGTGTGGTATATATAATTTTATCCTGCCTTGCTTTATCCTGCCTATGTGATGGATGATATAGCCTTGGAAATGCAGTGCTTGTTTTTGTTTTGATATGAAACTGGAATCTGCCTGCAAAAATTGCTTCTACATTTGTGTTTTTAATTACATCTGTGATGACAAAAGAGAATCCTGTCAAATATCTCTCAGTCTGCTTCATAGAACAAAAGCCTATAGTAAACTGTTAATGCAGTGGAAAAATAAGAAGTAAAATATACTTGAAAGGAGATAAATTCTTGTGTTGCCTAAACAGACGTTCCTGACCATTTGCCATTTAACTCTTCCAAATAGCAAGCTGTTGTAATTCCTTCCTTTTCAAAAATATCTTTCAAAACTTTCAGAAAGTGCAGCTGTTGAAAGAAATAACACGTAAACTTCATTGACGGTCTTTGGCATTTAAAAAAACCAACCCCAAACCATCAAAACCTGCACCACCCAAACCCCCAAGTTTAATTTTTCTTAATATTCAAACAAGATAGGTGACTGGTAGTTGTCTGTCTGTTTGACCTGGTCTATCAGTTTACCTGGCAGCTGCTGATAGCGATGAAGGGGAGATAATTTTTTGAATCGGTGGAACAGTCAATCTTCCAGAAGACATCGTCAATTGAGTTGGAAACAATCAACTACAAAGCTCATAATATTCTAAATTATGCAATAATGCTGCAAGGCAGAGTGACATGCAAATGTCGCTAAACAAATGAAATAATTACTTAGGTATGCAAAACCCTGATTATTTTCAGAAATAATGTGCCTGAGCTCCCTTCAGATCCTAATAATTACAATGTTCTTCATATCAGGTTGCTCTGGAAAATAGTGACTGAGACTATAATGATTTTCTTCCTGAATAAAATTGAATTAATTATCTATGGTCTGTGCAAAGCACTAAATAAATGTAAAATTCTAGGGAGCTATAACAATTTTAAGACAAGGTTGTTCTGAAAAAAATATTTAAATGAATCCATGTTTCAAACTTTCCTATTTGTCCAGATTTGTCCAGATTTGTCCAGATACTTGTCCAGAACAAATGTACAGCAGAACTGTTGAAAATTGAATCCAATATACTTGTACACAGGTTTACAGACACTCTGTGCATGTTTGATTATTGCTGCTGTTGGCACTATGAGTTACAGCCTGATTTCACCAGGTTCTGCAGAATGCTGTGTTGCTTCTGTTGGTAGTTGTTATCTTCTGTAGTCCCACCCATTATGACATTTTAAAGCTTCTAATGAAATAAATTGATGTATAATGTCAGGTGAGTAATGCAGGAGAGTTTCAGGAAAATTTCAGTTTGTGAAATTTTGGGGTTTTTTTGTGTTTCTTTATTAGTCTTTGAGTTTAGGAGCAGTTTTAGGTCCTCTAGTCTTGAGCACAAAAGTATCATAGGACTTGTCTACCAGCAAGCTAGATCTTGTAAGGCTAAATAGGCAGTCTGAAGTCATGTTGTAAATTAATCAAAGAGGCACAAAGGTCAAGTCTACACACTTGAAAATTATCTGTAATCTGTCTACTTAGGTTGGTCAAAGAAACTCTGATAGTCAGCAGTTCTCCCATTGAAGAAAGCTTTGTGAAGCATCTGTGGGTTGTGTATGGATTGCTTGTTGAAAATACTATTCCATTTTACCTTCCAATCCTGCAGCCACTGCCAGCTGTATTTAGTAATAAACATATGACAGATGTCATTGGCTTCAGTGCAAATAATTGTGTTTTGAAGATGAAGTACAGGCCAGAGCAACTGTAAGATCAAGGAAGCTTTATATAAACAAATATATTTTTAATATATATATATATCTGTGTGTGTATATATATATGTATAAAGTCAGAGATTTCCCTAGTAGTTTAAACTGCTTAAAAACCAACCAAATACTCTGGGAATAGTCTTGCAAACAGCCGAGGATGCTGTTTACTGCTTTTGTAAATCATGTTGCATATCTAGGGGAAAAAAATAACCAAACATGCCTCTTGAGATGCAAGTCCATGACCTTAGCCCATATGGTTGTTAGCAGCAATGTCATGCTGAGCTAGGGCTACTTTATTTGCCCCTGGGAGTTCCCAGGTATGAAGAAACCTGTGCAGTGTGTAGCCAATGAAATCAATGAGACAAAACTTCATTTTTTGTCACAAGCAGGGTTATTGCATAACTAAATGGCCTGCTTCCTCCCACCCATGCAAAAATGAAGTAAAATGAATGTCCCCATAGTCTGTGGTTCACAGGGCAGAAACCCAGAATCTGCTGAAGTGTGTGGGCATAGGTGTGTGTAGGGAAGGGAAGGGGTAAAAATAGATGCAAATCTACCCACTCAGTTAACAGCAAAGCTAAAAAAGATGTGGATTTAGAATGGCAGGTGTTATGTCACTTTTTTTTTTTTGTGCTGGGCAATGTTATTTCACAGCCAGTGCTACCAAGAGTTCAGGACATGCGCGTGTACCAGTGCAACCAGTTCCTTTTGTGTCTCTCCGCTGGGCTCTAATCGTCTACCAGTTGGGGGAGGTCAGTGTTGCAAAATACGCTGTGTTTAGTATCTGATTGTGTAGCTGATGGCACCTGCTTTTATCCCGGGAATATTTTATTGCACTACCTTGAAATACCTCTCCTGATAGCAGTATATAAATTCTACAAATAATTTATTTTTGCTTATTGCAAGCATAGCAGGTGTCCCTGCTCAAGCACAGGGGTTGGATGAGATGATCTCCAGAGGTCCCTTCCAACGCCTACCATTCTGTGATTCTGTGATAGGCAGTGAACTCCTCCTTTTTTTTTTTTTTTTTTTTTATGCTATGTAATGATGAGAACCGTATAAACCACAGTTACGGATATTCTCCTGATAGGGTGAATACAGAAAGGTTTCTTTGTGCCTGCCAACAGACCTCTAAACTTTGGTAAGCTATTCTCTCCATATAAATCTGAAACGGAACTGCCAGAAAAACAAATATATACAAGAGGCAGTTTTAGGTTTACAGATTGTACTGAGACTCATCTGTGGGACACATTTGTTGCTATTTGTTTTTAATGTATTTTCAGTTCTGTTTTTACTCTGTTGAATAAAATAGATGTCTTCATTACATTTACATTACATTTATTTTTTATATACGATAATTAGATGTCAGATCTTCTGCAGAATTTCTGAATCAAAACAGTTTAGTGAATATATAAAAGAAAATCATAAATATGTTTTCTCAGTTGCCAACTCATGCTGATGTCAAGGTCAGAAAATCTTCACAGATAAATTTTTCTTTCCCAGATCTGATATGAATTACAATTTCACTTGTTTGTATGTGTATAACATGTCCTTTAGCTCCTTGCAGGGAAACTTAATTTTAAATGTGCGATGAAGAAATATATGGAACTGAATGCAGGAATTATGTACATAGTCTTCAGAATAGTTGCCCTCGCACTAGCACTGAATTGGACGCTGAGCTTCTTAATTATTAAAAAAGCACTAGCTGTACTGAGAGTTGTTAAAGCGTTCCCCAAATCGATCTTTTAAGTGATGTAAAGAATGTATTACTTGGATCCAGCCTCTGAAACAAGCCTCAAGGATTTAATCACATTTCTTTTTAAATCAGTGGTGGTATGACTGTATTGACCTCAAAACGGGACATGCTGCAATGAGTTTCAGGAGAGATTGAACATAGCAAACACACAGAGATGCCACTTGGTTCAAAGTCAAAATCCTAGAACTGAACTATATTAACTTCTATGAAGAAATTTAGTGCTTGGTATTGCTTGGTAGGAAAGGGTCTTTCTGCGTGAGAATATTCTTGTGGTGCCTCAGAATGAGTCTGTTGTGTTGAGACATCCTGAATGATAATCCATTGATTTACTACACTCCCCATTTATTGATAAATGTTGCGGTTATCATCTACAGCGTATTCATTAGTACTTTGCTTAGATTACACTTAATGAAAAGGTTCTTCATTTTAAGGTTATTTCAGCTACTGATTTTTGGAATATCTACAGCAAATCCACATGGTGAAGGAAAATAAATGCTTTGACCTTGCTAGAAAATTGCAGTTTTGTGACAGCCTTCTGTCTCTTTCAACTCTTATGTGAAAAAATGACCTTGAATGTGAACTTCAGGATATGGCTTTATGTCAGTTACTTGAAGGTAGGGGGATTTTTGAATTTTTTGTTGTTGTTTGTTGTTGTTGTGTGGGTTTTTGGGTTTTTGTTGTTGTTTGGTTTTTGGTTGGATTTTTTTTTTTAACTGAAGGAGATAAATGAGACAGTGTGGCAGCTTTTGCCATCAACAGGGAAAGTGTAAAAAAATATTTTTTTGGTTACCTGTAATGCCAGGATCAGCAGCTTTGCTTGTTTTAGGTAAGTAGCTAATTTGATAGTAGGTAAGGAATTGGGAAGTGCAGCTACATGATTTGTGTAATTGTAATGCCAAAATAATTATGGTAAGAAAGACTTACATGTGACTGTAAAGCATAGTGCATATTGATGCTGCTTAGAAAATTTTCCGTATAGAAACTAAATGAGCACTGCAGCTGGTATATCATACCTTAAATTTAAGGTATAATTTGTGAAACACATTCAGATAATTGGTTCTTCTAAATTAGCATGTTTGCAAAGCATTACTTTTACTATCCATGAGGGAAAAGTATGAAAAAAATGATATTTTTTTGTATATATTGAACCTTCATTTATTTTATCTTTCACACTTTTGAAATACCTAATGAGAAAACTATAGTATGTATATTATACTAAAAGAAAACAGATTCTTTAAAATATCTTAAAATAAATGACTATATATTAACTCTGATAATGTGCACTGTAATGCATCTTCATTTGTTGTTGGTTCTGGCCATTTGTCAGGATCAGCTTGCTGATGTAGATGCATGGGGTAGACTTACATGTTTTATTAATTAATTGGTCAGTAACACTATGTAACAAGCCATATTTAATTCTTTTAAAATTAATGTTATTTTCTTGACTTTTTTTATGTGCTGAAAAGAGGATGCATATTTTTGAATAAGCCTACTGATGTGCTGAGTCTGAAGTGTTTATATGTGACTCCTGCAAACTGTCCCCACTGGACACATTTGATTAAATCATACTAACTTGACCTTTTGGCAGACAGTGTGATTCACATGGCCTACTTAGAACTTGTTTTGAAACTAAACCTAGAAAATATTCAACCTTTTGTCATCCTAATTGCATTCGTTAAAATGATAGATTGTCAAGAAGACACTTGCAAAAATAAAAGATATTGCTTTCTGAAACTTTACCAGCTGAAGCAATTATGTCCCTAAACAGAATGTGGAATTGCTATCTCCCAGGGAACACGTAATTTTAAAAACTGGTTTATGTTTAAAATCAGTAAGATCTTTATTTCTGCCTGCTAGTAACATCCAGTCTGATACTTATTGAAATCTTTCTACTGATTGAATAGACTCAGACCCTTGCTCTCCTAGCAAATGTCATTGTATTGTCTAGGACACAAAAGTAGCCAAGAGGCACCTCTCCTCCACAAGTAGGAATCTCTGCTCCCTCTTTTGCCTTTATTCCTCACACTTGTTGGAATTTTGGTCATCTTCTGAATCTGCTTTTTCTCCCATAACACTGTTGCCCTTCTCCTAACCTTCTGGGCCCTCTACATTTCCTGGGTTGGCTTCAGCAAGTTGTTATGTCTAGCTACCATCTACTGGTCTGTTCATAATATGTCAAGACTTGAAATATATGTGGGAAATCTCAAAACTCTCAAAAAAGACGAACTACTGCCCAGGATCAACATTCAAGAAAAATTAATCCCCAAAACTGCTGAATAGGACCGCAGCACCCAGAAGTCAGGGCTTAATCTTTTTCATCATCACAGCTTCTTCATTCTGGCAGAGGGTTAAAGATGCCACCACTCCTCTCCAGGTGCGATTTACTGGAACGTGTTCCCTTTTGAATGGTGCTAGGCCCTTGAATATCCTCTCTGCAATGCTTACAATGTTCCCAGGCAGCTGGGTTGGTGACAGCAAGATAGTTGTCAGGATTGCTATTCCACACAGGTCTGATCACAGCACAGTCTGTAATTCCACCTGGGAAAATAGGGAAGAGTTGCAAAGAACCGGAGAACCGGATGTCTGTCCTTTTGGGGGAGGTAGGGCTGTAGGTTCACATCAGGAAGACTGACTCTGAAACAAGGAGTAAATCTGTTTTTTGGTTTTTCTGGTTGGTTTGTTTTTGGTTGGTTGGTTGGTTAGTTTGGGTTTGGGGATTTGTTTGCTTGCTTGTTTGTTTGTTTTAATCTTGTTGTGACAGTGCGTTTTTTTGCCCTGTGCTTTTCTGTGAGGAATACTTCCTAAAATCTACCAGCAAATGTGAGAGTAGGTTTATCTGGGCCTCACCTGAATCCTTTATTACTTGTTCACAGTCTGGGCGGCTCAGTGGCATGTTACTTTGTTTACAGGCACTGTTTGTGCTTAGAGTGTCTCTGTGTATGCATGAATATGTGAGTGGAGTAACGCAAGGATGTATCTTTTACAGAGGTCTTTCCCTGCACCCTTTAGAGGCTGTGTGACATTTTCTGTGACATTTTGATCTGAAATTTCTGAAAATGCAGTTTAGCTCTTGGGTCAGACCCCCAGCTAGTATGAAATAATTTGAATTTGGCAGCAGTTTGGCCAGACTACAGGTCTGAGCTATTCTTTTTCCTGAATGGTGGTATGAGTTGATGGAAAGAAGTTCTTATTTTAAATTACTGCTAGATTAGTATGACATCATTCAGCTAGTAGGCGTTGCAGCAAAATTGTGATGGTGGTCAAAGAACTGACATAGATTGAATTTCTTGCATGCTTTAGCTCAGCCTGTTGCATTGCTGTTCTCTGTATCTGTTAGAAACAAACACTGGGCTAAATCCTGCTGATCCTGTTCCTAGCTATAACTGGCCATACAGTCAGCTTGGCTGAATTCCCTAGAGGAAAGCTGTATCATAATGCAGGGAAAAAATTAAAGTCTTAGGCAGCAGGTAAGGTGTAAACATTGTTGCTATGTCATTATGTTTTTTGGTTACTCTGAATATAGCAGACACTGTAGTTTAAAAAAAAAAAACAAAACAAAACCAACTAATTTGGCAGCAGGGGTCAGACGTGCTGTAGTTGTATCAGCAGAGAGCCTCTGATATAGGCTTCATTATACCTGTAGTTACTGTGGACGCTTTCATTTAAAACCACCAGTGCGCATCAGATATTTCTCACAGCAAGGAATTGAGTCTGAGGGACAGCAAGAACAAATATCAGCCATAATCTTGTTAATACTCAGCTAAATGCAAATGAATAACATCGAGAAACAGCCAGGACAAATTTTCTGCTGGGTCATGTTGTTCATCCTCCAATAAATTCAGTGGAGCCACACTAATTTGTGCAAACTAAAGTTCTTGTGCAGTTAGTATTATTTTTTTTTAAGTAGGCTTCTAAGCCACTGGAAAAATAAGAGTATAGTGGCCATGGAATGAGAAATAAAATTTCTGCCTAACGGCAATAAAGGACACTATTCCTTTAGTTTGGAAAAGAAACAGACCTAGCATAGTTCTGTATTTCAGCTCTGGGTTACAATTGCCTACTATTTCAATTGGTAATGTGAGATGTGAACATTTAAATGTTTGTTATTGTCAAGCCCTACTGTCAGTCAGGTTTTGTGATCAAGGAATGGGAATGGTTTGTAAATGAAAGTGAGTCTTTTGAGAAGACAGGAGGAATCAGCTGCCCTGTGAGTTTCTCTAAGTTGAGACATTGATTCTTCCATGGATACCAGTTATGCAGGCCACGGCTCTGTGTATAGCCATTGCCTCTGATTAAAGGCAAGAATACATCATCACACAGAACCAATCAATAAAGCTTTTGTTGACTTCAGTGTTAATCATAGAATCATTAAGGTTGGAAAAGACCTCTAGGATCATCAAATCCAACTGTCAACCCAACACTACCATGTCTCCTAAACCATGCCCTGAAGTGCCACGTCTACACATCTTTTAAATACCTCCAGGGATGGCGACTCCACCACCTCTCTGGGCAGCCTGTTCCAATGCCTGACCACTCTTCCGGTAAATAAACTTTTCCTAATATCCAATCTAAACCTCGCCTGATGCAGCTCGAGGCCATTTCCTCTCATTCTATTGCTAGTGACCTGGGAGAAGAGACCAACACCCACCTTGCTACAACCTCCTTTTAGGTAGTTGTAGAGAGCGATAAGGTCTCCCCTCAGCCTCCTCTTCTCCAGGCTAAACAACCCCAGTTCCCTCAGCTGCTTCTCATAAGACCTGCTCTCCAGGCCCTTCACCAGCTTCGTTGCCCTTCTCTAGACACACTCCATCACCTCAACGTCCTTCTTGTACTGAGGGGCCCAAAACTGAGCACAGCATTCAAGGTGCGGCCTCTCCAGTGCCGAGCACAGGGGCACCATCACTGCCCTACTCCTGCTGGCCACTGTTAAGCATTTTGGGGTAAGTCATAGCTTCTACTGTGACAGAAATGCCCGAAGGCCAAACCTGAAGATGAAGCAAAGGAAAAATGAAGTACTCAGGTTCAGAAGTTTTCAACATAGAGATTAGGGAAAAAAGGGGACTGAAGAAATTAGAGCCCATGTCTAAAAAGACAGGACCCAGAGGCTGGTTCTGGCTTTTAGGCACAGCTTCCAGGATCTGTCTGTAGAAATAAATTCTTTGGGTGAAAACTGCTTTTTTGATGTCGAAGGCAACATTGCTGTGAATTTCAGTGGAGCCAAGATTTTACTTTATATATTCTGGTAAGTTTTTAATATAAATTTCACAAGATTATTGGTGTATTTGGGGACCTTATTCACTTTACCACACTGAAATAAGGAGAATATTTGTTCTTACGTTAGATGTGTTGAGCTAAAGTATGGCACATAACTGAAATGCCATGTTTTCACAGCAGAATGTCCTCATCAGATTTATAGTATTGCTGACTGCAGAGGTCTCTGTGCAACACTTATTTTAGCAAATACTCTGTTTTTAGATCCTGTTTGTTTTAAAACCTAGGTCAGCTTGCTTGGCAAACTGGTAAGAACTATATGGTGTAAGACTAGAAGGTATAGTTCTTACAGACAATAAAGATATTGCCTTTTTCATACTGGTAATACCAATTTTATTTCTGGATTAGAAACTTCTGAAAGCTTTTAGGATTTATATGTTATTAGAAAGACAATAATTTGGTGATGATATGTCTCCAATGAAAATAGCTTTTCATTAGTTACGTAAATCCCCACCTTTTTTGTTAATATCAGAAAATATATTAAAAATATTTCCAGAGGAATTTACTACTACTGTGAAAAACTTGAGCCGGTGAAGAGGATAATTTGAATGACCAGATTGTCAAAGACATTTATGACTGTTAATGCAGACATCATCTGTGGAAGAGAAAAGACATTTCATAATGTTAAAGAAATTCTTATATTTTACTTTTTTTTTTACCCTTAGTGTATATAGCCTGCAATAAACAGAACAGTAAGAAAAAGGAAGGCCTTTTTTGTAAAAGTGGTAGCCAAACTTACTGCAAGTCTTTGGGTGCTCCAAAAGCTTTGCAGATCAGGAAGTGTGTTGTTCAGTAGTCCTAATTTCTACCAGCTGATTTGAAGGATTCAAAGCTATTTTACTCGTGGCTTTATTTATTCAAATCACATAATTTAAAGTAATTTTGGGATATGTCTCCCAAGAAAAAGTATCTTTTCCCTTGAGGTTAGTATTTTCCTTCATCCGAACAAATATTTTAGCAAGTATTTGCTTTAGGTAAACCCATGAGAATGGGCACAATACAAATGCATTTGCACAGAGATTTCTTTATGGGGAGACAGGATTAATTCCAATCCCACCTATTCATAGGAACATAGAATTGTTTGGGCTGGAAAGGACCTCTAAAGATCATCTAGCTGAACACCCCTGCCATGCGCAGGGACATCTTTCACTATATCAGGTTGCCCAAGGCCCATTACAACCTCACCTGGAACACTTCCAATGATGGGGTATCCACAACTTCTGTGGCCACCTGTTCCAGTGTCTCACCACCCTCATTGTAAAAAAATTCTTCCTTATATCCAAACTAAATTTACCACCTTTCTGTGTCAAACCATTGCTCCTTGCCCTGTCACTGCAGGCCTTGGAAAAAGTCTTCTTCCATCTTTCTTGTAAGCCCCCTTTGTATATTGAAAGGCCACAGTAAGGTTTCCTCAGAGCCCTCCTCTGGGCTCACTCTAACAGGTCCATGTCTGTCTTGTGCTGGGCGACCCAGAACTGGATTTTGTACTCTAGGGGGGGTGTCTCATGAGAGCAGAGTAGAACAGAAGAATCACTTCCCTCAACCTGCTGGCCACACTTCTTTTTATGCAGCCCAGGATACGATTGGCTTTTTTTTGAGCTCTAAGCTCCAGTATCCCCAAGTCCTCCTCTGTAGGGCTGTTCTAAATCAATTAATCATCCAGTCTGTGCTGACATTGGGGTTTATCCTGACCCAGGTGCAGGACCTTGCACTTGGCCTTGTTGACCTTCATGAGGTTTGCATGGGGCCTGTCAGGGTCCCTCTGGATGGCATTCCTTCCCTCAAGCGAATCAACTCTGCTTGATGTTGCTGAGGTTGTGCTCCATCTGACTATGACATTAATGAAGCTACTAAATAGTATTGGTCTCAGTACAGACCCTCGAGGGAAATCAGTCATCACTGGTTTCCATTTGGACACTGAGCCACTGACTGCAATTCTTTGCATATGGCCATCCAACCAATTCCTTATCCATCTAATAATCCATCCATCAAATCCATATCTCTCCAATTGTTTGGTTTATGCCTGCATTTTTGGACTAAATATTTTCTGATGCGTGTTCCTCAGTTCTCTTTGAAGGAGTGTTCCCTCACAACTTCTTAGTTGGAAGTTTTCTGGTCCAGCTGCTCTTGCCTAGTGGAAAGGTTCTCATTTGACTGTGCAAGATTTCTTTATTCTCAATTGTATTTTCCTGTACTCTTTCTTTTCAAGTTTTTATGGACCAACAGATGTTTCATGGAAACAGGATATTTCTTTCTAAGTAGTCTCTCCTCCTGCAACTCTTCCCTACTTGAACTCATCATCCTCTCTGTAGCATAACAGTCATTTGCAGAAAGCAACTGTGGCTTCAAATGAGGCATAAGCAGGAAGAGCAGATGAGCAGTAAAGAAGCGTAGATCACATTTTCATGCAAATATACTACTAATAAGCTGAGGGAACAGCCCCTCTCTTGAAAATAAACATACTAGTTGGTGGAATTAGCATCCAAATTAAACCTTTTTCTAATTTTTCTTGAAGGTTGTAATTTGTTTTTCAGTTCTACCCCATTACATACAATTTCGTTTGTTATAGGTACTGTAGCCTAAGTGGCTGATCTTTCTTCTTTTTTGGAAAATACTATCAATCTTGATTTATGAACCTGCCATCGTAGGATCATAGGATAATTCAGCTTAAAAGGGACCTCAGGAAGTCTCTTGTCCAGCCTTCTGCCCAGTCAGCTATGAGATCAGACCAGATTACTGAGGGATTTATTCAGCCTAGTCATGAAAACCAACAATATGGAGACCATGAAGCCTCCCTGGACAACCTGTTCCACTGCTTGATTGTCCCTGAGATGAAAAAGTTTCTCCTCTCCTTATATTAAGTCCGAAATGCTCTTGTTTCAATTTATGTCTGTTGTCTCATCCTCCCATCATTGTGCCATTGTGAAGAGCCTATCTCTATGTTCTTGATAAGGTTATCTGGAAGGGTGCTCTTAGGTCCTGGTTCAAGTCTTCTCTAGGCTTAACAAGCCAAGTTCCTTCAGCCTCTCCTCTTAGGGCAAATGCTCCAGCCCTGAACATCTTAGCTGGCCATCCACTGAACTCATTTCTGTTCATTGAAGTCTTGTGCTGGTGTGCCCAAAACTTAATGACTATCTACAGCTCTTAGTTTACAGAAATAATTTTGCATTCCTCTTTCAGCACTTATGAAGTATGTAAACCCTGTAACTCAGAATTCAACTACTCTAAGAACTAATATTACAGTTATTACTGTATAGACAAGGGGGTTTCCATACTGGATTGTCATTTAAGCCAGGGAAAATCATAATCTTGCTGGGTGCTTGTTCAAACAGCAAGACCAATTCTGACAGATAGCAGAAACCCTTAGTGAGTTTTATATCCAACAAGATAATACAATTGGAGCACAACAATTGCTGTGCCCAGATTCTGTGAAGTGTCCTGAGAGGAAATACAACACATCCGCCCTCATGAGTTCATAAAGAAAGCTGGCCATATTCTGCTCCAGTTTTTTTTTATTCCCAGTGCTATTAAAAGTGTTGTCATATTGGTCATTATCAAGTCTAGCTGAAATAAGTGAAATGACTTGACTCAGACTTGAAATCTGCTACCCAGAAACTTACTTGCTGAGCTGCCTGGAAAAAAACCAGTTGAACAGGGAGACAGGAAGGTTCTCTGATTCTGCTTTGAATCCTCCTCTTCCTGGTTCCTTATCTCCTACAGTTATGTCTGATCATCCTGAGAGCTGCTGGAGCTATGGGAGAGTTGAGCAGAGCACAGTGGGGCAGTTCAAACAATGTCAGCCTTTGGGAATTTACTGCATTGTACATTCTACTTTGCCAGCTCCCACTCCATGCAGTTTTTTGAGTCCTATATGCCCAAGGAACTAGTTATGTTTTACGCTTGTGCCCAGGACGTTTTTGGAAAGTGAATATCCTAAACTGATAAGAGTATATAAAATAATGCTTTATTTCTTTTCAGTTTTGTCTGGAAGTTTTTCAGTCTCTGTCCAAAATATGAGAAATGAAACAGCATCTTGAATTTCTGCTTTGATTTTAAAAATCCTCTAAAGAAATAGCAAGCTAGAAATCCCTATTAGTGCCTCGGGTGTCGTATTCCACCTTTGCTAATCAGACACACATGAAAGTCTTTCCAAACAACCTTTGAAGACAGAACTGAAGCAATTGATGTATTAATTTCTTCCCCATGAAAATGACCTTTTGTAGGGGCTGAGACATTTCCATTAGTGGATATGTTTCCAGTAAGGTTTTGTTTTGTTTGTTGTTTTTGGGTTTTGTTTTTGCTTTTTATTAAAGGCTAACTTCTCATGTGCTTTGAAGTTCAGGTGGAAATGAAAACAAGTTTTCAGTATCTCCCTAAAATAATTCAAAATCTTGGAAGCAAATATCTTGGAAGTAAATAGTACCTAATGATCTTCCCTAATCAGGCTTTTCTGTAAGTTAGTGTATAAGCTATTTTGATATTTCCTTACAGTAAGGAAGTTGTTTTCTTTTTTTTTTTTTTTACCTCTCCCCTGGTGAAAGCAGGATTAGAGCCTTAGTAGAGGAAGTCTTATTTTGCTTATTACAATTTCAATAATGAACATGCATCATTGCTTTAATTTGAAAGCAGTTTGCAGAATGGCCATGATTGGGAAGAACAATATCACTGATAAATGTTGTGGTTTTAACTTGTGCATTATGGAACCCATGTTCTTCTGCTCCCAGACCATGGGCTTCTCACAGAGTTACTAAGGAAAGGCTTGCTGAGTACCAGTAAGCAGCATGGAACCAGTTCTGATGTTATCCCATCCTGAGAGATGGTTTAGTTCAGTTTGACATCGTTGTGTGTGTCTGTGTAACTGAGTGATGTATGTCACTAGGTATGTCATTGTGGAAAATCAGTTTTGCAAAGAGTTCAGGCACGTATGATATGCTGAAGGCCATAAGTAGTCTATGGAAGTGGTATTAGAAGTGTGTTAATGCAAGTAGCAGATCAAAAATACTCATCACCTTATTCAGTAAAAGCAAAGCTCTTTTATTCATATGACAGGAGGGGAAAACAGGTGTGAAAAGATGCAGAAGAAGGTTTGCAAGTCTGAAAGGGAGTTTCCTTAAAAGTTGGTGGGATTTCTTTTCCTGAAAATTACAGTCATTTTAGAAAACCCTTTCTTGATTAAAATCATCTGCATTGTATTGACAGAACTGGAAGTAAACTGTAAGGTTTCACATATATACTTTGTCAGCTGCATTTTTTTGTTGCCCAATCATTAACTGACTGAATACCAAAGAACTGACACTAACTCCCACCATCACCATGATGAACCCATCAGTTCAGGCATATGAACAAAACCTCTGCTTTAACATTAAGTAATGAACTTTGGAATGCAGTATTCAGTATTGTAGAAATGCCATCCTTTTTAATAAAAGGAAAAAAAGTTTCAATAATACTAGACCAGGCACAATGCTGTTTATCTACCACAGGTCATTCATACTTTTCCACAGTTAAAGGACAGACTGTGATATTGGAGGATGTGCCCTTGGGATATACTGCCGGGAGAATATTGCCTTTTAGATGTTTCTTCCTTGCTGTGTTCAGACGGCAGGTTTGATCAATATATTGTAAGAAAGGTAGCTTAAAATATTCATTTGGTTCAGATCAAGAAAGATGACTGCTTAAAAAATTATGCTGCTTCATACAGCTCTCTGAACATTATTTTCTACCCATAAACCTGTCATTTCTTTTAAGTGATAATGCTTATTTCTCTGTTCAAAAGCCAAGATGATAATTTGGTTAGAAAGTTATATTTGGGTGTTTCGGTTTTGCTATGGAAAGTTAATGGGATTTATGCAAAAATTTCTTGATTGCTTGAATAACTGTTCTCCCGGGGAAATAAACTTTGATCTTAATCTTCACGTTTAGATTTGTAATGCCCTTGGCAATATACATCTACATGCATTTTTCATTCATTGCTTTATAATTGGAAGTTTCATTGAGAATTCTATGAGTTGGCGATGAATTCCTCTTAGGTGCACCTTGCAAAGCTTAGTTTCTCATTTCATAATTAGTCAAAGGTTAGCAAGTCCTGCCTGCAGCAAAGCAAAAATGGAGTTATGAACATATGCCATATTTTATTTTTATTCATAAATCAGCTATAGGAACTTCTTCCTTTTAGGCTGCTAACTGCATAGCCTTACTGAAGCACAGCTACTGTGCTCCTAGGTCATGTGTGTGACCTCTCGAACTTCAGTGGTGGCAGAAGTAGCTGAATGCTAATCATGTATGAAAGTCCTACAGAATATAATGTAGGAAACAAATAGTTAAGGAGAAATACACTATTGCTGCCAGTGTTGGAACAATGTGTCTGTATTCCTCTCCTGTTTAGCTTTTCCACAATGCGCCATCAATGTATAAATGGTAGGTTGTATTTTATAGAAATACATTCTTGCACAGGATCAAGTCCCAAGCAGTTGTTAATTTCCTCTGTTATTAACTGGCGAAGTTCACTCCTTGGTTTTATGAGGTTAGAATAAGCCAGGACTGGAGTTTTCTCCCCTTCCTTTAAAAACAACACAATTTGAAAGGCATTTTTGCATTTTTAGGTCTTTATCTGGCAAAATGTTCCTTTCCTGCAAAGTACATTTTCAAATTTAACTTTTGAAATAATTTTATAGCAGTCGTTGAGCAGGTGTAGTGTTGAGAGGGATTTAGGTCTTTTGCTTCTGGAGTAGCTCCTCATTTTTAATTGCCCCTTGTAACAATTAAAAATGAAAGTGTAGGATTTGAACTTCAAGCCATATTTGCTCAGAAACCTGTTTAGAGCTCTTGGAGCAATGAACTGTGCTTTAGCAATTCATCTCAGGAAGGAAAAATCTGGCTGAACTCAGCCTTTTATTAAACTTTATACTTTCACTATCAAAACTCTGTAGCTTGTGAATTGCACTCAGAATAGCAGATTTTATGCCCTCTCAGGCCTCAGTAAAATCAACAAATCCTATTTTGGCAAAATGTTATTCACTTTATATCCTTATATGTTGTGATCCCTGGCATTTAAAAGAGAGGTTTAAACCTCCTTTTTTGTACAGTATCATTTTCTGCCTATGGTTCATTTTGGGCATACAATACAAATAAGTGTATTCTGACTTCTAATTGTCAACTTTTTTTTGATGCCCTGTGTTTCTATGCAAAACTAGCTGCATGTTTTTTAGATTTCCCTGTAAGAAGCTGAAGGCATTCATGTCTGTTAGAAAAAAAAAGTGACCAATAAAAAGACCTTTAGTGAGAGATCTCAGTGCAGCTATTTTAAGGTATATTTAAGATGTGTTTACACTGGACAAATGTTCTACTGGCATACTCCCTAGGGACAACTTCAGTGTCTGTTTCCCTTTGTCTCCCAAAAGGACCATCTCCAAGGAGTTTACTAGCCCCACTTATTTTTTTAACAAGCTGATTTACTATCCCTTGATTTTCTTGCAGAGCTTGTGACAAAAGCTGGTGGGGTGGAGTACAGAGGCTGCAGTGCTAGCCACCAAAACATGCTCTCTTGTAGTGTGAGCTGGTAGAGTTCAGGGCTGCGTTCTCGCTCTTCCCTCACTTTCCTGTCTTTCTGCCTTATGGTAGCTAGGCTTTATACATACACAGTATCTTTTATTTGCTGTTAATGCCATGCTAGATGTGCTTATGCTGTTTGTTGGCTGGCATGATATCTAGCATACAGGATATCTAGCATTACAGCCTGGTCACATGTCAGGAGAGAGACGAGTCTTTTTAGCTCCCTGTTCTTCATGGCCTCAGAACTGGTACAGAAGATCTTGGGACTCAAATGGGGTAGGGCATGGCCTGAGGGAGTGTAAGGAGTGTTTGAGGGTGCAAGACTTGCTGGGACGCTAATGAACTGCTGTGTAGAGCAAAGGGTGTTCAATGTGACAAAGCATCTTTTGCATACTGCCTATACAGAACAGTCCTTGCAGCAAACTATCCCCAGATGAATTACAGCAGTGAAAGGAAACTGGTATAGCCAACCCAAAAATAGGGTCCAAGCACAAACTATTGTACATAAAATATACATGATCAGAGAGGATCAGGGTATGGAATGAACTGAAGAAAGTAGTTATGACAAGGTAATTGTACCTTTTATCTTCAAGAATATAGAGTGTCTGTGTCTCAATCAGCAGATGAAATGAATCTTTTCCTTTGTCTCAGTGGCTTAAATTCTGTGTCTAATTTCTGGTTTTGCTTGCTTTGACTTCCAGACACACAGCTTTTTGCTATGATGCTGCCTGCTGGAGTAGAGACCCCTTTTGTGCCTAATATTTGCTTCCTGAGTGAGCTCTCTCCATTGGTGTGGTGACTTGATTACATCTTTTTTTAATGTTCAACATGCTCCTTGTCCAGTTCATAAACATCCTTCAAAAGGGATGGATTGTGTGTAGTTTTCCCATATCTGTTTACATGCCTGTGTATACACAGTACACACCGGTGGCTGACTGGCTGGAAAGAGGCTTGGCAGAAAAGTTGCTGGGAGTCTCGATGAACACCAAGTCAATCATGAGCCACCAATGTGCTCTTGCGGCAAAGAAGGCTGACAGCCTCTTGGGCTACATTAGGAAGAGCATTGCCAGCAGGTCAAAAAAGATAATGTTTATTCCTTTACTCAGCACTGCTGAGACATACCTGGAGTGCTAGGTCCAGTTCTGGGTTCTCAGTTCAGAAGAGTCACAGACATACTGCTAGTCCATGAAGGGCCATGAGGATGACTAAGGGCTTGGTTCATTTTTCATACAAGGAGAGATGAAGAGAACTGGGGTTGTTTAGCCTGGAGAAGAGAAGCTTTGGAAGGAGTGTCTTACCAATGTGTATAAATGTCTGATGGGAGGATGTAAAAAGGATGGAGCCAAACTCTTCTAAGGGGTATCCAGAGTCAGGACAAGAAGCAACAGGCCCAAATTGAAATACAAGCAATTCCATTTAAGCATAATAAAAACCCTCCTGGACTTCTCTGTGCGAAGAAAACAACTTGAAAGCCCCAGTTTTGTTGACAAGGATTATAGAAAAAGTTCATCTCTGATACTGTAAACCAAAGGAGATTTTCCAAATGTCAGACCTGACTGACTACCCCTAAATAGCTTTTTGTATATAAATTTGTATTAGTGATGGACTGCAAGCACATAGCCAGTTTCTTCTGGAGAAATTTAGCAGTGGAAATTACACAGCAAGAAGATATTTAGATAATCTCTTTCCTGTTCATGTCATTTGACAAGTAACTTGGAAAGGAGTGTTCAAATTATGTTCACAGTAACACTGTAAATGAGGAAGAGCTTCTCTTGAATGCCTCTGTGTACCTCAGCAGAACAGAACTTGTCACTCTGTCCCCACTGCAAGGAGCTCACTGGGTCCATGCCTGTCTTCCCATGGAGATCTCTGGCAGATAATATTTGTGTTCTGCAATTAATTAGGCCTGTATCTAATTTTGTCTGCTAAAATAGTTCAGTAAGAAAATGGGACTAACTTTACTCTGCCTGTGCAGATTTACGTAGGGATTGGAAGCTGATAGAGCTTTAATCTTTCACTAAAACAGGAAGGGATGTGGAGACTACATGCTGGACAACACAGTCCCTCTTGGGACAAACAACCCTGCCCCCGGGGTTGTTTAGTCTGGAGAAGAGGAGGCTGAGGGGAGACCTTATCGCTCTCTACAACTACCTGAAAGGAGGTTGTAGCGAGGTGGGTGTTGGTCCCTTCTCCCAGGTCACTAGCAATAGAATGAGAGGATATGGCTTCAAGCTACATCTGGGGAGGTTTAGATTGGGTATTAGGAAAAATTTGTTTACTGGAAGAGCAGTCAGGCATTGGAACAGGCTGCCCAGAGAGGTGGTGGGGTCACCATCCCTGGGGGTGTTCAAAAAACGTGTAGACGTGGCACTTCAGGGCATGGTTTAGGAGACATGGTAGTATTGGGTTGACAGCTGGATGTGATCCTAGAGGTCTTTTCAAACCTTAATGATTCTATGGTTCTATGATTTATGTACAGCCCACTCTGAATTCTTTTATAACTTCTAAATCCTTAAGGGATGGGGACTGTCTGGATGCAGTGTCTCTGGTAACTCTGGGACACTTGATACAAGGTACAGGCCAAGGATTTCAGCTCCCACCTGGACTCTTCCTCACACCACAGGTAGCTTTTCAAGATTTTCTAGTATGAACTTGCCTGAAAAATTCTCTCTGCAGCTAGTTATAACTTCTGCATAGATTTCCATAAGAGTTGCAGAAGATTACATAAAGGTCCTGGCTAACTGCTTGTTTTCCTGCATCCCTCTCCTGACAGAGAACTAGGGTAATGAGAATCACAGAGCAGGGTTGGGTCAATGATATGCTTTTTTTGACAAATAAAAAGTAAGGTGAAATGCACAGAGAGCTGTAACTATTCAGTGGGTTAAACGTGCAGTAGAGCAATGTAGATGACTAAGTGTGAGAAGGTTAAGCTTTCTAAGCACTCCCGAAGATCAGTTTGCCAGACACCTGCTGTTTGCTTTCTATTTTATGGAAGTAGGTCAGGAAGCAACTAACGGACATCTCACATGCTTGACATTTATTATTTTTAGTCATTTTTTGTTCCTTTTATTGATGGCTTTTACACACTGATCGTGTTGAAAGCTGCCCTGAAGATATTTGCATTTGAATCAAAGTCTGGCTATTCAGGGAGAAAGCCAGGTCAGATAAAAGTCAAGATGTACCCTCACAATGAGACAGTTCACTCTCTGAAATAAGCCAATAACCCATTCACTTGACAGATTAAAATGACAGATAAAATGCCTGAGGCATAGTCTTACTATGCGAGTTCAACAGACAGCAGACATAAATTGCTTTCCTTTATACCTACATTTGTCCTCAGGATGCTTTGGTTTTCTTGAGCTATGAAGGCTGAAGCGATGATATTTATGTATCATTAGTTCTCAGGTAAAGGTGAGAACTCAAGGAAGGGTCCACAGGCATGCTATGTTATAGTGTCAGTGATACTGGCTAATTGGTACTTTTAGGAACCATATAGATTGGTTGATCACACATGGTACATGAGCAGAGGGGGGGAAAAAAAGACTGCAAAACAGGTCTACCTGAATACAACACATTAGTTGCCAAGTAGGGCAAAACAAAATGGATGTGAAACTGGAAAATCAGCTATTTATCAAGAATCACCCAACTTCCTTGTTTGCACCAGGAATCTATGTTGTAGCACTTCTCTGCAATAGGTAGGTAGTTAGGTAGAAAACCTAGGTGGTGGTGTGCCAATGACTGTAGCAAATCTCTCTCTTGATAAGAATTCTTAAATTCCATTCAAAGCACTGGCAAAAGCTGAAGTTTTTTAACTTATGTAAGTAGGCTATTAGACCTTTTATATTTAGCTCATTCTCAAAGAGTACCTCTGGGATATAGCAATGCCATTTCTTCTTATCTGCATTAGCCTGTGATAACAGCCTCATTTGGTATGGATGAAACTAATTGTACAATTTACCCATCATTCAGCAGTCTGAAGATTGAGGAAAGGCATTTGAAAATTCTCCCTGTAAAAGCAAAGGGAGAGAAATTCAGCAGGCCTAAACCAAGCTGGTTTTTCTAATATATCCA
The DNA here is from genome assembly GCF_949628215.1 of Phalacrocorax aristotelis. NCBI lineage: Eukaryota > Metazoa > Chordata > Aves > Suliformes > Phalacrocoracidae > Phalacrocorax > Phalacrocorax aristotelis. Next base: position 11,472,148 of record NC_134282.1, read on the forward strand.
TACTGCATTGATGACAAAAGTGCTGTGAAATACTTAAAGAATGTCTTAAAGTATAAATAAACAGTGTAACTGAAAGTTACACTTGTGTTGGTTGTAATTGCATCCATATTGTGGGTGAATGGAATTGCTCTGTGAGCTTTGCTACATCAGAATCTGGAGTTAAAGAGTATCATGTCCAGGCTCGTTTCTAAACAGAAGTTTTATAATGCCACTCTGAAGTAATCTCATTTTTGGCCAGATGAATGCAGGCTTCCCTACTGATCTGTCTTCTCTGGGTTCTATTTTAGTTTTATCAGGACAACGTACTTCATAGAGAGACTATACTTGGATTCTCTCTGCTTTTATCTTAATGTCAGGGAAAAAAAAGTCAATGCATCAGGAGCTCTTTGAAATAATTTTGGTAGTTTGAAAGAATGATATTCATTTTATGTGTCAAGCTTATTAACATTTCCATTTATGCTCTTTGTCAGTGGGGACAAACAACCACTTTTACCCAAGAGTTTCTGCTTGCTGCTGCAGAAGAGGCTTGTGCATCGTTCCCTGCCATGGGGATTCTTTTTCCCATGTCATTTCTGCCAATCTAAGCTAGAAACTTGATGGTGGCATGCATCACCTCCATTTTGGGTGCAGACCTATCCCATTATTAACCCTTCTACTTCTTTGACTAGCAACCAAATTATATTTTTTAAAAAAACAACTCTGAATTTTAAAATGGGGAATATGTAGGTTTCTGATACTTAATAGATAACTGTTGTAATAATTAACTGATTTAAGACGTGTCCCATAAGTTATCAAGTAATCCTGGTTAGCAGTACTCATTCTACACAGCCCTGAGTCATGAAAGTTTGACAAATTCTTAAAGATTAGTCTTGACTACATAAGCGTATGAAAATATGTTTTTTATTTTTAATTCTTTTTGGCTATATCATGGCAGTTGCATAATGCTAGCAAAGGACATAAACAGAATTACAGATACCTTCTGGCAATAATAAGAGTGCTGCCTTAACCTTTGTATAAATTGCCCTTTAAGGGAAAATGTGACGTTAGTCACTTTGTGGAAAACACGGTATTTTTTTCTTTTTACTGAGTATAATAACACTAAGGAAGGGAGTTCGGCAGGTCTGTAAAAAATAAAGTGCAAAGATGAGAAGAATAGCTTTGTTGAGAAAGACACTTTCCAAAGCCAAAAGGAGAGATGGTTGAGGATTAAAGGTGATTTGAAAATATCTGAATTCTCCTGGAGTGCCTTGGCTTACACATGTTTACTCCCAGCTTGAAGGTGGCATCTTCTTCAAACAGTAACAGAAGCCACATTTGTTGCCGTCCTGTGGCCAGATGGCTATGTGTCCTGGGTTGGCTTTGAACTTGTCCAAATGTATGAGGATAACTTCATTGGAAAAAAAAAATAGATCAGGTGAGATACCCACCATGCTGTTTTCTTTTGACCTATCTCACTCTTTAAGTTTTATAGCAAGGCAGTGTTGTGGCTGTAATGTAGCAATTACTGATCATATTTGAGATTTTACGTAGCACATACTTATGCACTGCTTTAACATTGGATCTATTTGTAGATTTACAGAGGGCACTAGTATAAAGAGATGATAACAAGACACAAGTTATGTGATGTGCCTGGACAGTGTGTCAAAGCATGGTGCATAAACCGTTGGTAAAAATAGGCACTGGAGTTCCTTTGCCAGTGTTACCGAAGGGCAGGCAATCTGCAGAGATGAACTGAGGATCCGGGCTCCTGTTATTGGTTTCTTGCTTCATACTTGAGCAGGTCCAGAGCAGCTCCTGGGAATTATTTCAGCAGCCTGAAGCTCCCTGCCTGTTTCTGGAAAGAGAGATCTGATGAGCTCTTCACGGGGAAAATGAAGTGAAAACTATTCTGGTCCTTCCATGGGCTGTGCATGGAAGGTCCTACTCATTTCTCAAGGTAACAAGCCTTGTGTGTGGAATATCATCCAATTTTCCAGTGCTTTTTCTGATGTCATTCTCAGAGGTCCTGCAACCATGTACACTCCAGCCATCCTGGCTGGGTTAATACATATCTGTAGAGTCTGCAGCTGTAAACACTGGTTTTCAACAGTTATCTTGAATGGACTTACAGTGCTATTGCTATGTACCACAGTACTTGCTGATGTGCTTTCTTATATCACATAGGTGCTGTGTTGCTGCTAGTACTGGGTTGGTGCTCTTCAGTTTATGGCTCCATTCCCAGCATGGATTCCTGGGAATTTTTAGACACGTCACTCTCAGAATCAGCAAAAGGTAGACAATATTGAAACCTTGCTTGATGTGGGAGGGGAAGGCACAGACCCATAAATAACTAGAATGTGCTCAGTTTCTTCAAGTTGATGGGGAAGCATTTGCTGGGAAAAAATTGCCTGGAGAGTTTTATGAGTATTGCCTTTCTGAGCTGAAAGCAAGACTGTCTTCAAATGAGAAATAATTGGTAGTTCTATCTTTCAGAAGGTGGTTAAATGAATACCCCTTGTCCACCCAAGAAGATAGTATGGCATCGTAGTCAACTCACATCTTTCTCTAAGTTGTTACAAGCACTTTTTTTCTGCCAGGGAGAAAAAAACCTGAACAAACAGCAATAAAAAGTCACTGAAAACCAGCAAGCTATATGCACTTTATGAGTCTTGAGGAGAGAAATTTCTCCAGCAGGTTTTAATAAAATGTACATACTGTCCTACAGTGTATGATAATACCTCCTTTTGTTATGGCAGGAAGGCTGTTACAGGAATGTATTCTGAATAATGGTCTTAATATTAGGGTAGAAACAGTCACTAGTTTCTTACTCTCATTTTGAATGTGTGCTTAAATAATATTGAAGTTCCTTTTTCTCAGTTAAATCATATTTTGTTCTTATTAAGAGATTGATTCTGTGGAGTCTTGTGTTCCTGCAGATTCTTCAGCACTGACAACAGTGATGCCCGCAGCACATTAGAAATATCTCTCAGCACCTAGCAGGAACAAATCCTTAACATTTGATGACTTCCCCCCACCCTTAAGACATCAGCTTTCGCTGATTCTGTGTAGGACTTGCGGATAAGTGCCTATATGAAATCAGAAGAAAAACAGAAGAGAAAAGAAATTGGAGATGCCTTCTCTTAAAATCCAATTATCTGTTGGGAAACAAGAAAGAAAGAGGGGAATAACTGAATGGGACAGTACAGACAATCTATCTTTGTAGTGCATTGAGCAGGGCATATTTCAGCTGCCTGTTACATGAGCATTGTTATTTATCTGTTGGTAGTTTGCTTCTGACGTTATCACTAAATTGGTACCAGAGTCTGTTGTCCATCATCCACGTTAATTTGAAGATGCAACATCTCCTACTTGGTCTCTTTTACTTGAAGAGTATAACAAACCAAGCAACCATAAGTTGTCTTGTAAAATAACTCAGCTCCCCGAAATTAAACATGTATTTGCAAAATCTGTTTAATCATTTAGGGTTTTTTGTCTCAGAACAAAATATGTCTCAAATGGAATTGCTTTTAAATGTCAATTTTATTTTGGACAGTAAGGTCGTGGGTGAAAATAAAAGAGCAGCTCAGTGTTAGCCTGCATTTGTGATGGGTGTTTTGAGGATGGAGTTCAGAGTGTGAGAGACACAATGCAAGAGCCACCGTAAGAAAAGCAGCAGGGGAATGGTAAAATCCCCTGGTGGGTCAGCAGCACGTAGTGCCCAGAGGGGCCATACTAAGTCATAGTCCAGCTTTGGTCTTGTTGTTACCTTACCATCAGCTGAAGTGGGGTTTGTGCTGAAGGCAGCATACTGTTACTGTTTTGATGGGTCTCTTCTCACCATCTTCCTGTACAGGCTGTCAGGGGTTTGGAAAGATCTAATGTAAATGTGACACTGACATTTGCATTGAAGCACGTGTTTAAATGTGACAGTGAAAACCATTAATAGGGCTTTTTTTTTTTTTTTCCTTAATGTTTGTTAAAGGGTTACCAGACACATTCTTTATGTTTTATACCATCAGCAGTGTTTTAGTCTATGTTAAATAGTAGCAAAATGGAAGCAGCATGGAATGATGCAGTAAAACAGTCTTTTTGAAGCTGAAAGAATAAGGAACAGCAGAATTTAAAGGCCATTCTTTAAAAAGGTGGATTACAGGTTTTTCATGCCTGAGATACAGCAAACTGAATACATCAGTGCAGCTGCCAGGCCTCTAGAAGCAGCAGTCATGTTGTTATGGTGCAGAATATAGCTAATCAGCTCTGCTGGTGGATTCGTATATGCTGAGATATCTCCACCATGCTGATGGGGCTGAGTACAAACATATTCTCAATGCTCCAGATGTGCCTACTAGCTTGGATTTAGCCCAATAACTGTTGTTGGAGCCCTGAGACTAGTAAGGCACAGGAGCAGGAGGGTCAGGAAGGTTTATTAACTGATGCCCAAAGTGGTACCAAGCCATGAAGAACACTAATAATGCTGCTGAGCCTGAGCTAATTAGTCTGCTCCGCATCTGAAGCCCTGGGAGGCAGCGCGGGGTTCGACTATGGTGTGGTGTGCTGACGCCAGCTGCCCCAGCCTGGTCTCACAGTGAGCGCTCCTTTGTACCCACATACAGGGATGTGGCTCCTTCGAGCTGTGCAGCTGTCTGCAGCACTGGACATATGCAGGAGGCTGTTTGGGACAGTGTACCGGCTCTGGCTCTCCATCTGTTAAGGAAATGAGAAAGTATTACAAGGTCAGGCCAGATGCCCCTCTGACCTGTTGTTCTGCGTCCTACAGCAGCTACTCCCATCTGGTGCAAGAGGCTGGGGAGGAGCAGAACAGGGTCTGTATTTGGTTATTCATCCCTGGGAAGCTCTCTCAACTGAACCTGTGGAGAAGACGGAGCAGTCCATACCTACTGCAGTCCTAATGTCGATAGCTTATTCCCAGAGAAGAGCAGAATTTGAGGCTAGACCAGCTGCCACCTCTGCCCCAAATCTCCTTACAGAGCAAGGCAATGATAAGCTTCTCTTGTCCTCCCCATTGTCCCAGACCCTGGGATACTGCAGGTACATAGGTATTTCTGAAATTAGTTTTCTTGTGTTTTGCAAAATTTACATCAAAATATACTGCACAGAACTGTATTTTATTATGGCAGATTCATAATAGCCACTTGTTTATATAGGTACTAAAATGTGACATTTCTACGTGAAGCAAAATATTGCTGCATAGCGTGGTTGACAATGCTGACTTTTTAATAGGACAATTCATGAAGCTATTGCTGTCATCTCATTGCTGGTGACTGGAAAATGGAGTGATGAGAATTGTCAACATTTTCAGCGAAGTTGTTATTTTCATTTAATTGTTGTGCATGTTCTCCACGTGCTCCACATGCATGTACTGTATAATCTAAATGTAAAGGAAGATTAAGAAAGATATAATACTGGAAGTGGTGTGGGGATAAACTATAGTCAGTGGGTATATTTGTTAACTGTTACTTGGCATTTCAGTAAAAAAGAAAATGTATTGATGGAAAATAAATTGGCAGTTGGTTAGCTGAGCAAAATACAAATCTTCAGTGTAAGAATAGATTTAGCGTAAATGGTACATAAATCTTTGCATTACTAGTAACGTCATATTTCTGAAAATATATTGTTTCCAAGGAAGCATACTGAGTCTTGAATAGGTTCAATGACACACAAGTTTCCTATCCACTTATTTGTTTAGTTAAATGGATTTGACTGTAAAACATAGTTTTGATTTGAAGAGTGCTTTAAAACAAAAAGTAGTGAGCAGAATTTCATTCATATGAAGTATGCAGTTCTGAATACAAATAATCTATTTCTTAAACAGGAATTTACTGTTTTGGTATCTTCCTTTGGTGCACTTATTAATACAGATTCTGGTGCGCTCAAGGTTTAAACCATGTTATTAAGTATGCATTATAAAGGACATAAAGACATGGGCTAGGAGTAGAGTTATAAAACTCAACCCTGCATGTCTTTATCTAAATTTTGATGTAGGAAGTTTCTCTCTCTCTTCATTTTGATGTGATGGCACGGAAAGCAAAGAATAACTTTAGTGGCTGACCACACTGGGCACAGCCTATCCCAGCACTCGGGAGAGCTGTTTGGGAGGTGTAGAAAGAGGAGCCCCTGTAGCTCCAAAACTCTGGAAAAGAAATGTTTTCTCTTTTGAAGCATAACCAGTCAGTATCACAGCAGCATCTAGGATTTCAGTTGTTTCCCTCTCTTTCCTTTTTTTGTTTTTAAATAAAAGAAGTTGAAGAATAACAGAAGCAGAGGCACAGCATACTGTGTAGGTCTTTTGTTCTATAAATGTAAATTATAATTTGCTTACATAAATACGAATAATAAGCATGCATTACCTTTCAGCGTTCAATAAAATAATATCCTGGCTTGGTGAACCCCAGTGGCATGTCACCCCCGCGCAATGGAAACATACATCTAAAAATCTCCTTGGGTGAGCAAAAGTCTGCAAAATGTGACACTCAATCTGTATGCATAATCTCATAATCAAAGATAAAATGTTTTCATGAAGGACAAAAAGCCTTTTGGGGTTTGCTGCTGTATTTACTTTTCCATCTGGAATATAAATTGTGCTGAAGAGTGTGTTTGCTCAGTTCTTTATGAAGCTGCCAATGCTGAGCTCCTATCAGGCCAAGCAGCAGTTGACTCATCTGACCCTGAAGGAAAAACTGTTCAAAGCTTCATGTACTTTTAATGCTTAGTCAAGGATTACATCTGTGCCAGCAACAGCCTAGAGTCTTGGCTAGCTTATCAAAAGCAGAGATACTGGAAGATTTCTTCTGGTAGATTTTCCTATTAAAGGTGTTATAAAGATCCTTGGATCACATTGACAGAATGAACAAGACTGCTGCAGAAAGGGAAAACACTGAAGGGAAGTATTTTTGCTTTTGGGATGCATAAATGGCTCATGAGATGCACGCACACATAATTTGATATCTGTACTGAAGGAACAGTATATGTGATTCAGGTGGAGAGCAAGGAGAGTATCTAGGATGAGATCAGAAATAATAAGGTTGAATAAATTGCAAAATATTGTTTTGTAAAACCTTAGTACAACTGTTTATATAGATACTTCCCACTGCAAACAGAAACAATCAGGGCAACTTTAATGGAGAGCAATAATTTAATTTCTCTGCTTGAAATTAAGATAAGTCAGTCTAGTATGTATAATGGGGGAAGAGAACTCTCAAGGATGATTAGAAGACTGGGCCACATAGTAAAAATTGTCATTGTAGTTGTAGACAAAAAGAATGCACCTCTGCAATCCCCACATAGAGACAAATAGACCTTATGAAGAGCAAATATAATAAATGCTGGATTTTTTAAAAACATTCCTTAGTAAAGGCTGGGGGTCCTGGGCAGGGGAATAGGTACAGCCAGGAAAATTCTCCAGCTACAGTATCTACAAACGTTGATGCTCAGGCTGATAAGGAGGTTGGTGGGAATAGCACACATTTTAATGCTCACAGTCAAGAAATCTCCAAGTATTTAGCTTTAACTTTTTAAAGTTAAATCAACTTATTTAGCCTTAACTTGCAGATTTTAGAGAGTATATTTGGAAATGTAAGTAAGGGCAGTGTGGTCCTGGAGTTTTTCCATGCATGCATTTTTGCATATGTTAAAAGGAAGGTCGTAGCTTCCCTAATATAACAAAAATGCTGAGATATCCATCTTGATATCCCACCCTGGAACCATAGCATAGTGGCTAAGGCAGCCAGCTGAATTATTCAGTTTGAATCCATTTTCAAACTTGTCTCTATTTCCAGATCTCTTATAAGCGAAATGCTGTCTTTCTATGGATATATTTTCTGCTACTCACATGATTTACAAAATTCGTTTTGAACATGCTCATCAATTCATATTTGGGCAATAGTAGTTGTCACTTATGTTGCCTGTAAGTCTCTTGGCGGGAGAATTCATGGAATGTCTAAGCAGCAGATTAATGAAAGATGAAAAAATGATAGTGAGCATTTTTATTTTTTTCCACTGAAGAAATCCTATGTTAATGCAATAGATGCGCAAAACGAGGACTTCAGCCAGGAGAAAAAAATGTGGTTCTCTTTTCATCCCATGAAGCTAACTCTTCACGTCTCCAGTCATGGGATACTTCTGAACCACTTGGCAACAAATCCATTTTTCAGAGAATCTTCTATTGCTGGTGTTTCTGAGCAGCTGTGTGTTGGCTGCAAAGTATGTGTGTGTATACTCCTCTTTACAACCAACACAGTTTTGCTTAAGCAATGAGGCACTTGTCTGCTTTGTATTTAAACACTGCTGGCAGCCTACGAAATGTTTATTCTGTATGTTCCCATGCATCTGCTTGGAGGGATATGTAATATCTCATAAGTGCTGATGTTGCCTCATAGTAACAGATTTCTTTTAATCTTGTAGCTCTTGCAGTGGTAGCAAATACAAAGTTCTCAGCGTCACTTTTCATAATTTTTTTTTCCTTTAAATCTTACGGCAGAATAGATCTGAAATCCATTTGGTTGAATTTTACATTGCAGCTGATTACGCTAATATTTTTGCTACTATTGACTATTCTCAACTGGCATCAGTGACATTTCGGCCTGTTCTGTCCGGTTACTTTTCCATTGCAAACAATTAAAATCTCTTAAAGACTAAAGGTGTGGTGTGTTTGTCTGTCAGAACTCACTGATGACTCTGTTTTGCTTTGAATTATTTTTCTTTTTTAATTTGTAGATATGGACAAGAGATGGCTTTACTTTGTTAAGATGCAAAGTCTTTTATCCATGGTTGTAACTTACAGTTTTTATGATCATGCACGGTGTTAGTATGCACAAGGACTCTTTCTGCCCAATAAGAGAACTAAAATTCAGCTGCTTTGGACTATTTGAAAGCTGTTTTGGTATTTTTTGTTTTCCTTCTCCGAACTATGTGTGAACCAATAAAATCAACAGTTTAGTTTGTCAGTGTCAATTCTAGGACAAAGGTCTTCCATGTAGGATGAATCTGTGCAGTTACTGTCACCTAATGAATTCAAATGTACAGAGCATTTACAGAGAATTTCAAGCAGCACCAGCTCTAATTGCCTTGTTAATCTTACAAAATTATGTCCTTTTCTAACTTTTGTTTAGAGTCAGTCAGCATAAAAATATTCTTCTTGTTAAAATAACTTCATAGGCAAAGTTCAAGTGAGCAATTAGTGATTGCATCTGTTTTTGAGTTATTTTCCCAGCTTGTGGTAGTTCAGTTAATAACCTTTTAAAATTCTGAAGTACATCCCCAGGCAGCTGTAGGTCTGTTTCAAAAATCTACCCAGTGTTCGAAGTGCTAGCATTTCTGGGACCATCTGCTTCTCTTCTCCAAAGACTCTGTAAAATCCTTGGCAAACCCTTGAATGAACCTCATGCTTCCTAATATGGAAGAGTGTAGAGTGAATGCACAAACAGGAAAATTATGAGGAGTCTAACTCTGATAATAAAGCTGGTTTGCATTCAGTGACCATTGCAAGAATAAATTTTATGCCTGAAAGCACCTTATTGAAGTGCGATGTGAGTGTATCAGCAAAGCACATAAAAATCCCTTCCAGGAATACCAGGAAACTTGTTAAAATTGGTATGCCGTTGCCAAGTATCTATCACTATCCTGATTCTTTTGCTCAGCAGAGACATATAATAGCTAAACAACATTGAGTCTACATGTTTCTTGAATAATTCCATTAACAGATCTAGGGAATCATTCAAAAGCTTTCTCTTTCTTCTAGTATCACTGTGCTAATAACTCTTGGATGTAAGTCCTTTTGTTACATGCCATTTGCCTTAATGCTGAGGCTTTCCCTGGATATTGGCTACCTATTGTCAATCATAGCTTTCTGGATATACATACTTTTTGAAGCTATGTGTATGATAAATCAAACCCATATTTGAATATACTAACATAAACTTTAAAAATAGTGGAGGGAACCCCCAGTCCTGGTTAAGAGAAATTAGAGAGTTATTAACGCCTTTGAAAAGCTGTGTTGTTTGTGCAAACACACAAAAAATAAATGTTTGGAATCTAAGGATTTTCACTGCATACTACAGTTTTAGTATGAGTTTCAAATCAGGGTGGTAACTGTCTGCTGTCTGTTTAACTGAAGTTTAAAGTACTGGGGTTACCAGGTTTCTTCCTCTGTGTTCCAGAAAGCTGATGAGCAACTGTTTTCACTGAGATGGTCAGCTATCCACTGAAGCTGTGCCTGTACAAATAGACTTCACATTTTTCTGGTTCAAAAATACGTGGTCATTTCTACTGTCATCCTGAATTTTGTTAGGAAAAATGAACTTCAAGATCAGCCATTTTTTCCCCTAGATATTATAAAACTTTAGCTGTGCACTCACTGAGTTGTGCAAATAGCATTTTTTTCTGTCTCTGGGAAGTAACCCTTCCTGCACTACATTTCATATTCCTAGGAATCCAGTTAATTCCAGATCCTTGAATCATATCATTTTATGGTTTTGATTTTTTATTTCTTGTCTAATTCCACCGTGAACACATGGAAGAATAAAGGACACATTCCTGTTATGTTTGACCTATTATAAACCCATGCTGATGATTTTTTCATGCCAGCATGTCCCCTTACCTGTGCTGAATCTATGAAACACAAGGGTGAGGTGGGTACTTACATCCTCAACATAAAATTTTTGACTAAGATTCTAAGTGCTAGGCACCTAAGTTGTTGACAGGGCTGATATCCCTGGGCTCTCTAGTTATTACTCATGGCTTCTCCAGTGGGGCTAACACAGTTAACACTGTCTTTTGATCCAAACTGTTGCCTGGTTGTGCTTATCTCTGTTCATTGATTATCCAGGGAAATTAAGGAGGCCAGAACCCTAACTTAGCCCCAGATAGTGCAGTTATTTGCCTTATGCAACTATGGCATAATATGATGGAAACACCCACACCTCTCTTCTTTTTAACTCACGGATGTGTTTGTAATCTCTGTAGACTAACCCAAGCTAGCCTGAAACTAGCTGTTCCAGTAGTCTGGATCCTGACCCTCACAATACACCCTCAACTGACACGTCCTTTGTCACTGTCTGACTTGGTGACATGTTCCTCTTCAAATGTCGCTACTGGAAGCTGCAAAAGCAAGTTGTTTAGGTCTGTGTTTGTAACTCAAACCCTGTTGGTCAATTAACCATATCCTTTTGTTACCATTAGTTTCTTGCAGGCATAGACCTATGCAAATATGTGTGTGTGTGTGTATATATACCTATGTGTATATGTATAAAAATATGTGAGTATATAAAGAAAGTTTTGTGGGTTTTAATGAAGTATTCTTATGGCTGGTTTGCACATGCAGCATCATCTAAGAACACATTCACAAGTCTATAATGATCACTTGTATAACCAGAGGTCAATTAAGCGGTGGGCTGTCCTGGCTCAGGTCCCTACCTCCATATGTTTAGGCAGTGCTTCTCAGAAAAGCTCTGCTTTCCATCCAGGTCTGCAGCCAGATCCTTTGTATTTGAGTGTCCATCTCTGACTGCAAACACCCTGTGGTGAGCCTTGCACAAGTGTGCTTCTGATTGAATATGGATTCCCACTGATGATGTAATTTGGCTTTGAATTTGTGCAAACAGCCATTTGTACTTCCTGTTCCTCCACATTTCATTTCTGAGCTCACTCAGGTGTGAGATTGCTACATGTCTCTCATGGAATCTATGTGGGGTTTTTTAGTAACAGCCTACCTTTTCTTATCATCAGGACTCTGGATCCAGGGCAACTCACTAGTAGTTCTTCCATTGGAAAACAGACTTTTGTAGGCTTTGCTACATCTTACTGACAAAACAGTGACATCAGTGAATGAAGGAGCTGCTTCGACCACAGACTCTGTCAAGCCTACCTCCCTGTAACTCATAGGAATCCTTCCATTGTTAGCTAGTGTGGCCCTCACCTTTTATTCAGTGCAATCTTTCTTCTTCAGTTTTGAAAAAAAAAATCCCTTATTAAAATATTAAAACAATAATGTATTGTAGGAGATGTACTGGATGAAAAAGGACTCATTGGCACATATGTCTTTAAGACACGTGTCTTAAAGATCTGATATCGTCCTCAGTTCATGCTTGCTTTCATCTTGGAGAATTTCCCTGAATCTGCGGTTTGTGTCCCTGATGTTAAAAGTGGGATGTGCCACCTACCTCTCACTTCTTTTCTCACAGTCCTTCCTCCCTGACCACTTACCTAACAGAAGTGCCATTTTAGGAACAGAGATCAGTTTTCCCAAACGCAGCTGTGATGGTTGCTCTCCCCTAACCATTTACCTAACACATTTGCTCTATGGTGGTGTTAGAAAATGCAAATGTATCCCAGGTGATGCTTTCTCCTTCTTGTGGGCTTCTCTAAGTTGTCACAAGATTTTAAAAATCCTGTATCTTAAGAAGTGTTCACTGTACCAGCTGTGTGCTGTGTTCCTCCAGAGCCATGCAGGTTTCACAGACTGGAGATGGCAGCACTAGCATTTGCCGTGCTTCTTCCTTTTATCTCCTTTCTACATGCTATTACTTTGGCAACCCAGGGGGGATTATGTGACAGTGTCCATCTTCCTTTGGGAGACAAGAAACTGGTTAAAATAGCAATCCTAGAAGGTTGAGCTCTGTGTGATTTGAATCACATTCTTTGTTTAATAATGAAGAACCTGAAATTATTGTAAAGGAGCCTGTGCCCTTTTTTGCCCGCTCACCAGATAAGAGTAAAACTAAGAACCAATATATCTTCATCCCTTGAACGTTCTCTGTAAATTGATATCCTATTTCAAGAGATAGGGGAGTTTTCCACTTTAGGTAGCAAATATGCAATTACCTTCATGAAAATGAAGGCCCATATACAGGTGCAGGTCCTCTGAACTCAGGCCACTCTGATGAAGGACACACTTCCATTACAGAATAGGCAGCGTGACAGCCTTGGGAAGGAAATGTGACTTGGAACAAAGGATTTTTTTTTCCCCCATCTCATTTCACATCTGACATAGCTCTGCCATTTTCAAAAACAGACTTACTCATTTCTTTATCTGTATTATTCAGTCTCTAGACCTTGTTTGTGGTTCCTTATGCAAAATTCAACCTAGTTGCTAAATTTGTGGCCCTCATGTTTGTGTTTCATTTTTGATCAAATAAGTTTTTTTGCATCAATCTTATCAAATATTCTCAAAGGGCAGAATTAATATTTAATTATTATATTCAACAGCAGCTAACATTACTGACCAGGAAAGTCTTTTTTGATATGAACTGTGTAACTGAGGTCAGTGTTTCCTTTTCCCTAAACCTGTTGAGTAGAAAATGCCCAAGGACTTCAGCAGTCTTCCACTCAGACTTTTATGTGAACATTTCTATGTGTATCTGACAATTGAGCCTCTTTTAGCCTGTAATATCTTTCTCTCACTGAAGATTAGAGTGTATACACTTTTAGGGATAAAGAGAAGGTTAGCTTAAGGAAAAAAAAAAAGAGACCAAACCCTTGCTGATTATATATATTTGCAATGAAACAAGCAAACAAAAAAGCACTAGTTATCTTCTTCCACATACAGTTAGATTTAAAATAGTAAGTATCACCTAGATAATCTTGTAATTTTGACACAGAGTAATTGCTGATTTTTGCTGAAATGCATTCATTTAAAAACTAGGACTTTTTTCAATTTTCTTGTGTACCATTCATATTCCTTTATGACTGATATGAAAATTAACTAAGACATAAGATTGAATTAACTAGCTGTGCTATAGGTTACATTTCTCTACAGAAAATTCCATTTTCCTTGAAAATGAGTGTGATTAGCTATGCTAGCTGGTTGGGCAGTTCCAAGGACAAAGTGATCTTTTTGTCTCTCCGAAATCTAATGTAGATAATGGGGAGCATAGGGATGATGGCTGAATGGACAGAAGGTGTGAGAAGACAGAGAAGGTAGAAAGGTAACAAAACCAAGCAGACCCTTACTTAGGTAAAAGCGGTCTAACTTGCATGGGCATAGAGAAACAGAAGACAGTTCATGTGAACAAAGCAGTTGGACTTTAGAAAAGTATGTGTTGTGTAGTGTAACAAAGGATGAAGGAAGTCAAGCCAAAAGTGACTTGACCTCAAAAGTTGCAGTTGCCTCAATATTTGTTAATATTTTTCAGGCTTAGTATATGCTTTTTCCTAATGATTAAAAAAAAATAATCTGCTGAATATTGAAAACCTTCCAGCTCTGGACACACTCAAGGCTCAGCAGGAATGGCTCTGGCTAGATGATGGTTGGAAAATCCTATGATGATGAAGTATTTTCAATTCAGTAGACTTTGGACATTTTTAAACATGTAAATATTCATTGTTATTAAAGATGTTATTGACTTCCAGTGATAACATGGAGGACTACTTCAGAATATATTTTTACACTATAGTCCTTACAAAAAGAAGCCCGCTGCCTCTTACTGCAAAATCCTTTCCACGAAGTAAATTAGCACTGGCTAGACAAGTGTATCCTGCAAGTAAATAGGTATTCCTACCTGCAGTTCTGTTAACTTCAGAGCATCAGCCTGAGAAGCAGGGATAGATCCTTGAAGAACGAACTTGTTTCATCTTTTAAGTTCAAATCTTTTCATTCTTTCAAAGAAAAATCTCTTCAGTTTAAGCTGTGCTGGTATAGCTTTTGATGCAACGGATCTTAGGAAATGTGGACGTCAAAAAGAAAAGCACAACAAAATATAACATAAAAATACACTAATGATTGTTGATTCACATTTTCAAATCTGCATTTTTCTGCTGTTAAGAATCCCAACCAAAGGCAACACTTAAGACTTTCTGAAGAACTTCCATGACTAATAGTTCCTGAGTTTGCCATTACTTAGCTAACAGGTGTCAGTGGCACCCAAAGATTCCTTGAGTGTAAAAAAAAATGTCAACTTTAAAAAAATAAAAGCTTTTATCACAAAAGCCAAACTCCCACTCAGAAGCAGATGTATAATTTTAAGGAAAATACTAAAATGGAAATCTATCTCTGAGCTAGAATCTCTGTACAAATCTCTACACAAAACAAAAAACGATAGTTCTTCTCCTGGGGATTTTCCTATCAAAGTCACTGGCGGTTTGTCTCCCAGTGAGTATATTATCCCTTATGTTCCTGTGCCTACCATTTAAAACCTTTCTTATTTTGTGTGCAGTGAAGTTTGTGTCAGCACAGCCTATAATGCATCCCAACATGACTGTGAATGAATGGGAGCAGTCAAATACCGTTGTCCTGTATAACCAAACAATCCAGGCTAATCTTGGTGACTCATTCAACAAGAGATATTACCAGCTAGTCTCAGTGATGGAAAGTTTTAATTATACTAAAATTGATTAAATCAAGCTCTGGAGAAACTCCTCTGATCCTAGAATAGCAGCTGAACTGCATGAAGGGCTTTGGTTGAATAGGCCTCTTCTCTGTCTTTAAAGCCACAGTGATGGTTGTGAACACCTCTTGCCTGATGGCAAACACCCTCCTTCTGTGACTGTATGGTTTCATGTATTCACCATGGACTGTCTTAGCTCCACTAGCCTCAGGGTATTTGAAGCCTCTGGCTCATGTACTGATGAAGCAGCTTCCAAGATTGTCCCATAAGGATCTTCTTTAAGGTTTTATGTACTTTCTTTGGCCCAGTTCATACAGGCTGCTAGTGAAACAAGGATATTAGATTTATCTCAACTATGGGTCTGGCCAGCACAGAAGGAGAGGCTGCTGTGTGTCGTATGATAATTTTCTCTAGGAGAGGAAGCTGTTTGTCTTCTATTTGTGTTCAAAATGTATTTTATAATGTGCTGTAAGGTACTCAGGTGTATATCTGAGGTCTTTCTCTCCACTGGCTATGGTGGGTGTTTTTCGTGTTGGAAAAGATCTCCACAGAACTGAGACTCTGGAGCACTCTAAGCAGGATTTAATGAGCAGCTATTAATTTTCTACAGAGGCTCTTCCCCTGGCATTATCCTTTCATTTGGTGGACTGTCTGTATAACTGCTTAAGGCCTCATTCCCCTTCATTATGTAAAATCTCTAGAAAATCTGTTAGATAGGAGGCATTATCACTGGGAAATACTTGAAAATTTTATTTAGTACAGTCAAAAGTGTCAAAACAGCTAATTGAATGCTTTCATCTCCATAACTAATGAAAGATTAAGTTACTGAAGAAGTATGTCACAGTATTCTACAAATTGTAACTAAAAATAACAATCTAACAGTCTTGTTAAATTTAAAGATAGTTAAATGTTAGCACAGAAAGTGTCTCACTGCAGAGAGCTTTGCAAATGCTTAAGGATGGTACCACCACTGTATATTCTGGTATCTTAAAACATATATATACACATGTCAGAGCCTGTTTGTCTGCAGGTGTCCCAGTGGGTTTCCTGTAGGAACAAAGAATCAGATAGGCATTAGGAGATTTTATCCAAGAAAAACAATTCAATGCATGTCAGCTAGTAGAGAGTGTTGTTTAAGAGGTAGCATGCTTTTCTGCTGCTCTGCCTTTACTTGCCCCTAATATTTCTTTTCTCCTCACAGGGTCTGCAGGGTTCAATACAACCCAAATCAGAAAATTGATATTGTAGGCATTTTTTGGAGGAATTGCGCACTGTTTACACATCTATGGCTGCTGTGGCAGCTGTGTAAGAAAAAAAAAATCAGTCTTTCTTACGAATCAGCTCAATTAATTAATCCTACCTGGAAATCTGTCCTCTTACTGGTAAATCTCATCACCCTAGCCCAGACTCCTGCTCAGCCCTCCTCTCTTTTCATGTTCCTTTTTGTCATCTTCATTTTGCCAACTCTCACTTTTCCTTTGTTCCCTTACCTCTCTCCTGTCTGTGATGTCCAAAACTTGTAAACCGTATTTGCTTCTTTCCCAAAAACATATCTCTACCATGTTTTTTTCCTCCAGAAGTGTCTCCTGATAAAATACTGAACAACCTTAGTTTCTGTGTCAGGCTGAGCTCACATCCTTTTCCACGGAGTGCAAGAA
This sequence comes from Phalacrocorax aristotelis, assembly GCF_949628215.1. Taxonomy (NCBI): domain Eukaryota; kingdom Metazoa; phylum Chordata; class Aves; order Suliformes; family Phalacrocoracidae; genus Phalacrocorax; species Phalacrocorax aristotelis. The sequence goes on from NC_134282.1 coordinate 11,489,123, forward strand.
CCATGAAGGGTGTATCATTCTTTGTATGGGAAAAACTGAAGTGGATTGTAATATTTTTTTGGCTAAATCCAAGTTTCATGAGAATGAGTGGTTGCCTTTGGAGGCAGAAGGTGGTTAGAGTTCCAGAGGGAGAATGGAGCTGGGGTAGATAGGGTTATATGTACCCTCTCAATACTGACAGAAAACACGTAATTCATGTAAATGCTGTATAAATACAGTGGCAATTTTAAGCTTTTCTAATAAATGTGCTCATATATGTGAAATGGATAGAAAATCTATGGCATAAGCCTATCTTCTATGCTTAGCTGCTGCCTTAGACTATGATCCTAAGCCCACTCTCAATGGAACCAATTCCCACAGTGAGAAGAAATCTAGTAAGCTGTTTATTCACTGTTGGCATCATTTTAACTGCCCCTTGGAAAGTCACATTCTGATAATCAAGACAGAGGCATAGATTTTAAGTGGGATTCCATTGTTTTCAGTGGGCTTTTAATGAAGGCCATTGTGAGATGAAAGCTTTGGTGACGTCAAAGACACAAAAAAGGGACGGAGATGGAGATAAGATGGGAAACCTTGTTCTCCATTCTCCATCTACACAACTTTTCATATCTTACTAAAGGTAAGACACCTAATAGGTTTCCTTTGTACTTCATTTGCACTTTTCTTCCTGAGGAAGATAAAGAGTGAAAAGTTTGAAAACAATTTTCTAAATGTAACTCTCTTAGCTACTGCTTGTTTGCAATAAGTGTACAAGCTTAATTTCTATTTCTCGGTTATCATTTACTTAATCCTTCTTACTTTTCACCGAAGTGTTTTTTTCAGCTCTTGTGACGTATGACAAACACTTTTACTTGTTTTCTCTTAACAAATTTTTTTTTCCAAGAAGTCACCACTAATTTTAGATCTGTGCTTGATTCCTTTTTATTTGTCATTTTGTGTCTAACTTAGTTGTCTCCCAGTGCAGATGCAACATTTCTGGAATTATGTTAATATATACTGATTTTCTCAAATCCACCCACAGACAGTTTTGCCTTTTCTGCTTGATGGACAAAAATGCCTGCAGATCTGCTGATCTGGCAAAATTGAACTCAGATCATCAAGCAGTTTGGGACCATGTTATTGGGGCTCCACCTTACGGCAGATCAGAGCAGAAAGGCAATGGCATAACTTCAGCAGGTTACAAGTTAGGGAGAAGAAATAAGGTTGAGAGTTAATATGAGGAAACAATAGCTTTTTTTGATAATCATATTGTCTCCTTTTGTAAGGATATGAGTGCAATGCATTAACTCTTGTAAATAAAACACTCAGAGAAGAATATGGGAACTTGAATCTTTTAAACTTCTTATGGAGTGGGGTATTCGCCGCACCTTATTCTAAAATTCCTCCCTCTGTTGGAAGAGGTGTTATTTACCAGAGTGGATTATAAACCAGTATAAAGTACTGTTGCTAAGCAGGAAGTAATTTTAAATTTAATTTCTGTCTAAAACTAAAATGAGTTGACATAATCTCTGAGAACAGATTAGTAGGAATCTTTTGAGGGGACTGCTTTAATTTCTGAGTAGAAATCAGAGGCACAGTGTGTATGTGTGTGCACATGTGTGTGTGTGTGTGTGTGTGTGTGTATTTCCAATAAAATCAGGTTACTTCCTGAATTTAACTGAGCTTTGGGTTTTGGTTTGATGGACTTTAAAGATCTAATAGATCAATGTTTTTGATGTTTGCTGTAAGTAAATAATAATATTTAGGTCACAGGCGATACAGGAGGGCTGTTAGGCTGTCCTAAAAGCCAAAAGATTTCCTGTTACAATGACAGCAGATCTGCTGGCACCAGCTTCAATGCATTCTTTGTGTGACAGCTGATGACAGGAAGGCCTGAGAAAAAGAAGCGTCCTGCATTCCCAGGCTGTTTATATCTCTTGCCTGTGGTTTCTGTACTTCAGCTAACACAGAGTTTATAAGGTGCTCCTGAAAATTAGATTAATTTTTAATTCAAGAAGAAAATGCATATGAAGTTCATGAGCTGACTTTGGGCCAAATTTTGCTCAGACGTACTTGTGTTGCATATGAGTTTGCAAAAATCTGTAATATTTTCGATAGTCAGTAATAAATTTTGCCCTTCATAACCTCACTTGGACCAGTAGCCATCAGTGTGCAAATTCTTCACATTCTACAAGGTAGAAACTAGGTTTGTGCATTTCCTTGAAAGAAGCAGTAGTAAACAATTTTGCTTTTGCAGAATGCAATTTGGCTTACTGCCCTAAGGTCCCTACAAAATAAGAGTATTTGTAATAGTGCCCTTTTAATAGCATCTCACATAATAATGATTTATTTGGCCTGAATATCACTGTGCAGACAATTAACAAAAAACATCTCTTTTTAAAACAATTTGTAACCTATGGAGGATGGGAATGCGGTCTTGATTATTGCATTAGACATTTAAATGAAGAATAATGAACAAAGAATATTCTAAAACATAATAGTGATGGTAGCTGGATATTTTTTGCATCATTACTTCCATGCTGGGTTCTTACTGAAGCTGAATCTCTGAGCTTTTTCAGATTTTTTTTCGGGCATTTTTAATTATTGTTAGTATCTGTAACTTCTTAGGGGCTCAAAAGATCTGTTTCTCCATTCTTCACCTGCGCCAGCTCTAGCCAGACATACAGTAAACAAAACCACAGTGTGAGTGGCCCAAGGTTGCAAGGAACTGTGCAGTGTTCCTGAAAGCTCTGTGCCAGGGATACAGATCTAAGAATAAAGCCATCAAACAAATGGCTAATGGCATAGAAAACTGTAATTCCTTCTTGCAACTTTGACAATTTTTTATTTTCTTGCACTTCATTCATGCAATTTTATTCTACTCCTTTAATTGAGAATCATTCCTGGAAGATACATTTCCCTAGGGTTCTTGTAAAGAGTGTGAACGAGATTAAACTTCTCTCAAATTATGAGGTTAAATATAAACAAGTTAATGAAAATTGGTTTTAAAAGTTGATTGTTGAATTCTGTCTTCAGATTTCTGAATGAGGCTCTTGGGACCCTCTGTGAGAGTGGTACAAATGTGGCTGTGCTCAGTAATGTTTTTATCTTTTCTGTGCATGTTCCATGAGTGTCAGCCTGACTTTATGTACTTCATAAAGACTTCACTTCATAGTGAAGTACAGGACAACATTTGCTTCACGTGAAAGGGGCTAATATCACAGTATCACCACCTCCATCTGAGAACTAATAATGACTTTTATTGTTTTGCTTAAAGCTTTAACTACTAGCTATTAATATCTTTTTGTGTTTCTTTGTCATCTTGAAATAGTATCTAAGAAAGATGTCCACTGAAAAACAACCTTCTGTTGCTGTAAGTTGCTGAAACCTGCTCTATATTGGCCCCACTTTGAGCACTGGCTCAGTCCAGGAGACTTCTGACATATTGTGCTATGGTTCTGTGATTTCAAGTTAACCAATGTACCTAATATCCCATTTCACAATGCAGCTGATTAAATTATGCTTGATTTAGTTTATTATGATCCATTAGTTTGTTATACTCTAGTAAAATCCACCACATGCTAACATGAGGCTCAGTCCAGTCTTGAGAAGTCCACAAGAACAGGTACTATAGGATATTAATTGTGGTTTTTTTTTCCTATGAGATGATTTAGAAAAGAGAGGTCAGCAGTCAAACAACTTCTGGGAACTCAATATAGGGCAGAAAAAACAATTACACAATGAAAGATTTCCACTAATAATAGTTCAAACCAGAAACAGCTGTGCCTAATCTCTTGCTTACCCTCCAATTTGCTACTTGCACAGATTAGGCATGCCATTTATTCAGTGCTTAGAGTAAATGGAAGAAATTTCAGTGAATCTAGTCCTGACTAATGCTTGTGCTTTGTCTATTACAAGAGTTCTCCTGTGCTTTCTAAGTTGGAATAACTGTTTATTGAAATGATTCTGGATGAGATTATCCAAGAGCGAGGTTTAACAATAGTTTACAATAAACAGTTTACACTAAACAACCAATTTATTTGTTGTTTTAATGCTGATCCTGATAATACAGTTTATCATGTATACTGTGAATGGCATTTTCTTCATACATAATCAGTGAAACAGTACAGGCCTAAGGGAATATAAAATTTCCCATCATCATCTGTGGCTTGCACTTAGGCTGAACTATGTATTTTAATAATTGCAAATTCCTAAGGATGTAGAGATGCAAACTCGAAGATGTTTTTCTAGTATTTTATGTTGACTATAAACTCTGGGTATGAATATCTGCTAATGTTCAGCTTCTTGGCGTGTATTTCAGAAATCTGGTGAATGAATTCACTCTGGACTCAAAAGGCTGTTGGAATACAAATATTTTTTCTTCTGCATTTGTAATATCATTGTGTGGAGTTTTCCTGGGTGCTTGGGTTTTACATGATCTGTTTGAAGAAATGCCTTCACTTGCAAAACACTGCATAGTTTAATGCTTTGGAGACTCTGCCTGACTTCTGTGGAGTTCCTGCTAAGCACCTACTCAGATTGTGAGTCCGTCCTTTTAAATGGGAATATCTCAGATGTGAAATCCAGTGCTCTATTCATACAATTGAATCATTGGCCTTGTTTTCACTATTGCCGTGCAACTTCATTGTTTTTGGAGGATAAGAGTCCTCAATTTAACAGAAAGTCTCAAAAGTTGCATCTGGGTTTGAAAAATTTCTCATGGAAATGTGTGCCTTGAGAAGCATACTCTTCATTTCCTTTTGGCAGAAGCAAGCAAATAAAATAATGTTTAATATGTAGACTTCTGGACTATGTATGATCAAACCTATTATGGGAATGTTAAATCAATGAGGGCCTGCAAATGACTGGGCATTCATGGGGAAGGGTTTGTACTCACCCATTCTGTTGCTGAAGTGCTGAAGCACATACTCCACTGGAGCTAGCTCCTGGGACTGAGAGAGGTTTGCCAAAAGGCTGGAAACAGCTGACCAAATTGTATTGCAGGCAATTCAGAAAGCTTTACAGATGATAGGGGTATTGTATTTGCAGGAGACCAGTGCAGAACGTCTGTTTTACTTTTCTTTCTTTGCTAATGAAGTAATCCTGTGTCAAAATGCATGCTGTAGCTGTATCTGTGTCTGGAAATGTTATGTATGTGGCTTGGTTTGCTCACCTGGCAATCTTTTTCTTCTCTAAATGGAGATAGTTTCAGTTTTAAAGCCTTTTTTTACATTAACATACAAACCCAACATCAACTGAGGAAGCATAATCTCCATGGAAGTCCTGTATGCATCTTTCAGAATGGTAGCTTCTCTTAAAGTACAGAAGTAGATGCCATTTTTTTAAAAAGGCAGTGCATGTGGCAGAAATCAGAGTAGACTCATATCCAGGTGTATAGATATATTTTTACATAATAATTTCCTCATCTTCTTGTTCCAGCATATTGATGTAAACTGAGAAAGTGCAGAACTGTAATCTTCACTACTGTTATTACATGGTGTTTCCCTGGAATAAACTGTCTTTAACATCAGTTTCTTCGTATTTGTGCAGTAATATTATTCTTTTGCTTTCAGGTTGATTCAGTGTTTTTCTTGGGATTTGAATATATTCTTCTGGAATGGAAAAACACATAGGTATAAGAAAGACCATGCTTTAACTGATTTTCTTAACACTTTCATTTGACAGGAGGTAAATAGCGCAGTCCAAGTTGATTAAGTTTTTCTCTCCCCCCCCCCCAGGTTACAGTCATCCCTCACACATGGATTGAGGTTCACTTAACTATCTGAAATTTTGAAGTACCCTGAAAGTTATGTAGTAAAATATAAGCATTACTTCATATGACCTAAAGTAATAAAAATGAGAGGAATAAGATGAGATGTAGCTGATAAGAGACTGATTTGTGTCTTTTGTGACTTTTGGTTTTTATTTTTGGCAATCTCCCTTCTCTTGTTTTCCTGCTGCTTGTGAGTCAGTAGGGATTTGCATGTGCTATTGACAGGGCATATTTATATCTTTTAGTCTTAGTTGACTACGGAGGCTGTGACACCTGTCACCTACCTAATGGAGCAACCTCCTTTCCAGTTTGCATTCAGTTAATAGTACAGATAGATGCTGTTTGATTTGTCCACTCAAATGCATGTGGTGCTTTTAACAGTCCTGCATTGCTGGGACAAATGTGGTGCTCACTGAAAACATAATGAGCACCGTAGGAGGTGAGAGTGACTTTATTTGTATTGTATTTTTCCTTTCATTCTTTCTTTGTGACTCTAATGTTAGACCAGTGGCAGCTAGGCCATTTTTAAACCCTGTTTCTCCCAAGGTTAATCAGGATATCCAATGTCTGCACAGAAGCTTAAAAGTGAGTTCAAGTAAGGTCTTAATCTGTTTCCAAAAACCACTGATCAGAGGTTCTTCCAAGATGGAAAAGCAATGTATTAGGTAATGTGATGTTGTTTCCTGATGGTGGAAACAATGACATTTTAATTGCTAATCTGTCACAAAGTCAGTAAAAAATGCTCTTAGAAACTGAGAAGAACACTTGATACTAACTTATTGTCCAGAAAAGCTGAAAGTAGAGGCAATTCCTCTACATTAATTTCTCTTCATTCCTCAAAAAAGCGGTATAAGTTGATGTTACAGCTGTCTGAACAACCAGAACTAGAATGTCATCAAGACTACACACCCAAGCTGTAGTCAGAACCAAACAACACATGGGGGGCGTTTGAGCTGAGCATTTAAGAGGAAACTGGTGAAAATGGGGCAAGGTGAATGGGAGTTAGAAAGAGCAGCCAGGTGGAAATACGAAATTGGGGATCTTACCAAGACAGCTGTCTGTTGTACAGATGGACAAGCCATTCTCCACGAGTGGCAGAGGCAGATATCATTCCAGGGTACTTGGGACCAATATTTTTAATGTGACAGGTCCCCGTTTTGCTTATGTTGTAGTTATCAGCGGCAGATTGGCACACAGAGCGTAGGATGAGATGCTTAATGCTTTTAACCCACATAGTTTTAAGTGTTTCTCTAATTTACTAAAGGTTTTGGATACCAATTTAATGGTATTCCATACCCTAGAGACAGGAAGGGGCGAAGGTCCTAAACACTTTTTAAAAAATTAAATAGGATTTAAGTGCTTCATTCTTCTAGATTAAGGATAGGTTTTTCAGGAAAGCCTGCTTGAGTCTTAATTTCTCATAAGCTGCTTTTGCTATGAAATATTTGATAACTGTATGTATCCATTCATGATATGTGATTTCTGGTTGGGAGTCACCTTGCTGTAAGAGGCTAGGATATAATTCTAGTTCATCCTTAAAAGCAATTATTGATATAGAGATTTGCCTTGTTTGTTGTCCACTTGACTGTTTTTACCTGAGAGTCCACTAAAGCAAATAGGTGATGCGCTGTAAGTCAAGCAGGAACAGGATATATCTCAGACATGATGAACCTGCGGTACCTGCTTTGCACATACAATGGAGGATTCACTTTCCACTCAGCCACTTCCAGCGTCCTCCTTTTTTAAGCTATAAGTGCTACTGCCCTGCATTATATTTAATGTGGTCGATTCTTATGAGAGAAAGGACATATGCAATTGTAGTACAAGGTAAAAAATCAAGAAATTATATTTGCACATCACACTATTTGCTGTATTTGCAAGACTTAAACTTTTCATCTAGCACATCTTCCTGTGATGTACTATTACTCCCTTTTTGGTTTTCCAGAAAAACTCATAGAAAGAGCTCTTGAAATGAATTAAGGAGAAACTAGTCACAAACATGCTCTTGGTGTTTCTGCGTTGTAGTTCCTGGATGTTCGTCTGGCTTTTAAATTCCCCATGAAAAGAATAATTGATTTCTTCTATAGGCAACATTTTTGCTATTAATCATTCATTGGAATTCAGGGATGTTCATTCAGAATTTTAAATGTGATGTCTAGTCAGAGTTATAAAAGCATATAGCCAGGGGATGTAAAGCAAGCATACAATAAAAGTGTGGAAGATTAGACTGGCCTGATTTATTGCGGTTATTTTAGTTTTTCTGTTAAGGCCTGCTATGCATGCTCTGTTAGCCTGCCATATATGTTTTCTCTAGATGTATGTAATACCGTATAAAATATATACACATAGGCTTAGCTGATAAAAATGCTAAAAATGAGTGAGGTAAGAAATTATTTCAAAGATCTTTATGGAGTTATCTTTGGAGTTTGCAACTTACAGCTGCTTCTTTATGTGTAGTTTTATATAGCTATGATTATGACATTCAGTGTTTTATAGTGCATAAGCTTTGAAGATACAGATTTATTCTTTAAGAACATATTGCACCGTGCTTAAGAAGGAGTGTAAATTACCATGTTTAGAAGCATCCTCTTCAGAGTGCAGTTTTACATATCCAAAGTAATCCCAGCACCTTCTTCCAAGAAAGACATCACCTTTCTCAGAAATAATGTTGCTATAGTGTACTCATATAAGGTATAAGCAAAATAGGGTTTTGTGGATAGACAGTATCCTGTATTAGAGACAGTTAGAAATAAAAGACAAGGTTTTTGGCACAAGAAGTCTTTCCTTAGTACTGAAAACGTGAAATATGTTCTATGCAATAATCGCCATTTCCAAAGGTCATAGATTATAATGCATTTGCCTCTTTTCTGTTGGAAAGTTTCTTCAGTAAGTAACCCAATTTAAACTTTTCTCCAGAGAAGTTTGAACAATAATGACATGTTTGGGATAGGAGTTCAAAAAATATAAAGTGTAATCCTGGGCAAGCTGTAGGTTGGCGGGTGACACGAGGTCAAAATCAAGCACTCAGTAACCAGGGGATGGCAGGAAAGGTCCATGTCTAGCAGGGACCGGATGAATGATGCCAGGTAGGCAACAGGCACAGAGTGAGCAGGTGGTCAAGGAAGCAGGAAAGCCACATCTAGCAGTCAACAGATGTGCAGGGCAGCTGCTATACCAGTTCGATGTGACATTTCCCTGGATACAATATTTTGTAGTATTACAGTTATGCTTAAGACCCAGGATGGGGCCAAAGTTTCCAATTTGAACAGAGGTACAGTCAGCACAAGTGGTAACAAAGGCAGAGTCTTGTGTTACTGTGTTGGTGACATTTCATGAGCTCCTCATCGAGCTTTACTCTTTTCTGATGTAGAATCTCAGAACAACAAATATTATCTGTTGTTAGGGAGGTGAGATCTCTGCTCTGCTTTCAGTTTTTCACCATAAATCATTGTTAAAGACTGGAGACATGGCTTGGAAAAGGAACTTCTCCTAATTCCTTGATGCTTTTAGAAACCTTCACCTGAGAGCATCCCTTAACCTGTTCACTCAGGTATTATCTCCCTATTGCCTTGTTTTAATCCCTGCCAGCACTTTGGCTGTCAGTGAATCACCAGTGACCACTCTGCTTACTAGGTATCTTTTCAGAATTTCTAAATGAGGGCTGATTCTGACAGCCCCAAATAGTGGACCTGTAGCTGTATTCTGAAAACACTTCCTCTTCTACGCCAAATAAATGCAATAGGCTTAGTTAAAACATGTAAGCATCACCCTCCCATCCCCAAACACTGGAGGAGGCTTTCCTGAACAAGAAGCAAACTGGAGAAAATGAAGGAGGGTTACTAGCTAAAGAGTTGCTAAAGAGTCCTGCATAAGGTGGCAGTCTTGGTTCTGGAAAACCTGCAGGATGAAGTAGAAATAATTGTTTCTTAGTTGTTATGGGGTCCACTGTAGATAGCCTTTTCATTTTCTTTTTGACGAAAGGAAAAGATTTTGATCATAATATTTAACTATAGTTTTCTAGTCCATTAGGATTATAATTATTCATAGGCCTTGAGTACATATTAATCAATGAATCTAATAGTGCCTTTATCCTGATATTTGTATTAGGTTATCTGGAAAAGGGCAGCAAAATGACTAATATAATTATATTTAACTCTATTGTAATAAAAACAAATGGGACTTTTTAGACATCTGGTAATGTATTTCATTTTTCCTTCTTTCACCAAGACAACCAGAGATACATTCAGATAATCCATTCATAGTTTCAATTTATTGTTTCAACCTTCTATCAACATATTTTTATGCTGTACTACTGACAGGTTCTTTCCTGGTAATGTTTATCAGCCTTCATTCACCTGTGCAGAACTTACAACATTTTGTATTCTGCTTAAATCACTTTTAGTTTTGAGTACGCTAGAACAGAGGAGCATGGATGATCATGATACTACAAGAACTGTTATCTGTTAACTAATGATAGTCTCTGATTTCCTGCAGATGGAAGGGATCTATTATGACAAAATGCTGCATTTCCCAAAAGGTTTTATAGGATGTGTGTTTCAAAGAGAATCTTTGAGATGAGGCATTCATAGATTGTGCAACATTAATCCTTTATTAACTCATCTGGAATACCACAGTGCATAACTGGGATTTTCAGTGGTTTATGATATTGATATTCAGTGCAATGTACAAAAGCTTAATTGTTTTTAAACGAGCAGGAGTACAATAACCATTTCCTTTCAATTCAAAAGATCCTTTTAGGCCAAAGGCAATCAGAAATCCAAAATGCTTTTTATGATACATTTTCATCTGTTTATTTCAGTTTTGACAGTTGGAGCCTTACTCTGTTGACAGGCTCCAAAACAAAGGGTTTTGTTGTTCTCCTGTGAATTATATTTCTGAACGCAGAGAAGGCCTACCATTATGTCATGATGTCTGTGGAACTAACTGTGGTGATACTTTTTAGTATATCATTTCAAGCACGTGCTGTTAAACCTATTCTTTGCACAGTCAAATGAGCTAGCCAAAAATCAATGCAAACAGTGGAAAAAACTATTTTGCCTATATAACACTCTCAGGTAACAGCTAAATAGTTTATAGATCTTGTAGGATCACCATCATAAAATACAGAGGAGCAGAAAATCAGAGGTTTTATTTCTAGCAAGGGAGCCTGTGCTTCAAAGACAGGCAAATATTAATCCTGAAGTTGCTGTAAAACAAAACTCTGTGCAAGGAAACAAAGTAAAAAGAATGTTGCACTGGGACTTGCTAAAGGTGGGAGAGAATATTAGCCTTCAAAGTGAAATATTTTGCAAGTTAGCTAGCCAAGAACAATATTAAATACCTGTACCAGGGTCTTAGGAAAGCATACAGCTGGGCCAGTCATACATGGAAATGGAGGCAAAGCAGAAGCAGACTGTGGTTCTCAGAGGATGCGTACAGGAAACTCAGGAGAATGTTTGTGTGCTATAAGGTGTGCTTAGAGAGGCACATGTAATAACTACTCAGTTCAATTAGCTGATAAGCTTTGCCTTTGTTCTGCTGCTCATTGCTACTGGAGCTGCTCTAAGCTGATGATGTTGAACCTGCTCTAGAGACAGAAAACCAGATGTTTACAGGGCAAAGTCTGAGGAAGGGGAGAATACCCTGGTAGAGTGGCTGTGACCTTCCTGAGTCTTGTCTGTTTATATACTCTCCCTTTTCCTGGGAGGTGGTTTCCCAGGCTTGATTTTGGTCCATCTCTAGGCATGGTCCTGGAGACACAGGCCTGCTCAGGTATTGGCCCAGGGGACCCCTTCAGGATGCTCCTATATCACATATAAATGATGTGCTTATGTCTTAAGGCACATTGCTTGAATAGGATTTTTTTCTGTCTTGATTTCTATTCCTTTAATTTCTTCTTCTATCAGCCTTTTAGGAAGCTTTACCTTTATAATGAACATTATCCACCGTTCTTTACACGCTGCTCTTAGAAAGTGAGCTTCTGTTTAGAGAAGTGCAATCTCTATCTGGTTTCAATCTAGCCATTGAGAGGGAACAATGCATTACTAAATTGTAGTGAAAGCTGTTTGAAAAAGGAATACTGAATCAGTCACCATGTGCACACAGCATTTAGGAAAGCTCATTCCTTCAGTGATGTCTGACAGTTGACCTATTATTTTAACACAATTACTCTTTCTTAAAATTTGCTAGGATAATGAGGGCTGCTTCCAATTTTATTGGGATGTGAATATTCCAGTGATTATATTTGGACTTTTGGAGTCAGGTCTGTTTTGATGACTGCTTTTTTATGCTATTCATAGATGTGCAAATCTGAACGATAATTCATTTTACTTTCAACACATGACAGTCATTTAAGTTGAGCCCTTTCCCATGAACAAGGAAGGGTTTTTTTTATATTTGAAATGCATTTTTTAAGGAAATGCTAATGGGTCTGACAGCAGTGAAAAACATAAACTGCAAACAAACCAAATTTATTCCTCACAGAAGGGGAAGATGGAGGTTGTTACCATGGATACAGGTGTAGCAGAAGAGACAAGGTGATTGTGTGCAGAAATACCTACAAAAATATTAAATCCTGTTCTTGGACTCAGTATCAGGATGTCAGGTAATTCAAGCAGGGGGAAAACACAAGGAAGCAGGAGGCAGAAGTGCAGAAGAGGCATGAGGCTGTGGACAGAAATTCGTTCACCTAGAGGCTGGCGGGTGAGGATGTTGGCCTCCTCATGGTGCCCTGCTGCTGGAGGCACAGGCTCCCACAGCAGCATGCTATCTAGTAATGCATTTTAAACAAAACTGTGGGTCTAATTCAAGTAGGCTAATTAAATTGTTGATATCGTTATACTAATTTATACTATTACACTATTACACTAATTGCTGCTCGCTGCTTTGCTTGAAAGGCACTGGGGAAAGAGCATGCAGCTGTTCATCTAAGGAAAGCTGGTGACCTCTCACTGGTGAGCAGGACAGAATGGTTGCAGACAGCAATCTCATCTCATGCCAGACTACAGCTTTAGGCAACAGGCAATAGGATGAATCAGTAATTGGTAGAAAGTTATTAATCATTATTATTATTGTAATATCCAAGGGCCTATCAGGAAGAGTTCCCTGCTCCACTGGCCACTGACACAACTGGAGAAGTAGCCAATCTCAGCTGTAACCTGGAAGCCTCACAGAGAGTAGCAGTGGAGACACAGGCACACAAACGTGCAAATAGGGTATTTATCTCTGATCTTTTTTCAGAGAGGTGTAGGTGTCTGCAGAGAGCAATCTGAGTAATACACTTGGATAAGTGAGATAATGGGCTAGTCTATTTTAAAAGGGTAGTTTTCCTTGTGTTGATTATTGCGCCTACGTCTATTTAACGGGGAGAACCTTGACTTTACGGGAGGCCTAGAAGAGTTTATTTTAAAAAGAAAGTTACTATTTAGGGTAAAATATTTGTAATAGGGTCAGACTGAAGATTTTTCTCTCCAGATATCTTCTTCAGCATAGGCATTTTGTCCCAGGATATCCAATAAATCCATATAATGCAAAATATCCACCTACGTGTCATGTGAGCAGAAGTTTATACTGGCACAGACAGTTAATGGTAGTCCCTAATTCAGAGACTGAGGCAATACATTAAAGTATTGCAGCTTTTCCTGTATTACCGTTTTGCATTATTTCTAATAAAACAAAAATATCCTACAAAGAAAACAGTATAAATGCAACTTGCCGTATTTGCAAAGCAGAAAGATTAAGTATTATTTTGGATGAAAGATGTATCATTTGGCAATAAAATCAATTTATATTAGAGAAGAAGAGAAGTGACAAAGGACACTATTTCATGTGAACTTGTCATGGGCAAAGGTAATTAGTCAACTCCATGGGCAAGAGAAGATGATGTTTTTTATGTTTTTGAACACTTTGCCAGCTGTGTTTCACAGCTACACACAACTTTGGGTTGCTTCAGTTTCTCAAACTAAGATGGACTGTGAGATGTGAGGTTTCATCTATGGCTTTGTCAGGCTTTTTTGTAGCTTTGAGAGATTGTGTCAGATCTGTATTTTTCAGACATCATCATAATGTGCTGTTGTAGTTACCCTAGAGAAGTGGCTCACGTTGTCAATTCTCCTAGGCCAGACAAAATGGCCTAAATTAATTTCTCTCTTTTTCAAATAACGAAGCAAGCAAACTGCAACTGAAGAGTTTATTGCTGTGTTTGCTAAACAGGATGGTGATTTTTGAAAACCCTGTTTATGCAGTACATTGACACAGTTTCAGAGGCAGAATAGCTGGTTTGTTGGTTCCCAGATCTTGAAAGTGCAAGTTTCTGTGCTCCCAGTGTTAAGAAGGCTGCAACATTAGGCTTTTGTGGGTTTCTGTGCAAAAAAATATGAGGAACATCAAATCCGTTTAATATTATCAGATGATGACAAACTCTGCAGCACAGGGTGTCAGCCCTCCGAACAGTCCTGAAGGGCAGAAAACTGGGCAGGACACTTTGGATTTCAGGTGAGAAACTCATGCTAGTGTGTCTCACAAAATCCCTGCTGCTGCAGACTCCCACTGAGCCGTCACAACTGCTACGCACAGAGCCCTCCCAGAGCTGAAGGGAACCTACCAAGTCCTTTGTCTGCCCATACAGGACACAGAAAACAGAACTGTGTTCCTTCCCAGGTTGTTTTTATTCATATTCTGTTTATTGTGATGGCCATATCATGATATTTCTCCTGATAGAGTGATGTTACTGTGCCAACCAAACGCCAATCAATGTTTTGGGTTTTCTCATTCAACTAACAACAGGGTGCTGTCAGGAGGCCACAGTGGGGACACGGGTGTGGCACAGGGCAATTTCGTTTCATACTGCTCATTTCTTTCTCTGAAAACTACATTTCAGGCAGAAAATGGAAATTATATTTGACATTCTGAGAATCATCAGGAAGGAAATGGAAAGGACAGAACAGTTTGTTTTGTAAGGAAATGAACAAAAGCTATTCTGAGCCCCATTTGTTATGGCCAGAAGTTGATGTAATATCCAATATCATCAACAACAATGTTGTACATGCTCATAAACTTCTGCTGATGATCAGTACTAAGCAATGAGAAATAAAACTTGGCAGGGAAAGGTAGCACAAGGAAAATAACCATGCAAAACCAGTTTTTAAATTATATATATTTTGTGGGAGAAGCTAAATAATTTCCAAACCAGATAGTGGACTTCTTTCTTACAAGAATTGAGGGAATAAAGCTACGTTTTTTTCTTGAAATAATTAGCTTACCCAAGTTTCTACATATTTCGTTCAAATGTCTTAGAATTGGATCTATAGTTTATTCAGAGCAAAAGACCAGAGCAGGATCTCAGGTCATTTCCTAGCTGGTTTACTTAAAAGAAGCTTCAAAGCTATAATGAGCATACTCAGGGCAGAAATCTCAGAAGGTTAGGGGAATCATACTCCAGGCAACATGAAAGATTTTTGAAAACTCAGATGCCTTATTTATTCTTCATTATTTATTCCTTTTGCTGGTAGCACCCAGATAACTGTATCAGGTTCTGTGCACTGTTACAGGTAGGCTCTTTGCAAACATGGATAAGCAGTGAGTGAAGGCCAATGTGGTTCGATGTTTGTATTGGAAAACAGTACAGAAGGCACTGTCTGGGACACATCATATGCTTCCATAGAAATCTCCACAGGAGAAAGTAAGTCCTTAGAAAAAAGTCCTAGAAAATTCAGTTTCTGCTATTTCTGTCTCATTGTAGGAAAAGAAAGGGTTATGAGGCTGCATAGAAGTTGTGGTGCAATTTCCTTACCCAGAGGTCTCCAGGGTTTCCAGAAACAGGCAGATTAACTTCCCTCTGTCACTTTTCCCCCAGAAGGTCCTGTGTCACTGCAACATGGTTCATATAATGCCAATATGTCCATGAGTCTCCCTTTTCTCGTACAGAGAGGAAGGAACATGCAGATCAACACCATATAAGTTATATCACATTATTAACATGATAAACTCAAGCTCCTCAAAGTCAGACCATCTGCATGAAACTCTGAACTGGTGCTCCTGTGTGTATAATATATTATGTTATTCATTATTATAATCAAGCACAATTGTACTGTGCTTTCATAGGTCTCCTGCTTCATTAAGTTACAAAATCAACAAAGCTATTAGTACTTTAATTCCTCATTTTTCAATTTGTGGCCCATTTACTAGTAATGATTCCAACTCTAGTGTGAATGAAAAATTGCTAGTAATTAATGGGCTTTCTGTGGTGCTACTCCCTGTCCTGGATATAGATTCCTTTTCTGAATGCTGGATGAAAAAGTGTGGCATAATCCACCTTTTACAAATGCAGAATCAATACAATGAGCAAGTAAAGGCAATGTACCCCTACATGTTCGCCGTCTAAGTGAGTTTATAGGGCCTGTTTTTTACTTCTGCTTTTAAATGTACAAACTGCAGGTCCCAGTGATACTAGTCAGAAAAGGGTGTTCAGACTTATGCAACCCACAAAAAAAGAAAAAAACCCTTTTTAAGTCAGACTTTCTGTGCCACAATGAGATAAGCACCATTAATGACTAACTAGGAAAATAAAGTGGTTTATGTGGCTTACCAGGTAGAACTAATCCTGGGATGAGAAATGGCAACAGTCCTTGCCAGGACATCCTGGTAAGGAGGGCCCAGGGTTTCATCCACAGGCCATCATCCACAGCAATGAATGTTACAAACAAGATGTATAAAAGGGTCAGGGCAGCAGAGAAATAGCTGAGATCTCTGATCATGAAGAAGCTCTGAACCACTTCCAGATATTAATCAGTGGATCTCATGGTCACAACATATCTGAGGAATAATTCAGAATAAGGGTAATGACTGTGGGGATGGGCCTGGAGCAGCAGTTCCCTGAAAGGAATGCAAGGCATGCTGGAAAAGCAACACCCACATATGAACTGTACGCACCCATAACCAATAGTTTACCCTTGTATTTAAATGGAGTCTGCTTAAAAACTGTGTTGTGCTTCTAGATTTTTGAGATTGTCATGATATCAGGCTTGCTTTTATATTTATACTGGACTAAACAAAAACTCTTTCCTTTGTCTTTCTTTTTTTGTCACACACTACTTTGTGTGACTGAAATACTGTAACTTTGTATGCAACATCCTCACAGAGTATACTGACTTGCAAAAGAACGCATGTATCTTTGTCTTTAAGAAATTAAATTACTTAAATCTAATCTCTTCAAATTTCGCTACTGAGTGAATTATTAGATTACTTTCAAATATTGAGGCTGAACCAAGCATGAAAGTCTTGAAAGTTTTCAGGGAGCGTCTAGATTTTCAGGCAGTTTTTCAGTCACATTGAAGGCAGCAATTCACTGCTTATCATCCTGAACACAATATTTATCATTTGGCCTTTTTTGGGATTATCTCTGAACTCTGTGTGTCTGAATTGTAACTGCTCAACACTATAATTCAGGTTATTGAACAAAAAAAAAAGTTGAAGTAGTTCTTTTTTGAAAGGGATAGTTCTCCCATCACTGCTTTTCTAGTGATGGAGTGTCATTGATTCTTTATTCTCCTTTATGTGAACTCAGCAAGAAGATAACAGTTTTATGGCTCCACATTTATTTCCCTTTTATTTTTAGTAGTGAGACAAAAGAAGAGGCCGTCTGAAGTCATAACATAATGTAAGGGGAATTTAAAAATCTGTGATTGTTCTATGCCATGAATCTAAATGATCAAAATATGAAAAACAAATTGTGGCTTTTTGTCAAAAGAAATGAGAGTTTCCTTATGACTCTCCCATCCACCCACACTTTTCTGTTCAAGTGTAGCCAGTCTTAATTAATTATGGATTATTGTATTTGCATGTAAAATTTGTTTTATTATTTAAGTCTGTAGCAGTTTGCCATGAAATCTAACATCAAATGGTAAATGGACAAGCAATTCCATTGATTTTCTCTAATGAAGAAGTTAGATTATGAAATAGAAACTATTTCTTCAGTCAATTACATTAAATATGATGGTGCAGATTAACACAATAGACATTTCCACATTTTCCAAATATATCACAAATTAAATGTAAAAAGCTGGAGTAATCATACCTGTGAGGAGAGAAAGACACAATATAGTATAAGGCAGCAGCAAGAAATGATGGAGCTGAAAAGGTACATCTGAAAAAATGAGGAGAAAGTAGCAGTATGTGCAAGACTTGCATTTCCTACATGCACAGGATAGAACAGCCCCAGCTGGGTGGTACCTTTCCAGGTGGAGGTGAATCTGTCTTCTGCAGTGAAAACACAACCTTTGTCAGCGGTTGGGTCCAGCCTCATGTAATCTGTAACTGCACCAAATCCCCGGCCTTTCTTCCCTCTGCTCATGGGTCTGGTCCCCAGAGACTGGAGCTTCACCTGGATGCACACCTATGTGAAACCTCTGTGTGTGCTCCTTTTTGCACAGTAAGTAACCCTAAATTGTCGTGGAGACAGTAGTGAGTTACTAGCAGCCTTAGCTTTGCATATTTCATGGTAATCTATACATTTTGAATTGATGTGCTTCATACGTTGGAATAGTAAACTTTCTTAGGAAAACTATATATTAACAAGATTGTTGAAGTTCAGTTGTTGTTTCCTGGTCTTTAAAGGCACAAATATTAGTAAAGCTATTACCTAGTTTCTTGGCACCATCTTCCCTGATGATTAATGTATTGCATGCAATGTTTCTCCCACAGGCACAGCACAGCTTTCCAGGTAGCAGCAGGGGGTTGAAGCAAGATGCTAAAGAACATTTATACATGCAGCATTTAGTGACTATTTAGAAAAAAATTTGATTTTTTTATAGCAGAAAGTCCACTAAAGAGGAGGCCAGGAAATAAATGAAAGTAAGGATTGATCAATCATTTGTTGAGCTGGAGGATGGTTATTCATTACTCTGACAGGATCTCTCCTGTGCATTTGCAGGACTGTGTTTTAGTATGGTAGGAAATTAAGTGCATGCATTAAACATGAAAAAAAACCCTACTCCTTTTTATAAAGCATTCAGTGCAGGAAAACATTAACTGCACTATTTTTTTAACAGAAGAGAGGCTGCATGATGAGTGGGAGAGGGCTGGGAAGCAAGATGTGGCATATACTTGGGGTAGGCTAGACAGCAAGTCAGGGCAGCAGCTTGGGAGAGGCAGCAAAACCCTGCTACAGCCTCAGGACAGGAGCTGGGGACCAGCTTAATCAGCTTCCAATATCCCCAGGACTCTTTGTATTTGCCTTCCTTGTGCTGAGCAAGCAGTGAACTGGGGACAAGAAGAGACTGCAGAAACCAGAAACTGCAAGAAGCTGCTTGTGGAAGATCCTCACTGATAATAGCATTCATAGAGTACAATATGTGAATTTAGAACACTGCTTAAAAAAGAAATATATCTGGTTTTAGATCTACTAATAGAGAAATATACTATAGACCACAAAAAAGAAAAAAGAAAAACAACAAAAAAAAAAGAAAAGAAAAGAAAAAAAAAGAAAAGGAGCCTTCATAAACAAGTTTACATGCTCCAAGACAGTAAGGGTCTCTAGTAGGTTCCTGGCTGTGTAATGTAAATGCAGCCAGAGATAACTTTTACTCAAGCCTTAAATATGACATTGCAAAGAAGTTAGGGTTTTATGGT
Source organism: Phalacrocorax aristotelis (assembly GCF_949628215.1). Lineage (NCBI taxonomy): Eukaryota > Metazoa > Chordata > Aves > Suliformes > Phalacrocoracidae > Phalacrocorax > Phalacrocorax aristotelis. Next base: position 11,508,501 of record NC_134282.1, read on the forward strand.
GTGTGCAGGCCTGAGGAAATCCAGTGCTAGAAGAATGCTGTCCCGTAGTGCCACCATTTTATTACTTCAACTCAACCCAAAAATGCAGGTCAAAAAAAAAATTGGAGGAAAGACAAACAAAAGGAGTCAGAATAAAAATAAACCTTCAGGCCCAGGAAGCCTGTGAGAAAATCTGTAGTGCCAACAGATGATTGTGGCAGAAAGGCCGTACTCAGGGAAGATAAAGTCACTGCAGAGAAGCTAAAGGAAACCTCTGTTTTCATTGTGTAACAAACCAGAAGTTCCCTGTGGTGGAATCCTTGGGAATGAGATCTTCAGGCTGTGATAATTCAGTAAAAACATCTCATTGCTCGACAGTGTTCAAAATGAAACCAAATGTTGAGGATCCTGAGATGGGTAGAGAACCTCTTTTTCCCCCACTGTATGAAGACAAGGTTTGTTTGTGTCTTGAATACTGCCTGCTTATCTAAGGAAGGCAGATTATCACTGAAGAAAGTCCAGAGAAAATGGAACATGATTAATCAAATTTATGAAATGGCTTCTGTACAAGGAACAACTACATAAGGCAGGACCGGTCTGAAGATGTTGCAAAAGGATAAACTGTCATCTCTCTCTTCTAATAGAAGAACTAGGGAGCACAGCATGAAACTGGTAGCAACCAGCCTCAGAACAACTAGAAAGGGCTGAGTCTTCATGCAAAAAAGGGTAGATAACAAGCTGTGAACTCCGCCCCCCCGAATAATTTCCCAGAAAAGCTAACCCCTGAGGGTTACTTACTTACTCTACAAGTGCAGAGTATTCCTTAGATAAAACACTTGGGTCTGGGAGGAGGATTAAGAGAAATGTGATTTACACACAGTCCCTGTACTCTGGGTTAAGCATCTGCTTGTGGCTACAACTGGACAAAAAATTTTGTCATGGACAGTACTGTGCTCTGGCCCAGTTCAACTAACCTTAAAGGCTTTGTTAATGCAAACATACTAGGAATTTATACAGCAGCTTTTCCCCTGTGTGTGCACGAGCTGGGTACAAACGTAATCAAATGTTACTCAGTGGCTGCCTGAACTAAATTGGTCTCATGGTTTAAGTGTCAGATACACAAAGTTTGCTGTTCCTATTGTTTTTCACCTGTGATCCCTCTTCTCTCAGTTTTTGTGTCTGTGACCCCTGTTTCCAGCCTGACCTGGGGTAGAGGCCTCACCCCACCTGCAAGGTGTATCCCTTACACACATGCAAAACACAGGAGGAGTTACAGACAGGTCTGGAGAATTCTGTTAACACTGCATGTTAGGAGGCTTCTCTGTGCAGGTTTCTTACTTCCTTTCTAAAGCAAGAGAGTTATAGTTGGGGTCAGATAACGCAAAAAGTGTTGGCAGTGTTTCAGAATTTCTCTGAGGAGGCGGGTGTGCATTGATTTTAACTGGAATCAGGTCCTTGTTGGCATGTTTGGGTAGCTGTGTCTGCTGATGGAGGTACCATCTAGGGTAGGGCTTGGACTAGGTGAAAAAAAGTAAAACTGCTTCAACCATAAGGAAAAAATATTTATCAGTAATTATTTGTTGCTATTTTCTCTTCAGATGGCTTCTGCTTCAGATCAAACAGACCCAAAGAGTTGAGTTAGGGTTCTGTCACCTGGGAAGAGAGGGCAGTCGGGGGGAACCTGCATTTTTTTCTGCTGGTTGGAAGTTGTGGGGTGAATGTAGCTTTTGTCTAGATCTCCAGGAGCGTGCCCTTAGTGAGTGAAGACCTACTAAGCTACAAGCTTCTAGGACATGGATGATACAAACAAGTGGTATGAAATTACATTATAAGGATCTGTGAGGACATTCCGCACCAAAAGTGCTCTTGTTTTTACTTCTGTTTGTTCATATGTCTTTTAAAAGTGCCCATTCTGGAAAACCTTTGCCTGCATGGCAGAAGGGAGCAGTGAGCCGTTGCATGGGTGCCAGCCCAGCTGCTTTGCCTGGCAGCTCTGCCCTTACCACTGCAACTTGCTCTGCAGTTGCAAAGACGCCTGTAAAGCACAAGGTGTCTGTTTCTGGGGGAGCTGCTGCTGTTGCTCAAGGGCTTTGGCTTCTGTGAGCAGCAAATACCAAGGAATGACAGCAATCTCGTACGTGCTGCATAGAATTGGCCAGAGGGAATTTCCAGAGGTTATTTATGTCTTAACAAGAAGAAAGAAAACAAAGTAATTGAAAATTCAGTGCAACTAATGCACATTTGTAGGAGAATTTTTAAAAGAATGCTTCTGAACAGCATAAAATCAAATGTATTATAATGAAATAACATATTTCACTCTTCAAATTATAGTGCTTGACCTTGATAAGCATTTCATAAAAAGCACATTAAAAAAAAGTATTTTCATGTAAATTGCTCCGCTCCTTCGGAACTAGTGAATTGAAAAATGAGTTAATAGCAGATTTTAGTCATGAACAATTCAGGTTTGTAAAAAGGCTTGATGAATAACAAATCTCTGGATCCCCTTTCTGTTACTCTACACTGAGAGCATTGGGTTAAAGTTAGCAAATCCATTTCACATTGTAGATAAGCATTACTGTACCCTTTCATTCCTGCTTAATAATTAAGCTTGTTCAGTGTTACTAAAGGATTTCTCACTGTTATGAACATTTCTTGCATGTTAAGTTGGTGAACTGTCATGTTACCTCACCCTCAATGTGCATTTATTCTCCTTTAGCTTACTCATATACTTGTATTTAAGGTTGTTTTAGTAGCAAAGGGTCAGCCATCAATGTGTAGGAGTGAAGAAATGGGGAATTGTTAACACCAAGAAAAAAAATCCCATAAATTCAACAGTATTCAGTATCCTTTTGTGGGTCCTTGTGCAAACATCATCCTCAGCAAACATCTCATATTAGAAATTGTTTTACTAGGAGAGATTTGGGGTTCCTTTGATGGAAAAGTTTTCCATTAATATTTAAAAATCTGATGCCAGAGAGAGACTCTGCTTTGCAGAACTAACACAATCTTTTGCATAAACTTTTTACGGCATTATCTTAGATACAAAAGTGTAAGTAGTAGCTATGAAGGAGCTTCCTTGCTTTTCCAGTCACACTCTTTCAATAGGATGACACAGAGGAACTGAACAGCAATTCTGGAGCTGTAAATGTATTCGTATGATGGAGGATTCAGTTTGCTGGGTTGTATGGAGATATTGTAACTCTGATTCAGATCATGCCTTCAGCGTTTCCCATTTTAAAAATGAAAATGGCAGTATTTTCAAACTAGCTCAAAATTTAACTCTTTAGAAAAAACCTGTTTCACAGGTAAATGCTGAGACTTTCTGATGGTTTTTTTTTTCGTGTTAGAGGCAATTTAGAAGTTTCAGAGGAGTGTAATGGATCTTGAAGGTACTGCACAAATGGAGTTCACTGTTGTAAGGCCTCCAGGACAGACACCTTGGCTTTATTCTTACACACTTGCGTAATTCCAACATTTGGCTTTACTCAGGCTCTAAAAATGAACTGAGCAGCTAAATTTTATTGTGTTTTATTTTCAGCCTAATTTGTGCAATGCCAGTAGTAAAGACATTTCTACCTACATGAAAAAGAAAACAAATTACTTGAAGTAGAGGCCTAATTTTCCGGATATGTTTAAGAACTTTAGCAAAATGAATCAGGGATGAATCAGCTACAGTTCACTGATTTAATTGGAAAAATGCTCTACGGTTCCAGCTATGACACAGAAAGACAAAAGTTCCACATTAAAACTAAGCTATTAAAAATGAAAGTAATAAAGATTTAAAAAGCGGAATGAAAAGTACTTTACACAAAAATGATACTACTACTATTTCCAGAAGCAGCTTCCAAATGCAGCCGCTGAATTCTTAAGACAATTTTGTACCCTAAAAAAAATTAAATTCTCACAGTTTTTGATGGCTACACAGGAGATGAAGATATAGGACAAACCTAGTCTTTGTCTAGTCTGGGATAGCAACATAGCTTTCTGTATCCATGCCATTTCAGCTGTGTAAGTGTAAGGTCTGAATGCTTTATATCCAAAGCAAGTTGGTGTGAAAGTAAGTCTTATCTTTGGCATACACACACTTGCTATAGCACAACTGTTATGTGGAAACACGTTATTGCTAGAGGCTGTTTATTATTTCTTAATAAACTTGAAATGCCAGTACATTCCAGAGGCTTTCTTGCAGAGTCATCCTGTTTTATCATCAGTCTTGTCAAACTTTCTTGTCTGTCATTGAAAATAATCTAACCTGGTCATTGATTCTCTTTCTATGATGTTGGTTGACATCAGCAGTTTGATAGTCAAAACCATGCCAGAAATAAACTTGAATTATTTTTAGGTATGAAAATAACAGTAGTTAGAGATTAGAGCTGATGCTGCAAATGAACTCAAGTTATTTTAATGCACACTGGAAATAGATACAGAAGATGGAAATAGAGCTAGGGAGAATGCTTTGACAAGAGCCCTGCTCAGTAACAGCTCTCTTTTATATCTGAACTGTAAAGTACAAAGGGAAAATAAATGCAGCTTATCTGCATAATCACTGAGCCATTTGGTGTGAGCCTGCCTCTTTCGTTAACTTATTTCCCTTTCTTGTCTGTGGATTTGGGGGTTCCCATGTGTCTGATGTTCACTAAGAAGAGTACAAAACAACTAGTAAGTTTGGTCCAGAGAGCCGTGAGCAGAATTACAACTGCTTTTCCCAGACAGGGGGGTCCCACGCTGATGAGGGATGGCAGCCCACTTCTCCAGCTTGTCTGCTCTTCTTATATTAAAATAAAAAAAAATTCTGTCTGTCATTTTTCTAAGATTCAAGTCTCAGGTGTATCTAGTTTAACGGTTTCTACTGGATTTTAAACTGCTGGAGCAGGGTGAGCAAGTAGTCGCTTGGAGCTCAGGGACAGAAGGCTTTTTCACTCAATCCAGACAACTAATCAACTGTTCAGCATGATAGTAAGTGCCTCTTCAGTACATATCTGCAGGGTCCATCTTATTCATTTCAAGAGGTACAGATGTCAGTGACCTTTAATTTCGTAGATAGAGTTTCACTGCCGGCCATATTATAAATTACACCTTTAGTGAAGTGGTTCCTCATGTATTGGAACTGAAGAGGTGGATAACTGGGGACCACTTGATTTGACATCAGTGGAAATAGGGTGAGACTGTCTTTGGCTGCTGCGCAGTCAGTGCTGACAGCTCTCTGGCTGCACAACCTGACACCAAGGGCTGCTTGGTGTCACTGTTGTGATCACTGTTGGCTGTGGCGCTGGGAGAAGCTCTGATCTCAGTGCAGCCCTGGGTATAGCTGACAACAGAAGTTGGGTCCCAGGTTATAAATATCTTTCATATAAGCACTTTTCTAATTCTGCTGGAAAAGTCTAGATTTTCCAATAATGTTCTTAGTACATTCAGCATTATCTTCTGATTTATTAAGTACAGGCTGTATGATATTACAGTTTTTAAAAAGTAACAAACCAGTTTATTTAGGATATGCTGACAAATATCTCCAATTATCCCAATGTCACTTGTGACAAAGCTTCTGGGAGTGAAATGTGTATACACATGTGCAGCAGTTTATGGCTCTTGTCTCTGCGTGATGAAGTTTTCCCCAGCAGACCGTTGGTTCCAAGAGGCTTAACAAAAGATAGACAATGAAACTCATGTCCTCAAAGGAAAAGTTTGGTGATGCTTTATTTGATACTTTGGAAAGACAGATAATGTGCAGGAAGGAAGATGCGGTTTATTTTAGTGGTATCTAAGGGAAGAATCTGCCTACAAAATATATTTTTTAAAGACTAGTCTATCTTTTTGCCATGATTATGTGAGCTGCTAAAATTAAACCTCTGCTTTGAGTGTTGTTTTTTTTTTATTCTAAATGGCTTGAAACCTTTTCTGTTTCCATAGGAAATAACAGTCTTTTCTCAATTACTTTAATTTTCAAGCCATAAAGAAATTACTAAAATGTCTTTTGCTTTGTACAGTTTTTAGTGGGCTTGTGCTGACATTTTAGAATATTTTCAGCAGAAAGGGGCTAGAGAGTATTCTGTCATTCAGATTTTTGTTCTTTGTTTTGCTTTCTTTTTGGGTTTTTTTTTTTGGTTGGTTGTTTTTCTTACAGCGGGTGAACAGAAATAGGTAAGTAAAAGGGAGGACGAAGAATTAATTTCTTACCTACTGAGAAGCAATGTTGCAGCATCAGGAACCACTGCAAATGGTAATTTCAAGATACTGTAATTCCTCACAGTAATTGTAGCAAAATGCGCATTTAATTATCTTGGTCTAATCTTGCTTACTGAGACAATAGATCTTCAGACTTGGAAATTTTTCTTGCATTTGAATGTCAGATCAGTTTATTTCTTTCTTACATATAGTTATTGAAGGAAGAGCTAAAACTAAATCAGCAATAAAACTTAGCAAGTTTTCAGAAGCTGCCTACCCCCATCCACTTAATTCTGTGTGGTTTATATTACGTTGCACTTTCTTTTTTTTCCCCATTTCATCTGCGACTTAGAAGTCAGAGAATTTTTTCAGTTATGATGGTCATTATTTGCAATGACAGTAAAAGAAGATTATAAAAAGTAGGAAACAACAAAGAAATGCTAATTGGCATCGGCAGCAGGACAAATGTGTTGAGCTAATATATTTCCTATTCCAGAGATTTTTATGACAGCTTTCTCTGAAGGTAAAATGATAAAGTTAAAAGAGACATTACCACCAGTAGTAAGGGAAAAAAAATCTTCAGAGCTTGTGCTTCTGCTTCTTTTCATATAAGCATTTTCTTACAATTAAATTACAATTTTAAACATTTTTTTAGTGTATCTATAGCTATCTGTTTACCCATCTTACACCTGTAAATTGTGAATCAATTCTGAAAATGTTCCACAGCATAGTTCCTTTCTTGTTTCAGCAAATGAACATTTTCTTCGCACTTAGCAGTCCGTTCAGCATAGGAGATGTTTGGAATGTAATCAGTGTTCTCTGAAGATGTACGAGTCAGTACTGTCTCGCTCAAGTTCCTCGTGATGTAAGTTTTTCCTGCATAAAAATAGTTGTTTGTGAAAAACCAAATGGAGTGATTGTGGGCTGGTTTTAGGTGGGGTGGATGTGTATTTGAACTGGAAGTCATGAAGAGTTTTTGTAATACCTACTTAGAGTGTAACAACAGGTTCCACTAAGGGATGCTGTTCATGGAAGCCAACTGGTGTTGATGTATCTATTTAATATGCTTTATGTTTGCAAGAGATATTCAGCTGATGCTATTTTAAAAATGCCAATGTACGTGGAAGACTGGAGGACAAGGTGGCAGGCATGTCATATAAATCTTTAAATTTCATGCTGGAGAAAGGAGCATTGCTCATTGTATTTGAACTCAATCCTAGCTGCCTGAGAGCTGAAATAAATGGAGAGTCAGTTTTCTTTTTGGTGTATCTTGTCCCTGGCTAAGTTAAGGACTTTGTGAAAACTGTGAGTTGTCATGTGGAAAGCCGATCATGTGGTTACTCTGGAAAAACTGAAAGACAGAAAATTTGTTTTGTTTTTCCTGTCCTTTCAGAACATAGTTTGTCTCTTATTCTCACGCTATTTTGCCCCACAGGTACAACCTTATGCCACTTCCCCATGCACACGGTGAGAGAATGTACTGGGTGTTTGCTGTGTTCAAGGAGCAGCCTGAAGCCACAGTTACCCTGGCAGGGATGTACCTTTGGCTCAGCTTCTTCCATTCCTGCCTGCAAAGGTGTCTTCCCACCGCCTGCCTCCACAGCAGGTCACACTGAGCGTGCTGGGAGGCTGTGTCAGAAGGGTTGTACTAAAAGGTCTACTTAAAAAAAAAAAAGAAAAAAAGAAATCCCTATCATTTTCCTAAGTTTCTGCATGTTAGAAGTAAGACAGACTGTTTAATTGAATGTCCTAAATAGGCTTCTCCCCAAAGGGCTTGATATAGGGCTTCCAGATAAGAAACTGCATAAATAAGTGGGTGGGAATTTGATCCACCAGTCTCTGTAGAAGTTTTAATGTGTAATAGTTGCTGGCTATACTATTTGCTGTATGCTAGTAACTGTAATGTTTGTAGTTTCACATCTGGAGGTGGAAGTTGGTTTTATTTTATGGTGTTATTTTTTAATTAGACTTTCAGTCATCCAAAATCTGATCTGTTCAGGTTAGCTGTTGAGCTCAATGAGTAGCAAGTCAAGGAAGGGAATGGTTCATTACGAGCTTATTGCCTGAAATTCATTCAAATAAATTGCTTGGTGAATATTTATGAGTTAGCTATTCATTTGGTTTACTCAACAAAATGTAGGTTCTGATCATGAGTAAGATTGTGTAGATTCTGCTGAAATATTGGTAACATAAGGTTTTACTGAAATCAAGAAAACCATTTCCAAGAAAGGTCAAAATCCCTAACACTTTATTTCAGAGGCTAAAATGAACAGGAATCATATTTAAGAATCTAAAGTAGAAAGAAAATCTGTGCAGGTGCAGGGGATGATTTATTATTTAGGTTCAATCTTGGTTTTTGACAAGGCGTGGGCCTCCAGTTCTTTACTCCTATGAACATTAAAGAGTACGATAGCCTTCTTCAGAGAGTTTAAACTGTATGAATGTAGATTTCAGGAATGTTCTCCAAAACATTAAAATGCATTATTAATAAAAGAAAGTTCTTCATGCCTTTGTGATGGCAGTAGGGGTTTTGAATATGAGATTTTTCTCAGTTTCCAAGCTTGTTTTAGACCATAATATGCTCAATAATTTTGGCTAATTCTTTAATTTCCTTGAAATTAGCTTCTTCTATGAGGATATTTTCCTGATCCTTAACTTTCAGTTTGCTGTAGTAAATAACAGTGAAAAATTTTACTTTAATCACTTTGACACAAGATAGCTCCATTGACGGAATGTTTTAGACCATTAAGAAATTTATTAAGGGGATTAAATTACTGCCTCTAGTAATTGCTGAGGATAACAATACTCTCTTGACCCAGCGGTTCCAAAAACACGTAATTGAGTCTCCTTGGGCACTGTGAAAGTGTTCACTGCTGTCTTTTAATGGTATTTTTGGAATAATTACACTACTGGGTGATTATTCTGTGCAATTTTACTTGTCTGCAAAGAATCTCTAAATCTTCCAAAGCTCTTCTGTCACTTCTAGAAAGTTCCTATTATATTATTACAGAAAAGAGGATAATGTAGAAAACTTATCAAAACAGCATTTTGCTTTTTTAATGTTGAAATAATTTAGTTTTAGTTATTGAATCAGAGATCACCTATGCAAACTCAGAGATCACCCATGCAAACTGGATCCTTGCAAATCCATGGGCCCTGATGGGATGCACCTACGAGTGCTGAGGGAGCTGGCTGATGTTCTTGCTGAGCCACTCTCCATCATCTTTGAAAGGTCATGGAGGCAGCAGAGGTGCCCGAGGACTGGAGGAAAGCAAATGTCACTCCAATCTTCAAAAAGGGCAAGAAGGAGGACCTGGGAAACTATAGGCCAGCCAGCCTCACCTCTGTCCCCAGAAAGGTGATGGAGCAGTTCATTCTGGAGGTCATCTCCAGGCATGTAGAGGACAAGAAGGCTATCAGAAACAGTCAACATGGATTCACCAAGGGAAGGTCATGCTTGACCAACCTGATAGCCTTCTATGATGGTGTGACTGGCTGGGTCGATGAAGGGAGAGCAGTGGATGCTGTCTGTCTTGACTTCAGTAAGGCATTCGACACTGTCTCCCATAGCATCCTCACAGGCAAGCTAAGGAAGTGTGGGTTGGATGAGTGGACACTGAGGTGGACAGAGAACTGGCTCAACAACAGAACTCCGAGGGTTGTGATCAATGGAGCAGAGTCTGGATGGAGGCCTGTCGCTAGTGGTGTTCCCCAGGGGTCTGTGCTGGGTCCAGTCCTGTTCAACATATTCATCAATGACCTGGATGATGGGATAGAGTGTAACCTCAGCAAGTTCGCTGACGATACCAAGCTGGGAGGAATGGCTGATACACCAGAAGGCTGTGCTGCCATCCAACGAGACCTGGACAGGCTGGAGAGCTGGGCCGAGCGGAACCTCATGAAATTCAACAAGAACAAGCGTAAGGTCCTGCACCTGGGGAGGAACAACCCCAGGCACCAGTACAGGCCAGGGGCTGAACTACTGGAAAGCGGCTCTGTTGAGAAGGACCTGGGAGTGCTGGTGGACAAGCTGACCATGAGCCAGCAATGCGCCCTTGTGGCCAAGATGGCCAATGGTATCTTGGAATGCATTAAAGAGTGTGGCCAGCAGATGAAGGGAGGTTATCCTCCCCCTCTACTCTGCCCTAGTGAGACCACATCTGGAGTACTCTGTCCAGTTTTGGGCCTCCCAGTTTAAGAACGACGTGGAACTGCTTGAGCAAGTCCAGCGGAGAGCTACCAATATGATCAGGGGGCTGAAGCATCTCCCTTATGAGGAAAGGCTGAGAGACCTGGGTTTGTTTAGCCTGGAGAAGAGAAGACTGAGGGGGGATTTCATAAGTACCTATAAATATCTAAAGGGTGGGTGTCAGGATGATGGGACTAGGCTCTTTTCAATAGTGTCCAATGACAGGACAAGGGGCAATGGGCATAAACTGAAACATAGAAAGTTTGACCTCAATATGAGAAAAAACTTCTTCGCTGTGCGGGTGCCAGAGCAGGGGCACAGGCTGCCCAGAGAGTTTGTGGAGTCTCCTTCCCCGGAGACGTTCAAAACCCACCTGGACGCGTTCCTGTACCCCCTGCTCTGGGTGTGCCTGCTCAAGCAGGGGGGGTTGGACAAGATGATCTCTGGAGGTCCCTTCCAGCCCCCACCATTTTGTGATTATGTGATTCTGTCTGAATTATTACCTGCCTTATTCATGGTACAGGCAAAACATGTAACAGCTATGTCATAAATAAAAAGGGCTATTAAATTTGTAATAGACTTCAATTACACCAACCCTATTGGTAATCGTAGTTGGTTTTAGGGGAACCAGATAGAGACTAGGATGTTGCTGAGTAAAAGCTGGCCAGAAGTCTCACTAAGTTTGCTCTCACAGTGCTGTTAAACCCAGCCCACCCCATCCATCTTTGAAAATGTATTTCAAATGCTTCTTCCCCAGCAACACTCAGCTCACTTGCAGAATGGAAGCAATTCTTTGAAAAATGTTTCTGACCTGATAAAAAATGTGGGCTAATAATTTTTACAACCCAATTGTTATATAATTAATTTAAAACTAAAGATAGATTTAAAATTTTTTTGTACCTAGTATGAAATAACTGGATTGGACGAAAGCCAAGTTGCAGAAATTGAGAGCCCTGAATTTTGACTCACATAAAGCATGACAGTGTTAATACTAATGCAAACATCTGTGTTTTACAGATGGATCATTCAATTTACTGCTGAGGCTGTGATTCTGCAGAACATTGGAGTTCTTACCAGCAATTACAGGGTAGGAGCTTGTATTTTCATGTAACTGAGTGCTCTGCTTCTGTTTCCCTATCTGTAGTGTGAAGCTTCCTAAAAAAAAAAATTTGTTTAAACTTATGAAATTGACATGATCTTTTTCTTTGTCTTTCTTTGCCTGCCTTTCTGCCTCTTTCTATCTCTTGTAAATCTCTACCATCTACCAGTGGGTAAGGAACAGCATAGGAACACATGACTATGATTGATAAAAGCAGAGATCTTTTAGTCCTACTTGGTCACTCCAAGAAAAAAGAAATTCATAGTGACTTTCAGAAGAAAATTTGTTTTCTGCAGCTGAAAGGTACAATTTTTCCCCATTAAGTCATTTGTGCTTAATCATTAGAGAGTGGCTTAAGGCTGAGGCATGTAACTTATCAAAATCGCTAGTATTCGTTACTTTTTTTAACATGTCATCAAGACCAGGAGGTAAGAAAGACACAGCATGGAAAGAGATCTTACACTAAAAGCAGAAATCTAAAAGCAACCAAAGAATGTTGTTGCTATATATATAAATCAGGCTAGAAGAAAGCTGGGCTAGAAGAGTTTAAAATTTCCTTTTTTTTTTTTTTTTTTCATCAAGCTTAGTATTTGTTATAACCAATCTTTCTTTAATTCATTGCTGCACTCTGCAGAAAATGAGATGTGTATTTATTTCTGCATCTTGATTCTGTTTAGTTTACTAAGGCAAATAACAGAAATTCATATGATGAATTCTGGTAATAATAAATGTCTAGATCAAATAAAAATATGACATATTGTTAGAACTAACACAAAATACCAATTACATATTACATTCTGTTTTTCCTGTACAAAAGGGACACTTGCATTTACAGGGTGTTTTGTCATTTCCAAATGCTACTGACTGCGTTGCTGAATTCCTTGGTGTCACATTACTGCACCCATGCCATCTTCTTGTCTAGACTGTAGCCTCCTATGGCAGATTTTCAAATAGACTTCATCTGTGCTCCATCAAGAGACATAAATATTTACCTGTAATGTCAAGTCTAAATTAAGGATACATTTCTCCCTTCACAATGAATTCAGCAGAGAAAAAAAAAAAAACAGGCTGACATTCCACCTAGATTTTGTTCATTTGTAAGGACAGTGCTATTCCTCAGGGGTCCTGTGCCCCTTCTCTACCCAGTCTTGCCTATCTGTGTGTCAGGCCACTGTTGTGATAAGCAAAATCAGATTTTGAAGAAAAACAGCTACCATGCCCCCAAATACCTGACAAGCTAATTGCAAAGCTGAGAGACCTGCTAAATCCTTCAAAATGCCAAACAAATTAGTGAAGAGTAAAACAGCTGCTTTTTAAAAAGTGCTGATGACCTTTATTTTGCTTCTGACTCATAGGTGTTGTAATTTAGAGGATGTGAGATGGAGTCTGGGAGAGAGTTTCCAGTCATGTCAGCATGGTCTTACGGGGCTCTGATGAGATTCTTCAGCCCTTACGCCTCTCCTGTTGATGCCTCCTGTCTATGGAGCAGTGAGAAATAGGTCAAAATCTTTAAGGAGTATATTTGAGGAGAAGTAGCAGTAGGTGGCACATGAGGTCCCTCCTGTTGGGGAGGGGTGGATGAAGCAAGGAGGGAGGTAAGGTTCCCCGTTGCACTCATTGCCAGCTCCTGTATTTTGTGCTCATGTTTTGTTTCTAGAGAGTGAGTGCTGTGACATTGCATAGAGCAATTTTGCAGGGCTATTGTAAATGTCAATCCACTGAGTCCTCCTGCTTGTGAATGGGAAAAACTGTAAATTAAAAGAAGATTTCTTTTTTCTTAAGTAATATATCTTTGACAAAGGATGAGGCAATGATCAAATACTTACCACTCAGTCAAACATTCTTAGTAAATGCAACACATTCAAACATCTTAAGGGAGAAAACATTTATCTGGCACCCTATCTGAAGTGTTTCTTAAAGGCTGGTGTGTCTCAGAGGGGGCTTTTGCCTTGCTCTTGCACTTGTTGCTTTTAATAGCAAAGTTTTATTTGATTCCAGTTCCATAAAATCAGTCTTTCGGATTTCCTCCATCAAAACTGTTCAAGATTCATGTATTACAAATTGACGTAGCAATTCTGCAACAAGTTAACACTAACAAAAAGTTTAGGATTCACAGTACTGGAGATGAGAGAAAAATAGATAATAAATAAGGCTAAATTTTACAGGCTTTAGCACATAGCATTCCTGTTGAGATAAACACATATTCTTAATTCAAAACAGTAGAATTTAGCCTAGCGAGACAAATTGATTTCTGATTCTTGTGAAAGATCAGTGAAATGAGAAATCCAATTTATATCTGCTATATGGCTTTTTCATCAATGTTGAGAGCACAAACCATTTTCAAAAGTGGACTGCAATTGCCCTTGGCTATATAGTTTAGTCCTCAAAAGGAAAAAAGGTCTGTGTCCCACTTTTAAATTGTTAGTATCTTGTACTGGCAGAAACAGGTTCATAAAAGCATCAGATGAATTACGTTTAATGACTGAAATGAAGCTCTTGTGCTTATTCACCTGCAGTCTATTTAAGCAGAAATATGGCTTCATAACTTACAATTAGTTGCAAGGGACAACATCATGTTGAGAAAATTGCAGACATCATCACAAACTGTAGTCATAGAAACTTGAACACAACAAGTTAATCCTATGTATGCTTATGTGCTGGTTTTGTTTTGATTTGAGGGGTTTTTTTTCTTCTTTTAAGTAACTGTTTTTTTTACCCGGGGCTTTTTAAAAGTAGGGATATTAAAATATTTTTTCAAATCAGAAATACTCTGCTATATTGAACATGAAATTAAAATAAGCCTTGTGCTATTTCTATCAATTATTTTTTTATTTATTGCCATACTGATCTAAGGAGGAATAATTTTATTTTCAAGATTTCTTGAAGCTCTTGCAGAAATTTCAGTATGTTTGAGAATCAGCGTATTGAGGAAATAAGTGTTATGACAAAACATTTGCAACTGAGCGGTCAGCACAGACCACGGAGCCCAGCTAATGTTCACTGTTCTCACTGCTAAAAATTGCAATGACCAATACACAGCTATAGAAATGAATGCAGATAGGGGCCTTTCAGTGGAAGACAAAGATGCTAGTTCCTGCTATTGCCAGGCTGCTGTTTTTTATCTGGAACAGACTGTGTAAGTCTGTGTTCACCAAGAGGTTTCAGGCTGTTATTGCCATGCGAAAGGTACTGGTAACACCCTGTTTGGTTAGTGCTGACCACTGATATGGTTTTCCAAAATCAGAAAATCACCTAAGGACTAAATGGATTTTTAAAGCTAATCTTACTTAAATGAAAAATTTCTGGAATCGCAACTACTTTTAGCCTCCCATGCCTCTTGGCCTTTATTTTTGGTCTCCCATCACCTTTCAGCCTGTGACTGAAAGAGGGTGGGAGATGGAAAGGTCATGGGAGACCAGAAATAAATTATTCTAAAGTGGGTGGGAGGCTGAAAGAGGGTAGGAGGCCTAGAAATAAAGGGTAAAGTGAGTGGTTGGTCAAAATGGGGTCGGAGCCTGGTAATAAAGTAGAGGCCGAAAGGTTTGAGGAGGTTGAACAGAGGCGGGAGGTCATTAAAAAAGTAGACGTCAAAAGGGTTGGCAGGTATTCAATAAAGTGGAGGTTGAAAGGAGGCCCAAAATAAAGTAGAGGGTGAGAGGAGGGGGGAGGCCAGAAAAAAATTAGCAATAAAAAGGTGTGGGAGGATAAAGGTTTGTGTGAGGCTGGAAGTAGAGACAAAAGGGGGTGGTAGGCTGAAAGGTCATTACAGTCCCAAAATAAAATAGAGACTGAGAGGGGGTGGGGGACAAAAGTGGGTCAGAGGAAGGAATAAAGTAGAGGCTGAAAGTGGGTTGGAGTCTGGAAAAGGGTGGGAGGCCAGAAATAAACTAGAGGCCAAAAGGGATTGAAGGCCATAAATAAAGGCTAAGGGGGGTGGGAGGTTCTGTGTTTGCAGAAATCTATTTCTACAAAAATTCCCCCTGGGTAGTCTCCTAGTGTTGGATGGCATCTTGTCTTCCTTTATTCCTTTTTCTGAATAACTGCAGGAAACAAATCTACATTAATTAATCCAGTTGCGACTATTGCTCACTTTATCCTTCACACTCCTACTTTAGAAGACATGCTGGGGAAGCCTTTGCTTGCAAACTACTACTATTTTAATGTCCCTAGAGAAAATTAACTCTATTACTCTTTAGCTTTGGAATGGAGCTATAGCAGTGGTTTTGATTTATTGAAAATGTTTTTTAATATATATGCTTTACTATAGCAGAAAAAGTGATCTTGGCCTTCCTCTAAGCACAGAAATTGTGGATCTGAGCAGCCATTATAAAAACCATGCAGCTTGAGTGTACTGGGAGTGTCTGGGATCAAGTTAACTTTCTCAATAACAGCCCATATGGTGCTGTGTTTTGGATTTGTGGCTGAAAGCATTGATAAAACACCAGTTTTGTGTTGCTGAACAGTGCTCCGACAGAGTCAAGGCTTCTTCCGCACCAGCTGGGGTATCACAGTAGAGACTTGCATGCCATATGTAAGAACAACATGATTATAGACAAAACATTTGACAACGTTGGCACTTATCGCATGTCAATGCCCTGGACAGAGTCTGCGGCAGCAGTAACCACCACTCAGTGCAGAAATTCTGAGTCATTTCATACCCAAGTTTTAGATTATAATGGATAGCTCCTCTTCTGCACAGCTGAAGAGGAGAGGATGAGAATACAGCTCAGGGCAGGTTGAAGATGACTGAAAGCACCATATCTTGAAGCAGATGTGCAGAAGTGGACCTTGCCCCTCACATACCCAGCATTTAGTAGTGAAGGATCTTGCACTGTTGATTCTATCCAAAGAATGAATATTGTTACTAATCCACTATTGCTGCCATTTCATATAAAGCCCACTGATCCTGATTTATTAAATTACTGATATGTTCTTGGGAGTCCAGAGAAGATGGCGTGAGAGATAAAGAAGAGCAGTGGATTAGGGTCTCCCTTGTGTCTGTGAAAAGGATGAGAGAACAGGCTGTTTCAGGAGAGCACACAGAGTTGTCATGATACCTTCTTCTCTGAATTGTTAAGACCCTGAGCATCTGTACTGAAGTAAGAATGCAGATTTGCCAAATTTAGAAGGCCATATAGCGCATGTTTTCCTCTTGATGCTTTCCTGTGGCAGTCAATTTAATTCCAGCTGACAGCAGGAAGAAATGATGTGTGCTGAATAAACCTTATTATATGAAAAGTTTTCTCTTTTAATCTGCAATGTCTGCATTTCTGGAGAACCAAAGCAAACCAACCAATTTTAAAATAAACTATAAAATTGTAATGTTTTGCAAGAAATAATGTCATAGAAAACATTCATAACCTTCCACATTATATAGAAAGGTGTAGAAAATCAGTTTTATTTTAGAGAATTAAAGACAGACTAATCAGCTTCTGATTCTGTTAGGTTGCTTTTATTTTTAAACTCTTATTTTCTAATATGGAGAGCACACACAAAAACGTTTTGTTTAACATTTTTTATGATGCACACTAAACCCTTTAGCTCTGCCACTTCTAGTCACAAAAGACAGATGTAAGAATGTAACAAAGAATAACAGTGACAGTTTTGACTCATTTCCAAGCCATCTTGCTTGTCAAATCAGAGGTATATCAGTGTTTCCATGTTTAAAATGTGTTAAAAATATGACAGGCTGCAAGAAAAAATAGTTCCTATCCTATGCCCAAGCAGTATTCATATCCTAATAGCCTCTCCCTCCTTAGCCTTAGGAAACCAGGGGACAGAAATGTAACTGGTTGGCTGCTTTAAACACATGAGGTGTCTACTCAGCATCCTTGGGCAAAAATAGCTGTACATCTGCATAAGCCCATAAAAATAACAATACAGGCCAATGAGCCACCAAGCTGAAGAGTGGCCAGATAAACACTGTCAAGAACCTGAAAACTCTTGAAGATTTTTCTGTGGCAGTTGTAAACAGCAAGTGCATTTTTTGAGACTTTCAAGCAATTTGTAAAGAGACGAAAGGAACAAGTTAACAATACATGTTATTGCTAAGCTATTTTGACTGGGCCAGTCCTTGATGTAATAGCCAAACCTTTGCAAAGCAACTTTGACATACAAAAGTGAGTAGAAGGTTGAAGCATATTCCTTGACCTTCCAGGAGCACATATTTTATGTCTTCTTGTATCGAAAGGTTTCTCTCTATGGCAGTTATTTCACTTGACTATTCGAGAGGCTTGAGTACTGAGGAGCACAGGGGCACGTTGAAAACTGGCTATGTTTTAGATGGGAACTTGAGAAGTGTAAACAACTTTTCAAATAATGTCCATTGTTATTAGACTTACAGCCAAATGCTGTGCTGATTATTGTCATAATAAATTTACAAAAGCTAATCTCAGCTGTGGAGAGCCCAGGTCAAGGATGAGCACCTTGTTACTATGTACTTTAACTGGAATAGGGGACCAATGATGGAAGAAAGGACTTGCTGGCATCACCAGTTTCCTCTTTCATATATATTGGCTTAACATGTGGATAATAACACACTGTTCTATAAAAACCTCGCACAGGGCTGACTGGCTCTAAACCAGCTTAAATTCACAGTACATCCTTACATGCTTATCTATTCTTTGAACTTAAAGGTTCTCCTCTTCTCCTGAAGCTGTTATAGCTCCAGTCTTATTGCACCTAGAGAAAAGAGTGCAGTGCTTTTTTTTTTTATTTCAAAAGTATTCTTCATTACAGACATAGCTGCCAAACTGTAAGTGGAATGTACTGCCCCAAAGGTAAATATTTAACTCAATTTTATCTCACTTAGATGTTACTCATTAAGATTCAATATTGATCTTAGCAGAAGTCAACAACTGCTGGTGTTTGGTAGTGTACAGGATTGTAGGGAATGGAGATGGATTGGACTTATTTTTGTCACTTTGTTCCTTTCCACCATTTTGAAGATATCAAGATTCAACATGCTGCTGCAGGTCCGTTGTCCCTGGGTTCTGAGAAAAAACATCTGCCTCAACCAGAACATTTTTCATGAGAAGTCAAGAAAAACCATGCAGTAGATGCACCAAGAACAAAACCAACTAATAAGAGTACTACAGGTATTGGAAGTACCTTTGGAGATAGGAAATAATAGTAATTTTTTTTTTCTTAGTAGGATTTCTCTTTGCTGCTAGGTTACCTTGAGCTAGGTCTTAGAGCCTCCTAACTTGAAGTCTTTTTACACTCAGAAGCTGTTGAGTGCTGCAGTGACATTTTTCATTTGAATTGGCTGTTACAGGGAAGGCTGGATCTTGAATCAGCACCCACTTTCAGCTATTTCCATGACTAGCCAAAGACAGACACTAGCTGAATGTCTTTAATCCTCTGCTGTCTCCTACAGTTCCTCTTCTACCATTCCCATAAAGCACCAGCCATTTCTCTAGTGATTAAAGGGAAAAAGGTATATAATAGCTATTTTACTAGAGTATAAAGAGAGATGTAGCACTTGAACTGTCACAGGGGTGTAAGTAATTACCATACTAACACTGACCTGTATGTCACATTACTGTATAGCCTTTTACTGAAGTTAACCTTACTGAAGAGAAATAACCTGAGTATCTGGCTTTTGTTAACTGTGTCATGAAAAGAAGTGTTATGAAATTGCCCTGTTCCAAGGCCAGGTACTGCAAGAAAATGTACCCCTACACATTTTGAAGTTTTCAGTTAGCAACAACGGTATCCTCAGACCTTAAGCAGATATCCAGCCGTCAGAAAACTGTTTAAAAAAATGTATCTAATAGCAAAGCTTGCATAAGTAAGGAAAGATGTGTTAGATTAGACCTTTTCTGATGCAATACCATATTTTGTTAGCTATTTTCCCTGAATTCAGTTAGAGGTTGTTGATCATAATAAATAGTTGTAATTACATTCTTAATACTCTATACCATATACACATTTTAATGCAGCTCAAAGATCTGTAATTGTTCTCAGGCTTGCAATGTAGTTCTGGAGTATGTTTCTTTATGAGTTTTCTTTCATTTGTGAAGGTGAATCCCAGTAAAAGACAGCATACCTAAAAGTAACTAGCTTTTCTCATCTTCGTAGTAATATGTGGATTTTATTTCATAGTAATTTTCTAATGCTACAGTTTAAACATTAATTTGCTTTTTTCTACTATTCTCTCTCAAATAAACAAATGGAATAAAAATGAGGCTAAAATAATCACACAGTAGATTAAAGCCAACAATAATGGAAACTGAAGCTGAAGCACATTTCCAGCTATCACTCCTCATGGATTTACAGCTCATCAACCAGCTCTGTTGCACAGTCAGTTATTATGGCAATCCATAGATCACTTACACAGGTCTTTATGAATTTTTTTTAAGGACACTGGTGCTTTTCTGCATTAATTCATTCAAAAACATCAATATTCCACCTGCAAAGATACTACTGAGCCGTATAGCTCCTGAAGCTCCAAGAAAATATTAAGGGTTTGGCTATAGGTTTCTGAATATGGATTTCTGAATACTTGCTCATATACTGAGCATGTTCTCTAATGCAAAATAGCAGTAGGAAGGAGCAAGAAACATATGGAGCTATACAAAGAGGGAATACCTAGCATTGGTGTAGTCTGCAGGCATTAAATATAAATAATTTCTTTTGAAGTTGTACATATGTCTCTGTTATTTTCAGCAATGCAATGAAAGTCAGATGATAATGTGGAGGATTTCCCAGGAGGCAAAGGGCAGGATCTATCTTATGAACTACCACTACTGCTACTAGGGTTTTTTCTAACAGGGGATACCACTACAACTGTGCACTGGAAACAGTGGGGTAAAACTGGGTCTGTATAAAACACCATGCTGAACTCGCCTCACTTTAATTCCTGCAGCACCACATAGTCCAAAGATTGATACTGTGTTCTTTATGTTAAAGTCTACTTCTGAGCCTTATCCAAGCCACTACCTAAGCAATGTCAGAGTAATTTGGGGGTGAACAGTTTCACTGCAATATCTGATAGAAACTTCACCTGGGAACCTGTGACTTTATCCAAACACACAATGTGTTCAGGGCCTGTATTGGGACAATACGTCAATACATTAATGCCCTTTTGCATGCAGTGTAAAAATTACTCTACTGAGCATCTAGATGCCGTGACAAGGGCTCTTATAAACATATATAGAGACAACATATATCTTTAGACTATGAAGGAAATATTCCAGTGAAAGGAAATATCTGTCTCTACCCAACTTGCAAAGACTACAAAGGAAAAATCAATATATGAAAACCAAAGAAAAAATTATCAGATGTAAACACTGTTCACTTTCCCCTTGCTCTTCCAAGAAAGAAAAATAAAATCCTCCTGCTAAGTTCAACTTAAACAAGGTAGAAAGTGTGTATATGTGATAATCAGCCTCTCTGTTCCCAGTTGTTTCTCGTTGCTTAGGATCAAGAGCTTTCATTTTGGCTTCCCCTGTTTAGGAACTTTTTCCATTTTAGCACCCTAGAGGCCTCCAGTAATGTGTTTGCAGTTAGAAACAAAACAGAGACAACAGAGAGGGATAAGGTTTTTGACTAGAGTTTCAATTAGAAAGACAGTATAGGCTATATTGAGACAAGGGAAGAGTCATATAATTCAAAAGATGCTGTTTGTCTGGGAGCTTGGCAAAGTTCAGCAACTGCAGTCATGGTGGTCTGACCTTAGAGTGGAACTAAAGAAATATCTAATTTGTTGTATGATTGAATTTCCAGTACGTGCTTCTTATTCACAGTAATTAGGCTCATCAATTATGTATAAGTCTTTTCCTTGGGTTTACAGTATCTCATTAGTTTACTTTGCTTTGCTTTAATTATTAAGAAGTAACTTTGAAACAGAATGTCCTCTTTGCAAATGTGACCTTACATGGATATGAGCTAGAATCTACTGCTATCTGAACTTTCATTTACCATGATAACAGGAACTCTGCTTGCTGGGTTCTGTAATTCAGGAAGCAGAAACTTTCCAAATACAAAATTTGAGTCTTCGAGCAATGGCTCACAGAAGTTCCCAGCTATATCCTTTGCAGCACATAAGTGTATATTTGTATGTAAAAGGAAAGAAAACAAGGAAAAATGGACAAAATTAAATGGACCAGAAATTAAACATTTCAATAAATGCTTTTTTTATATTATCAGATTTTATTTGCTTATGGATGTTCATACCCAAGCATACCCAAGTAACAACAGACTGTAAAAAATTATGAAGTCCTAACACTTTGCTAATAGCTTTATAGTTGTGGTATACTTGTGTAGAGGTCAACTGTAGACGTCTTTATTCAAACCAGCAGTACTAGATTTCATGCCTATGTAAGCAGAAGAAAAGCTCTTTATATATTAAAATAAATTTTGCTTCTAATGCACACAGTATCATTAACTTATTCTAGGTTCCAAAACTCAGTGCTGATAAGAAGATTGTGACAGTTTCAAACAGGACTTCAGTAAACCTATATAATTTGCAGTAGGGAGAGTTTTGACCAGGCCAAGAGTAAATTCCTTTGATTTAGAAAAATTTCCACCCCCTCCCCAGCTTCTAAGGAATGAAGGGAAATGAGTCTCTGATTATCATCTGTGTAAAAATTGTTACTTAGATTCTTAGTTTCTTATCAAGGGACTGAAATAAGTGGGATTATGTAAAGCTAAGCAAAGACATTGTTCATGTTTTCATGCTTCCTTGGATCAGGGCTCTGCTGTAAAATGGAACAATTCTTCTAAAACAAAACTTTTGTTACAGAGATCAGATAAAAATTACTGCAAGACTTGCATGAAAAATTTTTTGCACCATGCCACAAACAGATGAAATGTGCGGCCTTTCAGATTAACAGTGTAGTCAAACCATACAACTCATAGCAGAAGTCCAGATAACCCATGACATCTATCCTAAAAGGGGAAAAAAAAAACCCAACACACCACAAAAACCCACCTTGTCTGTTTACACAACATTTTGACCAAGTAGAATTAAAACATTCTTAGTTGGAGTTCATTAAAATTAATTTTGTCCGGTGACATAAAATACTGTGAAAGTATTAATGCAGATATCAGTGTTAAATTTACAGGAAAATCAGATAAAATATACATCAAAGTTATATTGATAATAATCTTTCGCAACTCTTATTCCAGGATATTATCACATCTGAAGCTTACATTAATTTCTGTTACTACAGAAAGACATTTTCGTGTTGCGCTGCATGAATCATGAAGCTCTGTGTCTTTACGCATATTCAGCTGTGGGTCTCGCTGACATTAGATTAAGTCAGATACTGCCACAAGAGGTAATAGTGCAAGTCCTGGGAGTTTCCTTATACGTAAAGCTATTTGTTTATTATATACAGGTTAAGGACCAGGTTCATCCAGAGATTTAAATGTAAAAGTAGTCTCATTTGAAGCCAGCAGGACTATGTAAATTGTTAAAATAAAGCAAAGTACTTAATATCTGAAATTGAGACCTAAAATAGGAAACTGGAAATCGATCTGTAACCGCAGTCCTTTAAACCTCTCTGCTATACCATTAAAATTTGTCTTAATTAGAAATGAACATTGTTATTTGAAGCTCAGAATTTCTAGTTGCCTTTTTTTTTTCTAGTTCAAACAGTTTTTGCTATGCATATTTTAAAATGCAAATCAAAATCAAATTTTAGCTAGAGGAAACGCCAGCTCAGCACCTGTCTCTCAGTGCCAGCTGTACAGAGCCCAGGGGAAAGGGCAAAACAAAGGCCCACTGGCCATGGAGAGGAATTCACGCTGCAGAACATATGGTGTCTGTTTATACTCTTTTTCTACAAAATTGCAGATTACTTTCAGAGGGTTGATGATCCACATACTATTAATTTTTATCCCTCAGAGCCCCTAGAATGGACAAGTTATTAAATCAAAAAGGATAACTCTTGCTAATAAACGGTATGTTTGTAGAAAAGATACCATAATAGTAGAATAGATTTAGAGCATTTAATTGCTTGGTTTTAATCTGAAAAACAAAAAAAAACCCTTCTTCTCCCTGGCCCTCCCCATAAATCTGCCTGAAACAGTGCTGAGAATTTGGACTTATTTTTAAGTTTTCTTTTTTCCAAGCCTCATTTGCAGTGTACCTGCTTTGGGAAATCAGTGGAGAACTACAGTATGAATTTCCAGTGTTTACACAGTGCAATTTAAGCTCTTTTAGACATGGACAAACCCAATTGGACACTAGAGACCCTTCCTGAAAAACAAATGAAACTGCTTATGGACTCCATGCAGAATAGCTGATGCATTCTTTTTATTCAATTCACAGTTTATTTACATTCATTATCCTTTATCCCAGTGCTTGTCTATGCACATCAAAAGTTCCTATGAAGGTACAGTGGGAATCATAATTCCCACTTGTTTGAATCATTGATTTCTTAAGAAAAAACAATATTCTTTCCAACACATCATGAGAGAATCAGGCAGACTCCAACGTGGTATTCAAGGCCATGATGCCCTCACATCCACACTGAATGTATGCGGCTCTCTAAATCCTTAAAAACAGAAGTGCGCTCTTCCATTCTGGAGGAACGTTTTCTGTGACTGGGAAGTCTTGGCACGCGGTAAGTACCTCAAACCTTGTTTTCCCTGGGCAAGTCCCCATTGTGATCGCTCCTTCCATTCCCAAACCGATTGAGACCCCTAAGTCTCATGTGAGGGTGTGTTCTCACTGGATAAGGCAATGATTTCTTAATCAGTCACTGAGTCTCTCTAAGGGTGCAGCCATCATGCTATATTGATACCCATTTTCTGAGGATTTAAAACTTTATTGCCACTGATACAGCACCAAAGAAACTGCCAAATTCACTTAGTTGCAGAGCCCTTTGTGAGTAAAGCCATGTAAAGGCTTTCGACATCTCTTCTACATTCTGGAAATTGCTTATAAGGCTCTCTATTAATTTCAGTACTTGCTGTATCTTGATCTACCTTGAGACATCAATTCTAGAATTGTCATTTACTCCATCAAGAAAGTTGGTTGTTTCTAGGACATAAAATTACATCTGAAAGCTAGGATCCATCTTCTGGTACAATACGCATTAGTTAAATTTCAGAGAAATATATTTTTTTCTGTATTAAGCTTTGGGCAATTAAATAGTTCAAATAGAAACATCACAGAGGAACTGAACAAACAGTAGAAGTATCCCAGGCATTCAGGAACCACCTGTCCTGCTTCTGTGAAACCTGTGAATTACTTTTCAGTATTTTTGAGTATTTGTAAACACACTGAGATTCAGTAATCTCAGTTTCTTTATTTTTTGTACAAATATTACCATTTTATTCTTTCGAATTAATGGTGTTTAAAAAAATCCAGAAAATGAAAGTAGCAGTGAGGCTAATAAGCTGAGCCACTGATTAAATCTGAGTTCAGGTACAGCAAGATATCCCTTTAATTTTGTAAGAATTTGTTAAGGAAATTCACAAGCAATATTAAAGCATATGGTAGAACATATGGCCAGCAGGCTTCACCATATGGCTGAGCCCTGACTTTACCCTGTTAACCATCTCTGCAGAGGCTAAATCAGGACTGGAGTAACTTGCCATGCTCAGTATTGGAGAGTTTGCAACCCAGACCAGACCTCTTTATGTTGTTCTGCAATTGTTGAGCTGAACTTTATCTCCTGCCCAGCTATGCAGCAGTTTTCAGCCATTCTAGAAGGGAAAACTGCTGGTTAGGGAATCACAGAATCACAGAATCCCAGGCTGGAAGGGACCTCAGGGATCATCTAGTCCAACGTTCCTGGGAAGAGCCCAGTCTAGACAAGATGGCCCAGCACCCTGTCCAGATGACTCTTGAAGGTGTCCAACGTGGCCAAGTCAACCACTTCCCTGGGGAGATTATTCCAACGGTGACTGTCCTCAGTGTGAAAAATTTTCCTCTTGCGTCCAATTGGAATCTCTCCGAGAGCAACTTGTGTCCGTTCCCCCTTGTCCCCCCCATGTGACTCCGTGTAAAAAGGGAGCCTCCATCTTCTTTGTAGCTACCCCTTAAGTACTGGTACATGGTGATGAGATCCCCTCTGAGCTTCCTTTTCTCAAGGCTGAACAAACCCAGTTCTCTCAGCCTATCCTCAGAAGCAGAGCTCTGCCTAGCCTAATGTGTAGAGGTTGTCAGGAAACAGAATTTATTCTGAAGCCTATGAAAGAAACATCTGACATTTTTCTGAAAGGAAGAAATGCAAATGGGGGTGGGTTGAGCCATCTCAGGTTTAAAAAATTTGAAACTAACAAAAGCATAAATATAGCTGGTGGTTGTGGTTGATTTGCACAACTATTCTTGCAAAAGGTAAATGTGTACAGATTTCTCTTCCCCAAAACCAAACAGGCGGGAGCTGAGAGTTTTAAAGAACCCCATTTAACTTCAACAGGGCTATTCTATCCTTATCTGTGTGTAAATGAGAAATAGCTGTTGGCCTATCTTTAAAAAGCTGCATCTTCCCTCATCCTAAACTCATCAGATCAGTCCTAGCCATTGAGAGCATTTGTAAGGGAGAAGAATTGGACACAGCTGAGGAGTACAGACTTTTTTCTTGCCATGGTAATATTGCTGTGTGTGCTTGGGTACCAGTTTCTCCTTCCGGTTAAAGCACAAAATACAACCCATTCAGCTATTAGCACTGTTGTAACACGAAACATTATAAAGGCCACCATTATTATTGCAAGCGGAAGTCCTTATTCTGGATTTCCTAAGAATGTCTTCTGTTCAAATACAGACAGAACTTGATAGAAAAATAAGTGGGAACATTTGTTTTGTGAATATATAACAAAAATAAAATAGGAAGTATAGGGGCAGCAAATGAGAAGAAAGCATTCCTTGAGTTAAGGCTGTCAAAGCACCTTTTGTGGGCTTATAAATGAAAGCTTATTCAGCTGTTTCTTCTCCAATTAAATATATGAAGTCTCCATAGCAACAGCCATTTTGCAAGATGCACATATTTCATGATGTTCCAGATATTGAACAGCTAACTAAAGAGGAAAGAGAAATGCCATAGCCATAACACAGGACTTGGAGTACTTTCCAGAGAAAGAAGCAGTACCTGCTGCAACAGAGCAACAATTTTCCTGACAGTAAAGCTAATTTAAAAGTTTTTTTTTCTTTTTCAAACAAATTATACATTTCCTTCTCAGCCCTTGTGCTGTGTTGTGTGATGAGATGTGAATTTTAAAAGAGAATTTTACATATAAAATTAAAATAAAATTTAATTTTATATTTTGCAAGTCATGATGTTACAAAGCTGGATTTGCAGCAGGTCAAGGCCCTTTTTAAATCACTGAAGTCACTGCAGAGATACTAGGTTATAAGGGCTGAGGCTCTACAGTCAATCTGTTATCAACACGCTGATAAAAGCAATTGAAAAATACTGTTTCTGTAGCTCAGCTCTTTGTCACAGCTCAGTACATGCTGCACAACAGAAAGAATGCAACAGCTACCCAGAAAAGATTTTTAAACTTATTTTGATAATCATGTTTTTTCTCAACCATATGAGGACTACATGCTATGCCTTTTCTGTGCATTGCACGTACCGAGCTGGCATAGCAGACAGCAGTAAGAGTAAAGAGTTGATCCAAGCCCCACAATTACGGAGAGAATGGTTTTCACACAGACTTTGGTACTAGATCTGCATTTATAATTTAAACCCCACACAGTATTTTATCATAGAATCACAGAATGGTTTGGATTGGAAGGGACTTTTAAAGATCATCTAGTCCTTTGTGAGAGCCTGGCACTGTAAATCTAGTGGCAATATAAATTCTGATATAAATCTGCAGCAGTGTAGAAAGGGAACATTAGACATGGATTTTGGTCGGTATTTCTGAAGGCAGTTTTCTCTGACAGTCTTTTCTCCAGATTGATGATTGCTGTACACTGCAATATGCAGTTTATCTTCCAGATTCCTCCAAATGGCTGTTCTACCTTTAAGTATTTCTGAACATGACATGGGGAAGGACACCCAGCAATAGTGAATTACTAGTGCTGCTCTTCAAGGCCCTTTTGAAACGCTGATGCTCATCACGGATTCCTGACCACCTGTGTTAGAGAGCAATGGGTATAAACAGCAACAGGTGAAGAAAAGTGTTTCTGAGATGATCAGGAAAGGGAGACCTCATTTGGCAAAAAGATTGTGATAAGCTTAGCTTGTGTAGTCTGCCAAAATGGACGATAAGGGAGAATAGGCTTGCTTGCTATAAATATTAGAGATACATGACAGGCTGGGGGAATGGCTACTTAAAAAGAAGGGTGGTGCTGGGTACAGAACTGCATTTAAAAAGCTGATATAAGTGTATTTTGAATGAAAACTTGAATTAGAATTCAATTTTACCACAAATCTGGGGCTCTGTTCCAGAAGGAATAACAGATTAAAATAAAAATCTGATCAGCTTTAAGGTGCAGCTGGCTAAACTGATGACAGGTACCTAAAGGTAAAAGAGCGAAAAAAAAAATGTCGATAAAGACATAATGTAAACCCTGTGCTCTGTTACCTTTTAGTGCCTACAAAAACAGCCCTGTCCCCTTACTGCTGCTGCTCGGAGATTGGGGTGCCTTTGGAAGGTCACCCCTACAGCCAGGGTGAAGCTGATGTTAAGGTGCTGCTGTCAGCAGGTTTTTGTATTTGTGTGAAATTGCCTTAGAAGCGGACAGAATTGATGCCCACACCCTTGGAGTATGAAGCAGTGTTCAGCTGCTGCTGGATGCACACCCTGATGTGTCTACAAACAGGGACTTTCCTCTGAGCTGAATTCACCCCCCGCTGCTTTTTTATTCTCACAGAACAAACCATGAAGTCCTGCACACTTCCCCCCGTCCCCCCCGTGGTATTCATTTTTCTCATGGACAGTCCAGGTAGCAGCCTTGATTGTTAAATTGGAGTAGCTGATAGCTCAGTGTATTTCTCCACAGTACATTGTGTTCTCCATAACAACATTAGATCCTTTTATTCCTGCATGAACAACAGGCCAGCTTCTGCCCTATTTTGACTACAAAGTCAACAACAAAGTTGAACCAGGGAGAGACCTGTTCAGCATTTGTAAGATTACAGAAGCCTGACTTTCTTTGAAATGAATCCATTTGAAATGTGTCTTCCCTAGAGGAGGTCAGTTATTTTATTTTTCATTAAGCTACTTTGAGGTTTGTTTCTCTTTGTTTCAGCATGACAGTTTGGGTGCTAATCCTGTCACCTAGATCCCATAAACTACAAGAAGAATGTACCACACCTGAAAATACCAAGTGCTGTGAGTGATATTTCTGTTGGAATTCTTGCTTAGCACAACTAATCAGCTGACTACAGGACATTCAAACAGAAGATTAAAATGTCCTGTCTGCCAGGAATTGCCACAGCCACTTGTGTTAACTGGATTATTAATCTCCATAAAGTACTTAACAGCTAAATAAAGTTTCCTATATTTTCAGATATAGTATTCTCAAAGATGCCTGTGTGTCGGGTCTTCCAAGGGGGACATAAAATGTCACAAAAGCATTTCCATTAAGGGGAAGATGCGACCCCTGGGGTGTTAATCCATAACTTTGAGAGGCTGAAAGTCTCAGGAGGCGAGCAGAGCATGAGCCACTTCCAAACCTCTGGAAATTCATTTTCTTTTCTCTCCCTGCTGCATGTTGGGTCTGGGGATGAGGGACAGGCAATAGTCTGGTCTCAGGCAGCTCAGGGGGAACTCATGGACTTCACGCTTTCTCCTGGTGAGAGAAAGTCCTTTCTATTAACAGTCTTTACTCCTGAGAAAGCAAGCACGCCTGAGCTGGTTGGCAGGATGTACTCATCTTACATCTAGCTCTGAAAGTTTTTGGCTTTCTGAAATTCTAGTGTATGGTAGTATTTTATAGAGACAGGGTGGTTCTTTGATAATTTCACTAATATTTTATGCATCCTTCTTTTCTTCAGAGGCACTGAACTTTCAGATATTCTTGAGCAAGTTTTCCTCAAATAGTTTTTCTGCTTTGAGTAACACCTTTAATCTGAAAATGTGGCCACTCTTCTCTTTCCTACCCTGTTCCTTCACTGCTTGGAAAGATAAAATACGGCTAAATGTCTCCCCACAATTTAGGATATTTGGACATGGCACATAGTTTCTGACTATCTTCTTTGTGGTACTTCTAGTCTGTGGCACCATCTTTCTTTCTAAGGAGGAGTCTGTTCATTATTTAGGCAAATGTGTCAGTGCAGAAGAGTGGAGGTTTCTTGAACTTAACTTGAGAGAACCATTGTCGTCCTAATTCACTGCTATACAGCAAGATTCCTTTAGCTAAGCATAATTTAATAACACCAGCAGGTTGTAGAGCAAACTACTGGTCAGAAGTGTCAGGCTAATTTAGACAACTAGAAAACACAATCATTTTCTCCAGAGAAAATTACATTAGGCAACTCTCTTCCTGAATCAGTTGTGATGATAAAATTCTTTAACATTAACTGTGACCATGGAAATTTTTATGAACACACAGGGTATTACTTTGGGGAGAAATCTATTGCTGTGTTCAATAAAAGAACAAAATTTAACTTGTTTGGATCACATTAATTTCATTGTTATATAGAATAAATACAGAGACACTCCTTTAAAGTGTATGATGATGTTATTGTAATTCGTAAGATGCCCTACTGCTCCAAGCCTGGTCCTGTGTACTATCAATCTACGCAGTATGGAAATAATAGTTCCTAGTTTCATAAAAGAATGACAGATCTGAGTATTCTAGTTCAGACAATGAGTGCATGCTTTTTCTAGGCTCATAGCATAATACTTTCAATACCACGTTTCACTGAAAGTGCTTTATTAGCAAAAATGTTGCAATTACTGTTGCAATCTTTTTCCCCGGTGTTACTGCCCTTCAGCTTGGTCATTTGTGACAACTGGCTCAACAGTGGAGTCTCATTAGCAAGTGTTAATAGATGGGTCCTATTTTACTGTCCTCACCTCTGCTAAGTAATCCAAATGAAGCCAAAGGCACGTTCCCTGTATATATATACTGTGTCTTTATCGGTTTTTTGATCTTTACATGAGTTGCACCACCATCTACTCTGCCAAAGACTTTAAGGGAAACAACCACTGTTACTTGATTATCACTTCAGTACAGCTTATTCCATAGTCTGTGTGACAACTGAAAGAATAATAAATCAAAGTTATGATTTCTAACGTAACTCAGTCAGTTTAGATAAGTCAGTACCCCGCCAGGTCTGGAATAGGTCCTTCTTAAGGCATGGTTTATGGGCTTCTTAAAAATGATAATGTTCTTCAGCTTAAACACTGTAAGGTTGGATCCACAACTTGTAAAGACCATGATCAAGTAATGAATGATAAGATGGTTACTGCATATTTGGATTGTATACTGAGAATTATCTACAGTTATGTCTGTGTCGATTTTGTAAATTTTTTTCCCCATTTTGCTAACTCAGCTATTGATGTCTTGAACGTTATCTTAACGGTTATCTCCAACACAGCAAAATGACCATGAAGTGTATTTGGCTTAGTCTTTACTATTTATGAATAGGTTCTACAACCCTTACCTTTAAAAGTGATTTATCTATTCAAACAAATACTTCCAGTGATCCTTGGGCTACCTTTAGACATGTCAGCTATATCTGAAACTATAATATAAAAAAAAGAATAGCACTAGCTGATGAATTCAGTTCTAGATGACTATAACTTTTTAAGAAGAGTTCCTGCCATGCTCATCCTCACGAAGCACCCCTCAGACTGGAGCTGCTTGACCTACTTTTTCAATCCTTCCTCATCTGGGTTTTCTTTATGGGTTATGTTTACTCGCTAGTTTGAAAGAGTCACTTGACTAAGAATTGTAAGATCTGGATACTTAACTATGGAAGCTGCTTTATTTATAGCATTGTTGCTTCTTCAGATTGTCAGATGAGTTGTTACAATGATATATATCCCCATTCTGTAACTATTAACATTTAGGTTAAAGAAGGCAGTCTGCAAAACCACCTGTGCATGAGCTGTTGATACAATCTGATGCCCAGATTGGCAATATGTTTCATACAGGTTGTGTCAGACTTAACGTGTACATGATTTAGAAAGATTTGCACAGTGTGGTCAGCATTTCAGCAGCATTTCCAACTATCCAGCAGCATCTGGCTGCTAATGTCAGAGAGTGTCTCTAAAAGCAGAATGGCAGTTTGTTACTACCAAAAGCTACTCACAGCAGTAGAGTCATTTGTGCAGGAGATCAAAGCTCCCAAAATCAGGAAAACAGCACTTCCACTTATAACTGAAACATAACAAACTTCCCTTATTTCTACTTTATCAAGAATGATTTTTGAACAAATACATGATCCTCTAACTCTGTGCTTTTGTTCTGCTCAGACACTATGGGAGAGAACAACGGAATGTTATCAAGCTTTACTTCCAAAGGTCTCATCAGCCTGGTGAGGAGCAGCCTGTCACCAAATCCTTTAAGATTTGCTTAGAAGAAGAACTGATATTCTAAACAGGAAGAAAACCACAGCAGCAATGGGCAAAAAAAGCACAGCGGTGGGGTTGTACTAGGTGTACAAAGATACTTTCCTTCGAAGGGCAGGTCATGCAAGGTAATTGAGAGTGTGAATGGACACAGAACAGCTTAGAGTCAAATTAGATTAGTGCAGATTCCTGAGGACAGGAAAAGGAGGAGAATTAACAAAAGGAAACAAAGTATTCTTAAGAAACTAAAAGGTATGGTATTGTGAGCAAAATGAAACAATAATCAAATCAATACAGAAAACGTTCTGGTGCTTTTTAAATATGCAGCATTGATCCTACATGACAGCAGTACCTTCTGGAT
Source organism: Phalacrocorax aristotelis (assembly GCF_949628215.1). NCBI lineage: Eukaryota > Metazoa > Chordata > Aves > Suliformes > Phalacrocoracidae > Phalacrocorax > Phalacrocorax aristotelis. Next base: position 11,540,721 of record NC_134282.1, read on the forward strand.
CCACAGTCTCTGCTATAATTTCTTATTAATATCATATTAGATTATTTACTTCTTCAGTAATATTATTAGAAATAACAATAAAAGCAATAACATGCAGCCTCAGGGTTGGCGCAGACTTCAGACCTTGAAAGATATATTTGTTTAGAGCATTTATAATTACTGTCAGTATTCACACTCCCTTCAGAAAACCAAAGTTATGAGAATATTGCTTTTTCTTTTCTAGCTATGGTTTTGTCATCTTCTGGCAGATTTGGCTTCTTGTAGGCAATGTAGACAAGGCTTGATCACTCCATCTTCTGCAATCCTGGTTCTCTGGGCTAAAACTGCAAGCATTACATGCATTATGGAAGAAGTATGCCTTTGCCTACATGTTGCCTCCCTGCTGTTTCTTAACTTCCTTGATTCCAATTTACCAGCTACAACTCCAGTTTGTCAATAGAAATGCACTCAGTAAGATGAATCACAATGAAGTCAATAAGATCTTATAATGAAGGATATATGTAGGCAAATTCTATAGCAGGATATTAATCCAGCAGTTTGAGATTATGGACCTCCAGGACTCCTGCTTAATTAAGGAAAATAAAATAAAAGGTTATATATTGTTGCACTACCTTGAATCTCTGTAAGACAAACTTCCTAAAAAGCTGCTAGTAACTGGCTTAGGTTCAACTCTCAGTCCCACCCAGGCAATAAGGAATCACAAGGAGACGGTTCATGGAGTTGTATTTGTCCTTAAAATTTTATGACTGCAATTCTTAGTTTTGTCACTTCATTTTATTATTGCATAAACATTTTTTTGTGTGTGTGTATCTAGGCCTCACAACACTGGGATCCTTGCAAAAAAACTACAAAAGATATCATGCTTACTTCAAACTGCTTGTAGGTGAAACAACAGTTGGATAAGAAGTACAATAAACAGGTAAGCAGAGTCCTAAGTAATAGGGAGATTATCTTTCATGTAGTAAGCAACAGTCACAGCCAAGTGAGTGCTTTGTTAAAGGAAGAGCAGCAGTGCTTTACAACAAATGTATATTTGTATTACAGACTCCAGGCACTCCTCTGTGTCAACAAGTCCTGTTTCCTGTTCTCAAGGTGCCTGGGGACAGAAGCTGAATGACACATGAGCTAGTAGAGGTACAGAGTAAGCCATGTTTATCTTTATTTTGCTCTGACTCTGATTTTTACCAGCTTCTTGCCTGGGTCAATATATATCTTCAGTTTTATTGTTGAGCCTCAGTGCTTTTTCTTCTGCACCAAGGAACAGTTTGACCTGTTAGCTTCTCCTTTCAATAGATGTGAAAACCTCAAAATATTAGCTGCACAGTACTCTGAGACAAAATAACCCTTCCGTGAAAAAACAAGGTATAATAATTATACCTGATAAGGTATAATCAGTTCCAATACCAGCAACATCAGCTTTGGTATGCATCCTATTCTCTGTGAAGCCATCTCCTTATCCAGATCTTGTTATCTGGCTGCAAACTGACTTAATTTTGGTTTCAAAGTAGAAAAAGGAAAAGGGAATAAAGTGATTGTCAGTGATAATTTGCAACCCATGCGTAATTAGCCAGTCCTTTGGGGTTGTTACTGTTGTTGTAGATAAGGGAGAATGTTGTAGGTAATGAAGCAGGATTTTCTGCTCCTGTGGTTTTTTGGTTCATTTGATGCAAATTGAATGTTGGCCCCTCATACCTTCAGTCCATCTACAGCCTGTCTGTCCCAGTGGGGAGCAGTGACAGTGCAAAGATCTGTTTTTAACATAGTTTTCTGTAATTCATTAAAGGTGAGAAATGGAACCTCTATGTTGCCGAATGCTCTCCAGCAGTTTATAAACCTGTCCCCTAGGGTTTGAATGTTAGCCAAAAGAGAGCAAGCATTTGTTTTTATGTTGATTTTGCAGATTCCCAGGAAAACAAAAAAACCCACAACAAATATATTCTTTCTTTCTGCACCATGGTATTTTAAAGAAGACAATATTCCTGTCATTTGTACCAATATACCGAAAATTATCTGATTGCCTATTGAGGTGGGGTGATATTTAGTAATTGCCCTTGTCTCCGTGCTGCTGAGTAATTAAAATCATCATTCTTTACTGATGGATGGTATCAAGGCCTGAGAAAAATATCGTTGTGCTACACCTGAGTTTTTTATAAATAAATAACAGAAAGTGTGATGATGATAGTGTTTCTTACAGTAATTACACCAATTAAAGAATTAAACACTCTGGGAGCTTCATCTCTAAAGTTCTTCTTCTTCTAGATCCTGAAGAAATTAAAAGGTCTAGGGCTCTTTCCCCAGTGGTTTACATAAAGTTGAAACAGGGTAGGGTTTCAAAGCAGTTATGCAATAGTAATTAAGTATTTAATTACTCTATTCCATTAGATCCTACTGTTAAATGCACTTTATAAGGGGAGCATTTTTCATAACTCATATACATAATGGTATTAAAACAACAGATTAAAAAAAAACAAGATCCCTTCAGTGTTATTTCTAATTTGTTCACTGGTATCTCATCAGTTTTTGAGAGAAAGCACAGGATCTCAGCTGTATTTCAACAGCAGAATAGTTATGGTTCTTTCCAGATTAAAAAGGCGGCTTACAAAAGTACACTTAACAGGAAATACTGGCCAGATTCTAGTAACATTACTCTCTGTGCAGGACCTGAATCAAAATCTTAGACCATTTCAAAGCTGCTGTCATGCAATTCATGAGATGTTAAAACCTAACAACCACAACCTGCAACCTAATCCTAATCCAGTTCTTAACCAAAAGCAAATGAGGATTTAGGTGCTGAAAAGTAAATGCTCCATCCTGGGCTACAAAGGCAGCAACCTCAAACCAAGTCAGATCAAGCAACTTGCTTAGGGAGAGGTCATTAACTGTAGTAACAATCCCCTGCACTATATACATATAGGTAGTATCTATGCTATAGTAATGATCACCTAAGGAAAGATGGGGGCATTGGGTGCTCTGCAGCCCTAAGAGCAAGTCCAGCTCCACAAGGCACTGCAGCTCATCAGTTCTTACATGCATTAAGTCTTGATTTCACAATAGTCAGGCAAGTGGCCCTATCAGGCTTCCAAAAGGGGTTGCACAGATGGACTATGCTACTTCTCGTCAAAATAACCTCTGACTTTGGAGAGCCCACCTGAAACACATCACCTTTACTTCTGCAGGATAAAATCCTAACCTGTATCCAAGCTCTAACACAGTTGTTTTACCTGAGGCCACTAACTGACAGGCTTTCAAAAGTTCATATATTGACCTGAACCACAAATTAAATTTTTAACTGAGTATTAACTGGAACCTAGAAAGCTCTCTTCAGCAAATGAGGTTTGTATTGAAAAAAATGGCTGACATGGAAGTAGCATGAATTTCTTAGTGAGTTTGCTTTAAATATGCCTTAGGAGCTCAGTAACATAAATCACGGTACTTCTATTATTTAATTTTTAATCTCAGCTCTTAATAGCCTTATAATTCACTGTTGCTTTTAATTACCATTCATATCTCCAAAAACAAAAAAAATAGGCTCAAAGAAAAAAAATCAAACATCAGAACCTGATTTTGATTTAGAAACATTCATAGTATTAAAATAGAAATGTTGCTTCTAGCCTTACTTTTTGAATTATACATTAACTGATTTCATCTTGTTTCCGTGGTGTTATTTTGGATTATTTTTTCAACCACTGATTTACATTTGATGTGCAAGCTGAAATTCCACTTCTAATATTCAAAGATATTAGGTCAGCTGTATAATTCATGACTTAATCAAAGTAAACACCATATTCTACCAAAAGTATCTTGTGTTGTTTTGACTGCTCACTGACTAGCAAGTGCCACAGGGAGATTGAATCAGAACATTTCCAAGGGGGTTGCAGAAATCTAAGATTCAGAAAAGCGAATGTAAACCCTAGCGCACTGTGGGTAGCTGTCAGCCAGAAGGCATGTCAAAGTCCAAATAATGCCCCAAGGCAAATATGCATACTGGTAACTATGCCACTTCAGTTTATATGAAGAAATAAACTTATAATAATAATGCTTTGTCGGTCAATCTTTTTTCCTAACCTAAACTGCAGTCACTGTATCTTGCATTGCTATAGAATCTGGAATGCATTGGAAAAATTCCTGGTCCATTTCAGTGTAAGTACAGCCAAGACAAACTGTTCACTGTAGAGGAACAATTTCATTTAAACTTTAAATTTCCTTGAGTCTAGTAGTGATGCACCTGCTTTCAGTTCACCCTTTTGTATTTCACAAGTAGCAGGAGGTAAGGAGGAGCCTTCTTCTAATTTGTTGTCACAACTAGATTTCCCTTCAGCCTGTCTCCCTGCTTCCTGCTCTGGAGCTGGCTAGAAACCAGCACAAAGAACGGTGAGGGAAGGCAGGCCACCCTATGCACCCACAGAAGTCTCCACTGCAAAAGCACTCCACCCAGCACCATCTCCACCCAGTCTGAATCAGTCTTCCCTTGCAACACTGACTGCAGTTGTCTTTGGATCAGACACTCAGCAGACACTAAACACAACTGCTTCAATGTCAGGAATTAATCATGATGGATTAATTAATTAGAAATTAAACTGCTGTCATCACTCTTCCTTGCTTCCCATCAAGACATCTTCCTCTTTAATTTGCAAAAGAGTTCTGCCTAGGCAAAGCAGATCAGAATGCAGACATGTAGCTTGCATGACTACAGTGAGAAGTAGATGTGGGTTTCTATGTATATACACAAAGACATATGTTTTTAAATATATGTATATACATAGAGGTATGTATGCGCTGAATAGTTGTCACTATAAATGAATACTGTAAGGAAACACAATGTTTGCATATAAATTTTAAATCATAAACTCTTGCTGTCCAGAAATGAAACCAAAAGCTTTTCTCTAAAATTCAGGCAAAAAATATAGAAAAATATGGATGTATCGCCATCTGGAGGGTAAGTGTGTTCTTTGCCTGCTCATAATCATCATTCTGGGCTCTGCAGTACTGAATGTGTATGGTGTCCCTGAAAAGGGTATAATCATAAAGGCATGAAGTTTCTGGCATTGAGGTTATCATTAGGGGTAATTTGACCCAGCTGATTCTGTAGTTACACTTTTTATCAGTCTTTGGACCAGAATAAATAGCCCCAAAACCCGGATGCTTATTTGTTTAGTATTGTGCTCTACAGATGACATATCTGTGCTGCCAGAAGAAACCCCTGTATGTCTTCTCTCGCTTAAGGGAGGGGGCTGGAGGGATGATATTGGCAGTGGAAGGGGTCAGAATTCGACTGCAGTTTTTGGACTCTTCTAGGTTAGGGAGATGGGAAGGAAGCTCAATTTCAAAACCAAAAATTTATTCTAAAATTGGACGTGTTTCATTCACCCTGAGGAGATATAAAAACCTGAAATAAAATTCAACCAAAACCATTAAGTATCCTGACTCAGGCTGACAGGTCTTTCCCCTTCTCCCTGCTCCTGGGGAACGCCCAAGGGAAGAAATGGTTCCTGCAGTAGAAATGATCCAAGTATGATATGGAATATTCCTTGGAGTACAGCAAGCATGATCATCCCTGCACACACTGGACTCATCTTCCAATTATATATTTGCAGGGACCTCACCGGTCCTGCCCTGTGAGTGCACCAGGATGCTGCAGCCATAGCATTACTGAGATCTCCAGGATGTCTGTAAGGGACACAGCCCTCATCATGCTGCCCTCCTCACCTGGATAAAACAGCTTTTTCTATTCCTCTGACACCCAATTAAGATCTGCCCTGAGGATGGTTTCACTGAGCACCAAGGAGCACCAGTGAGGACCTGTAGACACCCTCTCCTTACCAGGGCTGAAATGGGTATTTGGAGTCCAGGAGCCCGATTAATAAAGGTAATACCAGAAAAGCTTTTAAATGCACTCCGCGGTGCACTCTGAGCCTTTCCCAGCCAAGGAAAGAAATTACTGCCATTTCCCAGAGCAGGCATTAGGCTTTGTAGGCCTGCCAAAGCTGTGGCGGTGTACCACTAACCCAGCAAGAAACACGTTAGTAGAAGCACTCAGTCATGCAAGTCAGATAGGTGTGCCTGTGTGAGAGGTTGCTGTCTTGCCAGGGGCTCAAAGTAAATAGCAGCAGCTGGGGACAGATAATTCATATAGCAGCCATAGAGAAGCATACCATAAATAATGCTGCTCATCAGCTATGCATAGAGGAAGAAAGCGAGAGATGAAGGGCAGCAGCGCTGGCGGCTGCGCACCCCCCTGCCTCCCGCCGCGGTGAGGGTGGCACACCCAGCCAGCGGTCTGCTGGAAACGAGCTGCTGGGGCAGTCAGAGCTTTTGGATGCATCAGGTCGGGGTGAACAGCAGGCATCACGGGGTGTTCTGGTACTATGCAGCGGATCAAGCAGTAAAGTACGTGGTAATTGATTTGTCAGTCTCATAACTCTCGCACCTGAGCAAAGTCCTGCCTCAAAAATTGCCAAATGTGTAGTGCGATTCTACAGTGATTTCTGGTCTCCTGTGCCACTGCATGGCCACATGAAGAAATGCAGGTACTACTGAGGAGTGACAGTGTCTTTTGTGCTCTTTTCTTATGATAATCACCAGGAAAAATAAATGAAATTAAGCAGGCTGTAACAGTGACAGCAAAATGATGTGAAGGCACAGCTTAAAATGAATTATAAAAATTTCTAAACATGTACATGTGCTCAGGTATATGTGCAAGACCTCCCTTTATAATCTTTTTGTATCATGATATGCTTTTGCTTAGTGAAGTTGGACTTTTAATAACCTAAATCCCTTTCTTAAGGAGTAGTAACTTTTGTTCCTGATCATTAGTGACATCTTTACTTATTGTTATGTCTGGACAGATAGCAGCCATTCCTAAATATGTCTTTACAGTACTAAAAATAACATGTTAAAACAACATTAGCTGACAATAATGCTAGGTAAAGCAATATTACATATTGCTGCATCTTAATTCCCCAGAAACAACCAACAGCTGCAGTACAGTAGCCAAAGCATCGCATTTCTCCTTGTGTTAACCTAGACATTGCAAGCGGGCAGTCAGCCACAAAAGATGCTTCTCTGCAATTGTTGTACTTATCTAGGAAATAATCTGAAAAGAGCCGTCTGAGGCAGGATGTCATCTTTCTATTCCTAAGCAACCCCGGATACCTCTTTTCAGGAGGAATGATCAGCTTCCTGAAGAGCAGATAGCTGAATTTAAAGAAGCCCTTTTTTTCATATATATATATATATATTATTTTTTTCTTACTACAGAACAAAAATAATGTTGGCCCTATAATGAAAAATTGGGACTGGGAAGTGCTTACTAGGAAAAAGACCAGCAAAAGCTGAGCTGCATGCTGCAGTCAGTATGGCAATATTGATAAGGATGACACAAATGACCTTCCAATGGAACTGAAAATGATGGCAATAGAAATGAAATGCACCACTATACAGAAAATTTGGGTTGGAGAGAAAAAGTGAGAGAAAAGTGAGAGAAAGGCTACATCCTCTTCACATTATGCCTTCCCGTTCCTATTCTTCCATTTGGCTTTATTTTCTCTCTTCCAGCTCTTAATTGGTAACAATTCAAGAGCATATGTGTTGTGGTTCAACATGTAAGTTACGCCACTGAATTCAAAGGGACTCTTGTGGCACCTGCTTTAGTTGCTTGCTAAGGTAAGGCCATGAGTGCTGCCTTTTAGCTGGTTCCATGTTTTGCTTACATGTCTTTAGCATCACAGGTTTCTGTCATTGACTGCTCTTCCAACAGTTCTCGCTTAACTAAGCAAGTACATTTTAAATTAACAGTGTATCTATGTTGGTGTCTTGAGACAATTATTTACGCAGTGGTATTCCACAGTGTGGGAAACATACCTACTGTTGTCCATCTCATGTTGGCTGCCCTTTGCTTTCACTAGATGCCTTCTTGAAACTTTTTATTATGCCATGAAGAAAGCAGAGGTTTCTTGTGGGCACAGGGATTGCCGTTTTCTTTTTTCTCTCACTAACCAGAGAGGAATAATGAGCAAGGAAAGTGTCTTCGCTCTTGTTGTGGTTTAACCCCAGCCAGCAACTAAGCCCCACACAACTGCTCGCACACTCCCCCCGGTGGGATGGAGGAGAGAATTGGAAGAGTAAAAGTGAGGAAACTCCTGGGTTGAGATAAAGACAGTTTAACAGGTAAAGCAAAAGCTGTGCATGCACAAGCAAAGCAAAACAAGGAATTCATTCACTACTTCCCATGGGCAGGCGGGTGTTCAGCCACCTCCAGGAAAGCAGGGCTCCATCACAGTTAGTAGTTACTTGGGAAGACAAACACCATCACTCTGAACATTCCCCCCCTTCCTTCTTCTTCCCCCAGCTCTAAAGACTGAGCATGACATCATATGGTGTGGAATATCCCTTGGGTCGGTTGGGGTCAGCTGTCCCAGCTGTGTCCCCTCCCAGCTTCTTGTGCACCCGGCAGACCATGGGAAGCTGAAAAAGTCCTCGACTAGTGTAAGCACTACTTAGCAACAACTAAAACATCTCCACACTATCAACACTGTTTTCAGCACAAATTCAAAACCTAGCCCATACTAGCTGCTATGAAGAAAATTAACTCTATCCCCACCAAAACCAGGACAGCTCTGTTTCTCATGGGTAGTGCCCACACTCATGTCTTCTGTTGATGCAGATAATTTGGGACTCGGTCAAAATTTTTGATAAACAGGTCCAGATCTTAGATCAAGTTCTCCCACCAGTTAATGAAGAGGATAGCATGAGATTCTTCCTTTTCCTGCTTGCCTACTACCTTCTCTGTCTGGATACTACTAGGTCAATACCTAACCAAGAAGCTCAGTTTAACATCTGGAGCTCAATGGCCACTCAGCAGACATCATCAAGCAGCAAGTTTGCTGACAATACCAAACTGGGAGGAGTGGCTGATACACCAGAAAGTTGTGCTGCCATTCAGTGAGACCTGGACAGGATGAAGAGCTGGGCTGAGGGGAACCTCATGAAAGTCAACACAAGAAAGTGTAAGGTCCTGCACTGGGGATGAACCACCCCATGTACTATTACAGGTTCAGCTGACCTGCTGGAAAGCAGCTCCGCTGAGAAGGACCTGGGAGTGCTGGAGGGCAGCAAGTTGACCATGAGCCAGCAAAGTGCCCTTGTGGCCAAGAAGGCCAATGGTACCCTGGGGTGCATTAAAAGGAGTGTGGCCAGCAGATGAAGGGAGGTTATCCTCCTCCTCTACTCAGCCCTAGTGAGGCCACATTTGGAGTGCTGTGTCGAGTTCTGGGCTCCCCAGTTCAAGAAAGACATGGAACTACTGTGAAAGAGTCCAGCAGAGATATAAGAAGATGATCAGGGGACTGGAGCATCTCCCTTATGAGGAAAGGCTGAGAGGCCTGGATTTGTTCAGCCTGGAGAAGACTGAGGGGACATCTTACCAATGCTTATAAATACCTAAAGGGTGGGTGTCAAGAGGATGGAGCCAGACTTTTCAGTGATGCCCAGTGACAGGACAGGAGGCAATGGGCACAAATTGGAACACAGGAAGTTCCACCTGAATATGAGGAAAAACTTCTTTCCTGTGAGGGTGCCAGAGCAGAGGCACAGGCTGCCCAGAGCGGTAGTGGAGTCTCCTTCTCTGGAAATGTTCAAAACCTGCCTGGACGTGGTCCTGTGACCCCTGCTTTAGGGGTACCTGCCCAAGCAGGGGGGTTGGACGAGATGATCTCCAGAGGTCCCTTCCAACCCTTACTGTTCTGTGATTCTGTGATCATGCTGAACATTAATTCCCACTCTGTCAGTCTGAAGTACATATTGAGAATTAAGTCTGGCTCAAATATACTAGTGGCCAATCAAATTTATTATCTCACATTCATTAGTACCAATACAGAAATTTTCAGATATCCGTATAGATGTGTAGAAACAATTTCACTGAACAAGGCCATAGCTGGAATGAAAAAGTGCCCACACAGGATGTATTCACAGATGTCTTCCTAGTTGCAATGAGTACCTGGAGTGAGTACGGCTTGAGTTTTACTGCCCTTTCTTTTTGGTGTGAATGATGGTAGCAAAAGCACTGGTAAGCATAAGGGCAAATATCGGCTTTGTGGGCAAAGCAGCTGCTGAAATTATGGTCAATTTGTGGACAGTTTGAAAGTGTATAACTAAGATAAATTCATCAGGTCAATTAGGCAAAGAAATAATTAACACAGCAGAGAACTGTGTAAGGGGAAATTCCTAACAGGGAGGAGTCTTTACGGAACCAGAGGGTTGCACTGCACATGGTTGCCCCCGTAACTATTTGCCTTTATGGAACCACAAGTTTCTCAACAAGGGTCTCCCACAGGGGAAAAAAATCTTCCTTTGTAACAGACCTCAAAATAATTTAAGCTGTCTGCCAGTAATTAAATCCATTACATTAGCAACAGGTGGTGAAGCTGTATTTTTTTCACATCTGTTATCATTTTCATGAGTTAGTATGTATTCACTGCAAGAGCTGTGTAAACCACAGAGCAGAGAGAGCCAGGCTGATGGCTGTCATCCAGACAGCCACTGTGTGCACTCCTGTAGTCACCTGAAAAGCAAAGCAGCGGTGATGTGAGAGTACAAGGTAGACAGCAAGGGGTTTGGGCAGGATCCCAAAGGGTAGGAAGGTGGCGATTTAAAAGAGAGTGAAGAGTTTTCTCTGATTCTTGCTAGACTGAAAGAGGAAGGGAAGAATAAGATAGAAAAAGGAAACTCGGGTTGTGTTTAGAGCGGTACGTCAATATCTGTTTCAATTCCCTACTATACCATAGACTTCCTGTGTGGCCTGGAGCATGTTTCTTTGTCACTCTGGTTTAGTAAATTTAAAAATTAAAATCCCTGGGAAATTCCATAGTCACCGAGGACAACAGGCATAGAATAGCTCACATGTAAGTTGCTGAATTTTTCTCAGTCTCCAAAACACAATGCGCTTGTGCAAACTGGCTGTTGGGAATGGTGTACCATGGTGAAGAGGGCTGTATAAGTTGCAAGAAGAATTCTGGATATTGAAGAGCTTGGCAGGACAGAAAGCTTCTCTTAATGCAAAGAGCCCACAGTTCTGGGTTGATCTGTACTACAGCTTGTTGTACATATCACTCCTATATGCGTGGAAAGGCAACCCGCTGCTGAGATGCGCTGTGTCCTCACATAAGCTTTGGAGAGAAGCTGCAGCTCATTTTTCTGGACTTCAGGATGCTGGACTTCCCAAGGATGTTTTCCATGTCTTTTCCATCTTCCTCCAAACCCCACTTCTCCTTTGACTCAGAAGAGGGAGGTTCTGTAATGTCACAGAGCTTTCCTTTCCTTTTCTGAAGGCTGAGAATAAGTATGTATGGAGAAGTGAGAGAAGTTCACAATCAATTTACTTCCATCTGATGTGACACAAGGTTTCAGTTTAGGTTTAGGATGTGCTGCCTTTATACCTCTCTGCAAAGACTGTTTTTTTCTCCAGTAACTCCTTGCCTAGCAATACTGAGGATACTTATTATTGCATTGAGCTACTCTTCTGTGGTCAGTATGTTACTGTTCACTTTAAATTTAAAGATTTAAAGACTCTTTAAAAAACCAGTTTAGAACAAAATTTATATAACGAGTTATTTTTGGAGGAATTTCTTCAATTGTATTCTTGTTCAAAGACAATTAATAGATTACTGTAATTCTTTTCAAAGAAGCGTCATTTAACTCTACCAAACTTTGAACTAACAAAATGTTGCAGGTTGTTTAATGTTAATGATTGTTATTAAGCTGAGGTTTTTTGGCTGAGATCCATTGTGAGGGGCAGGGTTTATCCAGCAGGCCTTGGCCTTGCTGGAAGCTCTCCCATGGGCAGAGACACACATCATTCAATTTCTACCTGCATCCTGGTGGGGTTGTGTCACTAGAGACTCCCATGTGGTCAAAAGACCACCAGGGACTACACCTTTTTCTCAATGAATAGAATTAAACAGACACAGGAAATATTAACCCTTAAACTGTCTAAACCTCAAAACAACTATTGTGGAGTTTTGGGTGGAGATAGAAATGGGTACAGACCCAGCCAGTCCAGGCGTGCTTCCTGCACTCCTCCTTCTCCATTTCACATCCTTGATTTTGCCTGATATTGGTGCCAGGCTTGCAGGATACCGTTATACTTGTAGGGAACTGTGGAGGCACTGTCACAGTCACCTCTTCTGAACCTGAGAGGGCCCATTGTGCATAAAAAGCCCTGTATCTGCTCTCCTCCTGCCCAGCTCCTTCGGATACATCAAAACTCAGTCAGCCCCTGCCATCAGTGCAGCCAGCCTCATAACTCAGCCATTCTTGCCCAAAGGCATCCAAGGTCTGTCCAAGGTCCCATGGACACAGATCATCACCCCAGCTCCTGATGTGAGGGCCATCTCCAGCAGTGGCTCACACTGCCTCATCTGCCAGGGCAGCAGCAGGGCCCCCCTCCCCCCGCAGCCTCCTCCTCTTATTCCAAGCAGAAAATGAGCAGGAGAAAGGCAGGACTCCCTGATGCCCTGTTCCCTCTCTCCCAAAAACTGGATAACTAGCCCTTAATTTGTGGGACAGTATTTGCCCACAGGAGGCTAAAGTCATGATAGTTACTGTTCATCAGTGAAATCTTTAACTTCAAAGTTTCATATGATGCCATTGACTGATACGGGGAGTCTCCAGCTTTGTAACGGAATGAACCAAAGCAGATTCAATGGTGTCTGGAGAAGGGTAATTTATTTGTGAGTTTTAGCAGTGTTATTTGATTATTTTTCTTCAAGTCTCGTATGGTGGAGGCAGTCTTCCTGCAAAAACATTACATGTTGCTCAGTGATTCACTGACTGCTGGCCAGAGCACTGTTTGTAACTGATTTATAGAAATCTTTTTCAAATCCTTCCCTCTATTAACATTTCAGCAGTTCCTTTCCTTTGTAAATTCATGGTAGTTATGTGTTACTCAGGATGATGGTACAAAAATGGTTTCAAACACAATGATTACATATTGAGCAGATGAGCTGTCTCGGGTTTATGTCACAGCCCATCTGCCTGTTTTAAATAAGCTTCCTGCATCACGCCTTTTCCTCTTCATCGGGTAGGCAGTAAAAAAGACTGTTCGTATGTAGCATTTTCATTCCATTTGACCTTTCCACAGTGTTATTTCACATGTATACTTCAAAGTTTGCATTTCCTTCTGCAAAGATAATTTGAAACTGGTTCTATTTTGGCAGCAGGTACCGTTGCAACAAAAGCTGTTCCTTCTTTATCCCACCACCTTTAGTGTGGAGGTTGAAGTACGACATGTCAGCTGGAGATGTTGCAATCTGAGGTGAGCTCAGGGCACACACTTCAAGGTTAGATCCCACAGAGATCTGAATCATAGTGAAAGTGGGGAACTTATAGGTCTTGGCCGTATGTTCAGCACTGAAGGGCATAAGCACTTGAATTTGGACTGGGATCGGACTAAAAGTTTAAACCAATTTTGATCTAGACAACCTCTGTCAGGCTGCCATCCACTGTGAGTACTTAAAATGAAAATATATTCACTATAGGTTTTATATTATCATCCCTCTTATTTGCATTAGTCTGGATGAATACTTTGCGTTATGAAGAACCAGCCACAAGGTGTCAATATAGTGTAGCAGATTCTCAGTAAGGTGTTGCTACTACAGCATCATTTGACTGTTAATACAATTAAAACCTGTTTTCCGGTGGGTTATTTGAATAACTAATTGCAAAAATTCAGGTCAGATGACATGTTTTGTACCTGATTTATTTAATCAATGAAGTCTTTTCATGCTGTGATTGGGGCGGGGAGAAAAATTATTATAAATCACCGAAGTGAAAAAGGTGACAAGCAATGAGCTACCGGCTACAAATAGTGTAGCACTGTGTTTTAGTAGGAAAGGCTGACAAAGTGAGATATTAGACTGGTGGGGTGAATTAATTTTTGTCAAAATATGAGAAGTGACCATAAGCGAAACCACAACAATTAGTTAACTCTTCATAGTAAGGAGTCAAAATATCTAGATGAACTGATGCCTGTGCCCATGTATAAGAGGTGTAATGACTGGTGAGACAAGATTAAGATGGAAAAGCAATATTAAAGAGCTCCATTTTGTCTCTTATAGACACAGATCTTTGTGTGTCATTAAATATAAAAACGAATGCCTCAAAAGAGTCAGAGCTAAGGCTGAGGTCTGAATTACAGAGGACATGGAAGCAATTTGGTTTTGTATCCCAACAGGGGGTTAGGATCCAGGGAAGAAGGGCTTGTTAGAAATGAGAATGAAAGGCTGTTAGGAAAATGACTCCTAGAACTGTGAATATTATCTCTTTGAAGTATGCATTAATGGGTTTTGGCTAAGAATTTTCAAAGGGGTTAAGGACTCAGCTCCCATTGAATGTCAGTGGCTTTTGGACACTTCACTGCCATAGTCTGCTTTGAAAATCCCAGCTTAGAATATTAATTTTAATGTATCCTTTCCACTACAGTAGGAGGGAACACATCCATGACAGAGAGATGAACAGAAAAGCTACAAAAGAAAGTTTCTTTGTATTACAGTCTTTTTTTATAAATTATTGTACTTTACGTAATCTACACAGTCAAGTACAAAAGTATACATAATAGGTGGCTGAGCAGAGGATATTACATTACATGATATCCTTCACTTGTGTTAATGACTCTCTGTATTGTGCTTTGCACAAAGTGAAGGGGACTGGCTAGCAGATAATATTGTAAAATAGTATGTCATTGGCTACATTTCTTAAAAGGACAAAGGGAAGATGGAGCCTGTTTATGCAAAGAGCTGGTTTTCTCAGGTTCTAAACCAGCTGTGACACCATGCTGTCCTTTGAGAGATATTTTATTGGGCAACAGATCAGTGTTGCAGGTCAAAAGAGCAACAGCAATAGATGCATCATGTTCCCTGAAGCTCCCTGGGGGCAGGTTGGGACAATAGTTAGAAAAACTGCAAAGTCTGTGGGAATAAAACTCTTGCTGTTCTTGTGCTTCTCTGTTTTGCATTTCTTTTTTGCATCATATATCTCAATGAGGGAAAGATCCGTGCACGATACTGGTGTGATGGTGAATAAAATGCTACAGGGCAGCTTTAAGTTCTTCAGAATGAAAATGTGTTGAAAAGGTGGTTTTACATATCAATGCTGGCAAGTGAAAGTGATGGAAAAGCCAGCAGAGAAACACCACTGCTAGTCCCTTGTCAGACCTCACTGTCAGAGACTTGGTCTTCAAGTGGAGACGGGTGAATATCTTTGCTTCCCTTTAGTGGTCTAGTGACACTGTGGGTTTTATACAGTCTTTTTGTTTTATTTCTCCTCAAAGGAAAGCAAGTCTGAGCATTTTCTTTCTTAGAATTTACTGGGCAAAACCTAAAACAAATTACCAGTGATGTGGTGGTATTAAATTTATCATACAGTGTTTAGGTGTTTTTTTTAATTGCTATTATGCTGAAGACAAGATAAATAAGTGTGCTTGTAGAAGGATTTAAATAAAGAAGTGAGGTTGACTGGCAGCTCATTTTAGGAATGGGGGAATGAACATTGAAAAAAACCCATGTACCAGAGCTGGGATGTAAGAGAGTCCCAGTGAATACAAGATTTCAATAAAAGTTCGTCACTTCTAGATTTTCACCATTACTACCACTGTAAAGAGCAAAGGGGTTTTTTTTTTTCATAAAATATCTCAGGCCCACAAAACCCCTGTACTAATTGGTTACTGTGACTGAAGCGCTTGTTCCTAGACAAGAGCCCAAATCAAAGGCTTAGATCTGTGTAAATACAAAACGACTGTACAAGACCAATACATTTGTCTCCTGACAGATGCACAGGTTTCACTGTGTATATCCTAGCCAACCTGTCACCAAACCCATCTGCTCTATCTGCCTCTGAAAAATGAATACCACTTCACAGCAGAGAAAACACTGAGCACATACCACTGCTTGTTTGGGTTTTAACTAGTTTTATCCAGCCTGGACTAAGGAAGCCATTTTGTGCGATGATGAGCTGAACTTCCTTCTTTTACACTAGGACTGCAACACGGCCAAGACACACAAACTGTAAGTGTTACCTGAGCATCAGTAAGGGCTTTACAACACAGCAGAAATAAATCCAGATTTTCCAGTGCTGCTCAGTATGTTCTTAAGGTTACTACGTGAGCATTAGTAGTTTTATTACTATCATGCCTTGGAGCCATTTCCTGGACATTTTCTTTATTTTCTTGGCTGTGAACAGAAAGTGGGAGCTCCTGCCATGCTGCATTTATAATCTCAGAGATAACACATGGGTCCATGCAGCTAGAGGGTCACATGGAAATTGTAAGCCAATATTTGGTCAGCATGAATAGCAACAAGTCGAGTGCATCGGCAAGCTTAACTGCCATCAAAATATCTGGTAGGGAAAAGGGAGCTTTAGTGAAGGATTGGAAGGATTGGAAGAAATATGTTGTTATGGCTTTTTCACTTCGTTGAGCCACATCAAACATATGGAAGCAAAGCACAAGGATACTTGTGAGAAAACCTAGCAGCTAAGTAATCATAAAGCACACTGGTGCTACCATCCATGAGGTGTTCTAGTGCTTTGCTGGCTCAGGAAACTATTTAACTTCCACCATAGCCAGCCACTCCAGACTTCGAGTCATCCTAGGCTTCCCCCAGCTTGGAGTGTTTGTCCTAAGAATATGCTCTCTCAAAGCAAGGCACCCACTTTAAATTCTGTAGTCTGCTTTCTTCACAGATTTTAATGTTTTGGCAGTTCAGCCAAACACAGATCAGATGTGGGTGGCACTGTTCACTGTGTGAATCACAGAAGGAGGTTTAGAAGCATGTTGTCTTCTGCTTAATGATGCTACCCAAATTGTAGCCCTAAGATATCAGAGGGTTTCTTGCAGCAAAGCCATTTGTATGACTTTGTGTCTGTCAGCATCTGTGGACAAACTTCATGAAAAAGGGGCTGCTTATGATTTGTTTCTATTCATACTCCTTCACAGATGTTTCCTACAATGCCTGACTTACACCATCGTTTATAGTTTCAGTGTAGAGTAGTCCTTAGAGAGACCTGTGAATCATTCCTGTTGCTAGTGTTGTAAAGATAACTAAATACACAACCAGACCTAGGGAAGCAGTATTTGCTGTTGGTTGGATCTCAGCACAGCTTTTGATACCACTGGGTATAGCATAATTCCTCTCAAATTGGCAAGAGGACTGGGAAGGTAACTCAAAGACTTCTTTAATTTGGCTATATTGCAAATAGTTAGTTCACTTACTTTCTTCCTCTTAGCCTGGGGTTCCTCCAAGGTGTTTTCTGAGTACCCACAGTTAGAACCGATTATTCTTTAATCTCCTTGCTTAAAAATGCCTTGTTTCTTGTTTTTATGTCTTCTTCCTCTTAAAAGAGTCTTTGCTTTAAGAAGCCTGAATCCCCAGTGCCTTGCTGTTAGTGCAGTCATTGCTAGCTGTGCAGCATAGATCTGAAGCATTATCATTTGGCCAGCCTTGCAGCTCCTGCCAGTCACACAACACTGAAGCATGTCGGGATATAAGCCAGTCTAACAAGAAGGGGGATATAGATCAGATGCTGCTGCAAACGGTAGGAAAGCTCTAACTGGTGCTGACTCTCTGCCTCTGTATACACTGAGAAGTAGAGGAGACAGAGGAATAAAAAGCATTTTTACTGTTATCTGCAATTATATATACACAATAGAGCATATGTGCAATGTTTTGAGGGTGTCTCATTTTGAAATTCTTGCTACAGTTTGGAACAGCTGGTGAAAGTTAGGGAGAATAGCTCTTTGCAATTGCTTTTGAAACACAGCACTTCCTTTGCAACGTGCTGGTTGCACTGTGACCTGAGCGCATACCACCTTGACCTCATGACCATAAGAAAAACGATCAAAAATTGTTGTTCCTAAAGGCATCATTCAGAACACTGCCAGACTTGGTGTCATTGACCATGAGTCACAAATCTGATAATGCAATTTAAGGTATTGAATCATATCCTCAACTTGTGATTCATTAAGGGATTTAAATGCCACAAGTGGTGTCCTGGATTCTATTCCAATATATATGAGTTCAAATACCCTTCCAAAATAAGCAAGTGACTAAGAGCCATAAATTCAGTTCACCTCAACCACTAGTAGTGCCCAGAAAGGTTTTGCTTTAGTTTTCTGGCAAGGACAAAGTAATAAACATCCCGGTACATATTGCCCCCACTCAGATCTCCTCCCTATTTTGCTCTGAGGATGCCAAAATGAAATTTTCAGCACCTCTGTGGGGGTTAATTCTGTTTCAGGCAAACAGCAGTGAAGTTACCTTATAGCTTTCATTAACCAGTGTGGTAAGACTCCATTTCTTGAGGCACATCCCACAGAGAAGTGCATTAGTGGCAAAGCGTATGGGAGAATGCAAGTGATTTGCCCCACATCTGCTCCGAAGGGAACATGCAGAACTTGTAGAAAGGAGGACTTCTCCAGAGCAGATCTGACAGACAACACTGCATATGTACAAGGTCAAAGTATTGCCTTCATCTCCCAGGAGTAAAATACTATTTTCTGGAAAGTAACCATTGCCCATGAGACACAATGTCTCTTTCAAAGCCATATCTCTAAATTTTCTTTATCAGTGCACACCAACACACTCTGTCTCCCACCAGGAAAAGTCATCCATGGTTTGGAGTTGGTAGAACCATCATTTTGAATGGATAATCACTCACTAAAGTTCAACAGCTTTTGGGCCTGTGTTCAGCCATAGATAAACTGAAAATCATGGCTCAATGAGTCTGCCACTGCCTCTGAATACCATCTACTGGATAAACTCTATTCGTAACTACCCAGCGCAGTTCCTGTGAATTGTGTTGGTTTTATTTAAACTTGTTTATTTTCAATAGACTCTCAGAGCACTGCATGCCCTCAGGACATAGATTCCTACATTGCTGTTTCCTCTTTTTAGCAATTCCAGTAATGACTCCCAGTTACTGAATCCTGTATGCAGGTGCAGAGTGCAGGCATTCTGCTAATTTCAGCAGGTCTTTTTGACAGAGGACTCATTTATCAAACAACAAAGAAACAGAAGGTCCAAATGCTAAAGGTGAACACTCACATCACAGGTGAGGTCACCTGTACATACCAATAAGTCACAAATAACATTCATAAGCTGGGGAGATAATGTTACTTGAGACCAGAAACTCAAACTTCTTAACACGTAATACTCCAAATATGGTAGTTGCAAAGTTTTTTTAAGTGCCCTCAACACTATTGAATTATAATAGTGTGGGGTTTTTTAGAACTGGCAATTGATCTCAACCATATTTTCATACTGGCATATAAAGATTTGTCAGAAGAAATCTGAGCAAAATCATGTGGGAACTTGACTGTGAATTAAAGAAATATTCTTGCTAAAAGAAGATTTTTTTTTTAATTCTATGACTACTAGTTGTACTCTGTTCTGTGCATCTGCTTACATCATTGTGTTCTATTAATTGGTTATTAATACCCATTAATGAAATGCAGTAGTTGATATAAAAAGCTAAATCTGCTGGATATGAATGTGACTAAACCTCGAAGCTGCAGTTACTTCTTCTATTACAACTGAATCTAGGGTATAATTTCCTTGGCTTTACAATAGTTACTCCGGATTTACACATGTGGATGTGAATGGAAGGTGAAGAACAGCAAATATTAATCATGACTTAAACAAATAAAACTAGATAAACCTAATCTCCAAAACACAGTATGAAGATTAATAGGGAGAGCTGCTTGAATCAAAGCAAAATTTCATTTCAGACCAACTGGCATAGTTCATGTTATCAAACTACATACAACTTCTGATCATTTTAAAACAGGAAGACACAATGAGAGTTTATAGTACATGTTAACAAGAAGAGAACAAATTCGTAGGTGTCAGCATCAAAGCAGCTTAGAAAGAAACACTTGAATACATTTGCTTTTGAACTATCGCAGACAGAAGTCTCTCAGTCCCTGACTGAAATGCTCTGGTTGCAGTGTGTATCATTGCAGTAGGTGCTGGGGTCATACCAGAAACGATTTTTTGTGAAAAACTGAAGAGATAATGGAATTGCCGGAAGAGCTGTGTAACGAGATTTCAGCACGAGGGGGATGACTAATTGCTATGTCATGTGCAGGACCAAAATGGAAGGATCACAGTATACTTTCAAAAAGTTAGCATTAAAACCAAGAGGAATTTGGGGAACACAGAAAGTATTGATAATGAGCTCGTATCAATGGAATGTAGCTCCAGAAAGCACACCGATGTCAAAGCAAGCAAAAATGTCATTCAAGGAGCAGAGTATGACTGGTATAAAATAGGTGAGCCTCAGCAGGGTATCAAAGTTCACAGGAAAACTCCCTGAAAAGGAAGAGATGTGAAGGCATTTCTATTTCTGAATAACGATCTGAAAACACAACAGGAGGACAGTAACATCACACCTAATTTAATGAGAGATGGAGCCGTGCACCAAGGGTCCCGGCAGAGCAGACCTTTCTTGGAGCCAAGTGCAGTGCTGCTGGATTTGGGACCCAGGTTGAAATTTGTCCCCATGGTCTGGCATGTCTGAGAGTAGCACATCACAGAGATTTTGTAATTAACATCATTATTTCTCCTCACAGTATGAGCAATAACTGTTTAGTTGCCTTTCCAGGAGTGTTGCCTGCAATTAGCTCACTGAAGTGTTGACCTATAAATAACTTTCAGAAGGAGGTTTCTGATGAAGAGTCTCAAAGTGCTGAACGGCAGGTGCGTGGAGGCTCATTTAGATTGTCCTTATGCAGTGCTGACGGATTATATATTTCAGAAGGAAAAAAAATTACACAGTGAAATATGGAGACTCCAAAAGTCTTGAGCTAAATTAATACCCATTTCTCAAGCTAGTTATACAGCGTTATGCAGTGCTCAAACTACAGAGATTCCGCTTACAATAAAGATTGTGTAAAATTAAACTCAACAAATGAGAGACAGAGTGAGCTGGAAGTGCAGATTGCTGGTGGCCCATCTCCCACTGCTCCGCCATTCCTCCATGAAGTACATGGCCCAGGTCTAATGCAGTGCTGCTGATTCCTTTCCATTAACAGCACCTGGCATCCAGTAAGGTCCTGCATGTGCTGGGGTTCCTTTCCCACCTCCCCTTAATTAGTTTCTTTTTCCACCTGAGTTAATTAACATCATTTTCCTGAGAAGACAGTCTAGGGAAAATGTCTTGTATGTGATTTGTATTGCATATTTTCTTAAATTTCATCCAAAGTCACGTAAGCATACCAAGGGTAGTACTTTTTCCTTGTGATTCTCATTTTCAATGAAACAGGATTCCAGTCAACTTGCATTTGATCTAGGCATTTTTCTGTGCCTTCCCAAGAGTATTGTGAATACGGCACAAAACCCCAAATCACTATTTTCAATATTTACAATGTGTTCTGGTGTTCTGGTGTAAAGTATATATATGAAAGTCTCAGCTAAGCTTTTCTCTCTGGAATATGACCAATTTTAAACAGAGGCTTAAGCTGAGGCTATCAAGACAGAGTTAAGCAAATGCTAGCTGTTGGCTCAGGTGGTGCCAAGGCACAAACTGTGCAGGGATACAAAATGTGCAAAAAGGAAAACCGAACTGCAGAAGTTCATGCACAAGTCTGAGCCATGCTGTTATGGCTTTGGCAGTTAGAAGCTGGCCAGGTGGGGTATCATTTGTCTCTTGTACTTCTAAACACGTCACTTTGCTTACATTTAGATTAGCTACTTCATTTCAAAGGATACATGGATTCAATTACAAATTAGATTTTTTTTTGCACCTCTAACTTGACAGAGCAATTCTCAGTTTCAGGATTGACAAGCTCTTCTGCCTAACAAAATAATTCACTGCAAATGGTTTAATATGACCTGAGAGAACATTGTAAGGCAGTAAAAATGGCTTTAAAAAATACAGTGTAGCATTCTGTCTCCCAAAAGATTACAACAGGATGTGTTTGACAGCCTTGGTTTATAAAATAATTCTGGTAACAGTTATACGTACTAGAATTGTCAAACAATGTTACTAGAGGTCAATTTTCATGTTCTCACTTAATACAAGTGTAAAATATAGGTGGCAAATTTCATTGTAGCCTGACGGTTTTAGATATGCTGCAGATATAATATCAGAAGCATGTCTTAAGCTAGAAGTGGCATTTTTAACATTTCTCAGCTGAATACACATCCTTCACAATGTTTTGATCTTTTTGTAATAGGACATGAAAAATGTACACCAGAAAGCTGCCTCATGCTCTAACAAGCTATTTCCTATGAGCCAAACATTTTAGATGCTGCATTCTTTGTTATTTTGAATCAGTGCAGTGATAGGAACAAGATTTGAGAGAGTTCTGGCAGATTCTAGAACAAAGAAAGTTTCATGAAACTATCAAAGCTCATAGTTTTCTATGTTAGTAATTCTAGTCTCTCCTTTTTTTCCCCTCTTGCATTATATTCGACCCTGTTAAGTGCTGACATGGTTCTAATTTCTTATTCTGACCCTAGCGGTTGGCAAGGATGAGCTCAACTCTACCAGTATTAATCTTCATGATGGTGCTCTAGTTACCTAGAGAATAACGAAATCTGCTAAATTCTCAGATAAAAGCGATCTGAACAGTTGGTCTCATGTAGTCCTTACATGCCATAGCTCCATAAATTCCCCAAGAACTGTGAAAATACAAATGGTGAATAGGTATCTTCCCTTTGATCCTCTTTCAAGACAATGTTGTTGTGTGAGGCTAAGGGAAACTGCACAGCTGGTGGCAGTGACTTGCAGATAAGATTCAGTAACTTCTCTGCTGTATATAAGATGCACAGACATATATCTATATACTGACACACAAATATATATATTTTAGAGATTGCAGAATTCTTGACACAATTAATTAACTGCCATATTCTGGCTGATGATGACTTGAACAATAATACCTTTTCTGCAGAAGTTTAATATGGGAGTGAAGAATATATTTTTGGGGACAGTTAAAGAGGTTTCATATTTTACCTCATGACTAGATGGAAATTATGCTGCGGCTCAAATTCCAAAATCTTTTAAAAAGGTCTAAAGGGACAAAAATGTAAAATCATCAGGTGTACAGCAGCACAATACTCTGATATATCCCACATACTATATTATTGCTAGCAAACTGTGAAGAATCCGTTATTTTTTCTTTTATTTTGGTGATGTTTTTCCATCTTTTTTCCCCCTATGAGTATATTCCAAAAACATAGGGCAAAGTTTTGATTCTATTAAAATAAAATTAAATACCTGAATTTGTACGGAGGGGAAATTACATCAGAAACAAATTGTTTTACGGGTATCATGGTTTAACCCCAGCTGACAACTAAGCCTCACAGAGCCACTCACTCACTCACTCCCCCCTGGTGGGGTGGGGGAGAGAATTGGAAGAGTAAAAGTGAGGAAAGTCCTGGGTTGAAATAAAGACAGTTTAATAGGTAAAGGAAAAGTGAAACACGCAAACAAAGCAAAACAAGGAATCCATTCACTACTGCCCATGGGCTGGCAGGTGTTCAGCCATCTCCAGGAAAGCAGGGCTCCATCATGCTTAGTTGTTACTTGGGAAGACAAACACCATCTCTCTGAATGTCCCTCCCTTCCTTCTTCCCCCAGCTCTATATGCTGAGCATGATGCCATGTGGTGTGGGACATCCCTTGGGTCAGTTGGGGTCAGCTGTCCTGGCCGTGTCCCCTCCCAGCCCCGTGTGCCCCCCCCAGCCCACTCACTGGTGGGGTGGGGTGAGAGGCAGAAAAGGCCTTGACTCTGTGTAAACCCTGCTCAGCAGGAACTAAAACATCCCTCTGTTATCAACACTGTTTCCAGCACAGATCCAAAACAGAACCCCATACCAGCTGCAGTGAAGAAAATTAACTCTACTCCAGCCAAAACCAGCACTGTCAAACCTTTACAGCCCATAAGCATTTGTGATGGCTCATGGCAACCCTTAGAAAGGAGATTTCTTTGTACCACTGATCATTAGGGAGCATTTCAAGACAAAGACTCGGTAGGCATTTTCCTTACCTGCCCTGCCTGTATGGATATTGCACTTGAGTCAATTAAAATTCAGTTGCTTTGGAGTCAGAGAGACAGAAATGTTGCCCACACAGTGGGACAGAAAGGACCAAGGAGCGATACTTCACATGCTCTGGACAGTCAAACCCACTTTCCATCTGGCTAATGGAAATTAGACAGGAAGGGACAAGGGAAGGTGTTTCGGTCTTGAATAAAAAAGTGAATACAGTGACTGTCTTCCAAAGAGGTATGTAACTCAGTGAAGTCTTTGGTCTGGGAGTGACAGAGGATTACTGCAGCCTTAATGGACCCAGTTTTATTAGGAGGTTTAGGAAATGTGTCTGATCAGCAAAGACAGACCTGGAGGCAGGCACATCTGCAAGTGTTCATGTTGCAAGGCACTGGTTAAAAATAAATTATCTCTTGTCTACATTATTGTTGGAGATCAGTAAAAAATCTCCCAGCAATGACTTGTTTCAATCTATAACCTTGGAAGGATTTTTTTTTTAAATTACTTTTACTTAACTGCAGTCTGAAGTTGCCAATTAATATTTTCCAGCTATGCTATTAATTACAGCATGTGGCAGCAACATTTCGACTGTGTTATGTATATCTTTCAGAGGGGAAAAGAAGCCAGATGATCCAACAGAGCAGTGCAGTCATCTCCCCAGCAAGTATCACTGCCTCAAGATAGTCCATCTTGACAGAATATTAGTGCCCATCATTCAAGAGTTAGGCAGTGGCTAAGCAAAATCTTTGGGTTATAAATCTTACATGATCAAAGCAAACTTCTCAAGCTAATATTCGTAACTAGGATCTTTACAGATGAGGAAGAAGAAGAAGGGATGAGTCATAATAGCATTTTTTCAATATGCATTTGCTAAGTCAATCATTTTTCTTCTGTCTTCTTTACATTTTCACATTGAAAAAAGTGAACCATAGAAACTTTTCTTTTGCAGCACTTAAAAGGGCTATTAATTCTTACAAGACTGGTTTTTCTGTTTTTCTGGAAAATTATTTATATTAATTATAATTTTCTCAAAAAAAAGAAGAAAAAAAACCTTGCCTATTCACTGAGAAATGAGCTCACTAAGATGCAACACCAAGGAGAGCTTTTTTGTCAGCAAACCTTCTCCCACATTAGCCACTGAAGCAGCTAAAAACTGTTATCCTTCCCAGCAGCCCATCTTATTCATTATTATCAGCTGAAGAAACCTATGTGCACTAAACTAAAAAGTTCATTGCATTTTTCAGTGTGAGCATTTTTTTTTCTGGTTCTGTGCAGTTGCCAGCCTGTCTGCTCTCCCAAACATTATGGGACTCTGACAATTTCTAATGATGACAAAGTAATTCAGTACTGTCTGTGTTTATTCCTCCAGGAATATGCTGCTTTAACAGAAGCACATTTGCAATGTGCATGACCTCTGCTCTCCTCAATAATTCTTTTTGACAAAATGAAGAGACAGGGTAGTATTTTTAAGGGGAGTTGTATTAACTGCTGCATCTTGCAGATATATAAACCCTTAAAAAATTGTCAGATTTATTTAATCCAGTCTACAATGCATTGTTTACATGAAGTTATCAAGCAAATCAAAGGTCAGGAGGGCTAATTCATTCAAGAGGTAATGGCTAAAGGCGGAGCTGATTTCAGCTGGAGTTGTGGTTCTGAGCCGCTCACGAAGGAAACACAATCACTAGTACAAAACTGATACGTCTAGAAATATTGGCTCAGATCCATAGGACCACCATGCCTACAACAGGAGGGGAAGAAAAGTTTCCTTAACATTATGTTTGTCTTTCTGAACTGGGGCTGAGCAGTTTATTACTGATGTAATGGAGAGTAGTCCCAGGACAGTTCTGCCTCTCCATGGTCCCCTAGACGCAATGAGCAGCCAAGAACAACTGAAGAACAGAGTATCAACCAGCATTAACTGCACAATAAAGTTGGATGAAGATGTAGGCTAAAAAATCTTATGCTATTGAGTGGTACATGCTAGCAAATAATAGATTTTTAATAACGGCCACCTGCCATTAAGGTACAGTCTGGTCTGACTGTTTTTTACATGTCTACCTTTGCCACAGTAAGACAAGAATATGGCTGATGTCATGAATGTTTAAGGCAGCTTCTCTGATCTTCTGCATGGACGTTCAGCCCTGTTCCCGGAAGGTTTCTGTCATCGTTCTAAAAAGTTCCCTTTATATCTTTCTACTGAAAAACTGAAATGCTGAAAAAAAAAAATTATATCATTTTTCTTATTTCTGCACTTTCAAATTTGGTGATCATCTCTTTCCACTGTTCCTAATGGAGCATGGGCTGAAATGACTCTCATCTGTTTATTCATCCAAGCAGCAGCATCATTCATTCTTTGAGCATGAATGCAGCCTCCTGCACTAAAGCAATACAATTATTTTGCTCTGCATCACAGAAAAGATTCTTTTTATTCAGATTCTTATTTATTTATTTTGGCAAATAACTGATAGAATTAAACTGAGAGGATCAGATACAGATCTAGAGCCTGCAAAGCACTCCCTCATTGAGACGAGCCTCCATTTGTGATTAAACAACGGTTTTAAAATTATTTGGTAAGGAATTGTTTTTAAACAATGCTATTGATAAAAAGATGCAAACTGAAAAATTAGACCTGAGCACATTTCTGACTTTTAGGGAAGCCTTGACTGAAGGCCCATGATGTTGTAGCCTGTCCAATGCTGTTTCCTTAAAACACTCTGAGAATACTTCAGTATAAAAGCACTTTAGAGTTCAGAGATTTCCATATTGAGTTCTGAGCTGAACTTTGTTGTGTGGACTTACTGCTAAGTAGTTTTTGGAAAAAAATGGGGGGAAAATCCCCACACAAATCCTGAAAAATCAAATGCTTTTGTGTTCAAAAGGAACTGCTTTTTTTTTTTTTTTTTTAACAACAAATTCTGTTTAAAGAAGCATGGCCTAATAGTGACAATCATGTCTACGGTATGGTTACACAAGCAAGCTATTTTAATTGTTGCTATTGGAAGACAAGTATCAGCATACTACATCTTAAATCTGCTGGAAAAATGTATTCCTTGGCTTTTTTTCCATTGAATGAAATGTTGTTTGAAACAGAGAAAACACTTCTACTTCCTTATAAGTTTTTAGTGTGTCCTCAGGGAATTGCTATTTATTTTGCAAGGTCAGAGTAACTGTATGCTATTAATTTCACTGAATTTTTGAAATATGGCCTAGGAACTATCAATTAAAGTGACTGACTAAAGTGCATAGTACTTTTGCCTATTGTAAGCTACAGTCACTGATATTTCAGAAGTATTTGCTTTTACATCAGTTCTCTACTTGGCTATTTTGCTTAATTATAGCTTTAGTGGCAGTGGACTTTGAACAAATTCTAAAATGCAAAAAGGGGTCCAGAATAAAAAGTAACAGCTGATTAAAAATTATTTGAAAGATAAATAATGAAAACAACTAAAAGCTAAAATGACACATTGTGGCTTTCTCTAATTGCCAAATGGCACTGATGAAGTGGATTTCTCAGTTAAAACATCTCCAGGCTTTTGATACCTCAACAAAGTCTTGATGGTTGCACATTGGAAAAATAGATTTAGATAGTTTTTTGGCCAGGTTGTATGTATAGTGGAGAACTACTGAGCCAATTTTTAATGGAAGAAGACTGGGACAGTCATGTAATCTTAATTTCATATTTTTTATACACTTTCTCTTGTTGTGGTTGCCACTGTGGATATATTCGGATTGCTATCTTGGTATATTTGTTCATCCAAACCTTTATCCCAGTTACTAGGTTCACGTACACTCTCTCAGAATTATGACCAATAGAGAACAAGGAGACAGCCAGGAGACAGTGACTTGCTGGGGTTTTTCTGAGAAAGCAGTCTCAGCATAATTTTATAGTGCACATTTGGCAGATGTTGTCACTGCCTACGCTGCGGCAAGTTCCCCTTTCACATCCTCTGATATGGATAATTTGAACCATTCTTTTAAGACCTGTTTCCATGTTCCTCCCCCGTCCCCACTGCCAACAGCCTCCTTGCTCTTTATACTGTCTGACAAGTTAATAAAATTACATGGAGTATGTATATGTTTATAGATGTATGTATATAGGTCTATCGGGATGCAGCATGGTCATGTGTCAACACAGCCATGCTCTGTTTTGACTGGGATAACAGTACCCCACCTCTGCCCTAGAGCCAAGGGCAAGTATATTATGTTGGCTCTGGTCTCCTCTGAGGCACGGCCCGTATTACAGCCACTAACTGTTGTACTGCAGCAGATAGCTAAGCCTTAGGGGCCACATGTCCTATTCACGCCTATAAAACTGGATTATATATGGCACCCAAACTGGCTGCTTGAGTTAGCATTGCCCTAATCAACAGATGCAACAGGCCTGTTTCACATTTATAATCTCCTTCTATGCATCTGTACAGACACTGTTTTGCTGTATATGCCCTGTGAATACATGAAACCACAGAAGATGTGGAAGACAACTTTTATCATAAAATGGGTTTACATTATTAGCTACACCAGATTCTATCCAATTTCTGGCAACTCCTTTTCTACCGCTGCAGTAGGGGGCCAGCAAATGAGCTGGATGAAGTGGGAAGCTGTACTTCTGTAGACCCCACTGTTCAGCAACCCGCTGGGTACTGTAGACCTAGCCTCTCAAATAGCAGCCTCACACCAGTCCTGCCTTCTCCTGAGAAATTCAGCCCAGCTAGGATGTTTGAAAAGTGTATCCAGTGTAAAGCTAATTTTAGAACTTCTGTGGCTGAACCTCTGCTAGCCAGTCTAATAACTAACCGTGCTATCGCTTATGCTGAACATTTAATTAAAAGCGATTTCAAATTATTTACTCCAGTAGTTTGGACTATGAAGGCGTTGATGTGCTGGCATTCCAGCAGCACTACTTCAAGCCGCTTGGAAGCTGTGGGCCCCATCCTCCAATTGCACAGAGCAGGCTGAGCAGCAAGGTGTGAGAGGAAAAATCCCCAAATCTGGCTTTTGTAGTTTGTGGGTAAAAGATTGCAAAACATGTAGAATAGGTAACAGAACAGAATAGATGGCAGGAGAGCAGGAAACATCCAGGAACACCTAGATGCTGTAAATTCCATATTTTAGTGTGAATAATATAATACAGAGAAAAAAAAGGCAGACTATTAGGAATAGAAAGGTGGAAGGGAAGCAGCACAAAGTACAGAGCAATAAAAACCATACCAAAACCAGATCTAAGTTGTTCAAAGGATGCACAGTGTCTGTTCAACCGCAGAGCTATTCAAATGCCATAAGATATGGAAAGTTTCTATAGGTAGCTGTTGGTATTAATCCCTGCATCATAATGCCAAAACAGATTTTTCAAGCCTGCATCAGTTTTGTACTGATGAGACTCATAACACATGCCCAGTGCACAGTTAAATAAGTATTCACATGTTATTTAAAAATAATTGTACTCTTTGACATGTATTACCATATGAATGTAAAACTGCTGACATTGTGATCTGTTGGAAGAGGGTTTCTTAGACATTCCTAATGAGTAGTTTATTATGTATTTAGTTATGTTTACTGTTTGAAAATATTTTCACTGTTGTGCTGGATTTCTAGATTTCTAAAGAAAAATGCTGAGAATATTTTTTTCCCAGCTTTTGTTCCTTTACTAACTGAAAGTTTGTATGCAGGTTTAAGAGCTGGACAGCTTTCACAGGACATATTTTCAGGAATGGGGGCACCCTTTTTGTTTTCACAAAAATGATGAGCATCTACAAGTGATTTCAGTGGCAAATAGGGGTACTCTGCAGCTCTGAAACTCAAGCTAAAGCTGGCAATAACTGTATTAGCACCAGTGGGAAGTAACAGCTATAGATATGCAGACCAAAGCAATTAGAGATGAGGACCTAACACCATGCTCTACATGTCTCAGGGGGTTTGCTTAAAGTTAACTGCAGCGTGGTCCTACGGACTGAATGCCAATTAGCTATTGGAATACATTAAGTGCCCTCCTGGAGCCACTTTCTGCTTTATCTGTATTCAAAAGGAACCCAGACAATGCGCTCCAAGACCACTGTGCAGAGAGAACTGGAGCACAGTGAGTCAAGGTGCTCAGAAGACCTGCTTCAAAAGCACAGTCTTGATCCAAATTGAAATATTCTTGTAGGTGCATCTAATCTTTCCATGAAGCTGACCTTCTGTAAATTTGAGATTTTCAGACATTATAGAACTTGAAACAACCTTGCTTTGGCCCTTCTGGTTTGCATTTACACATGCTGAACCTGCCCCATAGTCTTCACTCCTAAATCTTTGTGGCTCTGAGGACTCTCAACTTCCACTGACTGCAGCAAGAATTGATACTCAATATCGCACGAAAGCAGTTGCTTTATGTCTGGGGAGAAAATGGTGCGGTACTTTAATACCCTTAATATTTCATAAATGGTAACAGCAGACTGTGCTAGGGAGCCAGTACATTTGTAACGCTTTTCCTTAGTGCAATATTTAAATTGAAGGTTACTACAAAAATCACTGCTGGACTGGTGATAATGCAGTATTCTGATGGATTTAAATGACATTTAGATTTAGAGAACAGAGAAATGATGCCCATATAGCTATAAACTGCGATTGCTGAGCAGAACAACATCCCAGCAATAAAACTGTAAGAGGAAACACAAAGGTTGCATTTTTTTCCCTTGCTAGAAACACCAATAGCATGAGACTTGAGCAGGGCAAGTAACGAAACGATCAGTTAATATTCACACATAGAACCAAAAAAGCCTCCTGTCTTTTCATGACATGGAGCAAAATTTCACGACAAACATGCTTGTATCATCTTGAACTTGTTTAAAGTCATAAGACTCATGAAGATGAAAGAGAGGGATAAAAGCACTTATCACTAAGACAGCCAGTAGTGGGATAATGAACAAGCCCCTTTGCCAGAAGCGGAGGATGACTCGGGCCATTGTCCCTCCCTGCTCTGTGCAGCCTTCAGTCGAGCACAGCCCAGCCAGACCAGAGTACCTGCATGAAATGGTGCTGAGAACAAAAGCCAACTCAGACTGAGGAATTTTGTAGGTTATTGTGTAGTGTCAGCAGTCTTAGCACATAACAACTATTGTTGTTTGCCGGCCTGGGAACAATAAATCACTATCCTGCTCCACATTTGTTCCTCAACACTATACAAGGTCATTGCTAGCCTAGATAAACAGATCCATCAGCAGCTTCCATGAGGCACCTCCTTTGCTCCTGCGCGTGAGCTGGAGTTCTTCTATCAACAGTGGAGGTGGTTGCACAGCAATGCAGAGGAAGCTGAAGAGCAATAACATGCCCTTTATTTCACCCTTGTACCAGTGCCCCAGACTCTGATCCACAGCAGTCATCCTTTGCAGCAAGACTCACAAAAAAGCAGAAGTTTTTGGCCCATTTAGACGTGCAGTCCCAGTTAGAGGTCTTTTTCATAGAATCATTACAGTTCAAAAAGACCTCTAAGATCATCAAGTCCAAATGTCAACCCAGCACCCCCAGGCCTCCTGAACCATGTCCCAAAGTGTCACATCTACATGTTTTTCTGAACACCTCCAGGGATGGTGACTCCACCACCTCTCTGGGCAGCCTGTTCCATTACCTGACCACTCTTTCAGTAAAGAAATCTTTGCTAATATCCAATCTAGACCTCCCTGATGTAACTTGAAGCCATTTCCTCTCATTCGACCGCTAGTAACTTGGGAGAAGAGACCACCACCCACCTCGCTACAACCTCCTTTCAGGCAGTTGTAGAGATCAATAAGGTCTCCCTTCAGCCTTCTTTTCTCCAGGCTCAACATCCCCAGCTCCCTCAGCTGCTCCCCATCAGACTTGTTCTCCAGACCCTTCACCAGCTTTGTTGCCCTTCTCTGGACACGCTCCAGCACCTGGATGTCCTTCTTGTAGTGAGGGGCCCAAAACTGAAGACAGCATTCGAGGTGTGGCCTCTCCAGTGCCGAGCACAGGGGCACTGTCACTGCCCTGCTCCTGCTGGCCACACTATTCCTGACACAAGCCAGGATGCTGTTGGCCTTCTTGGCCACCTGGGCACACTGCTGGCTCATGCTCAGCGGGCTGTCAGCCAGCACCCCCAGGTCCTTTTCTGCCGGGCAGCTCTCCAGCCACTCCTCCCCAAGGCTGTAGCGTTGCATGGGGTTGTTGTGACCCAGGTGCAGGACCCAGCACTTGGCCTTGTTAAACTTCATACAAGTGACCTCAGCTCATTGATCCAGCCTGTCCAGGTCCCTCTGCAGAGCCTTTCTACCCTCGAGCAGATCAACAATCCCACCCAATTTGGTGTCATGTGCAAACTTACGGAGGGTGCACTTGATCCCCTCATCCAGATCATTGATAAAGATATTGAACAAGACTGGCTCCAAAACTAAGCCCTGGGGAACACCTAACAGTGAACAGAAAAGCAAAGAAATAAAGTGTATAACTACACAGCTTCTTTACACAAACAGATGGGTAAAGGAGCAACTTACCAATCTGCAATGAATCCTGGGTTTTCCCTTAGCTAATTGGAAAGATGCTTGCTGGCACACATACCATGCCACGGACTGGCTACATGCAAACACCCAGGCCATTAAAGGAAATTTTCATACAGACAACTCAACAGCTTCAAGCTATCAGGACCCATCACATTTTGAGTACATACTACTTGACAGTGTGAACAATGGAACAGCAATTTATTGTCACAGGAAATTCTGTCTCTTTCATTAAATAACTTATTTTATCATTATTTGTAGCTAGCAAAATAAGAGAGCATCAAGTTAAATGACTTCTGAGCCAAAAATTTGCACTTAGATACTTTTTTTTTTTTTTTGCCAAGTCTGGAAACATCCAGTGAAAAATAACTGTCTGTCCAGCATCTTCTGGAGAAGACCACTTTCCTGCATATGCCAAACTGGCTAACACAGTGAGGCTCTGATGAATCCTAAAAGAACAGAATGTCTCGTTCATTTACATACAGTAAACACATGTTTCATCCAAACAAAATTGTGAAATACTTTTGAAATCCTTCTTTCATTGCAGTTTGGAGACTGTTGGCTAACAGGAGTCCCAGAAGGTTGTATTTTCTCTTGTTTACATGGGAGGATCAAATGACAAAAAAATTGTTTTGGAAAGCTCATTTGTCTTTTGTTTCCTGAGCACTTTATTTCCGTTGAACTACTATTTCTGAGATTAAGTATCAGGCACCTTCAGGATCCATCCAGTATAAACTTACATTTTAAAGGAAGCCATGCATAAAGTCTGGCATGTGTAATGATAGTCTGTCTTTATCACCACAGTCTAGATAAAATTTAGAAGCTAGAAACACAGCTGTCTAGCAGTCATAATTCTGTCTGCATTTATCTGGCATCAGCTTCCCTTGCTCTTTCTTTTGATTCATTCTTTATTTTATTCTCCAAATATTTTCTTAGACTGAGTACCTATAGTACTAATGCCTGACATGCTGTGGCGTTCTAATTTTGGGTACTTATGAGAGTAGGTGTTGAGACTGTGAAAGACTTTGCAGAATCAAGTCCAAAAGGCAAAACTGGTACAGAGTGTAAAATAGTCATAGCAACAGCAGGCTGAGCTTCTCTGAAAACCTCTCTTGGAGAAAGATCTGTGTATGTCAGGGAGCAAGTCTTAAAGTTTTCCAGGGATGGATGCTGCAGAGTGGTCCAGGTGATAAGTCATGCCCAAAGGAAAAAGAAAATTAAAAATATGAAAGCTGAGTAGATTAGGTTAAGCTTTATTTGAAACCAGAGTTTAATTTTGAAATAGGTATATGTGTGACAGCTTGGTGGTCTCTCCTCAGTCCATGGTGGTTAGGGGAATCCATGCCATGAAACGACCACACAGCATCTGACACAATTGGCAGTCCTGGCATAAGAGAGACCCCAGCCTGAGCCACTGCAGCGGTAGTGCAACTTCACTGCCACAAAATAGCAAAGAAAACTGATCAGACAGACTTGATTGGTGGAAAACCATCTTCGTTCACAAGAAGTAAATTCTACAACTGGCCCAACATCAGTTCAAGCAGCTCTCACAATCTTTAATGTTACCTTTTCTCGATGAACTGCTTTGGTGAGAGTCTGTGTGATAACCCACGGACACCTGTAAATGCAGCAAGTGAACTGGCCACATACAGGACCTGGTCAGGCAAAGGCCAACTGTCATGCACCCTTCAAAATGTATTACAGCACAAATAGAGTAAAACTGGAAAGGAGGCAAGAAGGGACAACAAATAACAGGAGATGCAGCCAGGCACTGCATTTTTCATCTTCAGACATAATGCTTTGTAATTTCTGTAATGAGTTTCACTGATGTACTTAAAGAGAGCTGTCAATGAATTACTTAACTCACATAACGTCCTTGTGGCATAGCAGTATTAAATTGATCTACAAACAAGTAAACTGAAAGGCTGGAAAAGCCCATGACCTAGCCAAACATGCACAGCCCACTGGGGAGGAGTGGGGGGAACCTGCAGGCGCAGCAGCACCTCCCAACTCACGGCACCCGCTCCAGGGGTGCACACACCACAGTGCCACCAGGAAAAAGGCAACGTGACAGATGCTTCACTCTTCGCTTTCACACCTCTCCTGCTCATCTGTTTCCTTCAGGTCCTTTGAAGTTCCAGCTTTTAGTTTTGGTTAGTTGTAAACTGAATAGGTCAGAGCTACTACCATCAGGTTTAGTGAAAGTGGCACCAAACCTCTGAGCATCAATGTTCCCTTAAATACATGCACAATACAGGAGAAAATCTAACCCAGTCTAGACCACTGGCCATACCAGCCACTTATCAAGATCAGCAGTCATCAAAAAATCTAACAGTAGAACACTGGCAATGTGGAAAAAGAAATTATTTTATGATTTGCCTTTACCAAGAGAATATGTCTTATCAAACAGGCACCAAATATCATTTGTTTCTACTTAAATTCTACTCTTGTGCTTCCTTTTTCTGAATAAAATGCCCATTAAGTATTTATGGAACAGTATGAGTCAGAGGAAGCTTGCATGGGATTCACAGTCTGCAGTACAGTACTACTGTTTTAAAGTCATCAGCTTGGGAAGGCTATCAGCCCGTTGAGAATGACCTGCAAAGCCACAAAGAAAGTAGATTTTAGCCAAGACTAGCTCTCTCTGTCTACTCAGAATAATTGCAAGACTGGAACTTTTTATTCTATGAGTAATCAGGAACCACAGAAATGTTTATCAAAGCAACAGTGTAGTGCTGCTCAGTTATGGTGTATGCATAGTCATTGATGGATCAGCTCTGAAAATTCTTCTGATCATTAAAGGCAAGTGAGAGCCAAGCAAATGAAAAAGAAACAGATAGAAATTTTCAGCATTTAATCTGGATGTGCAGGTCCTCTCAGAAGAAGAGCAATTTAAACATCTGTTACTGTCTGCTACAATTTCCATCTTGAGAAACCAGTGTCATAAATGTCTTCAGCATTGGAGGCTGTGTTGTGACTCAGTAGTTGGTTCAAGCTGTAATTAATTAGAGCAGATCAGTGCTGCAAATGTCACTTATTTCTAATTCAGATAGATATATTGGAGCTCAAATGTAATTTGATTTAGCTGATTATCACCTTGGGAGGTGCTTTCTAGAAGAGGTCATTCCAGAAAGCGCTTTAGGGAATACTGGGGTTAAACATAGTCTGAGACAATTATAAGGGATTTCTTATTGGCAAGAGGTAGAGAGGTCAAATCAAAGAGGGTTTTTGTCATAGAAAAATTCTCAATACTGAAGCTGCACTCAGAGAAAATAGTATGACTATGTACTCATTCCCTAGCAGTTTACATGTATGGAACTGGCCCTATTGCTGATAAAAATCCAGTTTCAACACAATGGCTGCAATTTACTTCTCATAGCCAAGAAGCCATGTGGCCAGAGGGCCAGCTGCTCTACAGAGGCTAACCTGTGGGTTGATGGAGCTGTTGTCTCCACACTTTCTAAACATTCCCAGAATCTCAACTGTGGTTGAAATGACCTTTCACAGATGATCTTTAGGCCCTAAATTTGGAAAAATTTTCAAATAAAAAAAAGCCGAGAGTCTTTTTAAAACCTCTTTTGGTTTACCTTTTTAGAAAATACCCCTGTGTTAGCAGTACATCTCTGCTTTGCTGAACCATGGACTCATCAGCAATCACAGAATCACAGAATCCCAGGTTGGAAGGGACCTTAGGGATCATCTAGTCCAACCTTTCTGGGAAGAGCACAGTCTAGACAAGATGGCCCAGCACCCTGTCCAGCACGACTCTTGAAGGTGTCCAACATGGCCGAGTCAACCACTTCCCTGGGGAGATTATTCCAATGGTTGGCTGTCCTCAGTGTGAAAAATTTTCCTTTTGCCTCCAGCTGGAATCTCCCCAAAAGCAACTTGTGTCCGTACCCCCTTGTCCTCTCCATGTGACTCTGTGTAAAAAGGGAGCCTCCATCTTCTTTCTAGCTACCCCTTAAGTACTGGTACATGGTGATGAGATCCCCTCTGAGCCTCCTTTTCTCAAGGCTGAACAAACCCAGGTCTCCCAGCCTATCCTCATACGGCAGCTTCCCAGTCCTTTGACCATCTTGGTGGCCCTTCTCTGCACCCCTTCCAGCCTGTCCACATCTTTTTTGTATAGCAGGGACCAGAACTGTACCCAGTACTCCAGGGGTGGCCTGACAAGCGCTGAGTAGAGCAGGATAACGACTTCTTTATCTCTGCTGGCAATGCCCTTTTTGACGCAACCCAGCATCCTGTTGGCCTTCTTGGCCGCAGCAGCACACTGTTCATTCATGTTGAGCTTCCTGTCCACCAGGACCCCCAGGTCCCTTTCCACAGAGCTGCTCTCCAGCCAGGTCGATCCCAGTCTGTGCTGCACTCACGGATTATGTTTTCCCAGGTGCAAGACCTTACACTTTTCCTTGCTGAAATTCATAAGGTTCTTGTTGGCCCATTCTTCCAGCCTATCCAGATCTTCCTGCAGAGCAGCTCTCCTTTCTGGAGTGTCTACTTCCCCACTCAATTTGGCGTCATCTGCAAATTTCATCAGGCTACACCTGATGCCATTACCCAGATCACTTATGAAGATATTGAATAACATTGGGCCAAATATTGATCCCTGGGGACTCCACTAGTGACAGGTTGCCACTTGGAAATGGAGGTATTTATCACCACCCTTTGGGTGCAACCTGTCAGCCAGTTCCCCACCCACTGCACAGACCACTCGTCTAGGCCATAACGCATTAATTTCTCCAACAGGAGACTATGGGGAACTGTATCAAAGGCCTTGGAGAAGTCCAGGTAGACAATGTCCACCGCCCACCCCATGTCAACCAGGCAAGTCATTTTGTCACAGAAGGCCACCAGGTTTGTCAAGCACAATGTCAAGCATTACAGCAACCCAGCAGCAATTCATCTCTGCTTTACCTAAAGTTTAACTTTTTTTTTTTTTTTTTTTTTTTTTGAGCCTATCAGGATAGAAATAGAGCTGCATTCTACTTTAGAAGCATAACAGAAAGGCCACTCATTGCACATGCTTCAGACACTGGCTGGTTTTGCCTGCCATTACTAATGTGCAGATCTAGGCATTTTCGCTGCTCTATTGGGACCATTTCAGATGTATCTTTGGCTAATTTCTACCATTGTTGCAGCTTAGCTGTGGAGATAATTGTAACATATAACCAAAAAGATTTTAAAAAGGTAAAACTATATTGAAAGAACTCCACAGTATGAAAGCAAACCTTCGACTTCACTTACCTTCTCTGTGGCACATTGGAATACCTTAGCCCCGAAGGGAGTATGACACACTTTTTGCATGTCAAAGCCAAAGATGGGCCACCTAGTAGGTATTGAAAGTAAAGAGGGGACTTATCACTTCTGATTGCTCATGGTCACCTCAAAAAAACCTCTGCTCATGCCTCAATTTTAACACTTTTATCATATGCAAAAGAGAGCGTTGAACGGGAGGCACTTGCAACATCCCAGCTGGGAACTGGCATCCCTGCAGGTGCCGGGTTCTCACACTCACACAGGCCTCAGCTTTCCCAACTAACGCCAGTGACAAACTTATCCAACCCTGTTATATACAGAAGTGTTCTGTTCCTTCCCTTTCTTTTTAAACTTGTTTTGTTTTGGTTCATTTAATAGCCAACCACCCTGCGCAGTCCCGTGGGGACTTAACTCAGGGGTGGCTGCATTTCACACCTCCGAGAGAGGCACAGAATCATTGGGTGACAGGACCACGGAGAGACCAGCCAGAGCAGATGTGTGGTTTCTGCCCCAGATTATGGTAGGCAGTCAGGGAGCAGAGGGAGCAAGGCAGGCTTTGGCCCAGTCTAATCACTAGCCATGTTTAAGGGTCAGCCAAAGCTCTTGTACAAAGAAACTGAGAGCATGGAGAATTGTTTCTCTTGATGCATGATACGTGCTTCTTCTGTTTCTTGGGTTCAATATCTATGCATAATCTCTTCAGTGTTTTGTTATAGTAGCCTCTGAATGATCAAGTTTTTTAGGTTTTACTTGTTTTTCCTCTTACTCATATTGCCTTTTCTGTTTGACGTTCTGTTTTTCAGTGTTTCTGTTACAGCATTGCAGGCATCGCCCAGAAATCACAGGGTCTTACTCAGGGGTTACATAACAATTGCACCAGATATTGCTGATATTCCCACTGTTTACGAAGCAAACTTGGTTTCCTCTTCATGTTTTCCAGTATACAATTGTCAGTTTACAAATGAGCACTAGCTGACTCATTTTTGCCAAGCCATTGTCTTTCCCCTTGCTTTATCCTAGTCCCAAGTGACAGGGAGCACACAGCAAGAACAGTAATATCAGAAAGGTAATCTGCTGCTGTATAATAAGGAAGTTATTTTTACATGATATAAAGGCTTATGAGGTTACTGCAATGCTAAGTCTTTTAATTTGGCAGTGTTGATGCAGGATTTTTTTTTTAACTTGTTGTTTTCCTCTGTTTCCAACATTCATTACTAGGAGCTAAGTCTTTGGCCACAGCAAACTAACAATGACTTCCCTGAAGTTAAACTGAATTATACATGCTGAGGCCCCCACCTCATATCTGCAGCCATGTGTTCTGAAGGGGTGCTAGCACTTACTGGAGTTTAAAACTGAAAAAAAAAAAGTTGTTTTGGTTTTGCCTCCTGTGTCCTAACCTCAAGGTGTGACAGAGCTTAGGTAGCCTGGTCATATGTTAGTTAGCTGCACTGTTCTGCTCCTGTGACCCTGAGCTAGGCTGGGATGCAGCGTCACGATCCTGAGCAAGCCATAGCTAGCTTTTGTGCCAAATCCTGACCCTTTTTCCTGAAGATTTACCTCTCTTAATATGTCCCTTGTCAGCCCTGGCATATGCACGTGCTTTGGAAAAGGGGCCAGGTGACATACAGAGGAAGAAATGTGGGCTATGCAAAGTATTTATTCTCTTTGTGTCAGTATTTCCTATCATATCCTATAAAGGCAAGTGGATCTGTTTCTCACATGCCACAGCTTTGCCTCTAAATTTTAAAGTAATGAATAATAATTTTCTTATGCAATGTTTTTCCAGGCTATGAAAGACTATTCAGTCCAAAAAACCAGTATGCTAATCTGCTTTCAGACAGCTCTTCATTCTGCTCTCGTGCATTTCAAATAGGCACAGTAATGATGCAGTACCAAAAACACTACCCTGCCCTTCTGGTGATGGATGGTAATGGTCATAAATAATCACTGAATTCATGCTACCTAAAAGGAGCTTATTCCTTTGCAGTCCCGATAGTGTGTCACACCAGGATCCATCGCTGTGTCTCATAGAAATTAATTGGTCTGTTCTCTTTTTGTTCTCTTTTTGTTCCTGCACATTAGCGGCCACTTGCCTGGCCCTCCAATGAATCTTATAACCAGGTTCAGCAACAGATTCTCTACAGAAATGGTTTCAGATTGTCCGAGGCACAGTGGAGGACAAGGATGTTACACAGAGGGCTTCACTATTGCTGCGATGCCTTCTGGGTTGCAGTGAACTGAAAACATTTTCATTCTAAAGGCTCAGCTTTGAAAGAACAATTTCACCTCCTGAGTTGCTAATGAAATAACTACATTCATGCCAAATTGGGACTGGTACTGCACACTAAAAAGTTATTTGAAACAGCTGTGTGTGACATTATGGCTTCCACTTACAAAAGGGTTTCTTCCTCAGTTCCTGGAAATTTGCATGGAATAAGCAAAGTTGCAGTTGCACATCTTCGAGAGCTCCAGCGTCCTTGTCTGTTACACAGTGTTCTCACAGTTTGCTCTGACGCTGCATAGATGGAAAGCAAAGAAGTGCTAGATAGAAATAGATGTTCTCATTAATACTGTTCTCTCAGTATTTTTTTTCTAAGC